>NC_141877.1:289919165-290538483 GCF_056163025.1 Triticum urartu | reverse complement strand
GAGCGCCATTGGTACCGCCATCTGGCGGCGAGTTGGTGGTGGGTCCAACTCCCGCGATCCGTATTTCGGTGCGTCGACGCTCGGAGAAGGCGGCCTCAGCGCCAAGGCCGACAGAGATCAGGGCCGCGAGCTCATCGGGGCCGGACACCTAGGCCACCAGCGCTACCCCACCAGACTGCACGTCTGGGGATGGCTCGGGTGTTCTAAACATGGCCGTGCAAGACGTCCTGGCCCGGTTCAATGCCCGAGGCGCTGCTCTCCAGCAATACACACAGGAGTTCTTGGCAACGCGGACGGCCGTCCGAGTATTCTTCTTCTTCTTTTTATTTCTTGTGATCTTCCGTGGGGGCGCGCCAGCACACCCATTGAGTGTAGCCCCCGAGTTCCGGGCCGGCTGCTGCACAGGCGGCTCGGAACTTCAAGGTGAGTTTCGAGTGTTGACTTGTTTTTTCGTCTGTTGCCTCCGTTGTAGGACTACCACAACATCTGCGCGGCTGCCTACAACTCCCAGGTCCAGGAGCTGGCCAAGCGGACCACCGACCTGAACCAGAGTCGGAGTAAGCATTCCATCTTCTTTCTCGTGGGGGCGCGTCAGCGCACCCGCTAGGTGTAGCCCTCGAGATTTGGGCCGACTGCTGAGCAGTCGGGCCGGATCTCCTAGCAACTACTTGTCTTTGGTTGGTGTTGACGTTTTTCTTTTTCCCTGTCTTGGTAGAGGCCGCCGCTGATCTGCGGAAGCGCCTGGGCGAGGTTGAGTCCGTGCTCCACACCAAGGAGCATGAACGCAGCCAGGCGACTCAGGAGTGCGACTGCCTGACCAAGGAGCTGGCGGACCAGGCGGAGCGGCACAAGGCGGAGCTCCAGAAGCTGAAAGAGGGCGAAGGCCTCCTCAAGACCGAGTTCGAGACTCAATGCTCGAACTGGGCCAAGAAGGAGAAGTTCATGTCCGATGGCTATGGCGAGATCGAGTATATGATCGATGGTAAGTTACTTCTTCTTAACAGCTGCCGACTGCTGCAGGAGCCGGCTTCTGGCTTCTAATTTTGTTGCCAGTTCTTCTTGTGTAGAATTATTTCCCGGTCACTCTGTCACCGTCAGCCAGGCCATCGAGGTGCGGTGCAATCAACGGAGGAGGGTGGGTGTTGATATTCCGCCGAACTCGCCTCTCACTCTTGGCGAGCAGCTTCTGACCATCAAGGTTCGCCTGCAGCCGGCTCACCGCACACTCCGCTGCCTGCAGCGTGTTGGAGCAGAAGTGCTGGCGGCCCTCTGGCCGGGTGCTCAAGTCCCCTGCACCCCCAGCCGGATTGCCGACTGGCTGGAGGCTGCCATCTGACGCTTCGAGGCTTGGAAGGGTGCCGCGGCTCAGGCGGGCGCTCGGACGGACTTGGAGTTCGTCAAGGCTTGGTATCCGAGGCTGAACCTGGACCAGCTGGCCACCTTCCGGTAGGAGGCTGGGCCGGATCTGGCGGCAGTGAGCCGCGATCTCACTCGTCACGCGGCGGCTCTCGCCGAGTACGCCAATACCTCTGTCTTCGTCCCGGAGTTGAATGACGACGGCGGTGAGGTGCCACCCAACTGGTTCGGTCTGGACCCGGAGGTGGGGCGGAGGAGATCACCTCCAGCGATGAGGGTGAGGACGGTGAAGACGTCGCGCCAGACAACAGAGCGAGCAGCCGGTCTTAGCCTGACCGAGCCTCGACCAGCGGGCCACGTGATGACGCGCCGACTGCTGCCAGCGCCGACCAGGCCGAGACCCACCAGTCGGCAGCTCCACCATCTGGCACCTCTGCCTCCACCGATCCGTCGGACCCGCCTGCTCCTCCTCTGGCCTAGGCTGTCACTTTACCTTTCTTGTTTTGTAATCTCTCAAACGAACAAGTTAAATTCACACAATTCCACCCATTGGGGGTGTTATTTCAAGCTTTGTTGAATGCTGGACAAAAGCTTTTTGCTATGTAATTTAATTTATTCTCGCACAAGTTTGTGCTCTGCCGGGTTCTAACTTTGTCTTTCTTTTCAGTTCCTTTTAGCTTTTTTCCTTTGCCACCTTCCTTTGGCTTCCGCCCTGCCAGCCGAACAACCGCTCTGCGTCTGTGGCTGGGTCAGTGACTTGGTTGTTTTTAGGATAGACAAGTACTTCGACCTATAAGTGCATCTAGTGCCCCTTAGTGATTTTGGTGTATTGAAGACTTATATGTTAAGGCACTAATGCATTTGTGAGTGTAAACAGGTCTATAAGTCTATGAGGAGTTTGATATTTACAGGAAAAGTCGACCCCTAAAAATGAATATATTTGACTGAAGATTTTGGTATTTCTGAAGACTTTCATGAAGACTTTGAAAGTGAAGAAATTGGTGTGTCCGTGAAGACTTGATATTCATGCGAGGAATATGAAGCTTGAAGACTTTTGTTTTCATAGTTTTGTTTTTCTCTTTCTTGAGTTATAGGAAACACCATACTGTTAAAGGGGGTCGAGGAAATACTAAGGGAAAATTTCCATGTGATGCTCAACTCAAAATCCTACGTCTACCAATCCCTTCGAGTGAAGCCATTGGAAATCTCATACAGTTCAGTCAATTTCTTCAGTGACAGAGACGAAGTTCTTCTGGTCTCTGAGGAATTTGTCCTGACTGAGGAGTTAGGAATTCGCCAGTGTGGATTGCCTACACAGTGAGGAACATGATAGCCCTGAGGATTTTGCTACTTAAAATTCCGACTGTTGCTGTGCTATGCGCCAGCTGTCCCAAAATATCTATCCACCTAATGGTCATATCATTAAAGGGCATTTATGTCTTATCATGTCGAGCTGCTCCCTAGGCTATAAATAGCCGCCCCTTACAACCACTAGCTGGTTGGCTGCTCCAAGAGAAACTGACACTTGTCATTTGAGAGCAACCCATCCTCCAAGGACTTTGAGCGAAAATCATCAAGTGAGGAAAAACCAAAAACCCAAAACCCAAACACCTACAAACCCCAAGTGATTGAGCATCACTGAAGAGATTGATCCTGAGTGGATCCGATGCTTGTTACCTTTGAAGACTGTGCTTCTTCCAGATGGTTGGGCGTCATGGTCTAGAGCATCCAAGAGGAATTGTGGATCGCCGAGTGACCAAGTTTGTGAAGGTTTGGAAGTCGCCTGAAGACTTACCACGAGTGATTGGACGAGGTCTGTGTGACCTTAGTTCAAGGAGAATACGGTGAGGACTGGGTGTCTTGGACTAAGTGTCCTTGACTGGGTGTCCGGGACTGTGTGTCCTCGAGTTTAAATACTCAGCCGCTCCAACCAGACGTACAACTGAGACAACAGTTGGAATTGGTCTACCAAATCATTGTCTTCATCAAGCTTACTGGTTCTATTTCCTCAACTCTTTCATTTCCTCATGACTGTGTTGTGTGCTTGTTCATATCTGTGTTTAAAGACTTTGACTGAAGACTTTCTCAATTTCCTTAGTCAATTTCTTCAGTCTGTTTGTCTTCATCCTGTGTTATCCTGTGATTACGCTTTCTATACTCTGTGCCTGTCTTCATTTCATCATGATGACTATGCCTTTATTCTGTTATGTTTACTTTTGAGTACTTATTCCACTGCTAGTAGTTCTTCGCTAAGGAATTTCCTCACCGGCAAATTCCTCAGTGAAGAATTTCATAAAAATTGCCTATTCACCCCCTAGTCGATATAACGCACTTTCAATTGGTATCAGAGCAAGGTACTCCCTTGTTCTGTGTGATTTTGGTTTAACCGCCTAGAGTTTTAGTTATGTCGACCGCAAGTATGATCAAGGTCTCTGCTGGGTGTCCTACCTTCGATGGGACGGACTACCCCTACTGGAAGAATAAGATGCGAATGCATTTTGAAGCAATTGATAATGATCTCTGGTATGTTGTGGAAAATGGTATTCCCTCAGTCACACCTTCTCTGAATGCTGCCGATGTGAAGAGACTCAAGCAACCCGACTCTCAAGCGAAGAATATCATATGTGGCCATCTGAGCAAAGGACAGTATGGCAGAGTGAGTGCTTTGGAAACAGCGAAGCTTATTCGGGACAGGTTGTCCAAAGTGAATGAAGGAGTCTCAACTCAGCGTGACTCTCGAGTTGATGTTCTTCTCAATCTCTTCAACTGCTTCAAAATACTCGACAATGAAAATGTTCAACAAACCTTCGATCGCCTCACTGACATCTCAAATGAGCTTCAAGCACTTGGTGCCACTGACATCACTGACCATGAGGTGGTGAAGAAATTGCTGAGATCGCTTGATTCCTCATTTGACACTCTGGCATTGATGATACAAGAACGTGCTGATTACAAGTCACTTGATCCCGCTGATATTCTCGAGAGGCTAAATACTCATGAGTTCCAACTTGCTGAAAAGAGAGATCTCTATGGTTCAAGCTATGGCAGAACACGTGCACTGAAGGCCAAGGTAGTATCTGAGTCCAAAGATGAAGACTCTGGTAGCAGCCTTGGTGATCCTGAAGAACTGAGCCATGATCTGGCTCTGCTCGTGAAGAAGTTCCAAAAGTTCTCAAGACGTGGTCGCCTTGGAAGATCCTCAAGGAGCAATGATTCCTCATCCAGTGACTACAAGAAGAGGCTCTGTCACAAATGCAAGAAACCTAGACATTTCATTCAAGATTGTCCTCAGTGGGAAAAGGAACCAAAGAAGAAGAAATACAAGGATTACAGTTCTGATGATGCGAAGAAAAAGAAGAAATCCACAAAATCCTCATCATCAAAATCCTCCAAGCCTTCATATCACAAGAATAGCATCTCCAAGAAGGCCAGGGCATTCATTGGCAAGGAAATGGACTCTGAGGCTGAATCTGAAGGAAATGAGGAAGAGGAGTCATCTGAGGAGTCCGAATCCAGAGTGGGAAGCCTTGCTCTCGCTACTGCATTCGTCAGCAAGTCTATCTTCAACTAAAGAAAATGACCTCACCAACAAGGCTGATGAAGGCGATGATGACTACGCTCCCACCTATTGCTTCATGGCAAAGGGTACCAAGGTACTCAAATATACCTCCTCTGAATCAAGTGAGAATGAATCTGATGAAACCTTAAACCCAACTATTCTAAACTTGCTAAGATTGCTATAAAACAATAAAGGGCTTTAGAAAAGGTTCAAAACATGCTAAATAAAAGTGATGATATGTTGGGTGAAGAAATGGATTGCACTGAAACTTTGACTGAAAATCTTCAGAGACTTCAGTCCAAGCTTGACAAACTTCAAAGTCATCATAACACTCTCTTATCGGATCATGAGAAGCTTTCTTATGAATTTCTTCAAAGAAAGCAAGACCTTGAGAAGCTAAGAGTGAGTTATGAAGATCTTCAGAAGGAGCGCGATTCATTACTTGCTCAACAAATCAGCGCTTCTCAGGAAGAATTTGTTCCACCATGCTTGAAGTACATTGAACGTGAATCTGCTAATTCTTCACCTAAATGTTCAAATGCTGCTAATGTTTCAAATTCTTCACATGCCTCTGCTATCACTAATTCCTCATCTGAGGACATTACTAGTATCACTGACGATGCAGGGCTGAAGGAATTGTACACGACAGGCATGTACAAAAGCCTCAAAGGGCATCAGGCACTTTGTGACGTGCTTAAAAAGCAGATCCTCAATAGGAACCCTAGGAAAGAGGGTATCGCCTTTGAGAGGAAACTCAATGGTGATGGTACATATTGGAAGCCTGAGCAGTACCCTAAAACTACATGGGTCGGTGCAAAGGGACCTTCAGTTGATCCATCTAACTTATCTGGATTTGCATGTGAATCTCCTCATTCTGATGATGAGTCAATTGACTCCAATTATAAGCTATTCAAAAATCAGAATGGTGAAGTATTTGCTAGATATGATGGCACTAACTGCAGGAATGACTCCCCTATGAAGAAAATCTGGGTTCCCAAAAGATGTCTTGAAAATCTTCAGGTGAATGTCATCATGACGCCACCTGTGAAGAATAGTAACCCCAGATCAAATTCTTCATATGGACCAAATTCCTCATATGGAGCAAAGTCCTCATATGAACATCATCGTGCTAACACGTCTGTTTCGCAGGGAAGATCTAAGGATTATGGATATATGCATTATTCTTCAAATCATTATGTCCATAAGTCCTCGAAGAATTTCTCTGCATACTCTTATGCTTACTCTAACCCCTCTTATGTGAAACGAAATGGACTGGCTTCTATGCCATCCTTCTCGTATGGAGCTCACAGAATGATGAACTATTTGCCACCCCTTCAGATGTGGGTGGTGAAGAAAAAGAACTAATCTCTTCTGCAGGGTCAGGTCTCCAGACGCACATAATCATCTGAAGAATTTGCTGGAGACCTGAGCATGCCTGAAAGGACGCAGGCTAACCATGGAGAAATGAACTTTCATTTCTCACGTCCTCATATTGCGTCATTAGTTCTTTTACTTGATGAAATTGATCTGATGAATTGATGTCATATTCTTCACTGATGAAGTATATGAGTTTGTAAGCTGCACTAATTCATCTGCAGGATGATCAACCCAAAGCCACTGAGTGGGTCCTCGATAGTGGATGTACAAACTACATGACTGGTGACAAGAATCTATTGATGGATGCTCCATTATCTCCGTCGCATCTAAAGCATATCATCTTTGCTGACAAAGGCAAAAGTCGGGTATTGGGTCTAGGTAAGGTTGCAATTACAAAGGATCAACACATGGACAAAGTCATGCTTGTTGAGTCCTTAGGATACAACCTTATGTCTGTCTCAATGCTTTGTGATCTTGATATGGTTGTTGTCTTTGGCAAGTACCATTGTGTTGTGGTTATGGAAGCTGACAATTCCAAAGTCTTCGAAGGCTTTAGGAGAGGAGACCTATATATTTTTGATTTCTCTACAGGACCACAACCAGCCGTGTGCTTACTTGCAAAAGCTTCAGAAGGCTGGCTCTGGCATTGACGACTTGGTCATGCAGGCATGAGGAATTTGCACACGCTTGCGAAGAAGAAGCATGTCATTGGCATCGAGAATGTCAAATTGCTCAAGGATCACCTATGCGGAGCCTGTGAAGCTGGGAAGATGACCAAGGCCAAGCATCCAGCAAAGACTATCATGACCACCACTCGCCCGTTTGAATTGCTTCACATGGATCTCTTTGGTCCTAATCATTATTCTTCTATTTCAAATAAAGCATCTCAATATGGCTTTGTTATTGTTGATGATTATTCTCGCTACACATGGGTACACCTTGTTACTTACAAACATGAAGTGCAGGAAGTCTTCAAACAATTTTCCTCGAGGGCTTCAATCAACTTTGGTGTGAAGATCAAGCACATCAGAAGTGACAATGGCACTGAGTTCAAGAATTTTGGTCTCGATGACTATCTTGATGAACTTGGTATTACTCATGAGTTATCTGCTCCTTACACTCCTCAGCAGAATGGCATCGTGGAGTGCAAGAACAGGACTCTTGCAGAGATGGTTCGCACTATGCTTGATGAATACAAAACGCCTCGTCGTTTCTGGACTGAGGCAATTGATACTGCGTGCCACATCATCAATAGAGTATATCTTCACAAATTCTTCAAAAAGACTACCTATGAACTCCTCACTGATAAGAAACCCGATAGAGCACCTACCTACTGTGATAGATGAACCAGCACCTGAGGAAACTATCAAGTTCAAGGCTACTGAGGATGTCATTCCTACTGAAGAATCTGCTGAAGAATTCATTCCAGAACATGAAGAACGTCGAGCTAATGCACCTGAAGAAAATGATGAAGAAAATGGTGCTGAAGAAAACACTGATCAAATTCTTCAACGACAACCAGCTCATCCTCGCATTGCAAAAGAAGTGCAAGTTGAAAAGATCATCAATGACATCAAAGCGCCAGGTCCTCTCACACGCTCAAAGCTTCACATTTGTCTAACTTTTGTGGGCAGTATGCTTTTGTCTCTATTACAGAGCCCACTAAGGTAGATGAAGCATTTCTGGAGCATGAGTGGATTCAGGCCATGCAAGAGGAATTACATCAGTTCGAGCTTAACAATGTCTGGGAACTGGTCAAACGTCCAGATCCTCGCAAGCACAATATCATCGGCACAAAGTGGATCTACTGCAACAAGCAAGATGAAAATGGCCTTGTGGTGAGGAATAAGGCACGGCTTGTAGCTCAAGGTGTTGGGGAACGTTGCAGAAAACAAAAATTTTCCTACTCGTTTCACCAAGATCCATCTAGGAGTTCATCTAGCAACGAGTGATTAGATGCATCTATGTACCTTGTAGATCGCGAGCGGAAGCGTTCAAAGAACGGGGATGATGTAGTCGAACACGACGTGATTCAAATCACCGATGATCAAGCACCGAACGGACGGTGCCTCCGCGTTCAACACACGTACGGAACGGATGACGTCTCCTCCTTTCTTGATCCAGCAAGGGGGGAAGAGAGGTTGATGAAGATCCAGCAGCACGACAGCGTGGTGGTGGATGCAGGGCGTCACAGTAGCAGGGCTTCGCCTATACTATGAGAGAGAGACGTAACAGGGAGAGAGGAAGCACCAAAGGCTGAGGTATGAAATCCCTCCTCTCCCCCACTATATATAGGAGGGCCAAGGGGGGTGGTGCGCAGCCTAGGAGATCCAATCTCCTAGGTGCGGCGGCCAGGGGAGGGTTTCCCTCCCCCCCAAGGCACCTCGGGGTGCCTTCCACCACTTGGACTCCTCCGTGGTGGAAACCCTAGGCGCATGGGCCTAGTAGGGCTGGTGCCCTTGGCCCATGAAGGCCAAGGCGCACCCCCTACAGCCCATGTGGCCCCCCGGGACAGGTGGCCCCACCCGGTGGGCCCCCGGGACCCCTCCGGTGGTCCCGGTACAATACCGATAACCCCGAAACTTGTCCCGATGGCCGAAACAACACTTCCTATATATAATTCTTTACCTACGGATCATTCCGGAACTCCTCATGACGTCCGGGATCTCATTCGGGAATCCGAACAACATTCGGGCTACTGCATACTCATATCTTCATAACCCTAGCGTCACCGAACCTTAAGTGTGTAGACCCTACGGGTTCGGGAGACAAGCAGACATGACCGAGACGACTCTCCGGTCAATAACCAACAGCGGGATCTGGATACCCATGATGGCTCCCACATGCTCCACGATGATCTCATCGGATGAACCACGATGTCGAGGATTAATCAACCCCGTATACAATTCCCTTTGTCAATCGGTATGTTACTTGCCCGAGAGTCGATCGTCGGTATCCCAATACCTTGTTCAATCTCGTTACCGGCAAGTCACTTTACTCGTACCGTAATGCATGATCCCGTGATCAACCATTTGGTCACCTTGAGCTTATAATGATGATGCATTACCGAGTGGGCCCAGTGATACCTCTCCGTTATCCAGAGTGACAAATCCCAGTCTCGATCCGTGTCAACCCAACAGACACTTTCGGAGATACCTGTAATGCACCTTTATAGTCACCCAGTTATGTTGTGACGTTTGATACACCCAAAGCACTCCTACGGTATCCGGGAGTTACACGATCTCATGGTCAAAGGAAAAGATACTTGACATTGGAAAAGCTCTAGCAAACGAACTACACGATCTTTGTACTATGCTTAGGATTGGGTCTTGTCCATCACATCATTCTCCTAATGATGTGATCCCGTTATCAATGACATCCAATGTCCATAGCCAGGAAATCATGACTATCTGTTGATCAACGAGCTAGTCAACTAGAGGCTTACTAGGGACATATTATGGTCTATGTATTCACACGTGTATTACGATTTCCGGATAATACAGTTATAGCATGAATAAAGACAATTATCATGAACAAAGAAATATAATAATAATGCTTTTATTATTGCCTCTAGGGCATATTTCCAACAGTCTCCCACTTGCACTAGAGTCAATAATCTAGTTACATTGTGTTGAATCGAACACCCATGGAATTCTGGTGTTGATCATGTTTTGCCCTAGGGAGAGGTTTAGTCAACGGATCTGCTATATTCAGGTCCGTATGTACTTTACAAATCTCTATGTCTCCATTTTGAACATTTTCACGAATGGAGTTGAAGCGACGCTTGATGTGCCTTGTCTTCTTGTGAAACCTGGGCTCCTTGGCAAGTGCAATAGCTCCAGTGTTGTCACAAAAGAGTTTGATTGGCCCCGACGCATTGGGTATGACTCCTAGGTCGGTGATGAACTCCTTCACCCATATAGCTTCATGTGCTGCCTCTGAGGCTGCCATGTACTCCGCTTCACATGTAGATCCCGCCACGACGCTCTGTTTGCAGCTGCACCAGCTCACTGCTCCACCATTCAACATATACACGTATCCGGTTTGTGACTTAGAGTCATCCAGATCTGTGTCGAAGCTAGCGTCGACGTAACCCTTTACAATGAGCTCTTCGTCACCTCCATAAACGAGAAACATTTCCCTAGTCCTTTTCAGGTACTTCAGGATATTCTTGACCGCTGTCCAGTGTTCCTTGCCGGGATTACTTTGGTACCTTCCTACCAAACTTACGGCAAGGTTTACATCAGGTCTGGTACATAGCATGGCATACATAATAGAACCTATGGCTGAGGCATAGGGGATGACACTCATCTCTTCTATCTCTTCTGCCGTGGTCGGACATTGAGCTGAGCTCAATTTCATACCTTGCAAAACAGGCAAGAACCCTTTCTTGGACTGATCCATTTTGAACTTCTTCAAAATCTTATCAAGGTATGTGCTTTGTGAAAGACCTATGAGGCGTCTTGATCTATCTCTGTAGATCTTGATGCCTAATATATAAGCAGCTTCTCCAAGGTCCTTCATTGAAAAACTTTTATTCAAGTAGGCCTTGGTGCTGTCCAAGAGTTCTATATCATTTCCCATCAAAAGTATGTCATCTACATATAGTATGAGAAATGCTACAGAGCTCCCACTCACTTTCTTGTAAATGCAGGCTTCTCCATAAGTCTGCGTAAACCCAAACGCTTTGATCATCTCATCAAAGTGAATGTTCCAACTCCGAGATGCTTGCACCAGCCCATAAATCGAGCGTTGGAGCTTGCACACCTTGTTAGCATTCTTAGGATCGACAAAACCTTCCGGCTGCATCATATACAATTCTTCCTTAAGGAAACCATTAAGGAATGCCGTTTTGACATCCATTTGCCATATTTCATAATCATAGAATGCGGCAATCGCTAACATGATTCGGACGGACTTCAGCTTCGCTACCGGTGAGAAAGTCTCATCGTAGTCAACCCCTTGAACTTGTCGATAACCCTTAGCGACAAGCCTAGCTTTATAGATGGTCACATTACCATCCGTGTCTGTCTTCTTCTTAAAGATCCATTTATTTTCTATGGCTCGCCGTTCAACGGGCAAGTCAGTCAAAGTCCATACTTCGTTTTCATACATGGATCCTATCTCGGATTTCATGGCTTCTAGCCATTTGTCGGAATCCGGTCCCGCCATCGCTTCTTCATAGTTCGAAGGTTCGCCGTTGTCTAACAACATGATTTCCAAGACAGGGTTGCCGTACCACTCTGGTGCGGAACGTGTCCTTGTGGACCTTCGAATTTCAGTAGGATCTTGATCAGAAGTATCTTGATCATCATGAATAACTTCCTCTCTAGTCGGTGCAGGCACCTCAGGAACATTTTCTTGAGTTGCGCCATTTACCGGTTCAAGAGGTAATACTTCATCAAGCTCTACTTTCCTCCCACTTACTTCTTTCGAGAGAAACTCTTTCTCTAGAAAGAATCCATTCCTGGCAACAAAGATCTTGCCTTCGGATCTGAGGTAGAAGGTATACCCATAAGTTTCTTTAGGGTATCCTATGAAGACGCATTTTTCCGACTTGGGTTCGAGCTTTTCAGGTTGAAGTTTCTTGACATAAGCATCGCATCCCCAAACTTTTGGAAACGACAGCTTAGGTTTCTTCCCAAACCATAATTCATACGGTGTCGTCTCAACGGATTTCGACGGAGCCCTATTTAAAGTGAATGCGGCAGTCTCTAAAGCATAGCCCCAAAAAGATAACGGTAAATTGGCAAGAGACATCATAGATCGCACCATATCTAATAAAGTGCGATTACGACGTTCGGACACACCATTACGTGAGGTGTTCCAGGCGGCGTTAGTTGTGAAACTATTCCACATTTTCTTAAGTGTGTGCCAAATTCATGACTCAAGTATTCTCCTCCACGATCTGATCATAGAAACTTGATTTTCCTGTCATGTTGATTCTCAACTTCACTCTGAAATTCCTTGAACTTTTCAAAGGTTTCAGACTTGTGTTTCATTAAGTAGACATACCCATATCTACTTAAGTCATCAGTGAGGGTGAGAACATAACGATAGCCACCGCGAGCCTCAACACTCATTGGACCGCACACATCAGTATGTATGATTTCCAATAAGTTGGTTGCTCGCTCCATTGTTCCTGAGAACGGAGTCTTGGTCATTTTTCCCATGAGGCATGGTTCGCACGTGTCAAATGATTCATAATCAAGAGATTCTAAAAGTCCATCTGCATGGAGCTTCTTCATGCGTTTGACACCTATGTGACCAAGGCGGCAGTGCCACAAGTATGTGGGACTATCATTATCAACTTTACATCTTTTGGTATTCACACTATGAATATGTGTAGTAATACGCTCGAGATTCATTAAGAATAAACCATTGACTATCGGAGCATGACCATAAAACATATCTCTCATATAAATAGAACAACCATTATTCTCGGATTTAAATGAGTAGCCATCTCGTATTAAACGAGATCCTGATACAATGTTCATGCTCAGACATGGCACTAAATAACAATTATTGAGGTTTATAACTAATCCCGTAGGTAAATGTAGAGGTAGCGTGCCGACGGCGATCACATCGACCTTGGAACCATTCCCGACGCGCATCGTCACCTCGTCCTTCTCCAGTTTCCGTTTATTCCGCAGCTCCTGTGGTGAGTTACAAATATGAGTAACGGCACCGGTATCAAATACCCAGGAGTTACTACGAGTACTGGTAAGGTACACATCAATCACATGTATATCAAATATACCTTTGGTGTTTCCGGCCTTCTTATCCGCTAAGTATTTAGGGCAGTTCCGCTTCCAGTGACCCTTCCCTTTGCAATAAAAGCACTCTGTCTCAGGCTTGGGTCCATTCTTTGACTTCTTCCCGACAGCTTGCTTGCCGGGCGCAGCAACTTCCTTGCCGTCCTTCTTGAAGTTCTTTTTACCCTTGCCCTTCTTGAACTTAGTGGTTTTATTCATCATCAACACTTGATGTTCCTTCTTGACTTCTACCTCTGCTGATTTCAGCATAGCAAATACTTCAGGAATGGTCTTTACCATCCCCTGCATATTGAAGTTCATCACAAAGCTCTTGTAGCTTGGTGGAAGCGACTGGAGGATTCTGTCAATGACCGCGTCATCCGGGAGATTAACTCCCAGCTGAGTCAAGCGGTTATGCAACCCAGACATAGTGAGTATGTGCTCACTGACAGAACTATTTTCCTCCATCTTACAGCTGAAGAATTTATCGGAGACTTCGTATCTCTCGATCCGGGCATGAGCTTGAAAAACCATTTTTAGCTCTTCGAACATCTCATATGCTCCATGTCTCTCAAAACGCTTTTGGAGCCCCGGCTCTAAGCTATAAAGCATGCCGCACTGAACGAGGGAGTAGTCATCAGTACGTGTCTGCCAAGCGTTCATAGCGTCTTGGTTCTGTGGGACGGGTGGATCACCTAGCGGTGCTTGTAGGACATAATCTTTCTTGGCAGCTATGAGGATGATCCTCAGGTTCCGGACCCAGTCCGTATAGTTGCTGCCATCGTCTTTCAGCTTGGTTTTCTCTAGGAACGCGTTGAAATTGAATACAACGTTGGCCATTTGATCTACAGGACATATTGTAAAGATTTTAGACTAAGTTCATGATAATCAAGTTCATCTAATCAAATTATTAATGAACTCCCACTCAGATTAGACATCCCTCTAGTCATCTAAGTGTTACACGATCCAAGTCAACTAATCCGTGTCCGATTAACATGTGAGACGGACTAGTCATCGTCGGTGAACATCTCCATGTTGATCGTATCTTCCATACGACTCGTGTTCGACCTTTCGGTCTCTGTGTTCCGAGGCCATGTCTTCACATGCTTAGGCTCGTCAAGTTAACCCTAAGTGTTTTTGCATGTGTAAAACTTCTTACACCCGTTGTATGTGAACGAAAGGATCTATCACACCCGATTAACACGTGGTGCTTCGAAGCGACGAACTGTAGCAACGGTGCACAGTTAGGGGAGAACACTTCTTGAAATTGTTGTAAGGGATCATCTTATTTACTACCGTCGTTTTAAGTAAACAAGATGCAAAACATGATAAACATCACATGTAATCAAATAATAATAGTGACATGATATGGCCAATATCACATAGCTCCTTTGATCTCCATCTTGGGGCTCCATGATCATCCTTGTAGATCGTCATACTCATCGACATATAAGTCGTGATTCCTTGTACAAGAACATGATCAATCTCATACATCACATATATCATTCATCACATCCTTTTGGCCATATCACATCACATAGCATACCCTGCAAAAACAAGTTAGACGTCCTCTAATTGTTGTTTGCATGTTTTACGTGGCTGCTATGGGTTTCTAGCAAGAACGTTTCTTACCTACGCAATGACCACAACGTGATATGCCAATTGCTATTTACCCTTCATAAGGACCCTTTTCATCGAATCCGATCCGACTAAAGTAGGAGAGACAGACACCCGCTAGCCACCTTATGCAACTAGTGCATGTCAGTCGGTGGAACCTGTCTCACGTAAGAGTACGTCTAAGGTCGGTCCGGGCCGCTTCATCCCATGATGCCGCCGAATCAAGATAAGACTAGTAACGGCAACCATATTGAACAAAATCAACGCCCACAACTAGTTTGTGTTCTACTCGTGCAAGAGAACTACGCATAGACCTAGCTCATGATGCCACTGTTGGGGAACGTTGCAGAAAACAAAAATTTTCCTACTCGTTTCACCAAGATCCATCTAGGAGTTCATCTAGCAACGAGTGATTAGATGCATCTACATACCTTGTAGATCGCGAGCGGAAGCGTTCAAAGAACGGGGATGATGTAGTCGAACACGACGTGATTCAAATCACCGATGATCAAGCACCGAACGGACGGTGCCTCCGCGTTCAACACACGTACGGAACGGATGATGTCTCCTCCTTTCTTGATCCAGCAAGGGGGGAAGAGAGGTTGATGAAGATCCAGCAGCACGACGGCGTGGTGGTGGATGCAGGGCGTCACAGTAGCAGGGCTTCGCTTATACTACGAGAGAGAGACGTAACGGGGAGAGAGGAAGCACCAAAGGCTGAGGTATGAAATCCCTCCTCTCCCCCACTATATATAGGAGGGCCAAGGGGGGGTGGTGCGCATCCTAGGAGATCCAATCTCCTAGGTGCGGCGGCCAGGGGAGGGTTTCCCTCCCCCCCAAGGCACCTCGGGGTGCCTTCCACCACTTGGACTCCTCCGTGGTGGAAACCCTAGGCGCATGGGCCTAGTAGGGCTGGTGCCCTTGGCCCATGAAGGCCAAGGCGCACCCCCTACAGCCCATGTGGCCCCCCGGGACAGGTGGCCCCACCCGGTGGGCCCCCGGGACCCCTCCGGTGGTCCCGGTACAATACCGATAACCCCGAAACTTGTCCCGATGGCCGAAACAGCACTTCCTATATATAATTCTTTACCTCCGGACCATTCCGGAACTCCTCGTGACGTCCGGGATCTCATCCGGGAATCCGAACAACATTCGGGCTACTGCATACTCATATCTTCATAACCCTAGCGTCACCGAACCTTAAGTGTGTAGACCCTACGGGTTCGGGAGACAAGCAGACATGACCGAGACGACTCTCCGGTCAATAACCAACAGCGGGATCTGGATACCCATGATGGCTCCCACATGCTCCACGATGATCTCATCGGATGAACCACGATGTCGAGGATTAATCAACCCCGTATACAATTCCCTTTGTCAATCGGTATGTTACTTGCCCGAGACTCGATCATCGGTATCCCAATACCTTGTTCAATCTCGTTACCGGCAAGTCACTTTACTCGTACCGTAATGCATGATCCCGTGATCAACCATTTGGTCACCTTGAGCTCATAATGATGATGCATTACCGAGTGGGCCCAGTGATACCTCTCCGTTATCCAGAGTGACAAATCCCAGTCTCGATCCGTGTCAACCCAACAGACACTTTCGGAGATACCTGTAATGCACCTTTATAGTCACCCAGTTACGTTGTGACGTTTGATACACCCAAAGCACTCCTACGGTATCCGGGAGTTACACGATCTCATGGTCAAAGGAAAAGATACTTGACATTGGAAAAGCTCTAGCAAACGAACTACACGATCTTTGTACTATGCTTAGGATTGGGTCTTGTCCATCACATCATTCTCCTAATGATGTGATCCCGTTATCAATGACATCCAATGTCCATAGCCAGGAAATCATGACTATCTGTTGATCAACGAGCTAGTCAACTAGAGGCTTACTAGGGACATATTATGGTCTATGTATTCACACGTGTATTACGATTTCCGGATAATACAGTTATAGCATGAATAAAGACAATTATCATGAACAAAGAAATATAATAATAATGCTTTTATTATTGCCTCTAGGGCATATTTCCAACACAAGGCTACACACAGGTTGGAGGAATTGATTTCGATGAAACTTTTGCACCTGTTGCTAGACTTGAGGCTATTCGCATATTACTTGCTTATGCTAACCATCATGATATCACTTTATATCAAATGGATGTGAAAAGTGCATTCCTCAATGGTAAGCTTGAGGAAGAAGTATATGTTGCTCAACCCCCAGGTTTTGAAGATCCAAAGAATCCTGACAAAGTCTTCAGACTCAACAAGGCCCTCTATAGCCTCAAGCAGGCCCCACGGGCTTGGTATGATACTTTGAAGGAACTCTTCATGAAGAAAGGCTTCAAACCCAATTCACTCGACCCTACTCTTTTCACTAAATCTTATGATGGTGAATTGTTTATGTGCCAAGTATATGTTGATGATATTGTCTTTGGCTGTACTGACCAACGTTATAGTGATGAATTTGCCTATATGATGAGTGAAGAATATCAAATGTCTAGGATGGGAGAGTTGAAATTCTTCTTAGGTCTTCAAATTCGTCAACAACACAATGGCATATTCATATCTCAGGAGAAATACCTCAAGGATGTACTGAGGAAATTTGGCATGCAAGATTGCAAAGGCGTCAAAATTCCTATGCCCACAAATGGCCATCTGTGCACTGATGAAAATGGTATTGACTTCGATCATAAGGTATACCGCTCCATGATAGGTTCCTTATTATACTTATGTGCATCTAGGCCAGATATAATGCTTAGTGTTTGCATGTGTGCCCGATTTCAAGCTGCAGCAAAGGAATCACACCATAAGGCTGTGAAGCATATTCTTCGATATCTAGCTCACACACCGACACTTGGATTATGGTACCCCAAGGGCTCGGCTTTTGATCTTGTTGGATATTCTGGCTCTGACTATGCTGGTGATCGTGTGGATCGCAAGTCAACATCTGGTACATGTCATTTCCTTGGACGATCTTTGGTCTGTTGGTCCTCGAAGAAACAAAACTGCGTATCACTATCTACTGCTGAAGCTGAGTACATTGCCGCTGGTTCTTGCTGTGCTCAATTGCTATGGATGAAGCAAACTCTCAAGGACTACGGCATCAACATGAAGAATGTGCCTCTCTTCTGTGACAATGAGAGTGCCATCAAGATTGCTCACAACCCAGTTCAGCACTCGAAGACAAAGCACATTCAGATTCGTCATCATTTTCTTCATGATCATGTGTTGAAGGGCGACATTTCTATTGAGCATGTGAAGACTGAAGAACAGCTAGCCGATATCTTCACAAAGCCCTTGGATGAGAAGAGATTTAGCAAGTTTCGGTGTGAGCTAAATATCGTAGAATCTTCGAATGTTCTTTGAAAAGGACACTCATCCTAACACTTATGAAAAATTGATGACTTAGATGTGCAACACATGAAGAAACGTTTTTCTTCAATCAATGAAGAATAACACTCTTAGTGTGAAGAAATTAACGAAGAATTTGATTCTCAGAACCCTACGATAATTGTACGCGGTGTCTGAAATCATCATTCTTATACGGTGGGTCACGCCACCACCAAAAGTTGAAATTCCTCAAATTATTCATATTCTTCAACTTTGCATAGTCTTCACTGGTTCCATCATTTTTCTTCATTGGCTATATATATATATATATATGAGTTTATGTCCTCTATAGCATTCACTTATTGCTATTTCTTCAAGTTGGTTTTCTGCTAAGTGAATGTGATCAGACCCTTCCCCTCTATGCTATACTCAACCCAATCTGTTCACAAATTCTTCATGTGCGTTCTATTTGAAACTCGTTCAAAATCTTCACTATGTCCTTGTCAGCTGAAGAAAGTGCGAACGGAACTTTAAAACCTATCTTATCGAAATTTTTGGTTTTGCCGCTCAAACCGTTCTGCATCCCACGATACACTTATCCACTCACCCATGATCTAACACGATCTCCACCTCTCACTGGTGGGTGACACATGTCATGCGAATGAGAAGGGTCAGGGTCACGTTCGTCCAATTTCTTCGGGCGAGCAGTTTTTCACCGTGGCTATAAATACCCCTCCTTCCCTCCTTCACTTCTTTTACTCCGCTCGACCTCTCTCTCTAGCTCGAGCTTCTCAAACCCTAGCGCCGTCGCTACTTCATCGCCACCGGTGAGGAAGAGCTTCACTGCCTCGACCTCGTCGCCGATGTACTCGTGCCGACCGCGGACATCTTCACTACGCCGCCGCCGTAGCCGTCTTCCTCCGCCAAGTTAGGGCGTGGAAGATCTGCACAGATGAGCTTCACATCTCCTCACTCCAGTTTGTCATGTTCTTCATCCAAGGTAATTAAAAGTTACTTTTACTGCCCTCGTTGATTCGAATGATTATCGACAAAATCTTCAAAAGTGTTTTTCTTCATATCTTCACACACTGAACACCTCACAAGTCATCCGTTCTTGATTCGTTTCTCTAAGCATCATTTTTCTTCAAGATTCCTCAATTGTGTGGATCTTCGATCTATACAACTCTGGAACCTAAGACAAAGAACGCTTAGTGAAAATCTTCAAGACTCATCTGGTCAAATTCCTCAAACTTGTTCTTTTTGAAAAAAACCTTCTGAGAACGCATATGACCTCTCCAAATTCCTCACAACTATACTCTGTTCACAGGTACACATGTCAGCTACTGAATCACTAGGTTCTCATCAACTTAACTCATTTGCAGCGTTCCTCAAAGAAAAGTTGCATACTTCATCAGAGAATTCGATTGTTCAAATTCCTCAACTGAAGAAAATGGCTGATGGTAAAAGGCCACAGAAGGGAGGAAAGAGGCCTGAGGTAAATACAGCGTTTGAAATCCCTGATGACATATAGGCTGGGTACTGCACACCTACTGAGGAAACCAAGAATGAGCGCAAAGTGCGCATTCAGAAGATAGAGAGGAGATGGGCAAGAGAATGGAGGGAGTACAGATATGTCACTCCTAAGTATATGAAGAAATTCGCACTCAATCCTCCATGCCCAAGAGCACCACTGGCACCTGGCCAGAATGCTGATCCCACCAGCCTCAAGTGCGGTGAGGACTATCCTGATGAATGGGCCAAGCGCCAAGGCAAGTTGGCTAAGCAAGCCAAAGAAGCAATGAAGAAATTCAATGAAGACTCTGCTGCTGCTGCTGCCTCTGCTGAGGCCTTTGCTGTCAAGCCAAAGAAGGCTATGTCAAAGAAGCCTGCGCGCAAGCCAAGTGCTTCACCAACAATGCCCTCAAGGCCAAGTTCCTCAGCAATGCCCTCACGGCCAGAATCATCAAAGCCCTCACGGAAAATTCCTCATGCTGCTCCTGTTCCTCCAAAGTCCTCAGCTCCTCCGCCAAAGCCTTCAGCTGTTCCGACCAAATCCTCAGCACCTGTGCATCTCGCTTCATGCCAAAGGACTGCCGGCATCTCCATTGCCTCAGGTGTCTCAGCTAGTTCCTCAGCTACACCAAGTTCCTCAGCTGGCCCCTCACTGCTGAAGACAAAGGCCACTGTTGGACGAGGTCCTCGCCCAAGTCCTCAAAAGAAACAAGTCGCTTTCCAAGTGCCGTCTGATGAAGACGAAGCTGATGATGATGAACTTGAAAAAATCATCAGAGACAGGCAAGTCAGGGCCGCTAGAGCCAAAGGATTAGAAGTGCCACGGCTTTTGGATCCCAAGCTGATACTCGATTACATTGATGATTGGCACAAGGACCCCAACACTCCCTTGCCTGACTTCAAGCTGACTCCTGGCCAGAGTCACATGCTGACCCACTTCATTCAAGAAGAAAAGTGGAAATTTGAGAAGGCCAGGCAGATCAAGAAAGCGCAGTACAAGAAAGAGCGCTATCTGAAGAAAAACATTGTCTCTATGACAACTGAAGAACTTGTCACTATTCAGATTGAGATTAAGAAGCTCAGTGATGACTTTGACGCATATCGCGCTGATTGGCTTGGAGCCAAGGTTCGTTTTGTGAAACTTGCGGATAACTTCACTTCCAATGTTGCAGCCCCAACACAACAGGAAATTCCTCAGGCTGAAGCATCTGCTCAGCCTACTGAAGAAAATGCCAGCATTGCTGATGACAATCAGGCTGCTGAAGATAATGTGAGTTCCTGGGCTGATGACTGCATTCCAGCCGCTGAAGAAATTGCCAGGGCACCCACTAGTGGTGTGCCTGAAGAAACTGAAGAACTCAGGACAATTGCATCAGTTGTGCCTGAAGAAAATCAACCAGATTCCTTAGCTGCTCCTGCACCAACTTCAACTCCAATCCTTCCATCTGCATCAGATGTGAAGAAGACCAAGGCTGCAGAGCGTGCTGTAGTGAAGAAAAGGAAAGCATCAGCTGCTTCAGATTCTTCAGCTCCGAAGAAAATGAAGCCTATGACAAGCCCATTTGCAAATCCGATTGATGTTGTTCCCATCTCAACTAGGCCATCAAAGGACCTTGTTCCTTTTGATGAAGAATATGTGATCCCCAGCGGATCTGATGACGAAACTCCTTCTGCTGCTTCGTCTGAACCAATCGATGAAGAAATTGAAGTGGATGCTATCCCTTCAACACCTATCATCTCCTCGCCTATGCCTCAGTTCACAGCTGAAGAGGCTGGCGTTGAAGAAATGGAAAATGAAGATGTGGACATTGGCTGCTCCACACCCGTAATCAGTGACGAATTCTGGGAAAGTCAGCATCGAAACTCTCCAATGTTCACCCCTCTATAGCAAATTCCTCAGTCCCCCACACAAACTGTTCACCTGGGCTCTGAAGAAACTCATCCCACCGCATCTGTCCATGAGGAAATTCCAGCCACTAGCGCTGAAGAAACTGCTGCTGCTGAACAACCAACTACGCATATTGCCACTAAGGAGGAACCAGAAATTCCTCAGCCTGAAGAACCTGCGATTGAGATTCCTGAGGTCATGATGCAACTCACTGACACTCCTCTGCCGAAGCCAAAGGATCCATTCTCACGCAAGCAAAAGTTCAAGGCTAATGATTTCTTCGGCGAGCACGTATTCTTCGAAGACTACAACCCATATGACTCTGCTCGCATTAGGAAGAGGCGTTTCTGGACTACCAGTCAAGCCAATTTCTATTCCTCAGTGCTGTTCAACAAGGAGAAGATTTTCTACCATGAGCATATTCCTCACGTGGATATGGAATCTCTACCGTGCTTCGCACCAGTCCTGAGTGTTCTTCACGACGCTGGACTGCTCAACTTTTGCTCTGACATCTGCGATTGGAATGAAGAACTAATTCTTCAATTCTATGCAACACTGCACATCACCGGAGATGCTGAAGATGTGAATTCATGGGTGCTGGACTGGATGTCTGAAAACACTCACTACACTGCACCAGCCTCTGAATTGCTTCATGCTCTACCACTCAGTCCTCCCCTTGAAGAAGCTTGCTGCATCTATAGTGAACCTGAGCTCATACATCATTACATGCAGGAGCTGATGAAACCTTTGAAGCCATTTCAAGCACCAAGAACCAAATTCCTCGTGAAGGAATTGTTGTACGTGCCCAGAACTGTCTATCATATTCTTACAAGGACAATCAGTCCTATCAAAGGCCACGACTCATCTGATGAGGAAATTGTTGGCATCATGAAGAATCTGGTATTCAACATCGTTCATGGCATTCCTGTCAATTATCACGATTTCTTCATGAGGACTATGGCCAATGTTGCACTGTCTCCGTTTGAGCTGAAGCCCTATGCACCTTGGATCATGAGATTCCTCAGGACAAGGTCTTCACTCAACTACAAAGCTGATTTCCAGAATCACCTCAGCTACTTGCCCCCAATTGAAGTCCTCAACCAGACATATTCCTTAGTTGATGGAAAGGGCAAGGCACCAGCTGTAGTAGATGAAGGCATTCGTCCATTGGATGGTCAGTTTCGCAAAGCTGCATCTTATTCCACCAATGATGACTCTGCCAATGCACCTAAGTCCACTCCTCAAGCCACTTCTCCGCGCGTGATGACTGACCATGAACTTCTGCTTAGTCTTCACTAGAAGGTGGATTGAAATCACAAATGGGTTAAGCATCAGTTTGGTTCACTTCTTCACAACATGACTGCCACACACAATGCAGTGAAGAAAAACCACTACTACCTCCATCAAGTCTTCAGTCGCACCTGGGCAATCCTGTCACATCTATATGGTGAAGAAGATCTAAAGAACATGGGTCTCAAAGAAGATTTTGACTGGTCCGCACCTCCACCAAAGAAATTCAAGAAAGTCCAAGTTCCTTCTCTGGTGGCCAGCTCATTTTGTTCATCACGCGACACTGATGAACATGAAGATTTGGACGACACTACAGCAGGCCCTACATCAACAAACGACCCCAACAATGCTGGCGCTCCTTCATCAACATGATTATCTTCAGGGGCGTTAGTCCTCATTTTCGATCCTTTTGGTCATTCGATGACAAAGGGGGAGAAATATGAGTTAGTCTTCAAGCGGGTCTACTATATGGGCGTTTTTTTGCTAAGTTACAACTCTTGTTCTTCTGAAACTTTATTGGATCGAGTTGTAATCTTAAACCCGATGGTGCTCTGATGCTTTTGATGCACTGTGCTCTGATACTTTTGATGCACTATTCTGCATGCTTATTCCTCGTTAAATATTATTGCACGCATGCTGAATTTCATCAGGCACCATATTTCATCATGCATTTAAAATTCTTCATATTATATGTTAAATGTGTGTATGAATTACAAGATATAAGGGGAGATCTCCATGATTCAACTCTTCAAGTGTGCATTGCTTCAAAAGCAAATTCCTCACTATGCACATCTTCAGGGGGAGTTCTTCTATATCTTGCAATCAAATTCCTCAATATTAGTAGTTACACTTCATATGTTTATCCCCGTTGAAAAGTTAACCTATATTGTCATCAATCACCAAAAAGGGGGAGATTGTAAGTGCATCTAGTGCCCCTTAGTGATTTTGGTGTATTGAAGACTTATAGGTTAAGGGACTAATGCGTTTGTGAGTGTACACAGGTCTATAAGTCTATGAGGAGTTTGATATTTACAGGAAAAGTCGACCCCTAAAAATGAATATCTTCGACTGAAGATTTTGGTATTTCTGAAGACTTTCATGAAGACTTTGAAAGTGAAGAAATTGGTGTGTCCGTGAAGACTTGATATTCATGCGAGGAATATGAAGCTTGAAGACTTTCGTTTTCATAGTTTTGTTTTTCTCTTTCTTGAGTCATAGGAAACACCGTAATGTTAAAGGGGGTCGAGGAAATACTAAGGGAGAATTTCCATGTGATGCTCAACTCAAAATCCTATGTCTACCAATCCCTTCGAGTGAAGCCATTGGAAATCTCATACAGTTCAATCAATTTCTTCAGTGACAGAGACGAAGTTCTTCTGGTCTCTGAGGAATTTGTCCTGACCGAGGAGTTAGGAATTTGCCAGTGCGGATTGCCTACACAGTGAGGAACATGATAGCTCTGAGGATTTTGCTACTTAAAATTCCGACCGTTGCTGTGCTATGCGCCAGCTGTCCCAAAATATCTATCCACCTAACGGTCATATCATTGAAGGGCATTTATGTCTTATCATGTCGGGCTGCTCCCTAGGCTATAAATAGCCGCCCCTTACAACCACTAGCTGGTTGGCTGCTCCAAGAGAAACTGACACTTGTCATTTGAGAGCAACCCATCCTCCAAGGACTTCGAGCGAAAATCATCAAGTGAGGAAAAACCAAAAACCCAAAACCCAAACACCTACAAACCCCAAGTGATTGAGCATCACTGAAGAGATTGATCCTGAGTGGATCCGACGCTTGTTACCTTTGAAGACTGTGCTTCTTCCAGACGGTTGGGCGTCATGGTCTAGATCATCCAAGAGGAATTGTGGATCGTCGAGTGACCAAGTTTGTGAAGGTTTGGAAGTCGCCTGAAGACTTACCATGAGTGATTGGACGAGGTCTGTGTGACCTTAGTTCAAGGAGAATACGGTGAGGACTGGGTGTCTTGGACTAAGTGTCCTTGACTGGGTGTCCGGGACTGTGTGTCCTCGAGTTTAAATACTCAGCCGCTCCAACCAGATGTACAACTGAGACATCAGTTGGAACTGGTCTACCAAATCATTGTCTTCATCAAGCTTACTGGTTCTATTTCCTCAACTCTTTCATTTCCTCATAACTGTGTTGTGTGCTTGTTCATATCTGTGTTTGAAGACTTTGACTGAAGACTTTTTTAATTTCCTCAGTCAATTTCTTTAGTCTGTTTGTCTTCATCCTGTGTTATCCTATGATTACGCTTCCTGTACTCTGTGCCTGTCTTCATTTCATCATGATGACTATGCTTGTATTATGTTATGTTTACTTTTGAGTACTTATTCCGCTGCTAGTAGTTCTTCGCTAAGGAATTTCCTCACCGGCAAATTCCTCAGTGAAGAATTTCATAAAAATCGCCTATTCACCCCCCTAGTCGATGTAACGCACTTTCACGACCGCCTAGAACGTAACAAGTCAAGTGAGAAGCCGGCTGCACGGTTGCTCAGCAGCCGGACGGTGAGGCGAGGAGCCAGTTTGGTCTATGCTGACGTTTTTTCCTTAGTTATTTTTCATGTGGACACCGTTTCCTGCCTTTAGCTCTTGCCAGCCGGACAGTCGCTCCGCGAGCTGCGGCTTATGGCAAGAGAGGGCTTAGAAGTCGGCACACTACTTGTCCGACTGCAGGTAGCATCATCATAGGACAAGGCGGCAAGCCCCCGGGCCGACTGGTCGGACCAGGTGCTGGGCAGAGGAATGAAATAATGCATCCACGGGCATAATTTTATCATATAGATAAAAAGGGTAGCCCCCGAGTGCTCCTCGAGGGACCCGTTGTCTTTGCATAATACAAATGGTAGTGCGGTACATACTGCATTTAACTGTGAAATCTTCGAAGGAGATTTGTGTTCCATGGGCGCTCTGTTTCCTTGCCGTAATCATCCCTCTTGCGTGCCCTAAGCTTCTGCGCATCGATGAGGTAGTAGGAGTCGTTGCCCAGGGCTTTGCTGATGATGAAAGGGCCCTCCCAAGGGGCCGAGAGCTTGTGCTGGCCGGCTTTTTGCTGGATCAGTCGGAGCACAAGGTCCTCCTCTCGGAAGGATCGTAGCCTGACCTTCCGGCTATGGTAGCAGTGTCGTGGTTCTAAGTCTGACAGTAATGTAGGGGGTAGGTATGGAGAGGCAAGATCTTAGCTATCGAGTAGTTGTAAGCACACGAGGTTTACGAGTTCAGGCCCCTTCTCGGAGGAAGTAATAGCCCTACGTCTCGGAGCCCGGAGGCGGTCGACTGGATTATGTGTGTATTAATTACAGGGGTGCGAACCCTTTACACTGAGGAGGGGGGTGGCTTATATAGAGTTCGCCAGACCCCTCCGGCCCTCAGTTATGCAGGGTTTCAAATACATTAAGGTCGGGCGTTACTGGTAACGCCCCTAATAAAGTGCTATGATGACCATAAAAGCTACCTAATGACCAACCGTTAGCGTGCGGAGTGACTTTAGGTCTCCTGGCCGTCGAGTGGTTGGATCTTGGTCGAGTGATTGCTTCTTGGTCGAGTGTCTTCGAGTCTGTCGAGTGGAACACCTCCAAGTCGATTGAAAGGTGATTTCTTCTAGAGATGTCCTTGGGTAGGGCAGTTAGGACAGGTCCATGACCCTACCCTAGGTACATAGCTTCATCATTAGCCCCCGAATGGATCGAGGTTTGAGTGGGGAAGGAGTTGAGAACTTCTCCAACTCATTTTTCATGCCATGAGCATATCTTGCTTCGGATCAATGAACCTGAGTGATGACATCAACTTCCTTTTCAGTCGCCTTGATCCATTCTTAGTTTTTTGTCGAGTGGGTTTCTTTACTTGAAAAGCTCCGAGTGACGGTGTGGAGGAGATCTTCTGTCTGACAAGTTGTTCTGCTGCCCGCAGATTTCGCGGGATTCGAATTTTGGGAAGCGCGCGGGACGGGGGAGGCCGCAATAATTGGATGGGATAGGGCGGAGCCGCCTCGATCTCCGTGCCACCTTTTTCGCCACGTATCGCGCGCGCGATTGTTACGGGATTTGACAGGATCGTCCGGGCCTACTAGTCAGCCACTCGGAAGCGACCTCATATAAGGCATCGGACCGAGGTTTCTTGAACAGTGCGTTCTCATTTCCTCTTCTCATCTTCAGGCTTCTTCGTCGCGCTTGCTCTTGCCCTAGCGCCGCCGCTCCGTACGCGTCTCGCCGGCGATGATGGGGAAGGAGAAGACGATGGCTCTGGAGCGGGCGAAGAAGGCGACGGCAAAGGCGAAGGGGAAGGCGACCAGTTGGGGTGGATCTTCCTCACGAGCTGGCCTGCCGAAGGGCTGGATCCAGGGCGACTGGATCCGCTCGGCGATCCGTCAAGAAGACCTCGATGACCTAGCCGACGGAGGACTGATCCCCCATGGATCGGCGCGGCTTTCGGGGAAGGAATCCGAGCCGCAACCTCGGGAGGGTGAGCGCGTTCTCCTTGCCACCCATGTCGACCGTGGATTTTCCTTGCCTCCTCACCCTTTCTTTCAGGGATTTCTGAATTTCTTTGGGGCACAACTCCACCACTTCACTCCCAACACAATCGTGTATCTCACTGCTTTTGTGTCTTTGTGCGAGAATTTCTTGGGTTGTCGGCCTCACTGGGGTCTTTTCAAGCACATTTTCACCTGTCGTTCTCAGACGGTGAAAAAGGCCAATCCGAGTGACGAGAGAACACAAGTGATTCAGATGTGTGGGGGTCTTGGTGTTCAGATGAGAGGGAAAAGTTCCTTTCCGGCCATGATTCTTCCCGACTCGGTCCGCGGATGGCAGTCGACCTGGTTTTACTGCAAAGACCAGCCGACGCCAGGGCAGTCGACTGGCCTCCCTCCTTTTACCATGGACTGAGTGAGGAAACCCTCCTCTTTGAAGGTGCTCCCGGAGGAGAAGGCGCAAGTTAGGGTGCTGGTCGAACGAGTGGTCCAGCTTATCCGTGACGGGGTCACTGGTATGGATCTCTTGGAGGTTTTCCTTCGGCGGCGCATCTAGCCTCTTCAAGCTCGAGACCATGCGATGTGGATGTATTCGGGTCTTGACGACACCACTCGGATTCACCCGGAGGAGGTCGACGATGACACACTGGAGGGGTGGCTGTCGGGCATCACCGGAAACAAGGACAACCCCAGGGGAGCCAGGAGAGTTCCTCCATTCGACCAGTCCCACGAACCAGAAAAATTCCAATTCTGAGCTTTTGATTATAATCTGAATTCACTCACGCAGCTGTCTATACTGCATCGACTGACTTTATTCTTCCTGCTTTCTTTCAGGCCCTTATCGAAATGTACTCAGTGCCCAACGGATAGCAAGAGCAAGATCTAGAAGGAGAGGCGAGCGGCGGCGACAGTGGCGAATGGCATTCTGACGGAGAAGAGGACGAAGAAAGCGATGACTCAAGTGACGAAGAAGAAGTCGAGTCGCCTCCTCGCAGGGAGAGGCGATCCAAGCTTGACCAAGAACGACCGAGCGCCCGTGAAAAGGCGATTGCTCAGACTGGTCAGTCTTCAAAGCGTCCTCGGACATCTTCACCAACCCCAACTAAAAAAATGTCAAAGCATCTCAAAGTTGCAGAGCAGAAGCCTCGGAAGGCATTGCCGAAGATTAAGATTGACATCCCCGTCGCTTCTGCGTGAGTGTCTCCCTTTGTATTCACTCGACGCTTCGTGCTGTTTATTTTTTCTTGATTTAACCAGACGAACTTTGGAACTGGCAGCGCTGCTACTTCCGGGACCTCAGCTTACAGAGATGAGGATGAGGTAATGGAGGATGCAGTCACTTCCAATCTGGGTATGATTTCTGTCATTCTATCTTTATTTGGTCGAATCAACCGCAATGTGTACCATTGGGTGATGTGATTTTGGCGATTGATCTTTGAATAGCTCCTAACATTATTGACCTCCCCGATGATGATGATGAAGAGCCTGAGAGGCCTTTGACGAGGAAAAATCGGAAAGCTCCTACAAGCAAGGTGCCACAGTCGACGCTGATGGCGGAACCAGTTGTTCAGGACACTGGTGATGCCAATCGGGGTTCTGTTACCTTCGCCGTACCATTGTCGAGTGCCCTGCCTTCTTCGTCGACTGCTCAAGCTCCTACCAACCCACCTTCAGTTTTTGCGATCCATCATGTCCCAAAGGACGAAGTGAATGCTGCCAAGGAAGCCATACGCCAGGTGGGCATTATGATGGAGAAGGTGAAGATGGTGCGGGACGCCAGTCAGGCGCCTATGATGCCAGCTCGGCTCTCCAAAGCAATGTTCAGGTTAGCTGGTCACCACTTGTTCTGTTAGGATATGCTATCTGGAGACTCTCTTTCCGAAAATCTTTGCATCTGTACACCCACCGGGTGCGTCGATTGAATTTTTGGACTAGTGGGGGCACGCTGAGTGCACCCACTAGGTGTAGTCCCCGAGACTACGGTGGACTGCTGGCAGTCGACTGTAGTCTTTGTATTTTGATTCTTTCACTCGATCTGGTCTGGCCGTGTCGAGTGTAAACCGAACCGGTGGGGGCACGCAAAGTGCACCCACTGGGTGTAGTCCTTGAGACTATGGTGGACTGCGGGCAGTCGACCATAGTCTTAGTATTGATTGTCTTTGTCGCTTTTCGCTGTAAAATAACTTCCCCTCCCTGTTTGCAGAAATCTTGCGATCTTGGAGCTCGCTTTGCTGACTTGGAGAAACAGCAGATCCAGCTAAACCTTGACTTGGAATTGGCCAAGACAGAGCTGCAAAAGTCCAAGGACGACGCCAATGGTAAGACGAGCTTGTCGACTGGTTTGTCTTAGGCTTGAGTACCCTTCTGCTCTTTCTGAATCAAGCACCATTTCTTTGCAGAAAAACTGAACAAAGCTCTGGCGAAGAAGGATCAGGATTTGGCTGCTGCTCAAAAGAAAGCTGACAACAGAACCGCTCTGGCTGAACAGAAACTGGCTTCAATCGGCCAATTGGAAGAAGAGAATGCCAAGATGAAATCTGCCCTGAACGAAGCCAACAAGGAGTGCACGTGCTTGAAGAAAAACAATGTCAACCTGTACGAGAAGATGGAAGGACGATCTGGAGAGTTATCTGAGGAGCCTTGCCAAGAAGTTGTTCATCAAGCTTGAAGGTATACATTTTGTTCCGACTGATGTTTTTTTGTCGACTTAGCATACGAAAATTGACTTATACTTGGATCGTGAATGCAGAGTTTTGCCAGAACTTCGAGGAGGAGACTGGGCGGATTGAGCCAGGTTTGGACCCCATCAACTCTCCCGTGAAAGATGAAATTGCCATGAATCTGCTCCGACTGGAATCCCGATCGACGGTGTTGTGGACTACTTGGCTCGACTGAAGGTCGCCACATCATGGATCGACACAGCACTTTGGCCAGGGGCCACGCTCCAGAATGATCTCGAGTCTCTGATGACTCGACTTAACGAGATCCCTGGTCGAGTGTAGGAGTGGAAGAAATCTTCTGCCCAGTGTGGTGCTGATGTGGCTCTGTGTTTGGTTCGTGTCCACTGCAAGGAGGTGCGACAAGATAAGCTGGCAGCAATCAAGGTCGCCAACACCCAGAGGCATGACTTCCGATCTTTTATGGAGACTTTTATTGCTGCAGCCACTTGGATCGCCGACGGCGTCGACCTGGACGAGTTCATCGAGCCTGCCAGTCCTCCTCCTGCGGAGTGAACAAACTTTTATGCCCCACCTTAAATTTGCCTCGGAATGCCGAGTGGTTTTTGTAACCGTTAAACTCTTTCAGGCTGAATGCCCGAGCACTTCGATCCGCGGTCTGGAACCTTTAGGATTTATATGAACTTGGTTTATCATTGAATATGTTCACGAATTCTCCGTCGAGTGGAACTCGTTCTTCACTCGAGACAACTTTTGTATTTGTGGCGCAGCTCCAAAGGAGAAGGTAGCAGTCGACCTACACCTCGTCGTCCTTGCGGGTCGGGATGGAGCGCACGTTGTGTTTGTGGCGAAGCTCTGAAGGAGAAGGTGCCAGTTGACCTGCACCTCGTCGTCCTTGCGGATTGGGATGGAGCGCACTGTGTTTGTGGCGAAGCTCCGAAGGAGAAGGTGGCAGTCGACCTGCACCTCGTCGTCCTTGCGGATTGGGATGGAGCGCACGTTGTATTTGTGGCGAAGCTCCGAAGGAGAAGGTGGCAGTCGACCTGCACCTCATCGTCCTTGCAGATTGGGATGGAGCGCATGTTGTATTTGTGGCGAAGCTCCGAAGGAGAAGGTGGAAGTTGACCTGCACCTCGTCGTCCTTGCGGATTGGGATGTGTTTCGTACTTAGGCGAGTACTGGACTGCGGCTAAGCCTCCGAGTGGGAGGGTCGCTCTCCACTCGGTATGATTTTTCGAACTTAGGCGAGTACTGGATTGCAGCTAAGCCCCCGAGTGGGAGGGTCGCTCTCCACTTGGTAGGATTTCTCAAACTTAGGCGAGTACTGGACTGCAGCTAAGCCCCCGAGTGGGAGAGTCGCTCTCCACTCGGTAGGATTTTTCAAACTTAGGCGAGTACTGGACTGCAGCTAAGCCCCCGAGTGGGAGGGTCGCTCTCCACTCGGTAGGATTTTTCAAACTTAGGCGAGTACTGGACTGCAGCTAAGCCCCCGAGTGGGAGGGTCGCTCTCCACTCAGTAGGATTTTTCAAACTTAGGCGAGTACTGGACTGCAGCTAAGCCCCCGAGTGGGAGGCTGGCTCACCACTCGGTAGGATTTTCAAATACTTAGGCGAGTACTGAACTGCAGCTAAGCCCCTGAGTGGGAGGCTGGCTCACCACTCGGTAGGATTTTCAAATACTTAGGCGAGTACTGGACTGCAGCTAAGCCCCCGAGTGGGAGGCTGGCTCACCACTCGGTAGGATTTTCAAATACTTAGGCGAGTACTGGACTGCAGCTAAGCCCCCGAGTGGGAGGCTGGCTCACCACTCGGTAGGATTTTCAAATACTTAGGCGAGTACTGGACTGCAGCTAAGCCCCCGAGTGGGAGGCTGGCTCTCCACTCGGTAGGATTTTCAAATACTTAGGCGAGTACTGGACTGCAGCTAAGCCCCCGAGTGGGAGGCTGGCTCTCCACTCGGTAGGATTTCCAAATACTTAGGCGAAACGGGTTCGCAGCTAAGCCCCCGAGTGGGAGGCTGGCTCACCACTCGGTAGGAAATTATTTTTACAAACTTAGGCGAAACGGATTCGCAGCTAAGCCACCCACTGGGGGTTTCTCACGCAAACAAAAAAAATAACAATCACTGGGAAAATTATAACGATCTTGTCTTTGATAAATAAACTACAGAAGTTTTTCTTATTACATCTCATCCGAGTGAGAATTCAAGTATAAAAGGGGCGGAGCAGCTCCGCATTCCAGGCTCGTGGCTCATCAATCTGGCGATCGACATTATAAAGGTGGTATGCTCCATTGTGGAGGACTCTGGTGACTATGAAGGGACCTTCCCAAGTAGGAGCGAGTTTGTGTGGTTTCTGTTGATCCACTCGGAGGACCAAGTCTCCTTCTTGGAAGGCTCGACTCTTCACATTTCTGGCATGGAATCGACGCAAGTCTTGCTGATAGATGGTCGATCGGATCATGGCTTTTTCTCTTTCTTCTTCCAGGAGGTCGACTGTGTCCTGCCGGGCTTGTTCTGCTTCATCTTCAGAGTAGAGCTCGACTCGTGGTGCGTTGTGAAGCAGGTCACTCGGCAAAACTGCTTCGACTCCGTAGACCAGAAAGAATGGGGTTCTTCCAGTTGATCGGTTCGGGGTTGTCCTCAATCCCCAAAGAAATGATGGAAGCTTGTCGACCCATGCACCTGCTGCGTGCTTGAGATCGCGCATCAGTTGGGGTTTCAGTCCTTTGAGAATTAAGCCGTTTGCTCTTTCCGCTTGTCCATTCGACTGGGGGTGAGCGACTAAAGCGTAGTCAACTCGTGTGCCTTGAGAGGCGCAAAAGGCTCAGAATTTGTCGAAATCGAAGTTTGACCCATTGTCAGTGATGATGCTGTGCGGAACTCCATATCTGAATATCAACTCTCTGATGAAACTGATAGCAATGCAAGCATCAAGATTCTTGATAGGCTTAGCTTCAATCCATTTGGTGAACTTGTCGACTGCTACTAGCACATGAGTGAAGCCGCTCCTACCCGTTCTCAGTGGTCCAACCATGTCCAGTCCCCAAACAACGAAGGGCCAGACGAGTGGAATGGTTTTCAGGGCTGACGCGGGTTTGTGCGACATATTGGAGTAAAACTGACATCCTTCACGTTTGTTGACTATCTCTTTCGCCATTTCATTCGCTCTTGGCCAGTAGAATCCCGCTCGGTATGCTTTAGCCACAATGGTCCAAGAGGATGCATGATGACCACAGGTCCCCGAGTGGATATCATCAAGGATTATCTGACCTTCTTCTGGTGTTATACACTTCTGACTGACTCCAGTCGCGCTTTCTCTATACAACTGTCCCTTTATGACTGTAAAGGCCTTGGATCGACGGACGATCTGTCGAGCCTCTTCTTCGTCCTCTGGGAGTTCTTTCCTTAGGATGTACGCGATGTACGGTACCGTCCAGTCGGGAGTGATGACCAAAACTTCCATGATCAGGTCGACCACAGTTGGAACTTCAACTTCAATCGGATCCGTGGCACTTTTTGGCTGCGGGGCTTCTTCAGTGAAGGGATCCTCCTGAACTGATGGTGTGTGGATGTGTTCCAAAAACACATTGCTGGGAATGGCTTCTCTTTTGGAACCTATTTTCGCCAAATCATCAGCTGCTTGATTTTTCAGTCGGGGTATGTGATGAAGTTCTAACCCCTCGAATTTCTTCTCCAGCTTTCTCACTGCATTGCAATAACCAGTCATGGCCGGACTTCGGACATCCCACTCTTTCATCACTTGATTAACCACCAAATCTGAGTCGCCATAGACCATGAGGGGAGGGACGCCGAGTGAAATGGCCATGCGCAACCCATATAAAAGTGCTTCGTATTCTGCTTCGTTATTGGAGGAATCAAAGTGGATTTGAAGAACGTATCTGAGCTTATCTCCTCGGGGGGATACCAATACTACTCCGACACCGGAACCATTCAACATTTTGGAACCGTCGAAGAACATGGTCCAATGCTCCGAGTGAACCTGAGTCGGCAGTTGTTGTTCAACCCACTCGGCGACGAAATCTGCTATTGCTTGGGACTTGATAGCTTTCTTTGCCTCAAACTTGATATCTAGAGGAAGGAGTTCAATCGCCCATTTTGCCACTCGACCAGTTGCATCTCTGTTGTGCAGGATCTCTGACAATGGAGCGTCGCTGACGACCGTAATGGAATGATCAGAGAAGTAGTGAGCAACCTTCTTTGTGGTCATATAAATCCCATATACAAGCTTCTGATAATGATGATATCTTTGCTTCGACGGGGTCAAAACTTCAGAAACATAATATACTGGGCGCTGAACTTTGAAGGCTTTTCCTTCTTCTTCCCGCTCGACCGTAAGTACCATACTGACAACTTGTCCCGTGGCTGCGATGTAAAGCAGCAAAGGCTCTTTGCTGATTGGAGCAGCAAGCACCGGCTGGGTGGAGAGCAGAGCTTTGAGCTCTACAAACGCTGCATCAGCTTCAGGAGTCCACTCGAACTTGTTTGACTTATTCATCAATCGGTAAAGAGGCAATGCCTTTTCACCGAGACGAGAGATGAATCGACTTAAAGCGGCCAAGCAACCAGTAAGCTTCTGGACGTCGTGCACTCGCACGGGACGTTTCATCCGGAGTATAGTACCGACTTTTTCTGGATTGGCGTCGATTCCCCGTTCGGAAACGAGAAAACCGAGTAACTTTCCGCCAGGAACTCCGAATGTGCACTTTGATGGATTAAGCTTGATATCATACCTCCTGAGGTTGGCAAAGGTTTCAGCAAGGTCAGTCAGCAGGTTGGAACCCTTCCGTGACTTGACCACAATATCATCCATGTATGCTTCCACATTCCGACTGATTTGAGTGAGCAAACACTTCAGAATCATCCTCATGAATGTGGCTCCGGCATTCTTGAGGCCGAATGGCATGGTAACGTAACAGAAGCACCCGAATGGAGTGATGAAAGCTGTTTTGATCTCGTCAGGTCCATACAGACGGATCTGATGGTACCCGGAATAGGCGTCTAAAAAAGACAGTCGCTCACATCCCACAGTCGAGTCGACTATCTGGTCGATGCGGGGGAGAGGAAAATGATCTTTCGGGCAGGCCCGATTGATATGTTTAAAGTCAATGCACATGCGAAGTGACTTGTCCTTCTTGGGGACCATGACAATGTTGGCGAGCCACTCGGAGTGGTAAACCGGATGAACTCCGCTGCTAAGAGCCGATCCACCTCCTCACCAATAGCCTTTCTCTTCTGGACGGCGGACCGTCAGAGATGTTATTTGACGGGTTTCACTTTCGAGTCGACTCGTAGGCGGTGCTCAGCCAGCCCCCTGGGAACACCGGCATGTCAGAAGGCTTCCATGCGAAGATGTCCCAGTTCTCACAGAGGAACTGGATGAGCGCTTCTTCCTATTTGGAGTCGAGTGTTGTTGAGATATGAGTCGGAGCAGCACTGGGATTGGTCGGGTGAATGTGAACTGGCTTCGTTTCACCAGACGACTGAAAAGCTGATTCTGTAGCGGGCTTCTTGGCTCGCAACAAATCACTCAGGTCTGCAGTCTTCTGGTACTCTTGCAGCTCCACCACTGCCATCTGAGCATCAGCGATCTTTGAGCCTTTCTGAAAACACTCTTCTGCTTTCTTTCGATTGCCCGTAACAGTGATCACACCTTTGGGACCAGGCATCTTCAATTTGAGATACACATAACATGGTCGAGCCATGAAGCATGCGTAAGCTGGCCTGCCCAAAATAGCGTGATAAGCACTCTGGAAATCCACAACTTCGAACGTCAACTTTTCTTTGCGGTAATTCTTGGAATCACCGAAAACCACATCAAGAGCAATTTGGCCGAGTGACTCAGCCTTCTTCCCAGGAATGACTCCATGGAAACTCATGTTGCTGGTACTGAGTCTGGACATCGGAATGCCCATCCCTTTCAATGTCTCAGCATACAGTATGTTCAAACCACTGCCACCATCCATCAAGACTTTGGTCAGTCGAGTGCCTTCAACAACTGGGTCGACCACCAAAGCTTGCCTCCCAGGGGTGGCAATGTGCGTTGGGTGATCGAACTGGTCGAATGTGATGGCAGTCTGAGACCACTTCAGATAACTGCGTGTCGCCAGAGCAACCATACTCATCTCATGGTTGATAACTTTCAGTCGACTTTTGCTTTCAACATCAGCAAAAATCATCAAGGTGGAATTGACCTGGGGGTATCCATCATCACTGTCTTCCTTGTCCTCAACTTTGTCCGACTCCTGTTCCTTATCTTTGGGTTGTTTGCCCTGGAACTGCTGGATCAAGAGCCGACACTGTCGAGTGGTATGTTTCGGGTAAATGAGCTTACCCTCTTCTCTTTCTTGGTGTGGATGTGACATGGCAAATCCAACACATCATTTCCGTCTTGATCTTTAACTTTCTTGGGGTTCCAAGGCCCTTTGGGTTTCCCCTTAAACTTTCCTTGAGTTACAGCCAAGGCTTCCCCAGGAGCAGCTGGCTCGGCTTTCCGCTTCTGTTTCCGATTGGAATTTCCTCCTCCGGTTTCTTGGGCGACTGACTTGTGCTTGCCACTCCGGAGTCGATCCTCATCTTCACCATTAGCGTACTTGGTGGCAATCTCCATCATCCGATTCAGAGACATGTCTCCGGTTCGACCGAATTTCAGATTCAGTTCTCTGTACTTGACGCCTCTTTGAAGGCACAGACTGCTTGGTGATCAGGCACATTCTCTACCGTGTGATGTAATGTGATCCATCTCTGGATGTAATCCCTCAAGGTTTCATTCGGCTTCTGCACGCAAGACCGCAGTTCCGTCAGTCCTGCCGGTCGCTTGCATGTTCCTTCAAATGTAGTGACAAACACTCGGGCGAGATCTTCCCAAGTGTAAATGCTGCTAGGTGCTAACCGATTCAGCCACGCTCTGGCCGAGCCCTCCAACATGAGAGGCAGGTGCTTCATGGCCACTTCATCATTGCCACCGCCAATCTGGACAGCCACTCGGTAGTCTTCAAGCCAAGTATCGGGCTTGGACTCACCAGTGAACTTATTGACTCCAGTCGCCAACCTGAAGTTGGGAGGAATCACAGCGGCCCTGATGGCTCTACTAAAGCACTCTGGCCCTGAATCATCTACTCTGCTGCTGGTAGGTGCATCTCTGTCGTGACCTTCTCGGTGAGCTCTGTTCCTGTCGACCAAACCTTGAACGAGAATGGATCTCGCATCAAAGCCTGGTTCCCTGGGGTCGACTGGAATCCTTCGCCCAACACTATGAGGGCGCCTGTCATCCTGCTGTCGAGGCACATACGATTCACTCCTCGGGGGAGGGGTGGGCACTCGATGTTGATCGTCACGATCGAATCGGTGATCATACTGCTCACGGTTTCCGTACTGATCACGCCGGTCCCCACGTCCCTCACGCCTCGGGGGAGATCTTGGACTATGAGCCGACTGGACTGTGTTTGCAGCAATGGATCTGCTATGAATCCTGCTCCGCGACTGAGAAACAACGGAATTCTGGTCTCCTGCTGCCCGGAGTAACGCTCTGATCTGCAGCAAGCCTCTGCCAGTCTCTGATTGGGAAGGCTGAATCGACTCTGCTATACGGGTTGCAGCTGCTAAATTCTGAATCGGAGTTCGATATACCTGCGGGGGCGGAAAGAGCTGACGTCGACTGGATTCTTGAACCCGTTGTCATGCACGCTCGTCGAGTGCTCGCTGGAGGTTCTCCAGTCAAGTGCGCTCAGCCAAGTTTGCCAGGCGCGCGTCCTCCAAGGCACGAGCCTCGGGGGTTTCTCCAACGATAGGAGTGTGCAGTGCATCCATGTTCCGGCGACGAAGTTCTTCTCTCTGCAGCGACGTGAGAGGCTCGGGGAGATATTCCTCATGGGGATGCGACGGGTCGCCTCCACCTGCGCCTCCGTCGGAGCGGGGAAAACCGGGAGGACTGCACGGTCCATCGACCATCAGAACCTCCGCCGCCGGATCACTGATGTCGCACTCGGATGCGGTCTCCGCGGAGCTAGTCGACAGGTCGAACAGGTCGTAGAGGGATTCGTCAGGCTCGATCGCCGTGACTTGAGGGGTGGCCGACTGGCGTGCCACCGCGTTCTCACCCACCGCTGAAGTCTCGACCGACCGGAGCGCTTACGCCGGCGGGAAATAGGGAGGACAACTGTCGGTGTCAAAACCGGCGGATCTCGGGTAGGGGGTCCCGAACTGTGCATCTAGGCCGGATGGTAACAGTAGACAAGGGACACAATGCTTTACCCAGGTTCGGGCCCTCTTGATGGAGGTAAAACCCTACGTCCTGCTTGATTAATATTGATGATATGGGTAGTACAAGAGTAGATCTACCACGAGATCAAGGAGGCTAAACCCTAGAAGCTAGCTTATGGTATGATTGTTGTATGATGAAGTTGTCATACAGACTAAAACCCTCCGGTTTATATAGACACCGGAGAGGGTTAGGGTTACACAAAGTCGGTTACAATGGTAGGAGATCTTGAATATCTGCATCGCCAAGCTTGCCTTCCACGCCAAGGAAAGTCCCATCCGGACACGGGACGGAGTCTTCAATCTTGTATCTTCATAGTCCTGGAGTTCAGCTGAAGGTACAGTCCGGCTACCCAAACACCCCCTAATCCAGGACTCCCTTAGTAGCCCCTGAACCAGGCTTCAATGACGACGAGTCCGGCGCGCAGATTGTCTTCGACATTGCAAGGCGGGTTCCTCCTCCAAATTCTTCATAAAAGTTTGTAAACACCAAGAGTAGTGTCTGGCTCTGCAAAATAAGCTTCCACGTATTTCCATAGAGAGAATAATATTAACACAAATCTAATCTGCTGACATATTCCGCAGCGTGACATCACACTACGGCCAAGCCTTTATTCGAATCGTTTTCACTTCTCCACCTCAGCGTGTTTTGCGAGGCGGTTTCCTTGGCACGTCTTGTCAAAGCAGAGATCGTGCCCCCTTTGTTTACGGGATTCTCGTTAATACGGACGTGGGTAACTCAACCGCGCCACTTATCACGGCGCTTGGGAGGCAAGCGAGTTTTACTAGGCTGGTGGGGATGCACAGTCGCATTCGCCCATATAAGGGGATAAGGATCCACCTTTTTACCTACGCCTTCTTCCTCCTTTGCCTATCCATCTTTTGCGCACCCGAGCTCCAGCGTCCAAGCCCGCACTTCCTACCTCAACCCTCTCCAACAATGTCCGGAGCGGGAGGCAAGTGGATGGTCTCCTCCGTCACGGAGGGCCATGTCAAAAGGTTAAGGAAGGCCGGATACTTGTTCAAAGACATCGCGCACCGGCTTCCTGAGGAGGGGCAGCTTCTCCCCACCCCAAGGCCCCATGAGAGGGTAGTATTTCTTCCCCACTTCCTTCGCGGACTGGGTTTTCCTCTCCGCCCATTTGTCCGTGGTCTCATGTTCTACTATGGCCTAGATTTCCACGATCTGGCCCCGAACTTCATCCTCAATATCTCGGCATTCATCGTCGTGTGCAAGGCTTTCCTCTGCATTCGCCCCCATTTCGGCCTCTGGCTCAAGACCTTCAACGTCAAGCCAAAGGTGGTGCGCGGCAACTAGGTGGAGTGCGGAGGTGCCATGGCGGGCAAAATTGCCAACATCCTATGGCTCGAGGGCTCCTTTGTGGAGACCTTGAAGGGGTGGCAGTCAGGGTGGTTTTACATCACCGAGCCACGTGATCCGAAGTGGATCGCAGCCCCTGAATTCTGATCCGGACCCCCTACGCGGCTCACGTCCTGGAAGGAGACGAGCTTGTCGTGGGGCGACGAAGAAGAGTTGACCGGACTACAAAAATGCATCCAGTCCCTGGTGAACAAGCAGCTCAAGCTTGTCAACGTAATCCAGGTCATGCTCGTCCGCCGGATCCTTCCGTGTCAAGAACGGGACTTCAATTTGTGGGAGTTCAACCCGGCGCAGCACCGCACTCTGAGCAGGCTCTTCGACACGACGTATGAAGATGTCTGGAGGCGCCGAGGCTCCCACATCCGCCTCCGAAGACCGCGGATTCAGCTCGCAGCGTCCTGCTGGCGAGGTAAGATATTTCCATCCTTTACAGGATGTTAAGTTTTTTCATAGTTTGACTCTATGCAGGATCTAAACTCCCTCACCTTTGACAGGATTGGCGGGAGAAGTCCGGACAGATTAACTATCCGGCTCCCTTGCCCGAAGACCCAGCCCCTGCTCTCCTAGAGAAGCTGCTGGTTCCGGCACCTTATGTGGTGCCGGATAAGAAGGCCAAGAAGAAGAAGGCCACGGGGACTCGAAAGAGTTCCCGGCATATGGTGGTGTCGGACTCCTCGTCCGACGAGTCCGAGACATACTCCTCCCGTGAAAACGAGGAGGAGGAAGAAGAAACCTCTCCCCCTCCGGCGGGGGGAGGAGAGAAGAGGAAGGCCGCCCCAGTAGTGGAAGCCGAGGGGTCCAAGAAGAGGAAAACCCCTCCGCGGGACTACGTCCCCGATGCCGACGAGGACGAAGAGGAGTGGCCGGACAGGGCCAAGCGTCCGGCGAGATCGTAAGTGTTCGGATACCAGAGTAACTCGTGATATTCGTTTTGTTGCACAGCTTTCCCTAACGTCGGATATAATCATGCAGTCCGCCCAAGGACGGGCTCGACGAGTCGTCGAGCGGCTCCCTGGATTCGTCGGACATGAATTCAGTTCCGCCCGCTGCTTCCCCATGTGCTGCGAATGACGCCGGAGTGGCGTCGCGACAAGCTCCGGGGCGAGAGGAGGTGGTCCAGGAGGAGCCGCGAGGCGACCTCCCGGACTCTAGGAGTGAAGGGGACAAGACCCCCCTGGGCTCCAAGTCCGGCTTTAAGCCGGACACTGCGCCGGAATCATCAACGGTTCCGGACCGCGGTAGGCGAACTCCTGCCAAGAGGAGCAAGCCTACTGAGCCGGCGTCCTCCGTCCAACCAGAAGCGCCGGACAATCTGCTGGAGGAGCTTAAGGGCGCCTCTATCGACAAGGAGCACCGTGCCATCATGAGTACGGTGGTCCAGAAGGTTCGGTCCACCAAAAGCGGACTGAATGAAGCTTGTGCTAGCCTTCTAACAAGCTTCGAGGTAAGTAAAAATATGTAAAAATATTACCGTATAGACAGTAGCCCCTGATGCTCTGTTTGGCGTTCGGAAAGAAAAGACGAATAGAGGATCTATTAAATATCGCAGGAGTCTAACTAAAAAGGAGTCAATATACGTATGCAGGCTTCGCTGCTGGCCACCGTCGCACTGACTGCGAAGGTGGGTGCCCTGAAGCAGGGCCTCGAGCGGACCGAGCAAGAGCTCGGCCTTGCCAAACGGCAGCTCGAGGAGAAAGAAGGTAAGAGATACCTTATAGAAAAAATGCCTATAGGAAGGCGCAATTGCAAAAAATGACAGGAGTATACTGCTTACTGTAAGGGCCACAACTGAGGTGGCGACCCTCAAGTAGGCGCTGTCCGAGGCCGAGAAGAAAGCGGCCACGGAGCGCGCCGAGCGGGAGAAATTTGAGGCGCAGGTCAGCGAGGTGCGGCAAGAGCTTCAGGTTCTCATGCAAAAACATGAGAGTTTGGAATTCGACTCGAAGACGTGAGCGTCCGAGCTTGCTGCGGCCCTTAAAACTGCCAAATCTGCCAAGGCCGAAGCCCAGAAGGCCCTCCAGGAATTGGATGCGGTGAAAAAGATAGCGGCAGGTAAGGCATTCTGTATGCAAAGCAGACATATAAAAGTAAACTACTTGTTACTTACCCGAATCCGGAGCTCTCCAGGGGCATTCGCAGATCTTCCCCGCAGCGTATCCGATGCCGCCGCATTCTACTGAGCCGAGGAAGGCAGCTCGACAGAGAAGGTGTTCTGGTCTCAGTATGCTAAGGCCGGACACCCTGTGCCCTTGAGCGACCAGCTGAAGCAGCTGGTCGAGCTCCACAAGGCGGCTGAACAGGCCCTGAAGGGCTTCATAGTTCGGCTGTGGCCTAGAGAGGCCCTGCCTGGGAGCTACTTCAGACTGGTGCGGCGGCTGGTGGAGGCTTGTCCAAGGCTCGAGGTCATCAGGCGCTCCGTCTGCATCGAAGGTGCCCATAGGGCCCTTGCCCGTGCAAAGGTGCATTGGGGTAAGCTGGACAGTGAGAAGCTTGTGAAGGACGGGCCGCCGCCGGGGAAGGAGCATCGCAAGCCCGAGAACTATTACAAGGATGTTCTTGCTGGTGCCCGCCTTGTGGCGGATGAATGTACCAAGGATGTAATTTTTGAATGAACTCGCTCGTGTTATCCTGTGCGTTGAAAACTTGTTCATATGCGCTAAGCAATGCTTGAATTTGAAATATTACTTTTTGTGCGGCCGTTTATCAAAAAATTGAGAGATGGCCAGTCGTCGGCTTCTGCCCCCATGCCGCTAGTGCTGGGGTGTTCGGGATAAACCTGAGCACTCTTTTTCCCATGATAGGGTCCGTCGAGGGAGGCGGTCAGCACAACGAACAAGGCAATCAGACTATAATGCTTGAACACTCTCACTTAGCCATAGAACTCTATAATTTTAAATTTCGGCGAAGCCCCTAGTATTCGGAAGACCGAGTTCGGGGCGCTATCCATGCCTTGGCCGGACAAAGCCGGTTCCTCGCTCGAAGCGGCATAAGCCTTTAAGGACTCGAAAAACCTCTCGAACAGCGACCGGTCTCTCGCCTCATCATGACAGTCAGTTTTAGCTTTCTCCACTGAGGTGCTCGGCCCAGCTCAACTGGGGCACAATCGCAGTGGTTCTCCTAGTGCTACCTTAGCCGATATAGCGGAACGTAAGGCACCAAAACATAGGAGCCGGGCGAACCCAACTATTGACCCAAATCATGATTCGGAGCCGATGCATATAGTGCTATAAGTTCGGGGTGCCGCACTTGTGAAAGTGGACGGACTTCTCACGCCATATTGATGGGTACTGAAGCCCCTGGGAGTTCCATAATGCGGCGTGGCTTGTCTGCTTCCCTGGATCTTGCATCGTTTGTGCGGCAGTTGAATTGCCGAACGGGTCATCCGAAGTATGGAGTCCTGAGAGTAAGAGAAAAAAGAAGGAATCCGACAGCCCCTGGTGTGGTTTAAGCCGTATTTCGGGCGTGCCGTGATAGTGCCCCTTCCCCTATGCCCATGGTATTTCAAGAGCGTAGTTATGTACGTGAAGCGCTGGTTTCGCTATATCGCGAGGGCTAGGGTTGGGGCCGCATTGCTACGCTAGCTCGGAACGTGCCAGGCGGTCTTGTTGTAGGGTACTCTGGGCGCGCTTGACAGTGTCCGGCTTTTTGAAGGCCGGACTGGAGAACTGTCTAGAGAGGCTGCTTTGTACTTCTGCTGCGAGCGCTGCCGTGTGCTCCTCCGTTCGGAGGGAGCGTTCAGTGTTCCCATTGACCGTGATTACTCCTCTAGGGCCTGGCATCTTGAGCTTGAGGTATGCATAGTGTGGTACCGCGTTGAATTTTGCGAATGCGGTTCGCCTGAGCAGTGCGTGATAGCCACTACGGAACGGGACTATGTCGAGATTAACTCCTCGCTTCGGAAGTTATCCGGAGATCCGAAGACCACTTCCAGTGTAACTGAGCCTGTACAGTTGGCTTCTACACCTGGTATGATGCCTTTAAAGGTCGTTTTGGTGGGCTTGATACTCGAGGGATCTATGCCCATCTTTCGCACTGTATCCTGGTAAAGCAGGTTCAGGCTGCTGCCGCCGTCCATGAGGACTCTTGTGAGATGAAATCCGTCAATGATTGGGTCTAGAACCAATGCGGCGAAGCCGCCATGACAGATGCTAGTGGGGTGGTCCCTTCGATCAAAGGTGATCGGGCAGGAGGACCATGGGTTGAACTTTGGGGCGACCGGCTCCATCGCATATACGTCCTGTAACGCACGCTTCCGCTCCCTCTTGGGGATGTGGGTTGCATATATCATGTTCACCGTCCGCACTTGCGGGGGAAATCCCTTCTGTCCACTGTTGTTCGGCGGCCTGGGCTCCTCCTCATCGTCGCTATGCAGCCCCTTGTCTTTGTTTTCCGCTCTTAACTTGCCTGCCTGCTTGAACACCCAACAATCCCTGTTGGTGTGATTGGCTGGCTTTTCGGGGGTGCCATGTATCCGGCACAAGCGGTCGAGTATTCGGTCCAAACTGGATGGGCTCTGAGTTTTTCTTTTGAATGGCTGTTTCCGTTGACCGGATTTGTAGCCTCGGAATCCGGCATTAACTGCCGTATCCTCGTTGCTGTCGCTGTTAACGCGGCGCTTTTGTTCGTTCCGACGTGACCTGTCACTTTTGTCCTTGGTATTCGAATTACCAGTGTTCTTGGTTAAGTTGTTACTGCGAGCTAGCCAGCTGTCTTCTCCCGTGCAAAAGCGGGTCATGAGTGTCGTGAGGGCTGCCATAGATTTCGGCTTTTCCTGTCCCAGGTGCCGGGCCAGCCACTCATCACGGATATTATGCTTGAAGGCCGCTAAGGCCTCTGTGTCCGGACAGTCGACTATCTGGTTTTTCTTTGTTAGGAACCGTGTCCAGAATTGCCTGGCCGATTCGTCTGGCTGCTGAATTATGTGGCTTAGGTCATTGGCGTCCGGTGGTCGCACATAAGTGCCCTAGAAGTTGTCAAGGAATGCGGCTTCTAGGTCCTCCCAAGAACCGATTGAGTTTGCTGGCAAGCTGTTAAGCCAATGCCGGGCCGGTCCCTTAAGTTTGAGTGGGAAGTATTTGATTGCGTGTAGATCATCGCCGCGGGCCATGTGGATATGAAGGAGATAATCCTCGATCCATACCGCAGGATCTGTTGTGCCATCGTACGATTCGATGTTTACGAGTTTGAAGCCCTCAGGGATTTTATGATCCATTACTTCATCTATGAAGCATAGTGGGTGTGCGGCGCCTCTGTATTGGGCTATATCACGACGCAGCTCGAAGGAGCTTTGTCTGTTGAGTTTGGCCCGGCCGGATTCATTGTGTCCGGAGTGACGATCACCGTCATGTGCCGTGGGGCGCCTGCGCGATCCGTAGATCGGTCTTGTTTGCCTTGCCTTGTCCTCCAGGATGTCGCGCAGGTCGGGCGCATTTTCCCGTGGCTTAGTATGCTTGACGCGGTGCCGGGGCATGGCTTGAGTGGAGGGCCAAGAGGCCTCTCTGTCGCGGCCACGAGGTGGCCGGTCGGCCATGTCATGCGCTGGTGATGTAGGTGCTTCCTCCTCTAGTCGGGGTAGCAGCTTGCACTTTGGGTAACTCTTGGAGGGGCGTTCGAGTTCATACTCTTTGGCCACAAGGACTTTAGTCCATCTGTCAGCTAGCAAATCCTGATCAGCTCTAAGCTGTTGCCGCTTTTTCTTGAGGCTGCTTGCCGTGGCCATGAGTCTACGTTTAAAACGCTCTTGTTCGGCAAGATCTTCTGGCATGACGAACTCGTCGTCGTCGAGGCTTGCCTCGTCTTCGGAGGGAGGCGTATAATTATCGTCCTCAACCTCTTGGTCCGCCGCCCTCTCGCGAGGGTTGGCTTCTCTGTCCTCCTGTGCCGAATTTTGCTGGAGGGGGTGTTCTTCGGCGCTATCCGGAGTAGTATTATCTCCCATGCCGGAATCACCGTTTTTGCTTTGGCGGGATTTAGAGCGGTGCCGCTGACGCCGGCGCTTGGGCTGTTTCTTAGAGGTATCGTCCAGCGCTGTTCCATCGCCATCTCCATCCTTTGGAGTGTCCACCATATATATGTCATATGACGAGGTGGCCTTCCAACGCCCTACAGGTGCTGGTTCTTGTTCGTCTCCTGCATCGTCGTCCATGCCGTCGATGTCTTCGGAGTCGAAGTCAAGCATGTCGGTTAAGTTGTCGACAGTGGCTACGAAGTGGGTGGTGGGTGGGTTTTGAATTTCTTCATCGTCCGTATCCCAACCTTGCTGACCGTAGTCTGGCCAGGGCTCTCCTGATAAAGAGAGAGACTTTAGAGAATTCAGGATGTCGCCGAAGGGCGAGTGCTGAAAGATGTCCGCGGTGGTGAACTCCATTATCGGCGCCCAATCGGATTCAATCGGCGGGGGCGCGGGGGCTCGGAGTTCGGAGAGGAATCCGGCTCCTCGGAGTCACGGGCTATGCAGAGTGCGGGGCTGGAGTTTGGCTCGATCGCCTCTGAGGTCGCAGCCCCTGAGGCAGCGTCCAACCGCTGATCCTCGATTGGCGCAGTGGGCTCCGAATCAATGGTCGGAACCGATGCATGTGTGGCCTCCAAGGCGCTGTTCGGAGGCAGAGCTATATCATGCCCATCGGGACAATGCGGCATGCTTGGCTGTGGCTAGAATCCGTCGAAGATCAAGTCCCCGCGGATGTCAGCCGTGTAGTTTAGGCTTCCAAACCTGACCTGATGGCCAGGGGTGTAACTTTCGATCTGCTCAAGGTGACCAAGCGAGTTGGCCCGCAGTGCGAAGCCACCGAAGACGAAGATCTGTCCGGGGAGAAAAGTCTCACCCTATACTGCATCGTGGTTGATGATCGAAGAAGCCATCGGGCCTGAAAGCGACGACACAGAGGAACTCTCAATGAAAGCACCAATGTTGGTGTCAAAACCGGCGGATCTCGGGTAGGGGGTACCGAACTGTGCGTCTAGGCCGGATGGTAACATGAGACAAGGGACACAATGTTTTACCCAGGTTCGGGCCCTCTTGATGGAGGTAAAACCCTACGTCCTGCTTGATTAATATTGATGATATGGGTAGTACAAGAGTAGATCTACCACGAGATCAAGGAGGCTAAACCCTAGAAGCTAGCCTATGGTATGATTGTTGTATGATGAAGTTGTCCTACGGACTAAAACCCTCTGGTTTATATAGACACCGGAGAGGGTTAGGGTTACACAAAGTCGGTTACAATGGTAGGAGATCTTGAATATCCGCATCGCCAAGCTTGCCTTCCACGCCAAGGAAAGTCCCATCTGGACACGGGACGGAGTCTTCAATCTTGTATCTTCATAGTCCTGGAGTTCGGCTGAAGGTACAGTCCGGCTACCCGAACACCCCCTAATCCAGGACTCCCTCAACAACACAGTGGCCGGCTGATAATGGGTCGACGGTTGCCGCAAGAGGACGCCGCGAACGCACGCGCGAAAGTGTGTTGCCCCGCGGACAGGGAGTGCGGCAACGTCGAGCGGAGCCTCCTGAAGCCAAGCGGAGTCGTCGGCGATGAACGTGAGCGCGCCGAGACGGATCTCGCGGCCCTCCACCAAAACTCCGCCAGAAACCATGATGATTTGGATTGGAAAAGATCGCAACTCCTCCAACAAATCGCTAAGGCACCGGCCCAAGGTGGGCGCCAACTGTCGTGGTTCTAAGTCTGACAGTAATGTAGGGGGGTAGGTATGGAGAGGCAAGATCTTAGCTATGGAGTAGTTGTAAGCACACGAGGTTTACGAGTTCAGGCCCTTCTCAGAGGAAGTAATAGCCCTACATCTCGGAGCCCGGAGGCGGTCGACTGGATTATGTGTGTATGAATTACAGGGGTGCGAACCGTTTACACTGAGGAGGGGGTGGCTTATATAGAGTTCGCCAGACCCCTCCGGCCCTCAGTTATGCAGGGTTTCAAATACATTAAGGTCGGGCGTTACTGGTAACGCCCCTAATAAAGTGCTATGATGACCATAAAAGCTACTTAATGACCGACCGTTAGCGTGCGGAGTGACTTTAGGTCTCCTGGCCGTCGAGTGGTTGGATCTTGGTCGAGTGATTGCTTCTTGGTCGAGTGTCTTTGAGTCTGTCGAGTGGAACACCTCCAAGTCGATTGAAAGGTGATTTCTTCTAGAGATGTCCTTGGGTAGGGCAGTTAGGACAGGTCCATGACCCTACCCTAGGTACATAGCTTCATCAAGCAGTGCAGACCCTACTAGTAGATGGCGGGCCGGCTGAGTGCGAGTAGGCGGCCCTCTTCCAGCAGGTCGATGCTGTCTTCTCGCACCTCCTTCGCCTCCGCCTCCGTGTACATGGTGACGCGAGGCGAGTCAAACTCGATGTCACTTGGGATAACGGCCTCGGCCCCGTACACGAGGAAGAAGGGAGTGAAGCCGGTTGCTTTGTTCGGCGTGGTACGGAGACTCCAGAGCATGGCTGGCAGCTCTTCGATCCAGCAACTGGTGGAACGCTCCAGCGGCTGGATCAATCGAGGCTACATGTCAGACAAGATGAGGCCGTTTGCTTGCTCGACCTGGCCGTTTGACTGCGGATGGGCAGCAGATGCTAAGTCCTGTCGGATGCCCTGTGTCGCGCAGAAATGGGCCAAGGCGCCTTTGGAAAAGTTTGTGCTGTTGTTGGTGATGATGCTGTGCGGTACGCCATACCGGACAGTGATATCTGCGATGAAGGTCATAGCAGTCGGACCATTCAACTTCTTGATTGGCTTTGCTTTGATCCACTAGGTGAATTTGTCCATGGCGACAAGCAGATGGGTCATGCCGCCGCGTGCTATCGTGAATGGGCCCACCCTGTCCAGCCCCCAGACGGCAAATGGCCAGGTGAGGGGGATGGTCTTGAGTGCGGAAGCCGACAGGTGTTTCTTGGAGCTGAATCATTGACACCCTTTGCACTTCTTGACCAAATCCTTGGCGTCGTCCAAAGCAGTCAGCCAGAAGAATCCATGACGGAAAGCTTTGGAGACAAGGGATCTGGAGGCCGCATGGTGGCCACACTTGCCTTGGTGGATGTCTTTGAGGATTGCCTTGCCTTTCTTTGGCTCTACGCATCGCTAGAAGACGCCAGTCACGCTGCGCATGACAAGCTCTCTATTCACTATTGTGTATGCTGCTGCTCAGCGTTGCACCTGTCGGGTCGAGATCTCGTCGGCATGTAGCTCTCCGCTCACCAAGAAGTTGAGGATGGGCTGCGCCCATGATGGTGCTTCTACCACTGTCACCACAGCCACTGAAACCAGGGCAGTTGGGTTGGGAGGCGGCGGGTTGGAGTCGGCCACCGCTTGCTGTGTCGTTGAAGTCCCCGGGCCGACTGCTGCAGTCCCCGGGCCACCTGGCGAAGTCCCCAGGCCGCCTGCTGCAGCCCCTGGGCCGGGTGCGGCTGCTGCAGTCCCCAAGTCGGATCCGACTGTTCCTGGAGCAGCTGATATGTCTCCAACGTATCTATAATTTTTTATTGTTCCATGCTATTATAATATCTGTTTTGGATGTCAATGGGCTTTATTTTACATTTTTATATTATTTTTGGGACTAACCTACTAACCCAAGGCCCAGTGCAAATTGCTGTTTTTTCCCTATTTCAGTGTTTCACAGAAAATGGAATATCAAACGGAATCCAAACGGAATGAAACCTTTGGGAGCGTGATTTTTGGAACAAACGTGATCTAGAGGACTTGGAGTGGACGTCAAGAAACAACCGAGGAGGCCACGAGGCAGGGGGCGCGCCTACCCCCCTGGGCGCTCCCTCCCCCCTCGTGGGCCCCTTGTGGCTCCACCGACCAACTTCTTCCTCCTATATATATATATTCATATACCCCGAAAACATCCTGGAGCACCACGAAACCCTATTTCCACCGCCGCAACCTTCTGTACCCAAGAGATCCCATCTTGGGGCCTTTTCCGGAGCTCCGCCGGAGGGGGCATCGATCACGGAGGGCCTCTACATCAACTCCATGGCCCCTCCTATGCTGTGTGAGTAGTTTACTTCAGACCTTCGGGTCCATAGCTATTAGCTAGATGGATTCTTCTCTTTCTTTGAATCTCAATAGAAAGTTCTCCTCGATCTTCTTGGAGATCTATTTGATGTAACTCTTTTTGCGGTGTGTTTGTCGAGATCCGATGAATTGTGGGTTTATGATCAAGTCTATCTATGAACAATATTTGATTCTTTTCTGAAATCTTTTATGTATGATTGGTTATCTTTGCAAGTCTCTTCAAATTATCAGTTTGGTTTGACCTACTAGATTGATCTTTCTTGCAATGGGATAAGTGCTTAGCTTTGGGTTCAATCTTGCGGTGCTCGATCCCAGTGACAGAAAGGGAAACGACATGTATTGTATTGTTGCCATCGAGGATAAAAAGATGGGGTTTATATCATATTGCTTGAGTTTATCCCTCTACATCATGTCATCTTACCTAATGCATTACTCTGTTCTTATGAACTTAATACTCTAGATGCATGCTGGATAGCGGTCGATGTGTGGAGTAATAGTAGTAGATGCTGGCAGGAGTCGGTCTACTTGTCACGGACGTGATGCCTATATACATGATCATGCCTATATATTCTCATAATTATTCGCTTTTCTATCAATTGCTCGACAGTAATTTGTTCAACCACCGTAATACTTATGCTATCTTGAGAGAAGCCACTAGTGAAACCTATGGCCCCGGGGTCTATTCTCCATCATATTAATCTCCCGCCAACAAGTTATTTCTGGCACCGTTTATTTCGCAATCTTTACTTTCAATCTATATCATAAAAATACCAAAAATATTTATCTTATCATCATTATCTCTATCAAATCTCACTCATAAGTGACCGTTAAGGGATTGAAAACCCCTTTATCGCGTTGGTTGCGAGGTTCTTATTTGTTTGTGTAGGTACGAGGGACTTGCGTGTCATCTCCTACTGGATTGATACCTTGGTTCTCAAAAACTGAGGGAAATACTTGCGCTACTTTGCTGCATCACCCTTTCCTCTTCAAGGGAAAACCAATGCAGTGCTCAAAGGTAGTAAGAAGGATTTCTGGCGCTGTTGCCGGGGAGATCTATGCACAAGTCAAGACATACCAAGTACCCATCACAAACTCTTATCCCTCGCATTACATTATTTTCCATTTGCCTCTCATTTTCCTCTCCCCCCACTTCACCCTTGACGTTTTATTCGCTCTCTTTTTCCGTTCGCTTACCTCTTGTATCCCGTGTGTCGTCATGGCTAGTCTTTTATCAACTCCTTTATCTCCCGAGAATGAAGTCCTTAATTTTAAACAAAGGGAGGGATAAAACCTAAAAGATGCTTGGTACAGAATTTGCAATGTGCAAAATAGATCTACTAGGAAGCAATCTACTTCCATTCTTCTTCGCAATTTTTATGTAGGTATCATTCCTTGGAATAGATATATTCTTGATACCATTACCAGAGGAAATTTCTTGGGTAGCCATACTTTTGATTCTTATAATGCTATGATAGATTTTTTTGGCACACCACCTCTCTTGGTTAATGGAACTATGTTAACTTTGGAACATGTTATGCAAAGGCTCGAAATTATTGAAAATAAAGTTGCCACTGTGGAATTGATTGAGAATTTGGATAAAAAGATCCACAACCAAATTACCCAATATGGATCTAAGGTAGGAGTTACTCTGAAAAGTTTTAAAGAAAAAAGAACCCGTAGTTAATGAAAGAATAGACCAAGATTCCACTAGAATTGATAAACTTGAGGGTATTATTACCAACTTAGGGTCTGCTTTTTCTGCCGTAAGGAACACTCCAAATCCTCCTACCACCAAAGTTTCCAAATTAATGTATGTTCCTAAAAATAATGGTGCAACTTCTAGTAAGGAAAATGCGGATCTCAAATCCATAAGTGTTCACCCCAACTTTCTCGCTATTATTAAGGAACCTTTTGATACAAATGAATTTCTTGATTTATTGCCTAGGAGTTTAATCATTAATAGAAAGAAGGAAACTCCTAAGGGTTATAAGTGTTCTATTGAAGAATTGAAAACTAAAGATGATAATACCTAGATCTATCCTTGCTTTTATGCCTAGCTAGGGGCGTTAAACGATAGCGCTTGTTGGGAGGCAACCTAATTTTATTTTTCTTCCTTGCTTTTTGATTCTGTTTAGTAATAAATAATTAATCTAGCCTCTGTTTAGATGTTCTTTTATGCTTTTAATTAGTGTTTGTGCCAAGTAGAACCTTTGGGAAGACTTGGGGAAGGTCTTTGCGATCTTGCTGTAAAAAACATAAACTTCAGCGCTCATGAGATTTGCTGCCATTTTTTACTGGAGAGTTCTATTTATTTAATTATTTTTGAAGATGATTAATAGATAAATTCCTCACGTCCAGCAATTTATTTTAGAATTTTTGGGGTTCCATAAGTATACGAAACCTACAGATTACTACAGACTGTTCTGTTTTTGACAGATTCTGTTTTTCGTGTGTTGTTTGCTTTTTTTTGATGAATCTATGGCTAGTATTTGAGTGTATAAACCATAGAAAAGTTGGAATGCAGTAGTTTTAACACCAATATAAATAAATAATGAGTTCATTACAGTACCTTAAGTGGTGGTTTGTTTTCTTTTACTAACGGAGCTCATGAGATTTTCTGTTTAAGTTTTGTGTTGTGAAGTTTTCAAGTTTTGGGTAAAGATTTGATGGATTATGGAACAAGGAGTGGCAAGAGCCTAAGCTTGGGGATGCCCAAGGTACCCCAAGGTAAAATTCAAGGACAACCAAAAGCCTAAGCTTGGGGATGCCCCGGAAGGCATCCCCTCTTTCGTCTTCTTCTATCGGTAACTTTACTTGAGGCTATATTTTTATTCACCACATGATATGTGTTTTTCTTGGAGCGTATTGTATGATTTTAGTCTTTGATTTTTAGTTTACCATAATCATCCTTGCTGTACACACCTTTTGGGAGAGACACACATGAATCGGAATTTATTAGAATACTCTATGTGCTTCACTTATATCTTTTGAGCTAGATAATTTTGCTCTAGTGCTTCGCTTATATCTTTTAGAGCACGGTGGTGGTTCTATTTTATAGAAATTATTGATCTCTCATGCTTCACTTATATATTTTTAGAGTCCTTTAGAACAGCATGGTAATTTGCTTTGGTTATGAATTTAGTCCTAATATGATAGGCATCTAAGATCGGTATAACAAAAACTTTCATAAAAAGTGCATTGAGTACTAGGAGAAGTTTGATACTTGATAATTGTTTTGAGATATAAAGGTGGTAATATTAGAGTGTGCTAGTTGAGTAGTTGTGAATTTGAGAAATACTTGTGTTGAAGTTTGCAAGTCCCGTAGCATGCACGTATGGTGACCGTTGTGTAACAAATTTGAAACATGAGGTGTTATTTGATTGTCTTCCTTATGAGTGGCGGTTGGGGACGAGCGATGGTCTTTTCCTACCAATCTATCCCCCTAGGAGCATGCGCTTAATGCTTGGTCTTTGATGACTTGTAGATTTTTGCAATAAGTATGTGAGTTCTTTATGACTAATGTTGAGTCCATGGATTATACGCACTCTCACCCTTCCATCATTGCTAGCCTCTTCGGTACCGTGCATTGTCCTTTCTCACCTTGAGAGTTGGTGCAAACTTCGCCGGTGCATCCACACCCCGTGATACGATACACTCTGTCACACATAAACCTCCTTATATCTTCCTCAAAACAGCCACCATACCAATCTATTGTGGCATTTCCATAGCCATTCCGAGATATATTGCCATGCAACTTTCCACCGTTCTGTTTATCATGACACAGATCATCATTGTCATATTGCCTTGCATGATCATGTAGTTGGCATCGTATTTGTGGCAAAGCCACCGTTCATAATTTTTCATACATGTCACTCTTGATTCACCGCCCTTCCCGGTACACCGCCGGAGGCATTCATATAGAGTCATACTTTGTTCTAGTATCGAGTTGTAATCATTGAGTTGTAAATAAATAGAAGTGTGATGATCATCATTAATAGAGCACTGTCCCAAAAAAAGAAAGACCAAAAAAAGAAGACCCAAAAAACAAAAAAAGAAAAAGAAGTAAAACGGGGCAATGCTACTATCCTTTTTTTTGCACACTTGTGCTTCAAAGTAGCACCATGATCTTTATGATAGAGAGTCTCTTGTTTTGTCACTTTCATATACTAGTGGGAATTTTTCATTACAGAACTTGGCTTGTATATTCCAACAATGGGCTTCCTCAAATGCCCTAGGTCTTCGTGAGCAAGCAATCTGGATGCACACCCACTTAGTTTCTTTTGTTGAGCTTTCATACATTTATAGCTATAGTGCATCCTTTGCATGGCAATCCCTACTTCTTGCATTGACATCAATTGATGGGCATCTCTCTAGCCCATTGATTAGCCACGTCGATGTGAGACTTTCTCCTTTTTGTCTTCTCTACATAACCCCCAACATCATATTCTATTCCACCCATAGTGCTATATCCATGGCTCACGCTCATGTATTGCATGAAAGTTGAAAAAAGTTTGAGATTACTAAAGTGTGAAACAATTGATTGGCTTGTCATCAGGGTTGTGCATGATGAGAGCATTCTTGTGTGACGAAAATGGAGCATGACCAAACTATATGATTTTGTAGGATGAACTTTCTTTTGCCATGTTATTTTTAGAAGACATAATTGCTTAGTTAGTATGCTTGAAGTATTATTGTTTTTATGTCAATATTAAAGTTTTGTCTTGAATCTCTCCGATCTGAATATTCATGCTACAATAAAGAGAATTACATTGAGAATTATTCTAGGTAGCATTCCACATCAAAAATTCTGTTTTTATCATTTACCTACTAGAGGACGAGCAGGAATTAAGCTTGGGGATGCTTGATACGTATCCAACGTATCTATAATTTTTGATTGTTCCATGCTATTATATTATATGTTTTGGATGTTAATGGGATTTATTTTACACTTTTATATTATTTTTGGGACTAACCTACTAACCCAAGGCCCAGTGCAAATTGCTTTTGCCTATTTCAGTGTTTTGCAGAAAAGGAATATCAAACGGAATCCAAATGTAATGAAACCTTTGGGAGCGTGATTTTTGTAACAAACGTCATCCAGAGGACTTGGAGTGGACGTCAAGAAACAACCGAGGAGGCCACGAGGCAGGGGGCGCGCCTACCCCGCCTGGGCGCGCCCTCACCCCTCATGGGCCCCTCATGGCTCCACCGACCTACTTCTTCCTCCTATATATATTCATATACCCCGAAAACATCCAGGAGCACCACGAAACCCTATTTCCACCGCCGCAACCTTCTGTACCAAAGAGATCCCATATTGGGGCCTTTTCTGGAGCTCCGCCGGAGGGGGCATCGATCACGGAGGGCCGCTACATCAACTCCATGGCCCCTCCGATGCTGTGTGAGTAGTTTACTTCAGACCTTCGGGTCCATAGCTATTAGCTAGATGGATTCTTATCTCTCTTTGAATCTCAATAGAAAGTTCTCCTCGATCTTCTTGGAGATCTATTTGATGTAGCTCTTTTTGCGGTGTGTTTGTCGAGATCCGATGAATTGTGGGTTTATGATCAAGTCTATCTATGAACAATATTTGATTCTTCTCTGAAATCTTTTATGTATGATTGGTTATCTTTGCAAGTCTCTTCGAATTATCAGTTTGGTTTGGCCTACTAGATTGATCTTTCTTGCAATGGGAGAAGTTCTTCGCTTTGGGTTCAATCTCGCGGTGCTCTATCCTAGTGACAGAAAGGGGAACGACACGTATTGTATTGTTGCCACCGAGGATAAAAAGATGGGGTTTATATCATATTGCTTGAGTTTATCCCTCTATATCATGTCATCTTACCTAATGTGTTACTCTGTTCTTATGAACTTAATACTCTAGATGTATGCTGGATAGCGGTTGATGTGTGGAGTAATAGTAGTAGATGCAGGCTGGAGCCGGTCTACTTGTCACGGACGTGATGCCTATATACATGATCATGCCTAGATATTCTCATAATTATTTGCTTTTCTATCAATTGCTCGACAGTAATTTGTTCACCCACTGTAATACTTATGCTATCTTGAGAGAAGCCACTAGTGAAACCTATGGCCCCCGGGTCTATTCTCCATTATATTAATCTTCCGTCAACAAGTTATTTCTGGCACCATTTATTTTGCAATCTTTAATTTCAATCTATATCATAAAAATACCAAAAATATTTATCTTATCATTATTATCTCTATCAGATCTCACTCTCGTAAGTGACTATGAAGGGATTGACAACCCCTTTATCGCGTTGGTTGCGAGGTTCTTATTTGTTTGTGTAGGTACGAGGGACTTGCGTGTAGTCTCCTATTGGATGGATACCTTGGTTCTCAAAAACTGAGGGAAATACTTACGCTACTTTGCTGCATCACCCTTTCCTCTTCAAGGGAAAACCAACGCAGTGCTCAAGAGGTAGCAGCAGCCGGCACGAAGGTGGACTCTGATTCCGGTAAAGGCTTGATAGACGGCTTGCGCAGGCACTGGTGGGAGACGCCGGCTGATATAGCCTGCCGGGTGGAGCCAATCTGTGCCAGGGCATCTGCTTGCTCATTGTCGGCTCGTGGCACATGAAGGAACTCGCCCCATCAAAGTATCCACTGATCTGCTGGACGAGGAAGCGGTAGCTCGTCATGTTTGCATCCTTGGCGTCCTAGTCGCCAGAGGACTTCTGGACCATCAAGTCTAAGTCGCCGTAGCACATCACTCGGCGAATGCCAGTCGGAGCCCATGGACGAATGCCTCGTACTCGGCCAGGTTGTTGGAGGCGGCAAAGTGAATTTGCAATGTGTACTTGAGCTTGTCGCCTTTGGGAGAGGTGAGGACGACGTTGGCTCCCTAACCGATGCGCATCTTTGAGCCATCAAAGTGCATCCGCCAATGAGTGGAATCCGGCGCTGGCGGCTACTATTTCTTGAGCACTGCGTTGGTTTTCCCTTGAAGAGGAAAGGGTGATGCAGCAAAGTAGCATAAGTATTTCCCCTCAGTTTTTGAGAACCAAGGTATCAATCCAGTAGGAGACTACACGCAAGTCACCTCGCACCTACACAAACAAATAAGAACCTTGCAACCAACATGATAAAGGGGTTGTCAATCCCTTCACGACCACTTGCAAAAGTGAGATCTGATAGAGATACTAAGATATTTTTTTGGTATTTTTATGATATAGATTGAAAAATAAAGATTGCAAAACAAACGGCGACAGAAATAGCTTGTTGACGGGAGAATAATATAATGGAAGATAGACCCGGGGGCTGCTACCTCTTGAGCACTGCGTTGGTTTTCCCTTGAAGAGGAAAGGGTGATGCAGCAAAGTAGCACAAGTATTTCCCTCGGTTTTTGAGAACCAAGGTATCAATCTAGTAGGAGACTACACGCAAGTCCCTCGTACCTACACACACAAATAAGAACCTCGCAACCAACATGATAAAGGGGTTGTCAATCCCTTCACGGTCACTTACGAGAGTGGGATCTGATAGAGATAATAATAATAAGATAAATATTTTTTGTATTTTTATGATATAGATTGAAAGTAAAGATTGCAAAATAAGATAGATTGGAAACTTATATGATAAAATATAGACCGGGTACCATAGGTTTCACTAGTGGCTTCTCTCAAGATAGCATAAGTATTACGGTGGGTGAACAAATTACTGTCGAGCAATTGATAGAAAAGCGAATAATTACGAGAATATCTTGGTATGATCATGTATATAGGCATCACGTCCGCGACAAGTAGACCGAAACGATTCTGCATCTACTACTATTACTCCACACATCGACCGCTATCCAGCATGCATCTAGAGTATTAAGTTCATAAGAACAGAGTAACGCATTAGGCAAGATGACATGATGTAGAGGGATAAACTCAAGCAATATGATATAAACCCCATCTTTTTATCCTCGATGGCAACAATACAATATGTGCCTTGCTGCCCCTGCTGTCACTGGGAAAGGACACCGCAAGATCGAGCCCAAAGCTAAGCACTTCTCCCATTGCAAGAAAGATCAATCTAGTAGGTCAAACCAAACTAATAATTCGAAGAGATTTGCAAAGATAACCAATCATACATAAAAGATTCCAGAGAAGAATCAAATATTGTTCATAGATAAACTTGATCATAAACCCACAATTCATCGGATCTCGACAAACACACCACAAAAAGAGAGAGAGAAGAATCCATCTAGCTAATAACTATGGACCCGAAGGTCTGTGGTAAACTGCTCACACATCATCGGAGAGGCTATGCTGTTGATGTAGAAGCCCTCCGTGATCGATTCCCCCTCCGACGGAGCTCCCGAAAAGGCCCCAAGATGGGATCTCTTGGGTACAGAAGGTTGCAGCGGTGGAAATAGGGTTTCGTGGCGCTCCTGGATGTTTTCGGGGTATATGGACATATATAGGAGGAAGAAGTAGGTCGGTGGAGCTATGAGGGGCCCACAAGGGTGGGGGCGCGCCCAGGGGGGTAGGCGCGCCTCCCTGCCTTGTGGCCTCCTCGTTGATTTCTTGACGTCTACTCCAAGTCCCCCGGATCATGTTTGTTCCAAAAATAACTCTCCCAAAGGTTTCATTCCGTTTGGATTCTGTTTGATATTCCTTTTCTGTGAAACACTAAAATAGGTAAAAAAAACTGCAATTTTCACTGGGCCTTGGGTTAGTAGGTTAGTCCCAAAAATAATATAAAAGTGTATAAATAAGCCATTAACATCCAAAACAGATACTATAATAGCATGGAACAATAAAAGATTATAGATATGTTGGAGACGTATCAAGCACCCCCAAGCTTAATTCCTGCTTGTCCTCGAGTAGGTAAATGATAAAAATAGAATTTTTGACGTGGAATGCTACCTAGCATAATTCTCAATGTAATTTTCTTTATTGTGGCATGAATGTACAGATCCGAAAGATTCAAGACAAAAGTTTAATATTGACATAAAAATAATAATACTTCAAGCATACTAGCTAAGCAATCATGTCTTCTCAAAATAACATGGCAAAAGAAAGTTCATCCCTACAAAATCATATAGTTTGGTCATCCTCCATTTTCGTCACACAAGAATGCTCTCATCATGCACAACACCGATGACAAGCCAAGCAATTGTTTCATACTTTAGTAATCTCAATTTTTTTTCAACTTTCACGCAATACATGAGCGTGAGCCATGGATTTAGCACTATGGGTGGAATAGAATATGATGACGGGGGTTATGTGGAGAAGACAAAAAAGGAGAAAGTCTCACATCGACGCGGCTAATCAACGGGCTAGGGAGATGCCCATCAATTGATGTCAATGCAAGGAGTAGGGATTGCCATGCAACGGATGCACTAGAGCTATAAATGTATGAAAGCTCAACAAAAGAAACTAAGTGGGTGTGCATCCAACTTGCTTGCTCATGAAGACCTAGGGCATTTGAGGAAGCCCATTGTTGGAATATATAAGCCAAGTTCTATAATGAAAAATTCCCACTAGTATATGAAAGTGACAAAACAAGAGACTCTCTATCATAAAGATCATGGTGCTACTTTGAAGCACAAGTGTGGAAAACGGGATAGTAGCATTGTCCCTTTTTATTTACCTTTTTTGGGGGGCCTTTCTTTTTTTATTTGGCCTTTCTCTTTTTTGGGGGACAATGCTCTATTAATGATGATCATCACACTTCTATTTATTTACAACTCAATGCTTACAACTCAATACTAGAACAAAATATGACTCTATATGAATGCCTCCGGCGGTGTACCGGGAAGGGAAATGAATCAAGAGTGACATGTATGATAAATTATGCATGGTGGCTTTGCCACAAATACGATGTCAACTACATGATCATGCAAAGCAATATGACAATGATAAAGTGTGTCATAGATGAAACGGTGGAAAGTTGCATGGCAATATATCTCGGAATGGCTATGGAAATGCCATAATAGGTAGGTATGGTGGCTGTTTTGAGGAAGATAAAAGGAGGTTTATGTGTGATAGAGCGTATCATATCACGGGGTTTGGATGCACCGAAGTTTGCACCAACTCTCAAGGTGAGAAAGGGCAATGCACGGTACCGAAGAGGCTAGCAATGATGGAAGGGTGAGAGTGCGTATAATCCATGGACTCAACATTAGTCATAAAGAACCCACATACTTATTGCAAAAATCTACAAGTCATCAAAAACCAAGCATTACGTGCATGCTCCTAGGGGGATAGATTGGTAGGAAAAGACCTTCTCTCGTCCCCGACCGCCACTCATAAGGAAGACAATCAAATAACACCTCATGTTTCAAATTTGTTACACAACGGTTACCATACGTGCGTGCTATGGGACTTGAAAACTTCAACACAAGTATTTCTCAAATTCACAACTACTCAACTAGCACACTCTAATATCACCATATTCATATCTCAAAACAATTATCAAGTATCAAACTTCTCATAGTATTCAATGCACTTTCTATGATAGTTTTTATTATACCCATCTTGGATGCCTATCATATTAAGACTAATTTCATAACCAAGGAAAATTACCATGCTGTTCTAAAGGACTATCAAAATAATATAAATGAAGCGTGAGAGATTAATAATTACTATAAAATAAAACCACCACCGTGCTCTAAAATATATAAGTGAAGCACTAGAGCAAAATTATCTAGCTCAAAAAAATATAAGTGAAGCACATAGAGTATTCTAACAAATTCCAATTCATGTGTGTCTCTCCCAAAAGGTGTGTACAGCAAGGATGATTGTGGTAAACTAAGAAGCAAATACTCAAATCATACAAGACACTCCAAGAAAAACACATACCATGTTGTGAATAAAAATATAGCCTCAAGTAAAGTTACCGATGAAAGAAGACGAAAGAGAGGATGCCTTATGGGGCATCCCCAAGCTTAGGCTTTTGGTTGTCCTTGAATTTTACCTTGGGGTGCTTTCGGCATCCCCAAGCTTAGGCTCTTGCCACTCCTTGTTCCATAATCCATCAAATCTTTACCCAAAACTTGAAAACTTCACAACACAAAACTCAACAGAATCTCATGAGCTCCGTTAGTATAAGAAAACAAATCACCACTTAAGGTACTGTAATGAACTCATTATTTATTTATATTGGTGTTAAACCTACTGTATTCCAACTTCTCTATGGTTCATACCCTCCGATACTAGCCATAGATGCATCAAAATAAGCAAACAACACACGAAAAATAGAATCTGTCAAAAACAGAACAGTCTGTAGTAATCTGTAGGTTTAGAATACTTATGTAACCCCAAAAATTCTGAAATAAATTGCTGTACGTGAGGAATTTTTCTATTAATCATCTACAAAAAGAATCAACCTAATTTCACTCTCCAGTAAAAAATGGCAGCAAATCTCGTGAGTGCTAAAGTTTCTGTTTTTTACAGCAAGATCGCTAAAACTTCCCCCAAGTCTTCCCAAAGGTTCTACTTGGAACAAACACTAATTACAATTATAAAAACACATCTAAACAGAGGCTAGATGAATTATTTATTACTAAACAGAACCAAAAAGCAAGAAACAAAAATAAAATTGGGTTGCCTCCGAACGAGCGCTATCGTTTAACTCCCCTAGCTAGGCATAAAAGCAAGAATAGATCTAGGTATTATCATCTTTGGTATGCAATCCATAAGTGGCTATCATAATAGATTCATAAGGTAATTTATTTTTCTTTCTAGGAAAGTGTTCCATGCCTTTTCTTAACAGAAATTGGAATCTAATATTCCCTTCTTTCATATCAATAATTGCACCAATCGTTCTAAGAAAAGGTCTACCAAGAATAATAGGACATGAAGGATTGCAATCAATATCAAGAACAATGAAATCTACTTGCACATAATTCCTATTTTCAGCAATAAGAACATCATTAATCCTTCACATAGGTTTCTTAATAGTGGAATCCGTGAGGTGCAAATTTAAAGAACAATCATCAAATTCACAGAAACCTAACACATCACACAAAGTTTTTGGAACCGTGGAAACGCTAGCACCCAAATCACATAAAGCATAGCATTCATGATCTTTAATTTTAATTTTAATAGTAGGTTCCCAATCATCATGAAGTTTTCTAGGGAAAGAAACTTCTAATTCAAGCTTTTCTTCATAAGATTGCAATAAAGCATCAACAATATGTTTGGTAAAAGCTTTATTTTGACTATAAGCACGCGGAGAATTTAGCACGGATTGCAACAAGGAAATACAATCTATCAAAGAGCAATTATCATAATTAAATTTCTTGAAATCCAAAATAGTGGGTTCATTGCTATGTAAAGTTTTGACCTCTCCAATCCCACTTTTACCAATTTTTGCATCAAGATCTTAAAACTCCGAATCATTGGGACGCCTTTTAACTAAAGTTGACTCATCTCCAGTCCCATCATTATCAAGATTCATATTGAAAAACAAAGGTTTAATAGGAGACACATCAATCACTTTTAGATCTTCATCCTTATTATCATCAAAACTAGAAGAGCACGCTTTTATAAAGCAATCTTTTTTAGCACGCATCCTAGCGGTTCTTTCTTTGCACTCATCAATGGAAATTCTCATGGCTTTGAGAGACTCATTGATATCATGCTTAGGTGGAATAGATCTAGGTTTCAAAGAATCAACATCAAGAGAAATTCTATCCACGTTCCTAGCCAACTCATCAATCTTAGACAATTTTTCTTCAATCAAAGCAGTGAAACTCTTTTGCGAACTAATAAATTATTTAATACTAGATTCAAAATCAGAGGGCATCTTATTATTATTTCCATAAGAATTGTTGTAGGAATTACCATAATTATTAGAGGAATTACTAGGATACGGCCTAGGATTAAAGTTTCCGCTATACGCGTTGTTACCAAAATTGTTCCTACCAACAAAATTTACATCCATAGATTCATTATTATTCTCAATCAAAGTAGACAAAGGCATATCATTAGGATCAGAAGAAACGCTCTTATTAGCAAATAATTGCATAAGTTCATGCATATTTCCACTCAAAACATTAATTTCTTCTATAGCATGAACCTTTTTACTAGTAGATCTTTCGGTGTGCCATTGAGAATTATTAACCATAATATTATCTAGGAGTTTGGTAGCTTATCCTAAAGTGATTTCCATAAAAGTGCCTCCCGCGGCCAAATCTAAAAGATTTCTAGAAGCAAAATTCAACCCAGCATAAAAAATCTGTATAATCATCCATAAATTCAAACCATGTGTAGGGCAATTACGAATCATTAATTTCATCCTCTCCCAAGATTGTGCAACATGCTCATGATCTAGTTGCTTAAAGTTCATAATATCGTTTCTAAGAGAGATGATCTTAGCGGGAGGAAAATACTTAGAGATAAAAGCATCTTTGCACTTGTTCCAAGAATCAATACTAATTTTAGGCAAAGACGAAAACCAAGTTTTAGCACGTTCCCTAAGCGAAAACGGAAATAGCTTCAATTTAACAATATCATTATCCACATCTTTCTTCTTTTGCATATCACACAAATCAACAAAGTTGTTTAGATGGGTAGTAGCATCCTCACTAGGAAGGCCGGAAAACGGATCTTTCATGACAAGATTCAGTAAAGCAGTATTAATTTCACAAGATTCAGCATCGGTAAGAGGAGCAATCGGAGTGCTAATAAAATCATTATTGTTGGTATTGGAAAAATCACACAATTTAGTATTATCTTGATCCATCATGACAAACAATCCAACACACGAGCAAGCAAGAGGCAAACAACTATAGGCGAACGAAAAAGAGGCAAGCGGAAAAGAGGGCGAATAAAACGGCAAGGGTGAAGTGGGGGAGAGGAAAACGAGAGGCAAATGGCAAATAATGTAATGCGAGGGATAAGAATTTGTGATGGGTACTTGGTATGTCTTGACTTGTGAGTAGATCTCCCCGGCAACGGCGCCAGAAATCCTTCTTGCTACCTCTTGAGCACAGCGTTGGTTTTCCCTTGAAGAGGAAATGGTGATGCAACAAAGTAGCATAAGTATTTCCCTCAGTTTTTTTAGAACCAAGGTATCAATCTAGTAGGAGACTACACGCAAGTCCCTCGTACCTAGACAAACAAATAAGAACCTCGCAACCAACGTGATAAAGGGGTTGTCAATCCATTCACGGTCACTTATGAGAGTGAGATCTGATAGAGATAATAATAATAAGATAAATATTTTTGGTATTTTTATGATATAGATTGAAAGTAAAGATTGAAAAATAAGATAGATTGGAAACTTATATGATAAAAGATAGATCCGGGGGCCATAGGTTTCACTAGTGGCTTCTCTCAAGATAGCATAAGTATTACGGTGGGTGAACAAATTACTGTCGAGCAATTGATAGAAAAGCGAATAATTATGAGAATATCTAGGCATGATCATGTATATAGGCATCACCTCCGCGACAAGTAGACCGAAACGATTCTGCATCTACTACTATTACTCCACACATCGACCACTATCTAGCATGCATCTAGAGTATTAAGTTCATAAGAACAGAGTAACACATTAGGCAAGATGACATGATGTAGAGGGATAAACTCAAGCAATATGATATAAACCCCATCTTTTTATCCTCGATGGAAACAATACAATATGTGCCTTGCTGCCCCTGCTATCACTTGGAAAGGACACCGCAAGATTGAACCCAAAGCTAAGCACTTCTCCCATTGCAAGAAAGATCAATCTAGTAGGCCAAACCAAACTGATAATTTGAAGAGACTTGCAAAGATAACCAATCATACATAAAAGATTTCAGAGAATAATCAAATATTGTTCATAGATAAACTTGATCATAAACCCACAATTCACCGGATCTCGACAAACACACCGCAAATAGAGTTACATCAAATAGATCTCCAAGAAGATTGAGGAGAACATTGTATTGAGATCCAAAGAGAGAGAAGAAGCCATCTAGCTAATAACTATGGACCCGAAGGTGTGTGGTAAACTACTCACACATCATCGGAGAGGCTATGGTGTTGATGTAGAAGCCCTCCGTGATCGATTCCCCCTCCGGCGGAGCTCCAGAAAAGGCCCCAAGATGGGATCTCCTGGGTACAGAAGGTTGCGACGGTGGAAATAGGGTTTCATGGTGCTCCTGGATGTTTTCGGTGTATATGGACATATATAGGAGGAAGAAGTAGGTCGGTGGAGCTACGAGGGGCCCACGAGGGTGGGGGGTGCGCCTAGTGGGGCAGGCGCGCCTTCCTGCCTCGTGGCCTCCTCGTTGATTTCTTGATGTCTACTCCAAGTCCCCTGGATCACGTTTGTTCCAAAAATAACTCTCCCGAAGGTTTCATTCTGTTTGATATTCCTTTTCTGCGAAACACTGAAATAGGAAAAAAACAATTTGCACTAGGCCTTGGGTTAGTAGGTTAGTCCCAAAAAAATATAAAAGTGTATAAATAAGCCCATTAACATCCAAAACAGATAATATAATAGCATGGAACAATAAAAAATTATAGATACGTTGGAGACGTATCAGGGGCCATAGGTTTCACTAGTGGCTTCTCTCAAGATAGCATAAGTATTACGATGGGTAAACAAATTACTGTTGAGCAATTGGTAGAAAAGTGCATAATTATGAGAATATCTAGGCATGATCATGTATATAGGCATCATGTCCGTGACAAGTAGACTGAAACAATTCTGCATCTACTACTATTACTCCACACATCGACTGCTATCCAACATGCATCTAGAGTATTAAGTTCATAAGAACAGAGTAACGCATTAGGCAAGATGACATGATGTAGAGGGATAAAATCAAGCAATATGATATAAACCCCATCTTTTTATCCTCGATGGCAACGATACAATACGTGCCTTGCTGCCCCTGCTGTCACTGGGAAAGGACACCGCAAGATTGAACCCAAAGCTAAGCACTTCTCCCATTGCAAGAAAGATCAATCTAGTAGGCCAAACCAAATTGATAATTCGAAGAGACTTGAAAAGATAGCCAATCATACATAAAATATTTCAGAGAAGAATCAAATATTGTTTATAGATAAACTTGATCATAAACCCACAATTCACCGGATCTTGACAAACACACCACAAAAAGAGTTACATCAAATAGATCTCCAAGAAGATCGAGGAGAACATTGTATTGACATCCAAAGAGAGAGAAGAAGCCATCTTGCTAATAACTATGGACCCAAAGGTCTGTGGTAAACTACTCACACATCATCGGAGAGGCTATGGTGTTGATGTAGAAGCCATCCGTGATCGATTCCCCCTCCGGCGGAGCGCCGAAAAAGGCCCCAAGATGGGATCTCTTGGGTACAGAAGGTTGCGGCGGTGGAAATAGGGTTTCGTGGTGCTCTCGGATGTTTTCGGGGTATATGGGTATATATAGGAGGAAGAAGTACGTCGATGGAGCTACGAGGGTCCCACGAGGGTGGGGGCCCCCCTACCCCCCTGGGAGCACCCTCCTGCCTCGTGGCTCCCTCGTTTCTTTCTTGACGTGGACTCCAAGTCTCCTGGATCATGTTCATTCCAAAAATAACTCTCCCTAAGGTTTCATTCCGTTTGATATTCCTTTTCTGCGAAACACTGAAATAGGAAAAAAACAGCAATTTGCACTGGGCCTTTGGTTAGTAGGTTAGTCCGAAAAATAATATAAAAAGGTATATTAAAGCCCATTAAACATCCAAAACAGATTATATAATAGCATGGAACAATCAAAAATTATAGATACGTTGGAGACGTATCAGCGGCAAGTACTAGGTCTTGGCCCAATCGACAAGGAAGTCGGCCAGTGCTCGGGATTTGATGGCAGTAAGAGGCTGGTAGAGGATGGTGTAGGGAGCCAGCTCGATGGCCCACTTTGCCACCCGACCTGATGCATCTTTTTTGCCTATGATCTCAGCAAGTGGGGAGGTGCAGACGACCGTGATGGAGTGCTCCTGGAAGTACTGCTTGAGCTTCTTGATGGCAAAGTACACACCGTAGCACATTTTCTGGTAGTGGGGGTAGTTCTGCTTGGAGGCCGACAACACTTCACTCAGGTAGTAGACGGGCCTCTAGGCCGGCTGTGCTCTGCCTTCCTCTGGGCGCTCGACCACAATGACAGTACTGACCACCCGGCTGGTGGCAGCGATGTAGAGGAGCATGGGATCCTTAGCAGCCGATGCCGCCAGGACAGGCGGCGTGGTCAACATTTTCTTAAGCTGGAGGAAGGCCTCGTCCGCCTTGTCGTTCCATTCGAAACAAGTGGTCTTCATGAGCTGGTACAGGGGAAGAGCCTTCTCGGCCAGCCGACTGATGAAACGGCTGAGGGATCACCGGTGCGCGTCGGTGCTATACAAACGGTTTTTAACCCCTTTCCGTGACGACATTTGGAACCGTCGCCAAGTGAGTGTGGGTGATAGGGGGGTCCTTCCCACATGACCCCAAAACCGTCGGGGATATGGAGCCTTGATGCATACAGTTGTCCCTATATAACCGTTTCCAATATCTCGAATATCCCAAACGCTTCATCCTTGCTACTCGTTTGTGCTCGCATTGCCATCACAGTCGGAGTTTTGTGGTTTTACCTAAAACCAGGTGGATTCCAGGCATGGGAGTTTTACGATGCCTGGCACATCACAAACAGTTCAGGATTACAAACCATGTACGATAGGTAGACAATCACACACATTTAGTTTTTCCGCACCGTATGTGATAGTATCTCACATCACACCGCTTTGCAAACGGCAACTGTGTGCATGCTTGCACACGTTTCCTCTCTCTGAACCATTTCGGATTATGGTGTATATCGCAAACATTTGTGTTTTACCAACCTTGTATGCCGTAATGACATGCACAACGTAATTTCACCCTAATTTAATTGCTGCTATTTAAAATTGTACCTAATTTAAACTTGAAAGTAGGCTATAGCTTTATTCATATCCATCAGGTTCAAACAACCAATGCATTATTCGATTCACAGGTACATATGTTTAAGAATTACATAAGCACCAAATAAAGAATGATGAACCAGGGTTCTATACTTGTATTATTATAGATGGTAAAGAAAGAGGCGACATACATTCCAGTTGATGAACAAGGTGAAGAGGAATGGCCCTATTGTGCTCTCCTGGATGCAGATGGCATGCAAGACTCTAGTCCAACCCCTTGCGATGGCCGACCGCCAGTCATGTAGTTTGAGAGGTAATCTTGAGTAAACTGCTTCAGGATCCACTGCAAAATAAAAAAGATTCAGACATTGTCATCTAACACAACTCATTACGGGCAGTAAAAAGAAGGCTACATGGTTCTTAGTTACCATCCCGCAGTTCACTGTTGTCTTGCATAAAGTGTAAACAAATAGTTCAATTGACATCTTTTGACCCATTTTAATAACAATCTTTATCAGTTTCCTCACTTGATGCTAGTTCATGAATATCTCATTGCCCCATACGCAGAAAGGGTCAAAGTGTGGATCTTTGGCAATGATATATGTGCCTAAAATCACCAAGTTAATATTAGAAGCTAAACAACAATTGAAAAATGATGTAGTACAACACTCCATCCATCCCATTATATAAGATTTTATTACATGTATAATCTAGACATCATCAGAACATTAAGGTAACACTATTCCTTGTTGCTATGTAGCCTGGGATTGCATATTTAGTCATTCAGTACAATGCATGTTGCTAAACAACAATTGAAAAACGAAAAGGCATGTAAACTGCAATATCCTTAACAATAGCCAAATATCGTAATTCATAGTGGTATTGTTGAAACTGTTATTGATGAAATTGAACTACACGTCAAATAGTTGCACATATAGAGCATCACATTGTGAAGAACTGAAATAAACAAGTCATAAAGACATCTCTAGGCGATCCTTAAAAAGTTAAAGGACTAAAACCCTTAGTGGATATATATATATATACTCCAACAATTTTTGGCCTTTTCTAGTCGATCCCCTAAACTTAAGGTTGTAAACTTCAATTTGATCAAGTTCAAAGTAGGTTCAACCGAAAGTAGCATGCATTCAAACATAAACATAGATAGTTTTGCATAATCGAACATAAAACATAAATTTAAACTAAGCTAAACTACTTTCGGTCGAAGTAGAGGTTGAGCCAATCCTTCCTTGTCATGTATGATGTGCCGCGAGCTGGGTCAGGGCCGGTACCGTCATCGGGGTCATTGGGGAAGGCAGTCCTCCACTCGTCAACGTCGATCTCCTCGTCCTCGGGGCCCACCTCGACACCCTCCATGCCGCCGCGCTGCTGCCTTCGACCTCGTCATCGGAGGAGAGCGCGATAACCTCGCCGCCCTCCGCGCCGCCGTCCTCGCCGCCTTCGACCTCGTCATCGGAGGAGAGCGCGATAACCTTGCCGCCCTCTGCACCGGCAAAGATCGCCCGCTCCGCCTCCACGAGCTCTGGGTGCTGCCGGCGGAGCTCTTGCATGTAGGCCTCGGCGACGGCCTCGGCCTCGAGGCGCTCCCATGCCTCGCGGTCCTCCTGTGCCATAGCTGAGCTCACCACCCCTGGCTCCGGTGGAACGAGGTTGACCGGACGTGTGCCGAAGTGGAAATTGAGCCTAGCCGCTGTGCCGTGGTAGTGGACTTGCCAGCGATCGTACTCCATGGCCGCGAGCTCGGCCGTGTGGAAGCTACTGAGCCATCGGCGGGTGTGGGTCTCTCGATCTGTAATCTCGACAACCCACGTCCCCCACCGCCGCTGGCAGACCCCGAGGTCGGACCTCGTCGCTGCCGGGTCCGAGGGAGGATGGTGAAGTCCTCGAACCGCCGTAGGGGCGCGATGGTGGGCGGATCGGGGGACCGGCGATGGCGGATCAGGCCCGCAGAGGACAACGGGGACACCTCGGCGGCCACCTCGCCGGCGTCGGGCGAAAAGGCCGTGATAAACCTCCTTTTGGCCATTGGCTCCTCGAGCTCCCCGGCACACAGGAAGAGGTTGAGGATGGAGGCGCTGGCGATGGCGGCGACCTACCAATGGTTTCGAGGGGGGCAAGGTTGTGTTTGAGGAAATACTGCGGCAACTGAAAATTTTACTAGGTGGGAGTAACAAGGCGAGGCTACTGAAAATTTGGATCAAGGACGAGCATATATTTTTGAGATTGCGAGGGATGCAGAGGCGGGAGTAAAATGCCGGGGCTACTGAAAATTTGAATCAAGGGACTGAAGCAGAGCGGGAGTTTTTGGGGAGCGAGCTAGTGTGCTTGACACGCCAGCTATGGAGTGTAGCCGACGCACCTTCCTGCGTAAGCCATAGGCGTACTATACACCGACGGTGCTCCAAGATATTTTGTACTACATCTCACACGGTTGGTGATAATAAACTGTGTGGGATCTACTTGATTTGAATTACATAATGGGGTCACAGCGGCAAAGGATGCTGTTTGAATTGCTAGACCTTTTATCTGCAGTGAACATACAACTATATGTGTGTCGTAAAAGAATTGGAATTATTCACGGTTCGTTTGTACATTTTATACATTAAACTGGTTTTCTAGCCATTTTAGGTGCACAATCCAAAATTAAACTACATGCACATGCTCCGGTGCATATAAATTGGTTAAAAAATCAAATCTGTGTCCTTCAGTGCATGCTTAGGTCTCACGCAAGAAATGGGAATTAATTTTTTGGGGTTCATTTGGCCTTTTTTATACATTAAATGGGGTTTCTAGGCATTTATGTGCATAATTCAAATTCGAACTACAAGCACATGCTCCAGTGCACCAAAGTTGGTTGAAAAATCACATGTGTGTCCTTGGGTGCATGCTTAGGTCCCATGCAAGAGATGGGAATGAATTTCAAACACCAGGGCACTGTTGATTGCCGGCAAAACGTTGCGATACCTGGTTTTTAAATTCTAGTAAATCCAAAACTCGTCTGAAATTCATGAAACTTGGCATGCTATCATGGAGCGGCATCAACATGTCGTGTTGAAAATTTTGTCCCATTTGGGGCAGATTTGGGTACAAGCTTCTCACAAACCAGAGCTTCTCACAACAAGCGTGATGGTTTCGGTAGGGAACGTGCCACCTTTGGGGATGGAACGATATCGGTTGCCTCTTATTGCTTTCAAAAAATTTCTAGTGTCAACATAGAACAACAGGAGTGTTGTGTTTAATCTTTGATTTTTTTGGGGTTCGTTTGGCCTTTTTTATACATTAACTAGGTTTTCTAAGCATTTTATGTGCATAATTCAAATTTGAACTTCCAGCACATGATCCAGTGCACTAAAGTTGGTTGAAAAATCACATGTGTGTCCTTGGGTGAATTTCTAGGTCCCATGCAAGAGATGGGAATGAAATTCAAACACCAGGGCACTGTTGATTGCCGAAAATACGTTGAGATGCCTAGTTTTTAAATTCTAGTAAATCCAAAAATTTGTCCCATTTGCGGCAGGTTTGGGTATATGCTTCTCACAAACCAGATCTTCTCACAACAAGCATGATGGTTTCTATAGGGAACATCCCACCTTTGGGGACGAAACGATATCCATTGCCTCTTATTGCTTTCAAATTTGTTCTCGTGTCAACATAGAACAAAATGAGTGTGTGTCAATTTTTGTGATTTTTCGGGGTTCGTTTGGACATTTTTATGCATTAACCAAGTTTTCAATGCATTTATGTGCATAATTCAAATTTGAACTACATGCACATGCTCCGGTGCATATAAATTGGTTGAAAAATCGAATCTGTGTCCTTGGGTGCATGCTTAGGTCCCATGCAAGAAATGGGAATGAATTTCAAACACCAGGGCACCGCTGATTGCCGGCAAAACGTTGAGATGCCTGGTTATTAAATTCTAGTAAATCCAAAACTCGTCTAAAATTCATGAAACTTGGCATGCTATCATGGAGCAGCATCAACATGCCATGGTAACAAAATTCCCATTTGGGGCAGGTTGGGGTATGTGCTTCTCACAGACCAGAGCTTCTCACAACAAGCATGATGGTTTCGATAGGGAACGTCCCACCTTTGGGGACGAAACGATATCCATTGCCTCCTATTGCTTTCAAATTTTTTCTCGTGTCAACATAGAACAACATGAGTGTTGTGTCAATTTTTGTGATTTTTCAGGGTTCGTTTGGACATTTTTATGCATTAACTGAGTTTTCCATGCATTTATGTGCAGGATTTAAATTTGAACTACATGCACATGCTCCACTTCATATAAATTGATTGAAAAATCAAATCCATGTCCTTGGGTGCATGCTTTGGTCTCATGCAAGAAATGAGAATGAATTTCAAACAACAAGGCACCGTTGATTGCCGGCAAGACGTTGAGATGCTTGGTTTTTAAATTCTAGTAAATCCAAAACTCGTCTGAAATTCATGAAACTTGGCATGCTATCATGGAGCGGCATAAACATGCCGTGGTAAAAAAATTGTCCCATTTGGGGCAGGTTTGGGTATATGCTTCTCACACACCAGAGCTTCTGACAACAAGCATGATGGTTTCGATAGGAAACGTCCCACCTTTGGGGATGAAACGATATCCATTGCCTCTTATTGCTTTCAAATTTGTTCTTGTGTCAACATAGAACAACAGGAGTGTTGTGTCAATTTTTGTGATTTTTTGGGGTTCGTTTGGACATTTTTATGCATTAACTAAGTTTTCAATGCATTTCTGTGCATAATTCAAATTTGAACTACATGCACATGCTCCAGTGCATATAAATTGGTTGAAAAATCAAATCTGTGTCCTTGGGTGCATGCTTAGGTCCCATGCAAGAAATGGGAATGAATTTCAAACACCAGGGCGCCGTTGATTGCCGGCAAAATGTTGAGATGCCTGGTTTTTAAATTCAAGTAAATCCAAAACTCATCTGAAATTCATGAAACTTGGCATGCTATCATGGAGAGGCATCAACATGCCGTGGTAAATTTTTTCCCATTTGGGGCAAGTTTGGGTATATGCTTCTCATAGACTGGAGCTTCTCACAACAAGCATGATGGTTTCGATAGGGAACGTCCCACCTTTGGGGATGAAACGATATCCATTGCCTCTTAATACTTTCAAAAAAAATCGTTTCAACATAGAACAACAGGATTGTTGTGACATTTTTGTGATTTTTCAGGGTTCGTTTGGACATTTTTATGCAATAACTGAGTTTTCAATGCATTTATGTGCATAATTCAAATTTGAACTACATGCACATGCTCCAGTGCATATAAATTGGTTGAAAAATCAAATCTGTGTCCTTGGGTGCATTCTTAGGTCCCATGCAAGAAATGGGAATGGATTTCAAACACCAGGGCATCATTGATTGTCGGCAAAACATTGAGATACTTTGTTTTTTAAATTGTAGTAAATCTAAAACTCGTCTGAAATTCATGAAACTTGGCATGCTATCATGGAGTGGCACCCGACATGCTATGGTATTTTTCGTGTCCATTTTGAGAGAAGGCGCACTCAAATAACAGCCAACAAAGGCATTTTGAAAAAATAGCTGCCACTTTAATATCTGAAATGGTTGTATAATTCAAATCGTGTGCGTTCTGTTAACCATTCACGTGACGCCATGTGTCTTCGTTTTAATGGCTATAGGAGGTGCCGTGCGGATAGCTGCTTGACCTTGACTGAATGAGAGGCGTGCGAGCGGAGTCCGATCGCACGCTGACCGAGAGGCGTGCAAGCAATCCTCCAATGTGCAGGCTCACCGAGAAGTGTGCGAACTGTACGCTGCGCAGGCTCACTTGGAAGCGAGCCCTTTGACTTCCATGGCTGCCCGCCTTCCTCTCCATTAATGGCGCCCAAGCCGCTGTCTAATATGGGCGGCCTTACTGTTCGCCTCCCATTCCCCTCTCTCCCGCAGACCTCCACCAATGCCATGGCGCAGAATGATCATCTGCCACTAGTCTTCAAGTTTGGTGAAGTAGACTCCGAGCCGGAGAAGATAGAAAATAAGGTGGAATGGGGCCTCATGGACATGGCCCAGAAAGAGCTGGCCGCGGCGGTTGCTGCCCCCACTCCCGTCCCAGCTCCCATCCCCGTGCCTGCGCCAGCAACCATCCCCGTAGCATTGACGGGCTGGTCGCCGAGCACTATCGCAGAGCTGGATGCCGCGGGCGTCAGCGAGGTCTCCGCGGACCCGCGCGAGCTCGTGTACATGCCAGCGCCAGCGCCCGTGCCCGTGTGCGCCCCTCCACCTACCATGGCGCCGCCCCCGTGCGTTTGGCTGTACCCGCCGTGCCCGTGCCCCTGCCCGTGTGCGCCCCTCCACCCACCGCGGCGCCGGCCCCCGTGCGTTTGGCTGCACCCGCCGCGCCTATGCCCCTGCTCGTGCACGCGCCCCCTTAGTGGCATGGGATGCTGTCGTCGACCGCTACGTCTCAACGGCGCCAGTTGCCGTCCTCCCGCGCCCTGCCCGTCGATCGCGCGACGACATGATGTTTGATATACAAGTGAAGAACATTTTGTGCTACCTTGAAGATTTCAGCAACGGCGTCCCGAAGGACGACAACGACAACAACGGCGCGGCACGCCGCCTCCGCCGCCGCTGGAAATAGTTCTTTTGGGGGTTTAATAGCATATCTCGAATTCTCGATCGTATGAGTATAAATACGCAATGTGACTAAATGAAAGATATGGTTTGAACGAACTTGCGTTTTTCTCTCTTAATGTACAGACTTATCAAACGTTTTTCTTTTGAAAAAACGACAATGGGTTTTAAATATAAAACACTCATCGCAAATGTTTTAGTTAGAACACCCGTACGCAAACCGACACCTTCCCCAGGAAGCCAAGGGAAATGTGCCGAGCAGGATTTCTGCATCCCTTCAACGCAAACGGTTGTTTTGCATGACCCGTGTGCAACGACGTAGAAACAATTGGGTAAGATTTGCATCTGTCATTTTGGGTATGTTGCCATTTGTCAAAGTAGAAAGATTGACATTTGTTTACCTAGTAACATTGCCATTTGTCAACCTTGTAACACTACGATTTGTCAAAATATGCAGCTAAAAATCACTAGCACTATCTAATTTTTGCAACTAAAATCACTAGCACTGTTCATATGGACACCACTAGCAGGCGTGAGTTGATGGACGTATATGCAACAAGTCATCAACCCACAACGACAACGAGGATACACGTTGGATTATAGATCATTTCCAACAAAACATTCTAGTAAAGTAAAGTTTTTCTCACACAACAAATAACAAAGCGATGAAATGAAATTCAGCTCAACCACTCGTCGGCGTTGGAAACGCTTGCTTTGAACCAGAAGTGATTCTCTGGGAAGGGCGAGCTACTGTCAATCTCGAGAACAACGTAGGACTGACCTTCCAGGCTGAAGTGGCCTATGTCAGGACCCATATTGGGATGGTAGGGAAGCATAGCAATGTCTGAGGTATAGATACATTTGCTTCTCAGAAATGGTAGTAACATTGTGTCAACGGCAGCTGGATCGCCTTCCACCATCATTGGATAGTTTTGTCCAAGGAAGAGTGAGTTTCCTCCAAGAATTTCAATACCGAACCAGGAAGAAGATATTGGCGCTAGTACACTAGTATCCATCCCGAATACCCTGCAACGTATGTTCGAATAGGTCCGGAGAGTGCGACCATGCGAGTGTAGGAGATATGCTCTAAAGGCAGTAATAAGTCAGTTATTTTGTAGCTCCTGGTTTGTAATGAAGGTTTATATTCCATGCTATAACTACAATGATTCTCGAGTCTGCAAATAAAACGAGGCTTGGAGGGAAACTCATGTGCACATGTGGGATAATAAACGGTAAAATGCATTCCTAGTCAAGCCTCTATGACTGGCTCAAGTATTGCATGATGATCCTGTTTTCCTGATCATGGGCATGACTATGCCGGCAATTTTGAGGGCATAATTGTTAGTAGAACACTGTGTTGAATCGACCCAATATGATGTTATGCTATGAGATACTTTCATCACAAGTTAATGGTTAATAACATAGGGAAGTTAATGTTTGCACAATTCCTTAGACCATGAGAGTATCGAGTTTCTTCGTACTTGCTTCATGAACTTTGGGGTTTGTTAAACATCATCCGTAACTAGGTGGCTATTACGGCGGCTTATGAGTTCACGGAAAAGTATGGCAAGTAATGAGATAGCTCAAGATTGGGATTTTCTCCTCCGATGATGGAGAGATATACTCGGGCCCTCTCGGTGTGACCGTATCCATCATCGTCTGGCCAGACAACTTGTGATTTGATCACTGGGATGCCGGAACACGGAAACGAGAAAAGATAATAAAACCGGTAACGAGGTAACTTGCATGGTGGACAAAGTGTTGGACCACGGGAATGCAATAAATCTCACCTCGGGTATTTGTGACATACCGTGAAGCAACAGGAATAGCTCACAGCAACTGGAGGTTGACTCGAATATTTCATTCGTGTGGGTATAGGGGTCAATATGGGTATCCACGGCTCCGATGTTGATCATTGACCGGAAGGGGTTCCAGGTCATGTCTATACTTCACCGAACCTATAGGGTCACACGCTTAAGGGTCATCTATCTGCTGAATACTAGACAGTGAGTCTGAGAGAAAGTCACCGAAAAAGTTTCGGAGACAACGGAAGAGTTCCGGAGAGCGAACACCGAAAGAGTTTCGGTAAAACCGAAAAGTTGTTTCAGAATATATTATTATGTCAAAATGGTTTCGGTACTCACCTGTAAATTCTTAGAGGGCCCCAGAATTGGTTTGAGAACTTTTGGGAATTTTCAGAGAGAAAAACCGAAAATGTTCTGGAGCTGCCGTAACCGCCGTTGTTGCTTTTTGCTGATAAAAATCACCATACCAGAAATGTTTCGGATCATGCCTAGAATAATTCTAGAGGGTGCCGGAAATGTTCTGGGACCTTCCGGAATTTTTCAGAAAAAATGTTTCGCGGAAAACATCTTGTCTCAGCACGAGGGGACAAGATCCCACGAATCGGGGGTTACATGTTTGGTGGCTTTTTGTCTAGGGAGCACCCATGTTTCTAGGAGAGATGTTGGTGGATTGTTGCCCCCCATGGGAGGGGGAAAGGTTGTGGCTAGCCAAGGGGGTGCCTCCATGGTGTCCCCTTGGTGCCCCACTTGAGTTACCATTTCACCCTTCATGTGGGACATGTAGCATGGGTGTTTTGGTATTTCCTCCACCACCCCACCCCTTACCTTGGCCTATAAAAGGAGGAGAAGGGGCTGCCATTCTCATCATCCCTTGCTCTCATACACATGCCATGCATTATCTGGCTTCTTCTCTCCCTCCCACGAAAAGAGTTCCGTAGAGCCGTAAGGCTGTCTGGGTTCCGACAGGAACTAGTTCTGGACGGCGAAGCCCTGCCGGATAGCTGACACCGTATGTGTGCAACCCCGTAGAGAGGTCGTAGTTTTGGTCTTTTTCCTGAGGGGCTGTTTGAGTGTCCTCCCGAAGGACTGTCTGAGTCTCTGTTCGAGTTTCGAGGGTCCTCCCGAAGGGCTGTCCGCGACATCGTCCGGGGGGCTGTCCGACCGCCTCCCGAAGGGCTGTCCGGCAAGGGAGTACATCCTTGTGGCTGGGAGGTTGTAAATCCTAGCTGCGGGGATCTGCACCAATGATCTCCACCGACTCTTCTTCCGCTGCGCTTCGACTCGGTACAGACCAGATCAAACCTTGTATGCAGTCTCCATAGTGGTCCTGGGCGTGCTCGCTATACCGAATTTTTTGTTTTCTGTCGCGTTCCCCTACAGTGGCATGAAGAGCCGTGCTATGCGTAGATGCAGGTTATGATCTAGAATACATGGAGATGTATGGGTATTGCATAATATAATTTTGGAGTAGATGAGATCTATTGCTGAAAATTATTTATGCGGGTGACAAATGAAATCTGTTACCTGACGTTCTTGTTGCTTCCCTAGAATTTGCGTTTGCTCAATCTCGAGACAGCATGGTGGAATTTGACAAAGTTATGGCAATTCGTGATCCTGATTGATCATGGAAGTGCTATCAGTTCTTTGGGTTCTACCATAGTCAAAAGAAAGATGAAATTCGCAGATGAAAATGCATTGCAGATATGATCTGCACGGGGGTCATGCGTATGACGAAGTTTAGTATGGGGCTCAAGATTTAATTATCTTGTGTTTCATACACCCTGAGATGTTAATCTAGCAACTTGAATAATCATACTTGATGATAAAATGTTGGTAGCTGCGGTTTAAGTCAAAACCTTAGAAGCCACGTAAAATAAAATTTTGCATAACCCGATTAGAGGCGTCTAACTTGGTTTTGCAGGATGTGCATGTGATGTGGTATAGCAATGCTCATATTGAATTTTATTATGTATGAGATGACTATATGATGTAATTAAGACGTGTCATGATTCGGCTTGATGGCTGGAGCCATATGATTGCACTTTAATGACCTGCGTGTCAACCTTAAGTAATGCATTTATTTTATCTGCTACGGAGATAGCAATATTATCCGGTGCATCGACAAGGTGGTGGCAATCTTCGCAAAGGTGAACACCGACGCGAATGCCGGAGATGAAGAAATACTTGACTTCTCCGTCAGAAGAGGCTATACCATATCATGCCATTATGAATTGCCTGAGATGTTTATCCCTCTTGATGCACCCTTCTTGATTGCGCAGTAGTCGCTTTTGTTAGGGTGATCTCTCACTTAAAATATCAAGTAGTTAGTGTTCTCCCAAGTGCAGCACCGTCACAACATCTATCCTTTCGGGGTGCACCATGGATGCATGGGTACGAACGATTGGAGAAATGTAAGGCGGGTGAGGTCAGACCTCACAGCAAGATCACTTGGTTGTCTTGATGTTCATGGCAGGATCATCCTGAGCTTGGAACACACGCATCAAAAGATGAACAAAAGTCACATAGAGATGTGATCGGCAAGTTGGCCTACCAATTGAAATCATCATCATGAGATGATGATTCTATGACGTTGAATTGATATTTGGATCTTGAATCACTCAAAATCAATTTTGAGAGATATTGATTTGAGTGGGAGCACACTTTAGAATAAAAATGTTTATTCACTAGAGCAAATTTCGTTATAAACAAAGTCTAAGTGAAACTTGTGTTTTCTGTTGTAGATCAAATGGCTCGCAACACCGCGTTCAACTTAGGCCCGATGTTAGAGAAAGAGAAGTTAGCTACGACTGGAAACAACTATGCGGACTGGGTCCATAATCTGAGGATTGTCCTCAGGAGCGCTAAGAAATTGTACATGCTTGAAACTGCTCTTCGAGCTAAACCGGCGGCAGAGGCTCCAGAAGATGAACAAAATGTCTGGGCCACTAAGGATGATGATCACCACTTAGTGCAGTGCCTCATGCTAGCTTGCATGAGTCCAGGGCTTCAAAAACGTTTTGAATTCCATAAACCCCGTGATATGATCCGGGAATTGGATGCTCTGTACAAGGAAACCGCCAAGTCTGAACGATTTGATATCATGAAGGCTTTGATGGGATGCAAGATGGCTGAGGGTAGTTTAGTTGGCGAACACGTGGTCAAAATGATTGGCTATTCTAAAAGGCTTAAAGCCCTGGAATTTCCACTTCCACCTGGCCATATGATGGACATGTTGCTTTCTTCACTCCCCCCGTCTTACGACGGTTTTGTCATGAACTACAACATGACAGGGATGGAGAAGTCACCGGAAGAGGTGCTCGCCATGCTGAAAAATACAGAAGGAGGACTGCGGAAAAACCGCAAGCAAGTGTTGCTTGTGAATAAAACCGCCAGTTTGAAAAAGAAAGGCAAGCCAAAGAAGGGAAAGCGCCGGTAAGACCGGCTCCCAAAGCAACTCTAAGGGCGGAGCCAAGAATGAAACTGAGTGCTTCTACTGCAAGGGCACAGGACACTGGAAGAGAAACTGCAAGAAGTATCTGGAAGATAAGAAGACCGGGAAAACCGGAAAAGGTATAATTGTTATACAGGTTAATGTCATTGACGTTTTGCTTGCTAGCGAAAATTCTAAGTCTTGGGTATTTGATCCGTATCGGTTGCTCACATTTGCAACTCAATACAGGGGCTTCAGAAGGTGCGCAAGCTGGCAAAGAATGAAGTCGTAATGCGTGTTGAGAACGGCACTGGGATCGCCGCTCAAGCCGTCGGCATTATGCCTCTACGTCTCCCTTTAGGATTTATCTTAGAACTAAGTAACTGATATTTTGTTCCACTATTGTGTAGAAACATTATCTCCGGATCATGTTTAGTACACGATGGGTATTCGTACAAGTCTGAGAACAATGGTTGTTCACTTTATTGTAAGGATATGTTTTATGGATTTGCACCCATTGTTGGGGGCCTTTTAATACTAAATCTTGAATGTGAAAATGATGTCTTTAACGTGAATGCCAAACGTCTTAAGAAGGCTGATACCACCACCACTTACTTGTGGCACTGTCGGCTTGGCCACATCAGAAAGAAATGCATGCAAAGACTCCAGAGAGATGAAGTTTTACCGTCCTTTGATTTTGAATCATTTGACACATGTGAAGCTTGTCTGATGGGGAAAATGACCAAGACGCCGTTCACGGGTCATCCTGAACGGGCGGGTGAATTATTGGAAATAACATATAGTGATGTATGTGGTCTAATGAGTACAGCCGCATGGGGTGGGTATTTCTACTTCATGACTTTTACTAATGATTTAAGTCGGTATGGCTATATGTACTTAATGAAGCATAAGTCGGAAACCTTTGAAAAGTTCAAAGAATTTCAGAATGAGGTAGAAAATCATCGTAACAAAAGGATTAAGTTTCTGCGGTCTGATCGTGGAGGCGAATATCTTAGTCATGAGTTTGGCCAACATCTGAGTGACCGTGGAATCGTTTCACATCTTACGCCTCCCAGAACTCCATAGATAAACGGAGTATCGGAAAGACGTAACCGAACCCTATTGGACATGGTAAGGTCGATGATGTATCTTACAGATCTGCCGATATCTTTTTGGGGTCATGCACTAGAAACTGCCGCTCACACACTAAACAGAGCACCGTCTAAGTCTGTTAAGACGACACCACATGAGATGTGGAATGGGAAGAAACCCAGTTTGTCGCATCTTAAAATTTGGGGATGTGAGGTACATGCAAAAAGTTTACAACCTACCAAACTCGATCCCAGATCAGACAAGTGTAACTTTGTAGGTTATCCAAAAGAAACAATTGGGTATTCCTTCTACCTACCCTCCGAGCACAAAGTGTTTGTCGCTAAAAGCGGAGTCTTTCTTGAGAAAGAATTTCTCGCCAAAGAATTAAGTGGGAGGACAGTACAACTTGATGAGATTAGTGAATCTTCAGCAACTATTGATATGGCTAAGGAACCGGAAGAAATTTCGCTAATTATCCCTGCAACTGAGCCGGAAGTTGTCGCATATGATGCGGAGACTTCAGACAATGTTGTAACTGAACCGCACAGATCAGGTAGGGCTATCCAGCCACCTAAGTGGTTTCATAACGAAATCTTCATTCTTGAAGACGATGAACCTGCGCACTACAAGGAAGCGATGGCAGGGCCCAGCTCAAAAGAATGGCACAAGGCCATGAGATCCGAAATGGAATCCATGTACGAAAACCAAGTTTGGAACTTGGAAGAACTTCCAGAAGGCGTAAAGCCGATTGGTTGTAAATGGATTTTCAAAAGAAAGACGGATGCGGATGGTAACATTACTATCCACAAAGCTAGACTTGTCGCGAAAGGGTTCACGCAAGTTCCAGGAGTGGACTAAGACGAGACTTTCTCGCCCGTAGCTATGCTTAGGTCTATTCGGATATTGCTAGCAATTGCTGCTTATTTCGACTATGAAATATGGCAGATGGATGTCAAAACGGCTTTCCTAAATGGAAACCTCAAAGAGGATGTGTACACGATGCAGCCAGAAGGTTTTGTCATTCATGAGGATGCTGGAAAGGTATGCAAACTTCAGAAAGCCATTTATGGTCTGAAGCAAGCATCTAGGAGCTAGAACATTCGTTTTGATGAAGTGGTCAAAGAGTTTGGCTTCATCAGGAATGACGAAGAATCTTGTGTTTACAAGAAGTTTAGTGGGAGCGCAAAAGCATTTCTAATCCTGTATGTGGATGACATATTGTTGATTGGAAATGACGTGAATTTTCTTAGCGAAATAAAAGACTCATTGAAAAAGAGGTTTTCAATGAAAGACTTAGGCGAAGCAGCATATGTATTGGGCATCAGAATCTACAGATATAGATCAAAACGCCTGATAGCGCTTAGCCAAAGCACGTACATTGACAAGGTGTTGAAAAGGTTCAACACAAAGAACTCCAAGAAAGGCCTACTCCCCATGTCACCTGGCACGGTGCTTTGCAAGAATCAGAGTCCTCGGACTCTGGATGAGCGAGTACAAATGAATGATGTTCCATATGCCTCGGCAGTTGGTTCTATTATGTATGCCATGCTATGTACAAGACCAGATGTTTCCTATGCGCTAAGTGTTAGCAGCCGGTACCAAAGTGATCCAGGGTTGGAACACTGGGCCGCAGTCATGGGTATTCTTAAGTACCTCAGAAGGACCAAGGATTTACTCCTTGTGTACGGAGGTGATGAAGAGCTCATTGTAAGTGGTTACACTGATGCAGGCTTCATGACTGACCCAGATGACTTCAAATCTCAATCAGGCTATGTTTTCATATTGAACGGTGGCGCAGTTGTTTGGAAAAGTTCCAAACAAAAGACTGCAGCGGATTCCACGACGGAGGCGGAGTATGTTGCTGCTTCAGAAGCCTCCAAGGAGGCGGTATGGATCAAGCAATTTCTTCAAGACCTTGGTGTGGTTCCAAGTGCTCTGGACCCGGTGGAGATCTATTGTGATAATAGTGGCGCCGTGGCTCAGGCAAGGTGTCGGTGTCAAAACCGGCGGATCTCGGGTAGGGGGTCCCGAACTGTGCGTCAAGGCTGGATGGTAACAGGAGACAAGGGACACGATGTTTTTACCCAGGTTCGGGCCCTCTCGATGGAGGTAATACCCTACTCCTGCTTGATTAATATTGATGATATGGGTAGTACAAGAGTAGATCTACCACGAGATCAAGGAGGCTAAACCCTAGAAGCTAGCCTATGGTATGATTGTTGTATATGGAGTTTATGTCCTATGGACTACAACCCTCCGGTTTATATAGACACTGGATAGGGTTAGGGTTACACAGAGTCGGTTACAATGGTAGGAGATCTTGAATATCCGCATCGCCAAGCTTGCCTTCCACGCCAAGGAAAGTCCCATCCGGACACGGGACGAAGTCTTCAATCTTGTATCTTCATAGTCCTGGAGTCCGGCTGAAGGTATAGTCCGGCTACCCGAACACCCCCTAATCCAGGACACCCTCAGTAGCCCCTGAACCAGGCTTCAATGACGACGAGTCCGGCGCGCAGATTGTCTTCGACATTGCAAGGCGGGTTCCTCCTCCAAGTCCTTCATAGAAGATTGTAAACACCAAGAGTAGTGTCCGGCTCTGCAAAATAAGTTTCCACATATTGCCATAGAGAGAATAATATTAACACAAATCAAATCTGCTGACGTATTCCGCAGTGCGTCATCACACTACGGCCAAGTCCTTTACTCGAATCGTTTTTACTTTTCCACCTCAGCACGTTTTGCGAGGCGGTTTCCTTGGCACGTCTTGTCAAAGCAGAGATCGTGTACCCCTTTTACGGGATTCTCATCAATACGGACATGGGTAACCCAACCGTGCCATTTATCACGACGCTTGGGAGGCAAGCGAGTTTTACTAGGCTGGTGGGGACGCACAACCGCATCTGCCCATATAAGGGGATAAGGATCCACCTTTTTACCTACACCTTCTTCCTCCTTTGCCTATCCATCTCCTGCGCGCTCGAGCTCCAGCGCCCAAGCCCGCACTTCCCACCTCAACCTTCTCCGGCAATGTCCGGAGCGGGAGGCAAGTGGATGGTCTCCTCCGCTACGGAGGGCCAAGTCAAGAAGCTAAGGAAGGCCAGATACCTATCTAAGGACATCGCGCACCGGCTTCCCGAAAAGGGGCAGCTTCTCCCCACCCCGAGGCCCCATGAGAGGGTAGTATTTCTTCCCGACTTCCTCCGCGGACTGGGTTTTCCACTACACCCATTTGTCCGGGGGCTCATGTTCTACTACGGCCTGGATTTCCACGATCTGGCCCCGAACTTCATCCTCAACATCTCGGCGTTTATCGTCGTGTGCGAGGCTTTCCTCCGCGTCCGCCCTCATTTCGGCCTCTGGCTCAAGACCTTCAACGTCAAGCCCAAGGTGGTGCGCGACAGTTAGGCGGAGTGCGGAGGCGCCATGGCGGGCAAGATGGCCAACGTCCTATGGTTCGAGGGCTCTTTTGTGGAGACCCTACAGGGGTGGCAATCCGGGTGGTTTTACATCACCGAGCCACGCGATCCGAACTGGATCGCAGCCCCCGAGTTCCGATCCGGATCCCCCACGCGGCTTATGTCCTGGAAAGAGACGGGCCTGTTGTGGGGTGACGAAAAAGAGGTGACCGGATTGCAAACATGCATCTAGTCCCTGGTGAACAAGCCAATCCGGCTTGTTAATGTAATCCAGGTTATGCTCGTCCGCCGGATCCTCCCGTGCCAACAACGGGATTTTAATCTGTGGGAGTTCGACCCGGTGCAACACCAAACCCTTAGAAGGCTCTTCGACACGACGTACGAAGATGCCTGAAAGGTGCTATTCAAGGGCGCCGAGGCTCCTGCATCCGCTTCCGAGGACCGCGGGTACAGCTCGCAACGTCACGCTAGCGAGGTAAGCTATCTTCACCTTTTACAGGATGTTAAGCTTTTTTCATAGTTTGACTCTATGCGGGATCTAAACTCCCTTACCTTTGACAGGCTTGGCGGGCGATATCCGGACCGATTAACTATCTGGCTCCGCTGCCCGAAGACCCAGCCCCAGCTCTACTAGTGAAGCTGCTGGTTCCGGCGCCTTATGTGGTGCCGGAGAAGAAGGCCAAGAAGAAGAAGACCACGGGGACTCGAAAGAGTGCCTGTAACGTGGTGGTGTCGGACTCGTCATCCGACGAGTCTGAGACGCCCTCTTCCCGTGAAAACAAGGAGGAGGAAGAAGAAAACTCTCCCCCCCAGCGGAGGGAGGAGAGAAGAGGAAGGCCGCCCCAACGGGGGAGGCCGAGGGGTCTAGGAAAAGGAAGACCCCTCCGCCGGACTACTCCCCCGACGCTGAAGAGGGCGAAGAGGAGTGGCCAAACAGGGCCAAGCGTCCGGCGAAATCGTAAGTTCGGATATCAGAGTAACTCATGATGTTCCTTTGTTGCACAGCTTTCCCTAATGTCAAACGTAATTATGCAGCCCGCCCCGGGCCGAATTCAACGAATCGTCGGGCGGCTCCCTGGACTCATCAGACGTGAACTCAGTTCCGCCCGCTGTCTCCCCCCGCACTGTAGACGATGCCGAAGTGGCGTCGCGACAAGCTCCGGGGCAGGAGGAGGTGGTCCCGGAGGAGCCGCAAGGCAACCTCCCGGATTCCAGGAGTGAAGGGGATAAGGCCCCCCAGGGCTCCAAGTCCGGCTTTGTGCCGGACACCGCGCCGGAATCTTCCACAGTTCCGGACCGCGGTAGGCGAACTCCTTCCAAGAGGAGAAAGCCTTCTGAGCCGGCGGCCTCCGTCCAACCGGAGGTGCCGGACAATATGCTGGAGGTGCTTGACGGCGCCTCCATCGATGAGGGGCACCGTACTATTATGAGTACGGTGATCCAAAAGGTTCGGTCCGCCAAGAGCGGACTGACTGAAGCTTGCGCTAGCCTTCTAACAGGCTTCAAGGTAAGTAAAAATATGTAAAAATATTACCTCATAGACAGTAGCCCCTGATGCTCTGTTTGGCGTTCGGAAAGAAAAGCCGAATAGAGGATCTATAAAATATCGCAGGAGTCTAACAAAAAAGAGTCAATATGCGTATGCAGGCTTCGCTGCTATCCACCGCTGCACTGGCTGCGGAGGTGGGTGTCCTGAAGCAGGACCTCGAGCGGACCGAGCAAGAGCTCGGCCTTGCCAAGCGGCGGCTCGAGGAGAAAGAAGGTAAGAAATACCTTACAGAAAAAGTGCCTATAAAAAGGCGTGATTGCAAAAAAGATAACAGGATTGTACTGCTTATTGTAGGGGCCACGACTGAAGTGGCGACCCTTAAGCAGGCGCTGTCTGAGGCCGAAAAGAAAACGGCCGCGGAGCGCACCGAGCGAGACAGACTTGGGGCTCAGGTCGGCGAGGTGCAGCAAGAGCTTCAGGCTCTCATGAAAAAACATGAGAGTTTGGAGCTTGAGTCAAAGCGCAAGCATCCGAGCTCGCGACGGCCCTTGAGACTGCCAAGTCTGCCAAGGCCGAAGCCCAAAAGGCCCTCCGAGAGTTGGAGGAGATGAGGGAGATAGCAGCGGGTAAGGCATTCTTTATGCAAAGCAGAAATATAAAAGTAAACTACTTGTTACTTACCCGAATCCGGAGCTCTCCAGGGGCATTCACAGATCTTCCCCGCAGCGTATCCGACGCCGCCGCATTCTACCGAGTTGAAGAGGGCAGCTCGACGGAGAAGGTGTTCTGGTCTCAGTATTCTGAGGCCGGACACCCTGTGCCTTTGAGCGACCACCTGAAACAGCTGGTCGAGCTCCACAAGGCGGCCGAACAAGACATGAAGGGCTTCATAGTTCGGCTGTGGCCCGGAAAGGCCCTGCCTGGGAGCTATTTCGAGCTGGTGCGGCGGCTGGTGGAGGCCTGTCCGAGGCTCGAGGTCATCAAGCGCCCCGTCTGCATCGAAGGTGCCCGTCGGGCCCTTGCCCGTGCAAAGGTGCACTAGGGTAAGCTGGACAGTGAGAAGCTTGTGAAGGACGGGCCGCCGCCGGGGAAGGAGCATCGCAAGCCCGAGAACTACTACAAGGATGTTCTTGGAGGTGCCCGCCTTGTGGCGGATGAATGTACCAAGGATGTGATTTTTGAATGAACTCTCTCATGTTTATCCTGTGCGCTGAAAACTTGTTCATATGCGCTAAGCAATGCTTATTGAATTTAAAATATTACTTTCTGTGCGGCCGTTTATCAAAAAAATGAGAGATGGCCAGTCATCGGCTTCTGCCCCCATGCCACTAGTGCTGGGGTGTTCGGGATAAACCTGAGCGCTCTTTTCCCATAGTTGGGTCCTTCGAGGGAGGCGCTCAGCACAATGAACCAGGCAATCGGACTATAATGCTTGAACACTCTCACTTAGCCATAGAACTCTATAATTTTAAATTTCGGCGAAGCCCCTAGTTCGGAAGACCGATTTCGGGGCGCTATCCACGCCTTGGCCGGACAAAGCCAGCTCCTCGCTCGAAGCGGCATAAGTCTTTAGGGACTCGAAAAACCTCTCGAACAGCGACCGGTCTCTCGCCTCATCATGATAGTCAGTTTTAGCTTTCTCCACTGAGGTGCTTAACCCAGCTGAACCGGGGCACAATCACAGTGGTTCTCCTAGTGCTACCTTAGCCGATATAGCGGAACGTAAGGCACCAAAACATAGGAGCCAGGCAAACCCAACTATTGACCCAAATCATGATTCGGAGCCGATGCATATAGTGCTATAAGTTCGGGGTGCCGCACTTGTGAAAGTGGACGGACTTCTCACGCCATAATGAGGGGTACTGAAGCCCCTGGCGTGTTTGCCGTACCATGGTGTACGGGTGCAATCATGTCATTTAATAAACATATATGTGAAAAGAGGATAGTGCAAAAATAGACAAAAAGCTATGCATTGTTTATAGAGAGGCTATTTATCAAAGCCGAACGATATAAATAGTGCGATAAGCAAAAATATATTGGACTATTTAACATGTCCTGACCAGGGGCAGGCCGCGGAATTGTATTCAAAACAGGTATACTGCTCGTAACAGAGACCACCTGGGAGTTCCATAATGTGGCATGGCTTGTCTGCCTCCCTGGATCTTGCATCGTTTGTGCGGCAGTCGAATTGCCGAACAGGTCGTCCGAAGTATGGAGTCCTGAAAGTAAGAAAAGATTAAAAAAATAATTCGGCATCCCCTAGTACGTTTTAAGCCGTATTTTGGGCGTGCCATTATTGTGCCCCTTCCCCCATGCCCAAGGTATTTCAAGGGCGTAGTTATGTACGCGAGGCACTGGTTTCGCTATGTCGCGAGAGCTGGGGTTGGGGCCGCATTGCTACGCTTGCTCAGAGCATGCCAGGCGGTCCTGCTGTGGGTTACTCCGGGCGCGCTTGGCAGTGTCTGGCTTTTTAACGGTCGGACTAGAGAATTGCCTAAGAAGGCTACTTTGTACTTCCGCTGCGAGAGCCGCCGTGTGCTCCTCCGTACGGAGGGAGCGTTCGGTGTTTCTGTTGACCGTGATTACTCCTCGAGGGCCTGACATCTTGAGCTTGAGATATGCGTAGTGCGGCACCGCATTGAACTTTGCGAATGCGGTTCGTCCGAGCAGGGCGTGATAGCCACTGCGAAACGGGACTATATCGAAGATTAACTCTTCGCTTCGGAAATTATCCGGGGATCCGAAGACCACGTCAAGTGTTACTGAGCCTGTACAGTTGGCTTCTACACCTGGTATAACGCCTTTAAAGGTCGTTTTTGTGGGCTTAATCCTTGAGGGATCTATGCCCATTTTCCACACTGTATCCTGGTAAAGCAAGTTCAGGCTACTGCCGCCGTCCATGAGGACTCTTGTGAGATGAAATCCGTCGATGATTGGGTCGAGAACCAATGCGGCGAAGCTGCCATGACGGATGCTAGTGGGATGGTCCCTTCAATCAAAAGTGATCGGGCAGGAGGACCATGGGTTGAACTTTGGGGCGACTGGCTCCATCGCGTATACATCCCGTAGCGCACGCTTCCGCTCCCTCTTGGGAATGTGGGTTGCGTATATCATGTTCACCGTCCGCACTTCTGGGGGAAAGCCCTTCTGTCCATTATTGTTCGGCGGTCTAGGTTTCTCCTCGTCGTCGCTGTGCAACCCCTTGTCTTTGTTTCCGGCTCTTAACTTGCCTGCCTGCTTGAACACCCAACAATCCCTGTTAGTGTGATTGGCTGGCCTTTCGGGGGTGCCATGTATCTGGCACAAGCGGTCGAGTATTCGGTCCAAACTGGACGGGCCCTGAGTATCCTTTTTGAATGGCTTTTTCCGCTGACCGGATTTATAGCCTCTGAATCCGGCATTGACTGCTGTGTCTTCATTGTTGTCGCTGCTAACGCGGCGTTGTTGCTTATTCCGACGTGTCCTGCCACTTTTGTCCTTGGTATCCGAATTACCAGGGTTCTTTTATAAGTTGTTACTGTGAGCTAGCCAGCTGTCTTCTCCCACGCAAAAGCGGGTCATGAGTGTCGTGAGGGCTGCCATAGATTTCGGCTTTTCCTGTCCCAGGTGCCGGGCAAGCCACTCGTCGCGGATGTTATGCTTGAAGGCTGCTAGGGCCTCTGCGTCCGGACAGTCGACTATCTGGTTTTTCTTTGTTAGGAACCGTGTCCAGAATTGCCTGGCCGATTCCTTTGGCTGCTGAATTATGTGGCTTAAGTCGTCGGCATCCGGTGGTCGCACGTAAGTGCCCTGGAAGTTGTCGAGGAATGTGGTTTCCAGGTCCTCCTAAGAACCGATTGAGTCTGCTGGCAAGCTGTTAAGCCAATGTCGGGCCGGTCCTTTAAGTTTGAGCGGGAGGTATTTGATGGCGTGTAGATCATCGCCGTGTGCCATGTGGATGTGAAGGAGATAATCCTCGATCCATACCGCCGGATCTGTTGTGGCATCGTATGATTCGATGTTTACGGGTTTGAAACCCTATGGGATTTTATGATCCATTACTTCATCCATGAAGCATAGCGGGTGTGCGGCGCCTCTGTACTGGGCTATATCACGACGCAGCTCGGAAGAGCTATGTCTGTTGTGTTCGGCCCGGCCAGATTTGTTGTATCCGGAGTGAAGATCATCGTCACGTGTCGTAGGGCGCCTGCGCGATCCGTAGATCGATCTTGTTTGTCTTGCATTATCCTCCAGTACGTCTCGCAGGTCTGGCGCATTTTCCCGTGCCTTAGTTGAGCGGCGTCGGGGCATGGCTTGGGTGGAGGGCTGAGAGGCCTCTCTGTTGCGGCCGCGAGGTGGCCGGTCTGCCATGTCGTGCGCTAGTGATGTAGGTGCTTCCTCCTCTGATCGGGGTAGCAGCCTGCGCTTTGGGTAACTCTTGGAGGGGCGTTCGAGTTCATACTCTTCGGCCGCAAGGACTTCAGTCCATCTGTCAGCTAGCAAATCTTGGTCATCTCTAAGTTGTTGCTACTTTTTCTTGAGGCTGCTTGCCGTGGCTAAAAGCCTGCGTTCGAAACACTCTTGTTCGGCGGGGTCTGATGGTACGACGAATTCGTCGTCATCGAGGCTTGCCTCGTCTTTGGAGGGAGGCATATAGTTATCATCCTCGACCTCTCGGTCTGCCGCTCTCTCATGAGGGCTGGCTTCTCCATCTTCCTATGCCGAATCTTGCTGGGGTGGGTGTTCTTCGGCCCTATCTGGGGTAGTATTATCTCCTGTGCCGGAATCACCGTTTTTTCTTTGGCCGGATTTAGAGCGGCGCCGCTGACGCCGGCGCTTTGGCTGTTTCTTGGAGGTGTCATCCCCCGCTGTTCCATCGCCATCTCCATCTTTTGGAGTATCCACCATATATATGTCATATGACGAGGTGGCCTTCCAGCGCCCTACAGGTGCTGGTTCCTGTTCGTCTCCTACATCGTCATCCATACCGTCGATGTCTTCGGAGCCGAAGTCAAGCATGTCGGTTAAATCCTCGACAATGGCTACAAAGTGGGTGGTGGGTGAGCTTTGAACTTCTTCATCGTCCGTATCCCATCCTCGCTGACCGTAATCCGGCCAGGGCTCTCCTGATAAAGAGAGAGACTTGAGAGAATTCAGGATGTCGCCAAAAGGCGAGTGCTGAAAGATGTCCGCGGCGGTGAACTCGATTATCGGCGCCCAATCGGATTCGATTGGCAGGGGCGCGGGGGGTTCGGAGTCCGGGGAGGAGTCCGGATCCTCGGAGTCACGGGTCATGCAGAGTGTGGGGCTGGCGCTCGGCTCGATCGCCTTTGAGATCGCAGCCCCCGAGGTGACGTCCAACCGCTCATCCTCGATTGGTGCAATAGGCTCCGAGTTAGGGGTCGGAACCGGTGCGCGTGCGGCCTCCAGGACACTGTCCAGAGGCAGAGCTAGATCATGCCCCTCGAGATAGTGCGGCGCGCTTGGCCGTGGCTCGTACCCGTCGAATATCAAGTCTCCGCGGATGTCAGCCGTGTAGTTTAAGCTTCCAAACCAGACTTGATGGCCAGGGGCGTAGCGTTCGATCTGCTCCAGGTGGCCAAGCGAATTGGCCCGCAGTGCGAAGCCATCGAAGACGAAGATCTATCCAGGGAGAAAAGTCTCACCCTGGACCTCATCATTGTTGATGATCAAGGGAGCCATCGGGCCTAAAGGCGACGACACAGAGGAACTCTCAATGAAAGCACCAATGTTGGTGTCAAAACCGGCGGATCTCGGGTAGGGGGTCCCGAACTGTGCGTCAAGGCCGGATGGTAACAGGAGACAAGGGACACGATGTTTTTACCCAGGTTCGGGCCCTCTCGATGGAGGTAATACCCTACTCCTGCTTGATTAATATTGATGATATGGGTAGTACAAGAGTAGATCTACCATGAGATCAAGGAGGCTAAACCCTAGAAGCTAGCCTATGGTATGATTGTTGTATATGGAGTTTATGTCCTATGGACTACAACCCTCCGGTTTATATAGACACCGGATAGGGTTAGGGTTACACAGAGTCGGTTACAATGGTAGGAGATCTTGAATATCCGCATCGCCAAGCTTGCCTTCCACGCCAAGGAAAGTCCCATCCGGACACGGGACGAAGTCTTCAATCTTGTATCTTCATAGTCCTGGAGTCCGGCTGAAGGTATAGTCCGGCTACCCGAACACCCCCTAATCCAGGACTCCCTCACAAGGGAGCCAAGTTCGCAGCATAAGACAAGACATATTCAACGCAAATATAAACTCATTTGACATCATGTCGAAGAGGGTTTAGTGAAAGTACGCAAGGTTCACACGGTTCTGAATGTGTCAGACCCAATGATGAAGCCTCTACCACAAGCAAAGCATGAGCAACACCGAATAGCCATTGGTGTTAGGGAAGCCATGTAACTGGATTATGACTCTAGTGCAAGTGGGAGTCTGTAGGAGATATGCCCTAGAGGCAGTAATAACAGTTATTTTGTATCTCCTGGTTTGTAATGAAGGTTTATGTTCCATGCTATAACTGCAATGATTCTCGAGTCTGCAAATAAAACGAGGCTTGGAGGGAAACTCATGTGCACGTGTGGGATAATAAACGGTAAAATGTATTCCTAGTCAAGCCTCTATGACTGGCTCAAGTATTGCATGATGATCCTATTTTCCTGATCATGGGCATGACTATGCCGGCAATTTTGAGGGCACAATTGTTAGTAGAACACATGTGTTGAATCGACCCAATATGATGTTATGCTATGAGATACTTTCGTCACAAGTTAATGGTTAATAACACAGGGAAGTTAATGTTTGCATAATTCCTTAGACCATGAGAGTATCGAGTTTCTTCGTACTTGCTTCGTGAACTTTGGGGTTTGTTAAACGTCATCCGTAACTGGGTGGCTATTACGACAGCTTATGGGTTGATAGAAAAGTATGGCAAGTAACGAGATAGCTCAAGATTGGGATTTGCTTCTCCGACGATGGAGAGATATACTCGGGCCCTCTCGGTGTAACGGTATCCATCATCATTTGGCTAGACACCTTGTGATTTGATCACTGGGATGCCGGAACACGGAAACGAGAAAAGAGAACAAAACCGGTAACGTGGTAACTTGCATGGTGGACAAAGTGTTGGCCCACGGGAATGCAATAAATCTCACCTCGGGTATTTGTGACATATCGCGAAGCAATAGGAATAGCTCACAACAACTGGAGGTTCACTCGAATATTTCATTCGTGTGGGTATAGGGGTCAATATGTGTGTCCATGGCTCCGATGTTGATCATTGACCGGAAGGGGTTCCAAGTCATGTCTATACTTCACCGAACCTATAGGGCCACACGCTTAAGGGTCATCTATCTGCTGAATACTAGACAGGGAGTTTGAGAGAAAGTCACCGGAAAAGTTTCGGAGACAACGGAAGAGTTACGGAGAGCGAACACCGAAAGAGTTTCGGTAAAACCAAAATGTTGTTTCGGAATATATTATTAGGTCAAAATGGTTTCGGCACTTGCCTGTAAATTCTTAGAGGGCCCCAGAATTGGTCTGGGAACTTTTGGGAATTTTCGAAGAGAAAAACCGAAAATGTTCCGGAGCTGCCGTAACCGCCATTGTTGCTTTTCGCTGATAAAAATCACCACACCGGAAATGTTTCGGATCATGCCTAGAATAATTTTAGAGGGTGCCGGAAATGTTCTGGGACGTTCCGGAATTTTTCAGAAAAAATGTTTCGCGGAAAACATCTTGTCTCAGCACGAGGGGACAAGATCCCACGAATCAGGGGTTACATGTTTGGTGGCTTTTTGTCTAGGGAGCACCCATGTTTCTAGGAGACATGTTGGTGGCTTGTTGCCCCCCATGGGAGGGGGCAAGGTTGTGGCTAGCCAAGGGGGTGCCTCCATGGTGTCCCCTTGGTGCCCCACTTGAGTTACCATTTTCACCATTCATGTGGGACATGTAGCATGGGTGTTTTGGGAGCTCGGCATATTGCTATCTTTCATAGACAACAATCACCATGATCGTATTTGAACTCACGTAGAATACTGGTGTACTCAACCTCTGGGCAGTCTGAGATTTTTGGAAGTGGAACCCGGTGACGAGTGTACACATTCACAAGTTCCCACTCGAAGTTGTACCCAATATAAATAACCCAATCTACATTTGCGCCTGCCCAAGCCATGCCCTCAAGAGATGGCATCTTAACATCACACATATCATTATCAAGCAGCATCAACTTGCACAAGGTGAGGCTTCTGTCGTCCCCGCTCCAGTTAGTAGGGTACGGCGAACAAGATAGGGGAGATCAAACCGCTCCTGGACCCTTGGGTTCCTTGTAATCATCTTATTAGTTCAGTAGAGAATGGTCTTCAACAAACATACCATGCTAGCCGAGGTGATGACGTCGCATTGATCAATGAGTTCCTCCACCACGTCATCTTTCAGATCGGGGCAAGAATAATGGGGTCGTTTCTGGCCTATTCCCTCCATGGAGAAGATGATCGAACAATGGCAAAAGGAAGGGTGAAGGCAAATGGAGGGAGGAAGAGCGTGCGACAGCAGTTCCAAATCGAGAGGGAAAGGCGAAGAGGCGGTGGACGGTGCTACCTCTTGAGCATGTGTTGGTTTTCCCCTAAGGAGGAAAGGGTGATGCAGCAACGTAGCATAAGTATTTCCCTCAGTTTTTGAGAACCAAGGTATCAGTCCAGTAGGAGACAATGCACAAGTCACCTAGTACCTGCACAAACAATCAACAACCATGCTACCAACACAATAAAGGGGTTGTTAATCCCTTCACGGTCACTCGCAAAAGTAAGATCTGATAGAGATAGTAAAATAAATATTTTTGGTATTTTTGTTGTATAGATTATAAAGTAAAGATTGCAAAATAGTAAACGACGCGATGTAAATAAAATAGATGCAATAAAATAAGAAAGAGACCCGGGGCCCATAGGTTTCACTAGTGGCTTCTCTCAAGATAGCATGTATTACGGTGGGTAAACAAATTATTGCCGAGCAATTGATAGAAAAGCGCATTGTTATGAGAATATCTAGGCAATGATCATGAATATAGGCATCACGTTCGTGTCAAGTAGATCAAAACGATTCTGCATCTACTACTATTACTCCACACATCGACCGCTATCCAGCATGCATCTAGAGTATTACGTTCATAAGAACAAAGTAATGCATTAAGCAAGATGACATGATGTAGAGGGATAAACTCAAGCAATATGATATAAACCCCATCTTTTTATCCTCGATGGCAACAATACAATACATGCCTTGCTGCCCCTACTGTCACTGGGAAAGGACACTGCAAGATTGAACCCAAAGCTAAGCACTTCTCCCATTGCAAGAAAGATCAATCTAGTAGGCCAAACTAAACCAATAATTCGAAGAGACTTGCAAAGATATCAAATCAAGCATATAAGAATTTAGAGAAGAACCAAATAATATTCATAAATAATCTTGTTCATAAACCCAGAATTCATCGGATCTCGGCAAACACATCGCAAAAGAGTATTACATCGAATAGATCTCCAAGAACATCGAGGAGAACTTGGTATTGAGAATCAAAGAGAGAGAAGAAGCCATCTAGCTAATAACTATGGACCCGAAGGTCTGTGGTAAACTACTCACGCTTCATCAAAGATGCAATGGTGTTGATGTAGAAGCCCTCCATAATCGATTCCCCCTCCGGCAGATCGCCGGAAAAGGCCCCAAGATGGGATCTCACGGGTACAAAAGGTTGCGGTGGTGGAAAAGTGGTTTCGCGGCTCTCTGCGATCAATATAGGGTATAAGAGTATATATAGGCGAAAGAAGTACGTCGGTGGAGCTACATGGGGCCCACGAGGGTGGGGGTGCGCCTACCCCCTGGGCGCGCCCTCCTGCCTCGTGGCTACCTCACGGAGTTCCAGACTTCCTCTCCAAGTCTCCTGGTTTGCTTTCGGTCCAAGAAAGATCATCGCGAAGGTTTCATTCCGTTTGGTATTCCTTTTCTGCAAAACTCTAAAATAGGCAAAAAAACAGAAACTGGCACTGGGCCTCCGGTTAATAGGTTAGTCCGAAAAATAATATAAAAGAGCATATTAAAGCCCATTAAACATCCAAAACAGATAATATAATAGCAATTAACAATCAAAAATTATAGATACGTTGGAGACGTATCAAGCATCCCCAAGTTTAATTCCTGCTCATCCTCGAGTAGGTAAATGATAAAAACAAATTTTTTGATGTGGAATGCTACCTAACATAATTATCAATGTAATTTTCTTTATTGTGGCATGAATGTTCAGATCCAAAAGATTCAAGACAAAAGTTTAATATTGACATAAAAATAATAATACTTCAAGCATACTAACAAAGTAATCATGTCTTCTCAAAATAACATGGCCAAAGAAAGCTATCCCTACAAAATCATATAGTCTGGCTATGCTCTATCTTCATCACACAAAATATTTAAATCATGCAGAACCCCGAAGACCAGCCAAGCAATTGTTTCATACTTTTGATGTTCTCAAACTTTTTCAACCTTCACGCAATATATGAGCTTGAGCCATGGACATAGCACTATAGGTGGAACAGAATGGTGGTTGTGGAGAAGACAAAAAGGAGAAGATAGTCTCACATCAACTAGGTGTATCAACGGGCTATGGAGATTCCCATCAATAGATATCAATGTGAGTGAGTAGGGATTGCCATGCAATGGATGCACTAGAGCTATAAGTGTACGGAAGCTCAAGAAGAAACTAAGTGAGTGTGCATCCAAGTTGCTTGCTCACGAAGACCTAGGGCATTTTGAGGAAGCCCATCATTGGAATATACAAGCCAAGTTCTATAATGAAAAATTCCCACTAGTATATGAAAATGAAAAAATAGGAGACTCTCTATATTGAAGATCATTGTGCTACTTTGAAGCAAAAGTGTGGAAAAAGGACAGTAGCATTGCCCCTTCTCTCTTTTTCTCTCATTTTTTTATTTGGGCCTTTTCTCTTTCTTTTTATGGCCTCTTTTTTTCTTTTATTTTTTTATTTTTCGTCCAGAGTCTCATCCTGACTTGTGGGGGAATCATAGTCTCCATCATCCTTTCCTCACATGGGACAATGCTCTAATAATGATGATCATCACACTTTTATTTCCTTACAACTCAAGAGTTACAACTCGATACTTAGAACAAAATATGACTCTATGTCAATGCCTCCGGCGGTGTACCGGGATGTGAAATGATTCAAGAGTGACATGTATGAAAGAATTATGAATGGTGGCTTTGCCAAAAATACGATGTCAACTACATGATCATGCAAAGCAATATGATAATGATGAAGTGTGTCATAATAAACGGAACGGTGGAAAGTTGCATGACAATATATCTCGGAATGGCTATGGAAATGCCATAATAGGTAGGTATGGTGGCTGTTTTGAGGAACGTAAATGGTGGGTTTATGGTACTGGCCGAAGTTGCGTGGTACTAGAGAGGCTAGCAATGGTGGAAGGGTGAGAGTGCGTATAATCCATTACCTCAACATTAGTCATAAAGAACTCACATACTTATTGCAAAAATCTATTAGTTATCGAAACGAAGTACTACATGCATGCTCTGAGGGGGATAGATTGGTAGGAAAAGACCATCGCTCGTCCCGACCGCCACTCATAAGGAAGACAATAAAAAAAATCATGCTCCGACTTCATCACATAACGGTTCACCATATGTGCATGCTACGGGAATCACAAACTTTAACACAAGTATCTGTAAAATTCACAACTACTCAACTAGCATGACTCTAATATCACCATCTTCATATCTCAAAACAATCATAAGGAATCAAACTTCTCATAGTATTGAATGCACTTTATATGAAAAGTTTTATACCCATCTTGGATGCCTATCATATTAGGACTAATTTTATAGCCAAAGCAAATTACCATGCTGTTCTAAAGGACTCTAAAAATAATATAAGTGAAGCATGAGAGATCAATAATTTCTATAAAATAAAACCACCACCATGCTCTAAAAAGATATAAATGAAGCACTAGAGCAAAATTATCTAGCTCAAAAGATATAAGTGAAGCACATAGAGTATTCTAATAAATTCTGATTCATGCGTGTCTCTTCAAAAAGGTTTGTACAGCAAGGATGATTGTGGTAAATTAAAAATCAAAGACTCAAATCAGACAAGACGTTCCAAGCAAAAGACATCCCATGTGGTGAATAAAAATATAGCCTCAAGTAAAGTTACCGATAGACAAAGACGAAAGAGGGGATGCCTTCCGGGGCATCCCCAAGCTTAGGCTTTTGGTTGTCCTTGAATTTTACTTTTGGGTGCCTTGGGAATCCCCAAGCTTAGGCTCTTGCCACTCCTTATTCCAAAATCCATCAAATATTTACCAAAAATCTTGAAAACTTCACAACACAAAACTCAACAGAAAATCTCATGAGCTCCGTTAGTATAAGAAAATAAACCACCACCTTAAGGTACTGTAATGAAATCATTCTTTATTTATATTGGTGTTAAACCTACTGTATTCCAACTTCTATATGGTTCATACTCCCCAATACTAGCCATAGATGCATCGAAATAAGCAAACAACACACGAAAAACAGAATCTGTCAAAAATAGAACAGTCTGTAGCAATCTGTAGGTTTCGAATACTTCTGTAACTTCAAAAATTCTGAAACATTAGGACGACTAGGAAAATTCGTATATTGATCTACTTCAGCTGGAATTGGTATTTTATCTCTCTCTGGTAAAAAATGAAAATTATTTTCGTGAGCGCATACTTTCTGTTTTTATCAGCAAGATCAAACAATACTCACCCAAGAAGATCCTAAAGGCTTTACTTTGCACAAACACTAATTAAAATGTAAAAAACACAATCACAGAAGCTAGATGAATTATTTATTACTAAACAGGAACAAAAAGCAAAGAATAATAATAAAATTGGGTTGCCTCCCAACAAGCGCTATCGTTTAACGCCCTTAACCAGGCATTGATAATTTCAATGATTCTCACATGAATGACAAGAATTGAAGCACAAAGAGAGCATCATATAGCTTATGAAAAACACATCTAAGTCTAACATACTTCCTATGCATAGGCATCTTATAGGCAAACAAATTATCAAGACAAGCAAAAACTAGCATATGCAAGAAAGAAGTGAGAAACAATAACAATCTCAACATAACTAGAGGTAATTTAGTAACATGAAAATTTCTACAACCATATTTTCCTCTCTCATAATAATTACATGTGGGATCATATTCAAATTCAACAATATAGCTCTGACATAAAATTTTCTCTACATGATCCACATGCATGCAAAGTTGACACTCTTCCAAAATAGTGGGAATATCATTAACTAAAGTCATGACCTCTCCGAACCCACTTTTATCCAAAACTTCATAAGATTGAACATTATCCAAATATGTGGGATCTAAAGTTGACACTCTTCCAAACCCACTTTCAGTACTATTGCAAACATTATTAACAATCTCATAATCATCATGGGGCTTAAATAAATTTTCAAGACTGTAAGAAGAATCACCCCAATCATGATCATTGCAACAAGTAGTGGACATAGCAAAACTAGCATCCCCAAGCTTAGGGTTTTGCATATCATTAACACAATTGACATTAATAGAATTTATAATAACATCATTGAAATCATTCTTTTCATTCAAAGATCTATCGTGAATCACTTCATAAAGTACTTCATCACAATTTTCAGATTCACAAATTTCAAGCAAAACTCCATAAAGATAATCTAATGTACTCAACTCACTAGCAATTGGTTCATCCTAATTGTACCCTTTAAAAAGATTAGCAAATGGATGGGGATCCATAAACTCTTAGCAAGCGAAGATGCAAGCAAAAAGAAGGCACATGGTAACACAAGATCGAGCAGAGGAAGGGCGAAGAAATTGCAAAGATTTTCGAAAATCGTTTTAAAAGTGGGGGAGAGGAAAACAAGAGGCGAATGGCAAATAATGTAATGAGAGGGAGAAGAGTTTATGATGGGTAATTGGTATTTCTTGAGTTGGCGTAGATATCCCCGGCAACGGCGCCAGAAATCCTTCTTGCTACCTCTTGAGCATGTGTTGATTTTCCCTTGAAGAGCAAAGGTTGATGCAGCAAAGTAGCGTAAGTATTTCCCTCAGTTTTTGAGAACCAAGGTATCAATCCAGTAGGAGACAACGCACAAGTCACCTAGTACCTTCACAAACAATCTAGAACCTTGCATCCAACGCGATAAAGGGGTTGTCAATCCCTTCACGGTCACACGCAAAAGTAAGATATGATAGAGATAGTAAAATAAGTATTTTTGGTATTTTTGTTGTATAGATTGGAAAGTAAAGATTGCAAAATAGTAAACGAGGCGATGTAAATGAAAGAGATGCAATATAATAAGAAAGAGACCCGGGGGTCATAGGTTTCACTAGTGGTTCTCTCAAGATAGCATGTATTACGGTGGGTAAAAAAAATTACCGCCGAGCAATTGATAGAAAAGAGCATAGTTATGAGAATATCTAGGCAATGATCATAAATATAGGCATCACGTGCGTGTCAAGTAGATCGAAACGATTTTGCATCTACTACTATTACTCCACACGTCGACCTCTATCCAGCATGCATCTAGAGTATTAAGTTCATAAGAACAGAGTAACACATTAAGCAAGATGACATCATGTAGATGGATAAACTCAAGCAATATGATATAAACCCCATCGTTTTATCCTCGATGGCAACAATACAATACGTGCCTTGGTGCCCCTACTGTCACCGAAAGGACACAACAAGATTGAACCCAAAGCTAAGCACTTCTCCCATTGCAAGAAAGATCAATCTAGTAGGCCAAACTAAACCGATAATTCGAAAAGACTTGCACATATATCAAATCATGCATATAAGAATTTAGAGGAGAACCAAATAATATTCATAGATTTTCTTGTTCATAAACCCACAATTCATCGGATCTCGGCAAACACACCACAAAAGTGTATTACATCGAATAGATCGCCAAGAACATCGAGGAGAACTTTGTATTGAGAATCAAAGAGAGAGAAGAAGACATCTAGCTAATAACTATGGACCAGAAGGTCTGTGGTAAACTACTCACGCTTCATTGGAGAGGCAATGGTGTTGATGTAGAAGCCCTCCATGATCGATCCCCCCTCCAGTAGATCATTGAAAAAGGCCCGAAGATGGGATCTCACAGGTACAGAAGGTTGCGGCGGTGGAAAAGTGGTTTCGTGACTCTCTACGATCGATCTAGGGTATAAGAATATATATATGCGAAAGAAGTACGTCGGTGGAGCTACGAGGGGCCACGAGGGTGGGGGCGCGCCTACCCCCCTAGGCGCGCCCTCCTGCCTCATGACTGCCTCACGGAGTTCCAGACTTCCACTCGAAGTCTCCTGGTTTGCTTTCGGTCCAAGAAAGATCATCGCGAAGGTTTCATTACCTTTGGATTTCGTTTGGTATTCCTTTTCCACGAAACTCTAAAATAGGAAAAAAAAACCAGAAACTAGCACCGGGCCTCCGGTTAATAGGTTAGTCCCAAAAATAATATAAAAGAGCATATTAAAGCCCATTAAACATCCAAAACAGATAATATAATAGCATGGAACAATCAAGAATTATAGATACGTTGGAGACGTATCAGACGGTTGCCACGGTACAAGATGAGGCTAGTGGGGAGCGAACGGTTGCCACAGAGGTCACACACTAACGACAAGGCCGAGTGAACCGCATGTCGTATATCGCACACACCTTGATCTAGCTGACCGTTTCTTTTGTGTTGCCTAATCACAAATAGTTCATCCAAGTGAACCATATGCTTTACATCACACACACCTTAATCTGGATGACCATTTCTGTTCTCTTGTCTCAACGCAAACAGTTCATCTGAGTGAACCGCATGCCGTATATCGCACATGCCTTGATCTGGCTGACCGTTTCTTTTGTGTTGCCTAATCACAAACAGTTCATCCGAGTGAAACACATGTTGTATATCATACACGCCTCCATCTAGCTTCCCATTTCTTTTGCTCCTCCTCATCGCAAATAGTTAATTGAACTGAACTGTATGGCCTACATCGCACGCGCAACTAAAATCTGAACCATGTTTGATGCATCCGTCATCGCAAATGTTTTGCACCTTTTTTACACCATAGTTTGCGATTATTGCATCGCACATAGTTTCGTCGAAGGGTCTCTGATCGTAGTGTCACGTTAGTAGCATCCTGCAATAGTGGATGCTAAGCACCTAGTGAACTTCTGGACGTCTCGCAACTGGCTGGGCCTCTCCATCCGCTCAATGGACTTGATCTTCGTAGGGTTGCACTCGATGGCGCGTTCAGAGACAAGGAAACCAAGGAGCTGGCCGGCTGGGACTTCGAAGACACACTTCTCTGGGTTGAGCTTGATTTGAAAACAACGCAGATTATCAAAGGTCTCCTTGAGATCTTCCAGGAGGGTGCTGCGCTTCTCCGTCTTCACCACAATATCGTTTACATAGACGTGGGCATTTCTGCTAAGTTGCTTGAGGAGGCACTTCTGCATGCAACGCTGAAACGTGGCAGCGGAGTTTCTCAAGACGAATGTCATGGTCAGGTAGCAGAAGGCTCCGAATGGTGTGATGAAGGCGGTCTTCAGCCGATCGTCCGGGTTCAGCTTGATCTGGTGGTAACCAGAGTAGGCATCCAAAAAAGACAACAACTCGCATCCGGCTGTGGAGTCAATCACTTGGTCTACCCGAGGCAAGGCAAACAGATCTTTGGGGCAGGCTTTGTTGAGGCTGGTGTAATCAATGCACACGCGCCACTTGTTGTTCTTCTTCAATACAAGGACCGGGTTGGCAAGCCACTCTGGGTAGAACACTTCCATGATGAAGCCGGCTGCCAGAAGCCAGGCGATCTCTTCACCAACGATTCTTGTCTTCTCTTCTGACAGGAGGCGGAGGGGTTGCTTGACTGGTTTGGCATCCGATCTGACATGTAGCTTGTGCTCGGTGAAATCCGTCGAAACACCCGACATGTCTTTGGGTGACCATGAAAAGATGTCCTGATTCTCACGGAGGAAATCGATGAGCTCGCTTTCCTATTTGCTATCGAGGTTGGTCCCCACAATAGTGAGCCTCTCCGGGTGCTCCGGGTCCAAGGGTATCTTGTTGGTCTCTTTGGCCGGCTGGAAGGAGCCCTGGGCTTCCGACTCCTTGGGGTCTGGTGACAGGTCCGACTGCTTGCTGGCCATGGCCACAACCCGGTCAAGGACCCGCTTCTCAGCAGCAGCCACAAGGGACTCGTCTAGCCAACTGCTGGCAGCGGCGCATGCGGCCGACTTCTGGTAGTCACCAGTGATGACGATGATGCCCTTGAGACCCAACATCTTCATCTTGAGGTAGGCGTAGTGAGGCACCACCATGAACTTGGCGAGCGCTGGCCGGCCCAAGAGAGCGTGTGAAAGTGCAACTATCCCTGGGTGGTTCTGGTAATTCCTAACAACATATAGCTCAATGAGCTAACATTATTCCAAAATTAATATTTCAGGAAAAGCTCAATGAATGGCATGTCATGGATGAGGAAAGTGGATCCCTCAAAATTCTAAGGACAAAAAGTTTGGCTCAAGCTTGAAGCTCAAGACTCTACATTTTATATTTTAGTGATCCAAGATCACATTGAGTCTATAGGAAAAGCCAATAGTATCAAGGAGGGATGAGGTGTTGCTTAATGGCTTGCTTGCTCAAAATGCTTAGTGATATGCTCCAAAATCCTCAACTACCTTCCCACATCCACATATGACCTAAACCAAAAGTCAAACTCGGCCCGACCGATTCTTTCTATCCGGTGCCACTGAGTTTCAAATGTCATAGCCACTGCCACAAACCCTAGGCAAATCGGTCTCACTGATAGGGATCTCGGTCTCACCGAGATGGGATTGTAATCTCTCTGTTTCCCTTCGTAACGTTTCGGTCTTACTGAGATGAGCGATCGGTCCCACCGAGATTGCAATGTAAACTCTCTATTTCCCTTTTGTAACATTTCGGTCTCACCGAGATGAGCGAATCGATCCCACCGAGTTTACCTGACCAACTCTCTGGTTAGCTTATTACCAAAATCGGTCCCACCAAGTTTGTGTAATCGGTCAAACCGAGATTACGTTATGCCCTAACCCTAACCATATCGGTCCTACCGAGTTGCATCTCAGTCCCACCGAAAATCCTAACGGTCACTAGGTTTGCTGAATCGGTCCGACCGAGTTTAACCATTCGGTCCCACCGAGTTTGGCAAATTGTGTGTAACGGTTAGATTTTGTGTGGAGGCTATATATACCCCTCCACCCACTCTTTATTTGTGGAGAGAGCCATCAGAACATACCTAAACTTCCAATACACATTTTCTGAGAGAGAACCACCTACACTTGTGTTGAGGTCAAGATATTCCATTCCAACCATATGAATCTTGATCTCTAGCCTTCCCCAAGTTGCTTTCCACTCAAATCTTCTTTACACCAAATCCAAATCCTGTGAGAGAGAGTTGAGTGTTGGGGAGACTATCATTTGAAGCACAAGAGCAAGGAGTTCATCATCAACACACCATTTGTTACTTCTTGGAGAGTGGTGTATCCTAGATTGGCTAGGTGTCACTTGGGAGCCTCCGACAAGATTGTGGAGTTGAACCAAGGAGTTTGTAAGGGCAAGGAGATCGCCTACTTCATGAAGATCTACCGCTAGTGAGGCAAGCCCTTCGTGGGCGACGGCTGTGATGGAATAGACAAGGTTTCTTCTTCGTGGACCCTTCGTGGGTGGAGCCCTCCGTGGACTCGCGCAACCATTACCCTCCGTGGGTTGAAGTCTCCATCAACGTGGATGTACGATAGCACCACCTATCGGAACCATGACAAAAACATCCGTGTCTCCAATTGCGTTTGAATCCTCCAAACCCTTCCCTTTACATTCTTGCAAGTTGCATGCTTTACTTTCCGCTGCTCATATACTCTTTTGCATGCTTGCTTGAATTGTGTGGAGATTGCTTGACTTGTGCTAAGATAGCTAAAATCTGCCAAGAACTAAAATTGGGAAAAGGCTAGATTTTTATTTGGTCAAGTAGTCTAATCACCCCCTCTAGACATACTTTCGATCCTACAAGTGGTATCAGAGCTTTGGTCTCCATTTGCTTTGCTTGCCATAGCTTTTGGCGGTCATAGCCTTGGTTTCACAACCTAGGAGAGTATGGCGTCTAGCGAGGGAAATTATCACCGCAGAGGTCCTTACTTTGATGGCACTAATTTTGCTAGTTGGAAGCATAAGATGAAAATGCATATTCTTGCACATAACCCCACCGTTTGGGCTATTGTGTGTATTGGCTTGCAAGGTGAATTCTTTGACGGGAAAGAACCGAACCGTGAAGCCACCGCGGAAGAGTTGAAAATGCTGCAATACAACGCTCAAGCTTGTGATATCCTCTTCAACGGATTGTGCCCCGAAGAATTCAACAAAATCAGCCGTCTTGAGAATGCAAAGGAAATTTGGGATACTTTGATTGATATGCACGAAGGTACCGACTCCGTCAAGGAATCCAAATTGGATGTGCTTTAAAGTCAACTTGACAAGTTCAAAATGAAGGATGGTGAAGGTGTTGCTGAAATGTACTCTAGGCTTGCTCTTATCACAAATGAGATTGCCGGCTTAGGGAGTGAAGAGATGACCGATAGATTCATCATCAAGAAGATCCTAAGAGCCTTGGATGGAAAATATGATACCGTGTGCACATTGATCCAAATGATGCCAAATTACAAAGATCTCAAACCAACGGAAGTCATCGGAAGAATTGTTGCTCATGAGATGTCACTCAAGGATAAAGAGGAACTTCACAACAAATCAAGTGGTGCTTACAAAGCCTCATGCGAAGCCCCCACATCATCGAGTGAGAAACAAACCTTCAATGAAGAATTGAACTTAATGGTGAAGAACTTCAACAAGTTCTACAAGAGTAGAAGCAAAGAGAGAAGCTCCAAGTCAAGGTCCTACAATGACAAAAGATCTTCTAGTCGAGAGCGAAACTGCTACAATTGTGGAAGGCCCGGACACTATTCCAATGAGTGTACGGCCCCCTACAAGAGAAGAGAAGATTCTCCCAAGAGAAGAAGTAGAAGAGAAGAATCACCATCTAGAGAAAGAAGGAGTAGAGATGATCGTTATGAACGAAGACCCTCACGGAGAAGCAAGGATTCGGAAAGAAAGGACAAGTCATCAAGGAGCTACACAAAACAAAGACATCAAGCTCATGTTGGTGAATGGGTATCCGGCTCCGACTCCGACAACCACTCCGAGAGAAGCTATCACTCCGACTCCGAATATACTCAAGATGAAGGTGTTGCCAGTCTAGCACTTGTGACAACCAACTCCTACGACATATTTGACTCACCAAATGAAGGAATTGGAACATGCTTCATGGCTAAAGGCCCAAAGGTATCACATCCCGAGTATGTTGATTTCAATAGTGATGAAGATGACTTGTTAGGTGATGATGATTTACTTGTTGACAACTCTAGTGATGAATACTGTGATGAAACGTCAATTAATCATGCTAATCAAGATAAAACGAACGACAATGATAAGGAGAAGATTGAGTCTCTAACTAAAGAACTAAACACTCTTAAGTTAGCTCATGAAACTATCTTAGGAGATCATCGAGAACTTTTAAGGACTCATGAGAAATTATGCTTTGAAAAGCTCAACCTTGAGCAAGAGCATGAGTTCTTAAAAGCAATCAATGATGATCTTCGTAAGAAAAGTTCTTCTTACATTGCCAAGCATTTACTCTTATCCACTTACATGCCTCAAGTCATGTCTAGTAACAAGAACAAGAAAGATTCTTCCTCTAGTAGTAACAATAATCATGCTAAATCCAATATTGTTGATTCTAGTAGTTCTCTTGATTCCACTAATGATTCTCTTTTCCAAGTTACACTTGAGTAAGAAAATAGCTTATTGAAGGGAATTATAGAGAAAGGTGTTTACAAGAGCCTTGCCGGAAGTAAGCAATTCGAGGAAATTGTACGCAAGCAAGGAAGGCACCGGAAGAATCAAGGTGTTGGTTTTGAATGAAAGTTCAATGCCAATGGAGTTGAGTGGGAAGAAGATCAATACCCCAAGACGAATTTTGTTCCTCAACAAGAGAAGTATGATCCTACTTCTTTCAAAGGGACACAATCTCAAGATGATCTTCCACCACAAGACCACAAGCAAAAAGGCAAGGACAAGCTTCAAGAGGAAATTGATGCATTTGAAGAAGCTCCTAAGGCCTTGGTCAAGTGGGTTCCCAAGACTACTTCAACTTCCACTTCATCAAGTACAACTACAACACCGAGGATTCCCATCAAGATGGTGTGGATCCCGAAGAAGAAGAACTAGAGAGTTCTTGAGGGTGACTCCGCCAACATACTTCACTCTTATCATCTTGGCAAGAACAAGTGCAATCAAATTCCACATCTTGCACTAGTTCAAGGAGTCACAAACCCTCTTGTTGGTAAGACAAGGGACAAGGTAACCTAAAAGCTTTCATAGACATCATCTTGTGTGTGCATCACTTTATGTCTATGGATATCCTTGTTTGTTCCTTGTGGGACTAACCCATGTAGGTATTGAAAGTGCAATTCACTCCAATGGATAGCTTCAAATGATCTACATCAACATTGAGCATCCACATCTTCAACATCTACATGAAGTCATCATCGACAAAACCCAAGGTTAGTTCATCGCTCTTAGGGGGGATCTCACATCTAGGGGGAGCTTTACTCTAAGAATTGAGCTAAAGCAACTCTAATGGTGTGAACACAACAATGCTTTATGTAAAAGTGGTAACCCCACTTGTGCTTAAACGATGAGTATGACCTATGATCAAATGTTCTCATTTGACTCCTAAGTCAATATACTCATATATAGATGACCTAGTCATTGCAAATTGTTTGATAGATGCTAGAATTGGTTGTGCATGCTTTGCCACATATTTCAATTGCCATTTTATTGTGTGAGCATGTTGATTGCATATTTTACTCATTTGAGGACATCCACTTGTTGTTTTGATTGATTGGTTTTCTTTTCTTTTGCCAAGTGGATGGACAAGAATGCCTAAGAACCCTCTCTAGCTATCTATGCTTTTCTCGTCTCAAACTCTATTCATGCTACATCACAAAATTTGATCAAGTCAGATTCAAACCACTCTGTGTGAGGAGCACTCGGAGTCCCCGATTCGTCATAGACTTAAACTTCCAAAACTTCTTTGTGCGTTTCGGTCTGACCGATTCATCCATTTTGGTCATCCGAGATCACTAAGTCGATCTAGGTTTTCAATCTCGGTGCAACCAATTTGAACCTTTCGGTCACACCGAGTTCCAGTAACTGATTGCAGTTATGAATCTCGGTGCCACCGAGTTGTTCCACTCGGTCACACCGACAGGGTCGGGCTATATATACCCACGGGTTAAATTTTGGAAAACTTTCCGAACCTCCTCGACCCGCGCTTAGCCCGCTCTGCCTCCAGGATCTCCGGATCGTCTTCCTCGTCGCCAGCCGCCTCCTGCCGCTGGTCTCCGCCGCTGTCAACGGGAATCATCCCCGTCGTTGCCGCCGTAGCGAGTTCATCGCTGAACTAGGGTATGAACTCGATCACTGTGCTATCCCTATCTGATTCCTAGCACATTGTGTTCGCCATGTACCTTGCCACGATTGAAATCATTCTTATCCTGTCAAAACACTCCGTAGTTTAGTCGTGAATTGAAAATTTAGGGTTAGGTTTCCGCCGAAACCATCTCGGACCCACCGAGTTGTGGAACTCGGTACCACCGATTCGGCTCAGGCCATTGCACATGTAATTTTCGATCTGACCGAGAATTGCAAAGCGGTGTGACCGAGTTCAGGACTTTGTGAAACCCTAGCAGTCTCGGTGCCACCGAACTATGACTCGGTCTGACCGAGTTCACTAGTTTAGGTTCCAACAGCTTCTTCGGTATCACCAAGTTTACAAATCGGTTGATCCAAAATGCTTTCTGTGGAAAACTAAAACTAAGTTTTTGACTCATTCTTTTGCAAAAACCTCTGCATTTTGTGATGCTCATCCACTCTATCTCATCTATATCTATTCATAGGGTCTGCAGTCAGTGTTTGCAATATGTCTAATCAGAGTGACACCCAGAACAGGTCAGAGGAGCAGGTTCACCTGAGTGAGGGCACTAGTCCCTCTAGCAGTTCAGATGATGGTAGCAGGAGCACCCCAAGCAACTTACCCAAAGCTGCCACCAGGGCCAGAAAGAAGAAGACCTCTGAATCTGAGGATGAAGACTATGTGGCAGTTGAGGATGAGGCCACTTCCAAGAAGAAAGTGGTTAAGAAGGAATATAGCACTTCTGCTGCCACCAAGCCAGGCATGAAGCAAAAGGTTCCTGCAAAGAGAATTCCAATGTCTAAGGCCAGAGCATCTACTCAAGTCCCTTTGGGATCTGAACCCAAAGAGGCTGCTACAGAAGGGAACAAGAGGAAGGAGAGGGTCAAAAAGACCACTGCTAGAGTGCTTGGGAGATCCTCAATCATGAGAGATTCTGAAGAGGAAGAGGAAGAAGAGGTTGCTGCACCAGCACCCAAGGCACAAAAGCTGATGGGTGATGCTATAAAGTCAGGGGCTGCAATATCAAAGCCCAAAGAAGCACCCAAAGCAGCCTCCAAGCCCAAGAGTGCACCTAAGAGGAATACCAGGAGTATACCAGCTGCTGAGAAGAACAAGGCCCCAGTGCCTGAAGCTGAAATGGAAGAAGATGATGAGTCACATGTATTGAGGAAGCTGAAGCCAAAAATCCCAGATCACAATGATGCTCATCCAGTAGCTGAGAACATGAAGATAAGTAAGGACTCAGGTCTGAGGCTATGGAGAGAGTCAGATCCATATGCCACCAGGAGAAGGACTGCTGTGGATTACAGGTTCCATACGAAGGAAAGACAGGAATTCTATGAGACAGTGTTGCTTGACAAGAAGCCCATAGTGTGTGACATGAGATGGGTCGACTGGGACTACATCAAGGAGAATGAGGATCACTATCCAGGTGTACATGATAGTTTCAAGGCTTGTGGAGTCGATGAGTTTGTGGCTCAGAAGCTCACAAAATGGAATGATGAGCTCATCATGTAGTTCTACTCCATAGCTCATTTCTACCCAGATGGAAGGATTGTCTGGATGTCTGAAGGTACGAGGTACCAGTCCACGGTTGCTGAATGGGCGAAGTTGATCAATGCCCCAAAAGAGAGTGAAGATGACTTGGATTTCTATGCCAACAGGAAGAAGGATCATAACACAATGGCACACATGTGCAAGGAGATCCCAGATGCTGCTCTTGAGACACATAAGTTTGGATCTGTACATTACCTTCTGTCAGGCTTGCCAACCATCAACTGGATCCTCAGGCACACTCTCTTGCCAAAGTCAGGTGATCACAAGATGATCAGAGGCCATGCAATTAACTTGCTTCACATCTTTGATGTCCCACAGAAGTTCAAAGTCATGAGCCTAATAGTTGAAACTATGAAGAGGACAACTGCAGATCAGAAGAGGAGTTGTGGGCATGCCCCACAGATCTAGGAGCTAATCAACTCCAAGATGGGCACTGGTACATATCTGCTGGACAAGGAGCACATGCCTATCTATCCAGACTTCGAGGACAACATTGTGGTTATGAATGAGGATGAACCATCTTGTGTGCACACACAAGCCAAGAAGGAGAAGGCAAAAGCTGAAAAGGCTGCAAGGATGCCAACTACTGAAGAAGCATCTCAGTATTTCCTAAAGACAAGCAAGATTAGCTTGGCTACCTGATTGCATCCACTCTGAGGATTGAGAAGGGACTGGCCACCCTGACTCAAAACCAGGAGAGCTTGCAAAGAATCGTGGAGCAAAAATTCTATGACTTGGATGTGAAGGTAACTAAGATTCAGTCTGTTGTGGAGCAACTTCAAGATGATATGCAGGAGAGGAAGGTCAAGACAACCACTGATGCATTTGCCAGAGTGCCTCGAGCTCAAAGATCAGCTGCAGAGCCAGTAACAGACACCAGAGTCACTTCATCTGCACCAGCTACAGCTCCAGCGCAACCAGCTCCAGCACCAACTCCTTCAGCTCCATCCACATCAATTGAAGTCTTCGTCCAAGGAGCCATCTCTACGCCACCACCTGAAGACCAAGCTTGAGAGACGTTTTAGTGCTATGCATTTTCTATGAACTTTTTGTTAACTTGTTGCCAAAGGGGGAGAAACATGTACATATCATAGGCTTCGAGAGAGCGTTGCTTTTTATTCTCTCTTGCTTTGGTGGTTGAACTTTGTTTACTTTTGATTGCTTGAGATACTATGCTATTATCTGTGAGACATTAATGATCATGTGGTTGATCATAAGCTACACTTATGCTTGTTAGATGTTATTATCTTACTTATCCTTATATGATCATTCACTTTGCTTGGTGATGAGTGCATGTATTCAATCTTTATTATTTTGAGCGCTCCACCAAGATGTATGTGACATGGAAGAGTAACCCATGATCCTAACGCATTGTGCATTTGCAGTCCAAAGCAAATCTTAAGATATGCACAAATTTAGGGGGAGCTCTTGCTTTTCACATACTTCTCAAAGCGACAATATCTTTCACTCTTATTATCATTTGTCGAAGCTTTGATCTATATGTTGTCATCAATTACCAAAGGGGGAGATTGAAAGTGCAACTATCCCTGGGTGGTTTTGGTAATTCCTAACAACATATAGCTCATTGAGCTAACATTATTCCAAGATTAATATTTCAGGAAAAGCTCAATGAATGGCATGGCATGGATGAGGAAAGTGGATCCCTCAAAATTCTAAGGACAAAAAGTTTGGCTCAAGCTTGAAGCTCAAGACTCTACATTTTATATTTTAGTGATCCAAGATCACATTGAGTCTATAGGAAAAGCCAATACTATCAAGGAGGGATGAGGTGTTGCTTAATGGCTTGCTTGCTCAAAATGCTTAGTGATATGCTCCAAAATCCTCAACTACCTTCCCACATCCACATATGACCTAAACCAAAAGTCAAACTCGTCCCCACCGATTCTTTCTATCCGGCGCCACCGAGTTTCAAATGTCATAGCCACTGCCACAAACCCTAGGCAAATCAGTCTCACTGATAGGGATCTCGGTCTCACCGAGATGGGATTGTAATCTCTCTGTTTCCCTTCGTAACGTTTCGGTCTTACCGAGATGAGCGATTGGTCCCACCGAGATTGCAATGTAAACTCTTTGTTTCCCTTTTGTAACATTTCGGTCTCACCGAGATGAGCGAATCGGTCCCACCGAGCTTATTACCAAAATCGGTCCCACCGAGTTTGTGTAATCGGTCACACCGAGATTAGGTTATGCCCTAACCCTAACCATATCGGTCCTACCGAGTTGCATCTCAGTCCCACCGAAAATCCTAACGGTCGCTAGGTTTGCTGAATCGGTCCAACCGAGTTTAACCATTCGGTCCCACCGAGTTTGGCAAATTGTGTGTAACGGTTAGATTTTGTGTGGAGGCTATATATACCCCTCCACCCACTCTTCATTTGTGGAGAGAGCCATCAGAACATACCTACACTTCCAATACACATTTTCTGAGAGAGAACCACCTACACTTGTGTTGAGGTCAAGATATTCCATTCCAACCATATGAATCTTGATCTCTAGCCTTCCCCAAGTTGCTTTCCACTCAAATCTTCTTTCCACCAAATCCAAATCCTGTGAGAGAGAGTTGAGTGTTGGGGAGACTATCATTTGAAGCACAAGAGCAAGGAGTTCATCATCAACACACCATTTGTTACTTCTTGGAGAGTGGTGTCTCCTAGATTGGCTAGGTGTCACTTGGGAGCCTCCGACAAGATTGTGGAGTTGAACCAAGGAGTTTGTAAGGGCAAGGAGATCTCCTACTTCGTGAAGATATACCGCTAGTGAGGCAAGTCCTTCGTGGGCGACGGCCGTGATGGAATAGACAAGGTTGCTTCTTCGTGGACCCTTCGTGGGTGGAGCCCTCCGTGGACTCGCGCAACCATTACCCTCCGTGGGTTGAAGTCTCCATCAACGTGGATGTACGATAGCACCACCTATCGGAACCACGACAAAAACATCCGTGTCTCCAATTGCGTTTGAATCCTCCAGACCCTTCCCTTTACATTCTTACAAGTTGCATGCTTTACTTTCCGCTGCTCATATACTATTTTGCATGCTTGCTTGAATTGTGTGGAGATTGCTTGACTTGTGCTAAGATAGCTAAAATCTGCCAAGAACTAAAATTGGGAAAAGGATAGATTTTTATTTGGTCAAGTAGTCTAATCACCCCCCCTCTAGACATACTTTCGATCCTACAGTGTGGTAGGGGCTCTCCAGGTCGACCACCTTGAACCAAATCGGCTCGCGGCGGAAGTGATCTTTGTCTCCGAAAAGGACGTCTATCTTGATCTTGCCGATTGGTGAGTAGGAAAGGCCAGGTACAATGCCGTGAAAGACGGTCCAATTGGGCTGTAGCTGCTTCTCCTTGACGCACAACTTCTCCAGGGTGTCGTGGTAGAGGATGTTGATACTTCTACCACCATCTATCAGGATTTAGGAGAAACGACAGGCTCACCTCTCTTTTGAAAAGGTGGCATCCAGCACCATGGCATAGGAACCCAGAGAAGGCATCACTTCCGGGTGGTCAGCGCGGCTCCAGCTGATGGGCCTCTCGGACTAGTGCATGAACTCTAGGACTTTAGAGGCGACAACGTTCACCTCACGGTGCTGCTGGCGCCGGCTATGCCTGTCGTCGGCCATGCTGGTGAAGACGATGTAGGCCCCATGCTCTTCGGGGAATTCATCTTGAATTGCGCCGTCCGGGCGGGCCGGCGGCTGCTGAGGAAGCAGAGCCGGCGGGCCGGCAGGCGAAGGCAGCAGTCCTTCGCCCTTGGCAATGCGGGTGAGCCAGTGGCACTTCCGGGTGGTGTGGTTGTACCGCCTTGCGCCGCTGTGGAACTTCTAGGGAGCGTCAAGGGTTTGCCCGAAGGAGAAGGTGGGCAACCAAGCAGGCTTGCCACCCTTCTGATGCTTGGGTCCGGGCTGCCCCTCCAGTTGCTGATCTTCAACTATTGGTACTTGCCGGTTGGTGGAAGCCGGCTATGGGGCCTTGCGCTTGTTGTTGTTCAACTGCTGGCGCCGACTAGAATCACTAGTCGGGGTTTGAGGAGCCGGAGGGAGCACTGTCAGTGTCAAAACCAGCGGATCTCGAGTAGGGGGTCCCGAACTATGCGTCTAAGGTCGATGGTAACAGGAGACAAGGGGCACGATGTTTACCCAGGTTCGGGCCCTCTCTATGGAGGTAATACCCTACATCCTGCTTGATTGATATTGACGAATATGAGTATTACAAGAGTTGATCTACCTCGAGATCATAATGGCTAAACCCTAGAGGTCTAGCTTGTATGGGTATGATAATGAGTGTCCTATCCGAACTAAGTCCTCCTGTTTATATAGACACCGGGAGGATCAAGGGTTACACAAGGTCGGTTACAAAGAAGGGAATCTACATATCCGGTCGTCAAGCTTGCCTTCCATGCCAAGGAGAGTCCCATCCGGACTCGGGTGCAGTCTTCGGTCTTTGTATCTTCATAGCCCATCAGTCCGGCCCATGGCTAACAGGCCGGACGTCCGAGGACCCCTTAGTCCAGGACTCCCTCAGTAGCCCCTGAACCTGGCTTCAATGACAAGGTATCCGACGCGTAGTGCTGTATTCGGCATTGCAAGACGGGTTCCTCCTTCCGAATTCCAAAATAGTCTTCGGACGAATTGATTGTGTTCGGACCTGTAACATACAGGCTAGAGCGTATAGTATTCTACGAATCCAATCTGTTGACAACTTTTAGTAATATGACGTCATGCTTCTTGGCCATTATTTCGAACCGTTTCCCGCCCTGCCGTCCCACTTTTCGGGGCGTGGTTGTCATTGACATGTCTTGTCGAAGCAGAGATCGTGTCCCCTAATTGCGGGATTTTCATCAATATGAGCGTGGGTAACCCAATCGTCCTGCGGGAAAGATTCCTTAGGAATATGCAGGTTGTTAGGCTTAGGAGGATGCGTTCAATACCCGCTGCCTTTATAAAGGAACCAAGGGCCGTCTTTTATGCCAAACCTCTCCTCAACCTTCCCAACCTCGAGTTCTAGCACCCAAGGTTCGACTTCATCGTTTCGAGCCTCCCCATCATGTCCGGACCCAGCTCCCAAGGCCGACAGGTGGCTTCCTCTGTTACGGAGGAGGATATCACAAAGCTTCGGGCGGCCAGATATTTGACTGCGGAGGTCCACCACAGGCTTCCTGCTCAAGGACAGGTTATTCCGACCCCCAGATCTGGCGAGAGGGTCGTATTCATCTCCCACTTCCTTCGGGGGCTAGGGTTCGCTCTTCACCCCTTCGTCCGGGGGCTAATGTTTTCTTACGGACTAGATTTTCATGACCCCCGGACTCTATCCTCCATGCCTCGGCATTTATCATTACATGCGAGGCCTTCCTCCAAATCCCCCCACACTTCGGCTTATGGCTCAAGACCTTCAATGTGAAGCCGAAGGTAATCGACGGGGAGCAGGTGGAGTGCGGCGATGCTATGATCAGCCAACTCACCAGCACTCCTTGGCCAAAAGGTTCTTTTACCGAAACTTCCAATCACTGGTAGTAGGAGTGGTTTTACATTACGGAGCCCCACAACACCAAGTGGGTAGCTGCACCCACATTCCATCCTGGCCCATCATTACATCTTGCATCATGGGTCAACAAGGGGCTGGACTGAGGATCAGTTGATGAAGTGCAGACTTTACAGAGCCGCATCCGAACCCTCCTCGAGAGAGACATCGATCTTGTCAACGCGATCCAAGTGATGTTAGTTCGCAGAATCCCGTCGTGCCAGCGCAGGTCTCGCCGCATGTGGGAGTTTAATCTAGAAGGACCACAAACCGTCCAACACTTCTTCGGGACCACACACAAAGGGATGTGGAAGTTATTTTTCAGGAAGCGGAAACATTGGCCGGACACCACCGAAGATGCTGGCCTTAACTACAACCGTCTGGATACCCCGGTAAGCACTTGACTCCCGAACACTTTGTAATTATGCATACCGTAATATGGTACTGAGCAAGCTATCTTCTTCCAGGGCGGAACTAATAAAGAAGGCGAAACTAATTATGTGTTTGACCCCTCTGCCCGAGAGCCCAGCGAATCCTGTTCTCACAAGGATGCTGGCCCTGGCACCATACCAGATGCTTGTGAAGGAGGGCGAGGCGGGGAGTGAGAGGACCAAAGATGGCCCCTATTCCAAGGGTGCATCGGACATTGTGTCTGGAGAATCAAAGTCCCCTCATCCAAAGACAAAAGTGAAGGGGGGCCACTTTCTCCCTTCCTCCTAGGAAGAGAAGGGCCGCCTCCGAAGATGGGGACAAGCAAGCTTCTAAGCAAGGCAAGATGCCTCAGGTGGCTGGCTTGGGCTTGGAGGACGTCGAAGCGCAGTCTCATGACAAGGACAAGCCTCAGGCCAAATCATAAGTGAATCAAGGCTGTTTTAAACATGTCTCGTTCCTTTCTTATAATGCTCGGAATATATATTCTTTGTTTTTGCAGTTCAGCACACAGTCTTCCTCAGCAATCCTTTTCCTCGAGGGACCTTCTCCTAGAGATGTTGGAAAGCGAGACGCCCTCACCGGATTCCCCGTCCAATATGGCGGACGACTTGGAGGTGTCGTCGCGGAGGGTCTCCCCCGACCAACAAGTGGTGCAAGGGATGATGAAGACATTGCTCGAAGGTGATACTTCGATGGCCCAGGGTCCAGGGGACAACAATGATGGCCCCGGACAATCCGATATATAGTCGGATACGAACGAACGGATCCCTTCAAAGGGTGGCCATACTCTTACGGCATCCTCCAGAGACCTAGAGGCGCCGGATATCTTGACGAACATGCTGCGGCAGGCGTCCGTCTCAGAGGAACATCGTACCTTAATGGGCATGGTGGTTGAAAAGGTCCAGTCCGCGAAGAGCGGATTGGATTAGGCCTTTGCAAGCCTACTAAGAGGCTTCGAGGTTTGTACTGTAATCTGTGCAATTGTGTTTTATTCGCAAAATACACCTATGTATAAATAGTAGCCCCTGAGACTCGGGTTGGCTTCCCATGGGAGGCAAATGGAGGATCCAGAAGAAACATTCAAGGACTAACCTGATTAACTTGAACACAGGTTGCTTCCCCCTGGCTACTTCCCAGACTACGGATATTGCCGAGCTTCAACGGAAGCTTGATATGGCCGGGAATGACATTGCGTTAATCAATGTTCGTCTTGACGAATCGCAAGGTATGTATTTGGGGCAGGCCATTCGCTTATTGGATTATCAGAAGCAATACTGGAAGAAAAGATGCACCATTCACTGGGTCAAATTTGGTGATGAGAACTCCAAGTTTTTTCAGGCAGTAGCTACGGAGAGATACCGTAAGAACAACATTGCCAATTTGCAAACTAACGACGGTCTCACTGTGGAAGACCACACCGGAAAGGAGGCACTTCTTTCTCATGCTTACACTGAAAGACTAGGTACCTCCAATCCAACGCAAATGAAATTTGATCTTCCATCTATCGGATTTCGGGTTCCGGCAGACCCTTGAGGTTCGAACACTGGGGTGCGCGCGGAGATCTCTCCCCTACCGATCTACGTCCGACACTCTCGTGTGAACTAAGATGAAAATGATGAACAACACAAGAGACACGAGGTTTATACTGGTTCGGGCCACCGTTGTGGTGTAATCCCCTACTCCAGTGTGTGGTGTGGTGGATTGCCTCAGGGGCTGATGATGAACAGTACAAAGGAAGAACAGCCTCGCGAGAGGTGTTCTTGAGCTGGTACGATGAACTGCTAGGGTGAGTTCAGTCGCCTCTCTCTCTCTCCCTGCTGGGGTTCTACCAGATTTCTAGATGTCCCTCTACTCTGTCTCTTTTCTCTCCTCTCCCCTTCTTTGTGGAGGCTAGCTCTATTTATAGAGGTCCTGGGCCTCCCCCCGAATAATTGAGCGGGAAGGGCGCCAACAATTGGCCATTTTGAAGGGGAACATGTAGTACAAGTTATCCTGACCAAAGGTGGTCTTCGGTTGCCAAAAGCACTGGTGATGACGCCGTCTTGGGCTCCATGGTGACCTCCGTCCAGCCGCTCTGCTGGTCTTGGTCTCATTGCACCGGAATGGCAACCTTTGCCTGATGCCTTGGCCTGTGCTTGCCCCCTTTGCACCAAAGGGCAAACAAGGACACTGAGCAGGCCGGTGCCTGCCTGGCGCCCGCCTGGTCTCGATCGTCATGGCTTGCGTCATGGGATCCCCGCGAGGTACCCTTGCATTGATCTCTCCGCCTCCTCGCGAGCCTGCCTGATGAGGCCGCTCTTGAGGAAGCTTCCCGTCATCCGCCCCGCGAGGCTTGGCCCCTCACGAGGGTCTTGAGCTTGGGCTGATGAAGATGGGCCGCGCTGGGCCCCCACCTAAGCCACGCCGCAGGACGCAGGCAGGCAAGTCTGGGGACCCCCGTTCCCAGAACGCCGACAGTAGCCCCCGGGCCTAAGGCGCGCGGGGGCTTGGCTTAGCAGAGAAGCGAAGGGGCAAGCACGAAGTGCTGCGGGCCCTAACAGCCTGCGACCTTGGGCGCCGCGTGGCGGTTAATTGGACGTGGGCGTCTGCACTTCCCACGATGCCTCGGCAACTGCACGACTGACAAAAGGGGGTGCCCTGGCCAGGCTTACCTGCCCTGCTCTTGTTCGTCTTGCCCTAGATCCCCTTTCTCGTTCTCCTTCCTCTTGGTCCCGAAATCCTCCAGATCCGTCTCAATCCTTCGCATCCGGCACGCCATGGCGCCTCGCAAGTCCCCGGCTGATGCTTGGTACTCGCCGGCCCTGGATTCCCCGAATTTGTCGGAGAAGAACCTCGCCCTCGCGCGCCTGATGACGATGGCGCAGGGCAGCGAGGGGGCGACTATGCTCAAGGTCGGCTCTGACCAGCCGGAGGGCAAGGGGAGCACCTTCTACCTGTTCTTCGTGAGCGCCATTGTCGCCGGTCTGGTGCCTCCTTTCTCTGAGTTCTTCTATGTCGTTCTTCGCCAATACAACTTGCAGGCTTTGCATCTCCACCCCAACTCTGTCTTTCTCCTGGCGATTTACGCCTACTATTGCGAGGCTCATGTTGGTGTGAAGCCCTTGGTGGCCTTGTTGTGCCACTTTTTCTCCCTCCGGGTTTCTGGCGCTCAGGTCTCCGCATGGGCGAGCTTCATTGCATATTCCAGCTCCAACGCCATCTCGAAGCCCGGGAAGAGGATCGAAGGCTACCGGAGCAAGTGGGTCATGATGGATGTCGGGCGCCTCCACCCTCGTCTGGTATTGCCCACGGGACAACCCAGGTCCGTTGACGCATGGTCCCGCGCAGAGCACGTCGACCCTCGCGCGAAGGCGGTGTTGAGGAGGATGAACGCGGACCTGAGGCCAAGCAACTCGGAGGCGGCGAAGCTGACCGGGGCCATGCTCCTGAGGGAGTTCTTGGAGCACCGGGTGGCTCCGCTCCAGGAGCACTCGCTCCCACTATGGAGGCTTGGAGGAGTAGACGCCGCCCTATGCCTGAGCTCCGAGGCCCTGACCGATGAGGATCTGGCTGCGGCCCTCCATTCCTTGGTTGGGGGAGACGTGGCGAGCCTGGTGGGCGCCCCCGTCCCCCTGTTCCTTCGTGACGACTGGGAGCAGGTGGTGAATGCCATGCCCACCTTCCACGGTGAGGGGCTGGTGCCCGTGGCAGCTCCCGAAGATTCTGCGGTCTTGGCGACGGTGCACTTGTCCTTCGGCAGCTCCAGCGGGGGAGAGGAGGAAGAAGAGGCAGAGGAGGAAGCGTCCGACTCGGAGGAGACTGGCGAGGATTGGGGGGAGTCCTTCCCTCGGCGTAGGTCCCAGGCCCTCCGCTCCATGCCGGACGACGACGAGGCCAGTGCCAGGAGAGGAGGGGGGCTCTTCCTCGGTCACGAGGAAGGGCAGGTCGAGCCTGGTTCCTCCAGGGTCTGCTCTGGTCCCTGGGGGTCCAAGGCCAGCTCCATCCCTCCTGACGCGCCTTCTGCTTCCGGGCCCCCCAAGGCTGACCCCCGCTGCAGGCTCTCGGGCTTCAAGTTTGGCCGGAGGTTGCTTGAGTCCACGGACGACGTCCAGTAAGTGCTCGATTCGTGCTTTGCCTGGTTTCTGCTGCTGAGGCTTGACGTTTGCGCTCTTTTACCAGGCCGGCACCTGCAGCCAAGAGGTGGAAGGAGGCTTCTGCGGCCCTGCTTGGAGCGAATCCGTCTGCCGGGGCGACGCCTTCGGCTGTTGGGGGAGAGGACGGCGAGGCCCGCGCCTCTCCGACCCGACCGCCCTCGCGAGGCCAACTAGGGCACCCCGGCGAGGAGTTAGCCCCCGTGGCCCCGCTGGACCTGGAGTCGACTGTGCCCGACGCTGCGGCCGTGGCGGCCAAGGCTCAGGAGGTCCCTTCCTGCCAAGCCGTGGTCACGCTGCCGCCTGTGCGACGAGCTTGCCAAGGAGGTGCGCAGGCGCCAGGAGAAGGAGAAGGAGATGAAGGCTAGGGAGGCCGCCGCCAAGGACCGGGACGCCAAGCTTGATGACCGCCACAGCCGACAGGAGACGCTGGAGCGGTCGCTAAAGGCGGAGAGGACCGAGCTGGACGCCAAGGTGAAGGTCCTGACAGAGGACCAGGTGGCCTTCGCGGAGCTGGAGAAGAAGGCTCGAGGCATACTGAAGACGCTGTATGAGAGCGGCCTGGAGGAGCCATTGGCTGGTGCGGAGGACGGCCCCGCCAAGCTGCTCCCCTTCCTGGTTGATGCGCTTGAGGACGTCGTAGATGGCCTTGGCCCCACGGTTGAGGCCGAGGCGCGTGCCCTGTCTTCTGCGGCGCTGACGCTTGTCCTCAGCCATGTCTACCTGCGCGACCCCAACATCGGCTTTGACAGCCTGCTGGAGCCCGTGAGCGGCGACCGTGCCGCTGCTGTCGTTGAGGCCGTGAAAGGCCGAGCCGAAGTTCCGCTCCCCCAGCATCCTGCCTGGGTGCGTTGCCGCCGGCCTTGCGACCTTGAGAGGCAAAGCCATCCAGCGTGACTCCACCACCGGTGACGGTGTTACTGGGGAGTGATCCCTTCACGACTTCCATCCTGTTTTATTCCTGCACATGCACCATGCCTCGCGGAGGCGTTTAAACTTGTGTTTGGCGTTGTGGAACAATCTTATGGCTTGTAATATTTGCTTTGAATTTCCTGGAATTTGCATTTTCCTCTCCTACTTGCTTATGCTCTACGTCGGCAGGGCCCGGCCCCGCGCGTACCTCACCCAGCGTTAGCCCCGACCGGAAACCAAGGACGGGACTAAGGAGTAAGGGGCTACGTGGCAAGTTAGGCTCCTGAGTCGCGATGCTCAGGAGTCCCCCTTGACGCGCGAGCAACAAGTAGGGAAGGGGGGAGCGAGGAGTGGATTGGTCGTTCTACATCAGCAGGGCCCGGGCCCGCGCGTACCTCACCCAACGTTAGCCCCGACCGGAAACCAAGGACGTCACTAAGGAGTGAGGGGCTACGTGGCAAGTTAGGCTCCTGAGTCGCGATGCTCAGGAGACCCCCTAGACGCTCAAACGGGTTTCATACCTTGGCTCCGCTCGAGGAGTGGTGCGCGACAACCAGGTCCAAGGGACCTGGCTGGGTGGCGTGCGCTCGGGCGAGGCCCGGGCGTAGCCCCCGTGTCCAGCCCCCTCGCGCGATACTCCTGAGGGGAGGCGTTGCGATGGTGCCGGACACTGAGCACTGGGCTCCCTGAGGTTGGTACGGCCGTGGGCCGCCCTCAGTTGTTTATCACCAGCGCGGAGCATAGCGCTTCCGTATGTGCATGGGCATAGCCGCTCCTCGGCAGTGTCATCAGCCAGCGCGGAGCATGGTGCTTCCAGTGGTGCCTGGGAGGGGGATCCCCTCCAGGAGGAGCCCCCGGGGCGTGTACAGCCCCGCCCTGACACGTGGCCGGCACGGTAGGGCTAGGAGAGGTGTATCTGGGCACCCGTGAGCCATGGCGGGACTCACGAGGCCCTACCTCAAGGCGGGTTGCGCCTGGCTTTGGGCCTTTATCAATTGGTGTGTTCATGCAGGGTTGTTAGAATGCAAATGCTCTACGTCGTCAGGTCCCGACCCCTAAGCGAGCTCAGCCGCCGCTGGTATGACAGGTTGCGATGCCGTGGGTCAAGGCCAGGGGGTGAGGGCTGGAGAGCCAATAAGAGCCCATGAGTCGCAATGCTCAGGCGCCCCCCTTTTAACGTGCAAGCGCTTTGCATGACGACAAGCGGTAGGTGATAATTATGGGAATCAGACTAAGCGTGAAAGAACAACTTCATCCTAAGGTAAATGCTGGAAAAGCAACTGCCGCTGGGTCGGGCCCGAGCGGTGTGGGGATGATGCAGCCCGAGGGGAGCCCCCAACAAGGTAAGTAAAGATCATAAACAAAACGGGTACATGTCGCGGGGACGGACCCACGCGGCCTGGGAATGGTGTAGCCCTGTGGGCGCTCCCAGCTGAAGGTAGAACTCTGAAAGATGTCACCTGGTGCCGTTGAAGATGAAGTGATGCTGAGGAAGTGAGCGATGCGCGGTGAAGACGTCGGCCCTCATGAGCCCCCAGGCCCGGGGGCCTCGGGAGGCTCCGGTGGCACGTGCAGGTCTTCGGGGACCATCGCCACCTCCTCCAGGACCGCGCGATGCCTGACCTCCTGAGCCTCCAGAATGCTCCTGAACAGGCGCTGTTGTGCGGCGACCACGCTCGGTTGGCCGAAGGGCATGCGAACATAGCTATGAGGTGGTCCCTCGCAGCGCCCTACGGCCGAAGGCCATAGGCGCTCCTGGGACGCAGCTCAGTTGAGCCCTGGTACGTCGACGCCGACGCGCAGTCCTCCATTCTCGCCTGGATGTGGGGCCACGGCAGGTAAGCGGCGGCTGCCATGCATGACTCTGGACTCTTGTAGCTCATGGGTGTTCCTTGCGATCAAATCCTGAGGGTTTGGTCTCCTTTGACTTGTACCTTCCTGAGGGAAGCGTGCTTGAAAGCTCCCCTCCAAGTGGTGCCCGAGCGCCTCCCCCGCGACATTGGCAAGGTCGGCGGCTCCCCAAGAGAAAGCCCCCGAGCCCTGCCTCAGGAGGGCGCCGGGCGCGCCTTCCTATGCGCGAGAGGGTGGCGCTCCCTGATCAGGCACGAATCCCGACGCAATACCTCCGGAGGTGCCTGCTTCCTAGTGGCTCGGACCAGGTGAGGTCTTCTTCTTCTTGAGGGTCGCCTCGGGAGGCCTCCCGCTCCTGTGATCTGGGTCTTCGATTGCTGCGGCTTGGAACGCGTGCTCAAGTGAGCACACTGCGTCCCTTTCTTCACAGGGTACGGTGATGACTCCACCGCTTCCAGGCATCTTGAGGACATTGTAACCATGGTGAGTCACTACCATAAACATGGCTAGGGCTGGGTACCTGAGGATGGCGTTGTACGGCAGGCGGATGTGAGCGACGTCGAAGTCGATGAGCTCGGTGTGGTAGTTGTTGCGTTGCCTGAAGGTGACCGGAAGGCGAACCTGCCCAATTGGAACAGTGGAACCATCGGTGACTCCTGAGAAAGGCTTGGTCGGCTGAAGCTGGTCGTACGACACTTGGAGATTGTCGAACGTCTCGACGGACAGGACGTTGAGTCCTGCCCCGCCATCGATGAGGGTCCTGGTGACCTGCACGTTGCTGATGACTGGGGAGCAAAGCATCGGGAGGACTTCGGCCGTTGCCGCACACTTGAGCTGGCCCGCGGAACTGAACATGATCGCGCACGTAGACCACCTAAGAGGGCACGTGGCCTCAAGCTTGGGAAGGACTACATTCACCTCGCGAGCAAACTGCTTGAAGATGCGCTGTGAGGCTGGGGCCTGGGCGCCACCCAAGATGCAAGCAATTGCACGCGGCTCTTGGAAGCCCCCAGCCCCATCGTCTTGGTGTTGATCTTCGTTCCTCCTTGGTGGAGGCGGCAGAGGAGGGAGGCCTGCATTGCCGTGCGGGTCGCCCTCACGAGGCTGGTCCCTCCAGCCTCCCTCGCGAAGCTGGTCCTGCCAGCGGTCCTCGCGAGGGCGGTCACGCCATCCCTAGCGAAGGCCATGGTCTTCCCATCGTCCGCCACCTCTTCCTCCTCCTCGGCCATAGCCCCTGTCGTTGCGCTCTGGGCGTCGGCCGATTCGCCCATCTCGCACAGCTCTAAGCTCTTGGCATTCGTTGGTGTTGTGGGTGTGGAGGTCGTGGTACACGCAGTACCGTCCGCCCTTGGATGACTCAGGCTGATCCCTGCCTCGCTTGGTGTCCGGTTCCGCTGCTAGCACGGTAGCCCCCTTGCGCTTCACGTCTTTGGCCTTGAGCTTCTTTTCTTCCGGGTCGGCTACTGGGAGTTCGAGGAGGGAGAGACGCCCTTCCTCAGCCCTGGCGCACTTGGTCGCCAAGTTGAACAGCTCCAGGGATGTGCACATGTCTTCATGGATTGCTAGCTCTTCCTTCATCTTGACGTCGCGCACGCCGTTGGAGAAGGCTGAGATGATAGCTTCTTAAGTTACCTTGGGGATCTTGAGGCGAGCGTAGTTGAAGCACTGGATGTACTTCTGCATGGTTTCTCCTGGCTGTTGCTTGATGCGGCGCAGGTCACTCACGGCCGGGGGCCGGTCGCGAGTGCCCTGGAAATTGGCGATGAAGCGGGTGCGCATCTCGCTCCAGGAGGAGATCGTGCCGGGAGCCAGGTTCAGGAGCTAGGTGCGGGCGCCGTCCTTGAGCGCCTTGGGGAACCAATTCGCCATGACCTTTTCGTCTCCGTTGGCGGCTACAATGCCCAGCTCATAGAGCTACAGGAACTCCGCGGGGTCCGCTGTGCCATCGTAGCGGGGAGGGAGGTCAGGCTTGAACTTGCCTGGCCATGTGACGCCGCGCAGCTCGGGGATGAAGGCGAGGCAGCCCGCCGCAGCCACTGGTGCCCTTTGCTGGTGCTGGACTTGTTCTTGCGGGTCACCACGCGCCGCCACTGGGAGCAGCGCGGGGTCTTGTCGTGGAGGCGCTGGGGCACGATCTTGGCGCGTCGGCGCTGGGAGCGCGCGAGCACCTTCCCGGGGACGCGGGATCTCTTGGCAGCTCCCTTCTTGCTGCGCAGACGTCGGACGTGGAGGGTCCCGCCCTAGGGCCGCGCGCCTTGGAGCCAAGGCACCTTCTTGGGGAGGAGGCGGTGGAGGCGCCTCCTGATCCTCGCCCCTGCACGGGACGGAGGGCGAGGCAGCGAGAGGGGCCGCAAGAGGGAGCCCCCTGCACCACTGACGAGCTCGGTGATGTGGGCGAGCCAGTCCTCGTAGAGGTCGTCGACGGGGCGATAGTGCAGGAGCTCCCACGCCAAGAGCAGTGAGGCGTGTGCATCCATGGGTCCGCGACGGGTGTGGGACGATGAGCCAGCTGGAGTCAGCGACGGGGTGGCGGTGCGGCCATCCCGCCGTACCGAAGGATGCTGGGACGAGGCCTGCTACTCGTTTCCCACTGGGCCGGTGGCGGCGTTGGCGGCGAGCGACGGGGAACAACGAGGGGGGCCGCCGACGGGCGACGTCTGGGCGATGTCTGGGCGACGCGAGTGGCGCGAGCAGCCCGGCGCTCGGCGCGAGCCCGACGAGCGCCAGCCATCGACACGATGGAAGATCGCACGCGAACAACGGAAGAAAGATTCCCGCGCACCCCTACCTGGCGCGCCAAATGTCGGACTTCGGGTTCCGGCAGACCCTTGAGGTTCGAACACTGGGGTGCGCGGAGATCTCTCCCCTACTGATCTACGTCCGATCCTCTCGTGTGAACTAAGATGAAAATGATGAACAACACAAGAGACACGAGGTTTATACTGGTTCGGGCCACCGTTGTGGTGTAATACCCTACTCCAGTGTGTGGTGTGGTGGATTGCCTCAGGGGGCTGATGATGAATAGTACAAAGGAAGAACAGCCTCGCGAGAGGTGTTCTTGAGCTGGTGCGATGAACTGCTAGGGTGAGTTCAGTCGCCTCTCTCTCTCTCTCTCTGCTGGGGTTCTACCAGATTTCTAGATGTCCCTCTACTCTGTCTCTTTTCTCTCGTCTCCCCTTCTTTGTGGAGGCTAGCTCTATTTATAGAGGCCCTGGGCCTCTCCCCGAATAATTGAGCGGGAAGGGCGCCAACAATTGGCCATTTTGAAGGGGAACATGTAGTACAAGTTATCCTGACCAAAGGTGGTCTTCGGCTGCCAAAAGCACTGGTGATGACGCCGTCTTGGGCTCCATGGTGACCTCCGTCCTGCCGCTCTGCTGGTCTTGGTCTCGTTGCACCGGAATGGCAACCTTTGCCTGATGCCTTGGCCTGTGCTTTCCCCCTTTGCACCAAAGGGGAAACAAGGACACCGAGCAGGCCGGCGCCCGCCTGGTCTCGATCGTCATGGCTTGCGTCATGGGATCCCCGCGAGGTACCCTTGCATTGATCTCTCCGCCTCCTCGTGAGCCTGCCTGATGAGGCCGCTCTTGAGGAAGCTTCCCGTCGTCCGCCCCGCGAGGCTTGGCCCCTCACGAGGGTCTTGAGCTTGGGCTGATGAAGATGGGCCGCGCTGGGCCCCCACCTAAGCCACGCCACAGGCCGCAGGCAGGCAAGTCTGGAGACCCCCGTTCCCAGAACGCCACACCATCCTTGATAAGGCCAACTAAAAATCTGGACCATCTCACACTGCCCTTCACACATGATGAAATTGACTCGGTGATTAAGGAGATGCCTGGGGATAGGGCACCTGGCCCGGATGGTTTTAGTGGGCTGTTCCTCAAAGCCTGCTGGCCTATCAGTAAAAATGACTTCTACAACTTGTGCAATCAATTCCATGCTGGCCAGCTAGATCTTCAAAGCATTAATGATGGACTAATCACGCTTATCCCCAAAAATGGGTCCCCTGCAACTGTCAGTGATTATCGTCCGATCACACTTCTCAACTGTTGCCTTAAGCTTATCACCAAGCCGTTGGCCAACCGCTTGCAAAAAGTCATTTTGAGGATTATTCATCGCAACCAATATGGTTTCATCCGAGGACGATCTATACAGGACTGCCTAGCATGGACTTTCCAATACATCCACCAATGTCAACCTTCCAAACGTCCAATCGTGCTACTCAAGTTGGATTTTGCCAAAGCCTTCGATACAATTGAGCATGATCCAATGATCAACATCATGAAACATATGGGGTTTAATGATAAATGGCTGTCTTGGATCAAATCCATGTTCTCCTCAGGAAGATCCTCCATTTTTCTTAATGGAGTGCCGGGCAGGCAGTTTCATTGTCGAAGAGGTGTTCGCCAGGATGACCCCCTATCACCCCTCATCTTTGTCCTTGCAGCTGACCTGCTACAATCTGCCATTAATGATGCGTTTAGAAATGGATTGATTCAGCTCCCATTCCCTAGTAACGGACAAATGGACTACCCGACCGTACAGTACGCAGATGACACAATTTTGCTAATGTCGTCCTGTCCCCGACAAGCCCTGATTATCAAGAATATCCTCACCAATTATTCCCAATCGATTGGCCTCAAGATCAACTTTAATAAATCAACGCTTATCCCCATCAACTTGGATCAGGAACTGGCCATGCAAATTGCCTAGATTTTTGAATGCCCGGTGGGCGCCATGCCATTCACTTACCTTGGCCTTCCTTTGGGCACGTCTCGACCCACCATTCAAGACTTCATGCCTTTGGTCTGCTCCATTGAGAAAAGCCTGTCCTCCACACTCTCTCTTATGTCACATGCTGGGAAGTTGACCTTGCTTAATTCGACAGTCACATCACTCCTCATTTATGCAATGTGCACTCTCCACTTTCCACCTAAGCTTATTGAAATGCTTGATAAAATCAGAAGAAGATGCTTGTGGATCAAGAAAACAGAGCAAGATGACAAATGTAACTCTCTTGCTGCCTGGGATATGGTGTGTAAACCTAAAAGCAAAGGTGGCCTTGGAGTCCTCAACTTACATATCCAGAATGAAGCTTTGCTCCTCAAATTTCTACACAAATTCTATAATAAGATGGACATCCCCTGGGTTCACTTGACTTGGAAATCTTATTACTCGGAGAAGATACCTCATTCTACTGACCCAGTTGGATCCTTTTGGTGGCGGGATATCCTCAAACTCTCCCCAAAGTTTAGGGGAGTCTCAAGCATTAACATTGTTTGTGGCACCACCGCCTTATTTTGGAAAGATCTCTGGGCTGGTCAGATCCTGCATGACTCACACCCACGTGCTTTCTCTTACTCTTTGTATGAAGACATATCGGTCAAGGACTTCTTGGGGATCACGTCTCTGCATGAAGCATTCCACCTCCCGTTGTCACCTCAAGCGCATGATGAGATCAGACAATTACAAGCTGTTGCCGCTGAGTTGCAACCATCGACGGCGACCTCAGATGTGTGGCACTACGTGTGGGGCAAGACAAACTTCAAGTCAACGGATTATTACCGCTTCTACTTCAACGATCTCCATTCACACCAAGTCTTCGGTTGGATCTGGAAATCAAAATGCATGATGAAACTTAAGGTGTTTGCTTGGCTGCTGTTCCACGATCGACTTAACACGCGCAATATGCTGAAAAGAAGGCATTACAACATCGGGGATGACCACAACTGTTTGCTCTGTGACCAAAGCATCGAAGAAACTGTTGAGCACATGATTTTCACTTGCGTTTTCAGCAGGCAATGTTGGAGTAAACTTGGCATCATCTGGGATCCATTCCCTGGCAGGCTACAAGCTATTCAAGACCAGAAGAATAACCACCTGTCACCTCTATTCCTGGAAAAATTCATTGTGGCGGCTTGGAGCATGTGGAAGGAGAGAAATAATCACCATTTCCGAGCTATACCTCCCTCACTCCAGTCTTGGCTTGGGAGATTAGGAGAGACTTTGGGCTTCTATAGCACGGGGTTAAAGAGGCACATAAGCCCTTAGTTCTAAATTTTGTAAACTCTCTTTCATAGTTCTTTAAAGTAGTTTTCTTCTCTTGCCACAAAGTGGCTGAGACCTGCTCCATGTAAATATCCTAATGTACAGTCACCCATATTTTTTAATATATTAACACAGTAGGAGTCTTCCTACTGTTCACGGTCAAAAAAATGTGCGTCTTGACGAATCGCAAGGTATGTATTCGGGGCAGGCCCTTCACATACATTTTTGTGATATAAGCATAATGCTGAAATTTATATACTGTAATATGCATGGCTGCAGATGGTGCTACCGCCGTTGAAATTCCTCGAGCGGAGCAGGCCCGGGCCAAGGAGCAGGCCCGATGTAGTAATGCGGCTGCCGAAAAGGCATCGGTTGAGTTAAAAGCCGAACGAGCTGCTTGGCGTCAAGACGGGGAGAAGATATCCACGATGGCGCTCGAGCTAAAAAATACTGCTAGCTGCTGTTTACTCATTGAGAAGGAGAATGAAGCCAAAATGGTTGAAGTTGACAAGGCCTTACGAGAGGCGAGAGAAGCGCGGTCTGAATCCAGAGCCACCCGTAAGGAGATCCGGCAAGCTAGGGAGATTGCGGCTGGTGAGCCATTTTTTCTACAGACTAAGTTCGGGGATCGGAACTATGCTCAGCTTAACCAATTGTGGAGTTCTCCGGATGAATTTTTAGACTTGTCGAAGAGTTCTTCAGATGCGGCATAGTTTTACCAGGTGCGAGAGGGGTATGCAATAGAGAAGCTTTTCTGGTCACAATTCAGCGCGTCGAAGCGCCCCCTGTTGTTAAATGAGCAGATGTCCCAGTGGGCCGAGCTTCATAGGATATCCGGTGCTGCCATGAAGAACTTCATAACCTGGTTATGGACAACTGAGCCTGTTCCAAATAGTTACTTTGGCTTGGTGCAACGGCTTGTTGACGCGGTGCCACGTATTGACGCTGTGAAGCGGTCGGTGTGCATCGAGGGTGCACGGATGGCCTTTGCTCGAGTCAAGACCTTCTGGGAGAAGATGAAGGCCGTCGATGTTGCAGTGAAGAGTCCACCCAAGGGCAAGGACGACCAAGAACTGGAGCATTATTTTGAAGACGTCCTAGTGGCTGCCCGCTTGATAGAGGGTGAGTGCTCGAAAGACACAATGTTCGAGTGAGGTGTATGAGAATTGTATGAGACAATTTAATAGTTAATCTGTTTTTATATATTGCTTGAAAGTTTGTGTTCCTCCTATGCGGCCGTTTTAATATAATCTGAAAGTTTTCCAGTCATCGGCTTCAGCCCCCTCGTGGGAAGTACGGTGGTGTTCGGAAAAGCATTTGATCACTCTTGACCCAACGTCTCGGTCCATGAAGGAGGTGTCAATGAGGCGAACCAGGCAACCAGACTATAGGGCGTTAACACTTTCACTTAGCCATAGGAGTTTTATGGTGGGTCTACGACATAGCCCCTGGTATGTATGCGGCTTATTCATATGATGCGTGTACATATTTGACTGAAAATAGGTCCTTCGTGTGACACGGAGGAATAGCTAGAGATTCCGATAAGTCATCGAGTGGTTGACCGGCTCTCGCCGCATCATCACAGTCAGTTTTTGGCTTTCTCTACTGAGGTGCTGAGCCAGGTGAACCGGAAGCACAATCGCAGTAGTTCTCCCTTTACTACCCTAGAGAATAGAGCGAAACGTAGGATAGCAAGCACATGAGCCGGGCAACCCAACTATTGACCCAAGACATGATTCGGAGCTGATGCATATAAGGCCAAACTCGCGACGCCAAAGTATGCTGCAAAAGATGTTCGGACTTTGTTGGCAACTCAATTGTTCCCGTACCGAGCCCCTGGCCAGTTTAAGCCGGGGTATATCTGTGGAACAACCATAGGAGGTGTATTCAATTGCGGAAAGACACGGATAAATAATACTGGTAATGTGAACTGGGACCTGAGCGATATGCTAAAGATTACTTGATGTATATAAAGGCCACGACCCCGGCTATTTGATATGCCCTGGGTCGAAGGCATAGGAAAAAGGCATGTTATAGGCTCGAAAAAGAGTGCGGTCTACAAAAAGTTATTTTGGACCTCCTGTCGCACGTCTGCGCTGCCTGTCCTCGGCGAGGGGAATCCTTGAAGGAAGTAGCCCCGTAGGTGAGTGTACGGATCCGAACTCCGATAGAGTCGGTTTTCGATGTTTCTCCTTTGCGGAACCTGTTTTTGGGAGGTAATGAAGAAAGAAAAAAAGGAAAGTAGATAAAAAATGTTACTGGAGTGCTTGCAGACTTGTCCGTATTATGCTTCCACCAACGCCCATTGTCGGTGTCAAAACCGGCGGATCTCGGGTAGGGGGTCCCGAACTGTGCGTCTAGGCCGGATGGTAACAGGAGGCAAGGGACACGAAGTTTTACCCAGGTTCAGGCCCTCTCGATGGAGGTAAAACCCTACGTCCTGCTTGATTAATATTAATGATATGGGTAGTACAAGAGTAGATCTACCACGAGATCAGAGAGGCTAAACCCTACAAGCTAGCCTATGGTATGATTGTTGATGTGTACGTTGTCCTACGGACTAAAACCCCCCGGTTTATATAGACACCGAAGAGGGTTAGGGTTACATAGAGTCGGTTACAATGGTATGAGATCTGAACATCCGTATCGCCAAGCTTGCCTTCCACGCTAAGGAAAGTCCCTTCCGGACACGGGACGAAGTCTTCAATCTTGTATCTTCATAGTCCAGGAGTCCGGTTGAAGGTATAGTTAGGTTATCCGAACACCCCCTAATCCAGGACTCCCTCAGTAGCCCCTGAACCAGGCTTCAATGACGACGAGTCCAGCAGATTGTCTTCGGCATTGCAAGGCGGGTTCCTCCTCCAAGTACTTTATAGAAGATTTTAAACACAAAGATAGTGTTCGGATCTGCAAAATAAGTTTTCCACATATTGCCATAGAGAGAATAATATTTACACAAATCTAATCTGCTGACGTATTCCGTAGTGCGACACACCACAACCAAGCTTTTATCCGAGTATTTCATTATCCCACCTCAGCGCGTCATGCGAGGCGGTTTCCTTGGCACGTCTTGTCAAAGCAGAGATCGTGTCCCCTTATGCCGGGATTCTCATCAATACGGGCGTGGGTAACCCAACCGCGCCTTTGATTACGGCGCTTGGAGATAAGCGAGTTTTACCAGGCTAGTGGGGACATGTAGTTGCGTCCACCCATACAAGGGGATAAAGATCCACCTTTTCACCCACGCCTTCTTCCTCCTTTGCCTATCCATTCTTGCGCACTCGAGCTCCAGCGCCAAGTCCGCACTACCACCTCAACCTTCTCCAGTCATGTCCGGAGCGGGAGGCAAGTGGATGGTCTCCTCCGTCACGGAGGGACACATCAAAAAGCTGAGGAAGGCCGGATATCTGGCTAGCGACATCGCGCACCGGCTTCCCGAAAAGGGGCAGCTCATCCCCACTCCTAGGCCCCATGAGAGGGTGGTATTCCTCCCCCATTTCCTCCACAGACTGGGCTTCCCTCTGCATCCATTTGTCTGGGGGCTCATGTTCTACTACGGCCTGGATTTCCATGATCTGGCCCCGAACTTCGTCCTCAACATCTCGGCGTTTATCGTCGTGTGTGAGGCGTTCCTCCGCATCCGCCCCCATTTCGGCCTATGGCTTAAGAATTTCAACATCAAGCCAAAGGTGGTGCGCGGCAGCCAGGCGGAGTGCGGCGATGCCATGGTTGGCAAGATGGCCAACGTCCTGTGGCTCGAGGGCTCCTTTGTGGAGACCCTGAAGGGGTGGCAATCATGGTGGTTTTACGTCACCGAGCCGCGCGACGCCGAATGGGTCACTCCCCCTGAGTTTCGATCCGGCCCCCCTACGCGGCTCACCTCCTGGAAGGAGACATGCCTTTCTTGGGGTAAAAAAGGAGAGCTGACCGGACTCCAAACATGCATCCAAACCCTGGTGGACAAGAAGCTCAAGCTTGTCAACGTAGTCCAGGTTATGCTCATCCGCCTGATCCTCCCGTGTCAACGACGGGCCTTCAACCTGTGGGAGTTCGACCCGGCGCAGCATCGAACTCTAAACAGGCTCTTCGACACGACGTATGAAGATGCCTGGAGGATGCTTTTCAAAGGCGCCAAGGCTCCCGCATCCGCTACCGAGGATCGCGGATTCAGTACTCAGCATCACGCTCATGCGGTAAGCTGTTTTTGTCCTTTTACAGGGTATCAGTTTTTCATAGTTTGACTCTATGCGTGATCTAAGCTCCCTTATCTTTGACAGGATTGGGAGGTGACGTCCGGACAGATCAACTGTCCGGCTCCTTTGCCCGAAGGCCCAGCGGACGCTCGCTTGGTGAAGCTGCTGGTTCCGACGCCCTATGTGGTGACGGAGAAGAAGGCCACGAAAAGGGCCACGGGGACTCGAAAGAGTGCCTGGCGCCAGGAGGTGTCAGATTCATCATCCAACGGTCCTGAAGCGCCTTCCTCTCGTGAAGATGAGGAGGAAGAAGAAGAGACCTCTCCCCCCCCAGCGGGAGGAGAGAAGAAAATGAAGGCCGCCCTCTCTGAGGAGGCCAGAGGGTCCAAGAAGGGGAAAACCCTTCCTCCGGACTACTCCAACGACGCCGACGACGGCGGAGAGGAGTGGCAGCCTAGGGCCAAGCCCCTAGCAAAATCGTAAGTATCCGGATACCAGAGTAATTCATAGTATTCGTTTATTGCATAGCTTTCCCTTATGTCGAATATGCTTATGCAACCCACCCAAAGACCAGCTCGACGCGTCGTCGAGCGGCTCACTGGACTCGTCGGATGTGAACTCGCTTTCAACGGCTTCCTCCCCCCGCCCTATGGACGACACCGAGGTGTTGTCCCAACAGGTTCCAAGCAGGGAGGAGGTGGTCCCGGAGGCGCCGCAAGGCGACCTCCCGGACTCCAGGAGTAAAGGGGATGAAACCCCCCAGGGCTCCAAGTCCGGCTCTAGGCCGGACACCGCTCCGGAACCTTCAAGGGTTCCGGAGTCCGACGGGGGACCTCCTTCCAAGAGGAGCAAGTCCACCGTGCCGGTGACCCCCGTCCACCCGGAGGCGCCGGACAATATGTTGGAGGCGCTCCAAGGCGCCTCCATCGACGAGGAGCACCGCACTATTATGAGTGCAGTGGTCCAGAAGGTTCAGTCCGCCAAGAGCGGACTGACTGAAGCTTGTACTAGCCTTTTGACAGGCTTTGAGGTAGGTAAATAATAAATAATATTACCGCATAGACAGTAGCCCCTGATGTTCTGTTGGGCGTTCGGGAAGAAAAGCCGAATAGAGGATCAAAAAATTCGCAGGAGTCTAACAAAAGGAGTCAATATGCGTGTGTAGGCTTCTCTGCTGGCGTCCGTCGTACTCACTGCGGAAGTGGACACGCTGAAGCAGAGCCTCGAGAAGTCCGAGCAAGAGCTCGGGCGTGCCAAGAAGCAGCTCGAGGAGAAGGAAGGTAAGAAATACCTTGGTTGAATATGTATATAAAAGAGGTGCAATTGCAAGAAATGACAGGATTAACATGGCTATTGTAGGGGCCACATCTGAGGTGGCGACCCTTAAGCAAGCGCTGCTCGAGGCCGAGAAGAGTGCGGCCGTGGAGCGCACCGAGCAGGAGAGGTATGAGGCCGAGGTTGGCAAGGTGCGGCAAGAGCTCCAGGTTCTCATGAAGAAACATGAGAGTTTGGAGCTTGACTCGTAGACGCGAGCGTCCGAGCTCGCGGCGGCTATTGAAAATGCCAAGTCTGCCAAGGCCGAATCCCAGAAGACCCTCCAGGAGTTGGATGAGGTGAAGAAAATAGCGGCGGGTAAGGCATTCTTTATGCAAAGTAAACACATAAATGTGAGTTACTTGATACTTACCCAAATCCGGAGCTCTCCAGGGGCATTTGCAGATCTTCCCCAGAGTGTATCCGATGCCGCCGCATTCTATCGAGCCGAGGAGGGCAGCTCGACGGAGAAGGTGTTCTGGTCTCAGTATGCTAAAGCCGAACACCCCGTGCCCCTGAGCGACCAGATGAAGCAACTAGTCGAGCTCCACAAGGCGGCCGAACAGGCCATGAAGGGCCTCCTAGTTCGGCTGTGGCCTGGAGAGGCTCTGCCTGGGAGCTATTTCGGGCTGGTGCGGCGGCTGGTGGAGGCCTGTCCAAGGCTCGAAGTCATCAAGCGCTCCGTCTGTATTGAAGGTGCCCGTAGGGCCTTTACCCACGCTAAGGTGCAGTGGGGCAGGCTGGATGCGGAGAAGCTTGTGAAGGACGGGCCACCAGCGGGGAAAGAGCATCGCAAGCCCGGATATCTTAAGTGCGTAGTTATGTATGCGCGGTATAGTTTTAACGGGTATATGAGATGGGCAATGGAAGCCGAACTGCTATTTCTGCTCCGGATTTGATCGATCTTCGGGGGGGAATTGCTTCTGGCCCTCGGCACTTGGCTGGTGAACCGCTCTGTCGTCCCTATTGCCTGGAAGCCCCCTTCCCTTGTGTTCGGCGTTGAGCTTGCCGACCTGCTTGAGGACCCAACAGTTTCTGTTGGTATGATTAGCTGGTTTGTTGGGGTGGCCGTGAATCTGGCAGGGTCAGTCCAGTATCCTATCTAGGTTGGATGGTCTGTCTTTGTTCGCCTTGAATGGCTTTCTACGTTGACCAGACTTAGGATTGCTGAATCTGGCGTTGACCGCTGTGTCGCGTGATCTTTCATTATCATTCCCACTGTTGTGTTTACTTTGTCGTGGCTTGCCGTTGTCGTCTCGGATTTCAGAAGTTCCCGAGTCGCTGGTGCTATTGCTTATACGAGCGAGCGAGCTGTCTTCTCCCGCGCAAAACCGGGTCATTAGAGCGGTAAGGGCTGTCATGGATCTAGGTCTTTCTTGACCGAGGTGGCGTGCAAGCCATTCATCCCGGATGATGTGTTTAAAGGCCGCAAGGGCTTCCGCATCCGGACAGTCGACGATTTGGTTCTTTTTAACTAAGAAGCTAGTCTAGAGCTGCCTGGCTGACTCTCCGAGCTGCTGGACAATGTGACTTAAGTCATCGGCATCCGGTGGCCGGACATATGTTCCTTCGCGAAATGCGTCCTCCAAATCTTCCCAGCTGCCAATAGAATTTTCGGGCAGACTGTTTAACCAGTACCGAGCTGGTCCTTTGAGTTTTAGTGGTAGGTATTTGATGGCATGAAGGTCATCCCCACGGGCCATGTGGATATGGAGGAGGAAGTCCTCGATCCATACCGTGGGATCCGTTGTTCCATCATATGATTCAATATTCATAGGTTTGAACCCGTGTGGGAATTGATGCTCCATTACTTCGTCTGTGAAGCAAAGAGGGTGCACGGAGCCTCTATGTTGGGCCACACTGCGACGTACCTCTGATGGAGTCTGTTTGCGGTTTTTGGCCCGGGCGTGGCTAGGTTTGTCACGTCCGAATAGGTGGCCGTCATCGCGTGTCGAGGTATGTCCACGTGATCCGTAGGTCGCTCTTGGGTGTCCTGCTCTGCTACCCGGGTCCTGGTGACGGTCGTGTGCACAACCCGAGCTGTTTTGTTCTTGCCTTTACGGCGAGGTGGGGCGGTCTAGTGTTCGGCTTGAGTTGCTGCTTTACCCAGACCAAGTTGTCGTCGCCCTGGGGTAGCAATCTACTCTTCGGGTAGCTTTTGGCCGGGCCACTAGGGCCGCATTCTTCGGCGGCTAGGACTTCAGTCCATCTATCATTGAGCAGATCTTGGTCGGCTTGAAGTTGCTACTGCTTCTTTTCCAGGTTCCTTGCAGTGGCTATTAGTTGGCGCTTGAAGCGCTCCTGCTCAAGAGGTTCCTCGGGCACGATAAAATACTCGGTGCCAAGGCTCACCTCATCCTCAGAGAGTGGAAGGTAATTGTCATCCTCCGAATCTTCGTACTTGGCCTGCTTACTAGGGCTAACCTGCCCATCTTCCCGTTCATCTTGGTCATTAGCTGTATCAACGGGGTCTTTGCTGTCTTCGGCACCTTCTGGAGTGTTGTCTTCTCCTGTGCCGGTACTGCTGTCTTTACTGCGGCGTGACTTAGAGTGGTGCCGCTGACGCCGGCGCTTGGACTGTATTTCGGAAGGTTTATCCTCAGCTGGATCATCCTTGTCCCTGCCGCTGTTCTCCTTTGGTGCATCCACCATGTATACGTCAAACGAGGAAGTGGTCGTCCAGCGTCTAGTGAACGGCGGGTTCTTGACCTCTTCTTCTCCGGCATCATCGTCCATATCGTCGATGTCCTCGGAGTCGTAGTCAAGTTCGTCGGTCAAATCCTCGACGGTGACTATGAAGTGGGTGGCGGGTGGGAAGCGAAATTCTCCACCGTCAGCCCCTAGTTCAAGACGGATATAGTTCGACTGTGAGTCCTCTGTCAAGGACAAGTTTTTTAACGAGTTTAGCACATCGCCCAAAGGCGAGCGCTGGAAGATGTCTGCGGCGCTGAATTCGAAGATCAATAAATGATCAATCTCGGTGTTCGCGGCCTCACGTGGTTTGGAACTTACAGCCAGAGACGAGTCCGGAGTTCCGCTGACAGAGCCGTCGGGAGAGGTTAAGTCTATATGAGGCTCCAACGCCGTGGAATCTGTGGCCTCCGTGGTGGGGTTGATCCTCCCGTCCTTGGGTGTCGCAGCTTGCTCCGGATCTAGGGCCAGAGCGGTTACAGGAGCAATCTCCTGGATGCAGCCTGATGACATATTTAGGTCATGATCATCGGGGCGACCGGGAGCGGCTACCGCGGTCTCGAATCCGGCGAAGATCAAGTATCCACGGGTGTCCGCAACATAGTTCAAGCTCCCAAATCTGACCTGATGGCTAGGGGCGTAGCTTTCGATCTGCTCCAGGTGGCCAAGAGAATTGGCCCGCAGTGCGAAGCTGCCGAACACGAAGATCTATCTAGGGAGGAAAGTTTCTCCTTGGACAGCGTCATTATGGATGATTGAAGGGGCCATCAAACCTTTTGGCGATAGCATAGTGGGACTCTCAATGTAAGCACCAATGTCGGTGTCAAAATCGGTGGATCTCGGGTAGGCGGTCCTGAACTATGTGTCTAAGGTCGATGGTAACGGGAGACAAGGGGCACGATGTTTACCCAGGTTCAGACCCTCTCTATGGAGGTAATACCCTACGTCCTGCTTGATTGATATTGACGAATATGAGTATTACAAGAGTTGATCTACCTCGAGATCGTAATGGCTAAACCCTAGAGGTCTAGCTTGTATGGCTATGATAATGAGTGTCCTATCCGACTAAGTCCTCCGGTTTATATAGACACCGGGAGGATCTAGGGTTACACAAGGTCGGTTACAAAGAAGGGAATCTACATATCCGATCGTCAGGCTTGCCTTCCATGCCAAGGAGAGTCCCATCGGGACTCGGTGCAATCTTCAGTCTTCGTATCTTCACAGCCCATCAGTCCGGCCCATGGCTAACAGGCCGGACGCCCGAGGACCCCTTAGTCCAGGACTCCCTCAAGCACCTTTCCAGACGCGTCAACCCAGAGCTTTGACTTCATGGAGGAGTTGGAAGTGGCGTACTTGTCTGCTATGATCAGCAGCTCGTCGAGTGTGGCCGGCTCGTCGTAGAGGAGTCGGTGCTTGAGTAAGGTGCCCTCCCGGCACCCAGCAGTGAAGTAGTCTATGGCTTGCACTTCATGCAGCCCTTCGCAAGAGTTGGGTAGTTCACCCACAGTGTCAAGTAGTCGCGGGTGGACTCGGTCGGGCCTTGGACGCACAGAGAGAGCTGGCGAGGCTTGGGCTGCCGCTTGTAGGTGCTGGTGAAGTTGTGGATGAAGACATTTGCGAAGTCCAACCAGTTGTTAACGCTGTAGGGCTTGAGGCTATTCAGCCATGTCCGGGTCGTGCCCTGGAGCATGAGCGGAACGTACTTCACGGCAACACGCTAGTTGCCATTGGCTATGCTGACGGCTATGGAGTAGTCCACCAGCCAATCCTCCGGCTTCACAAAGGCATTGTACTTAAGCGTATCTCGAGGGAGCGAGAACCCTTTGTGGAAGGGCTCGTCGCGAATGCGGGGGCCGAAGCAGGCCGGACCGATTGCATCTTCTTGTTGTAACGCCAGGGATCGAGCCAGTCGGTCAATCCGGTGGCGGGCGTTGTTCTCTTCGACTCCTTCACGGGGTCCTAGCCGGCCTCCGAGGGTCGTGTGCTCTACAGGCGGCGGGGAGGCGTGCCTCTCACCGCGCAGGGGAGGCGGACGATCGCCCCGCTGCTCGACTGCTTAAGGCCGGCTATCTTGGTCACGCTCAATGGTGATGCGGGTGCGCCACGTCTGATTGCGGCTAGCAGCCGGCTCTTGATCTCGTCGGACGCGGGCACCGCCTGTCGGGGACTAGGAGATCGCCCTGTGCTCACAGCGGGGGGGGGGGGGGGGGAGGGGGGAGGGTTCTCAGCCTACATGCCGGGTTCCACCATGCGGCGGCCGGCTTCTTGCTGCGCAGCGGTCGCGTCGAGGAGCTGCTGGACACGCTTCATCATGCAGCATCGCTCGTCGCCCTCCAGGTGATCTATCTCATCTGCCGCTGCCTGGGTGGCGCGCAGGTTCTCCTTAGGAGTGGCGTAGATGGGGAGGTCGTCTCCCAACATGCTAGCGATGGCCGCGCCATGCTGCTGAATGGTGCTCATTCGGCTAGGCCCGCCAGCAGCCGGCGTGCCATAAATGGCATGGTCGATCTCACGCTGGTAGGCTTCGGTGAGGCACCTCATGGCCACCTGGTTTGTTGGCGCTGTCAAGGAGCGAGACGTGGAATGTTTCTAGCGTCGCTCTGTTTGCATTTTCCGCCACGGGTGCGGACAAGCCCCACACTGCCGCCTGCAGCGGGTCATGGGCGGCCCCCTCGGAGGCTCCACTGTGGCTAATGACCAGCACCTACGTGATGGTGCTGATGCTGGCATCGCTAATCGCAAGAGGGAGTGGGTCGTCGATGATCACCACGTTGATGGGGAAGGCATCGGGGGACGCTGCGTAGAAGTCGACGAGCATATGGTCAATGGAGCCAACGGACTCTAGGTCAGAGGCAGGCTCATTGTCGATGTGGAACTTGCCAAGGAGGTCGACGAGGCAGCTCTCGGAGCTAGCTACTCGCACGTCGTGCGTGGGCTCGTCGGAGAGGCTGATCACGCCGATTAGATCAGCGAGACAGCTTGTGGCGCAAGTGGCTTCTGCGCCATGCAGCGTGTCGACCCAAACATCGTCAGGCATGCCGGGCTAGCTGCGCTCGCCAGGAAGGAAGAGGGTTCCCGTCCAGAACGTGTCTCCGGACGACGGTGCACCTTGCCCCATGGTGGGCGCCAAATGTCGGGGATATGTAGCAACATATGCCAGGGGTGGATAATCATGGAGAGGGACAAAAGTACGTTGCGAGGATCTAGAAGTGGGAGTGAGCGAGATCACGTACGCCTGTGAATCTTACCCAGGTTCGAGGCTCTCCGTGGAGATAACACCCCTAGTCCTGCTCAGCGGGGTCTCCGCATGATGACTATCGTCAATAGAGTAGCTACAAGATTGCTCCTTGAGCTGTTCGGCTAGAGGAGGAAGAAGGGCAAGGCTAGCTCTACTCCTCTCTCTCTATATGTGTGTATGATCTCTAGGGTTCTGAACGCCTTGCATGGGAAAGCCTTGGGGTTTATATAGGCCTACCCCCCAGGGGTACAATGGTAATCCGGCCGGGTGTAGGACCCGACCGTCAGCTTCTCTGGGCGCCGGCTTCTCCGTCGGCTGCTCGGGCCCGTCTCTTGGTAGGTCCCGCCACTTGCGGGTCTTGCTGATCGCTTTATACTGTAGCCTTTCTATTGATGATGGAGGCTTTGTTAGATGGAGCATGGCTACAGTCATGCCGCCTGGCGGGCGCTCACTATAGCCACACCCCGTCTCATCTGGTTAATGGCGCATAGACTTTGAGGGGAGGGAGGTCCGCCTGCTAGGAGTCGGCCAGCCCTTGACGCCGCCTTCTGGGGGTTCACCACCTTCTGGTGGCTCATGGATAGGTAGGGCCCGCCGCCTGCGGGCCGTACCGACCGCCCATCATGGGAACGTGGCTCCCTATGTCATAGGTGATGTCACGGGCTGCGTGGCAACAGTACCCCGCCGGGTGAGGGGTGTCTGCTTGGTACGTCCGTACTGTAGCCACGCTCAGCCCTAGATTCGGGGGTGGCAGGTCATACTGTAGCCACGCCCTGTCTAATTGTCATGAATGGGCGCAAACTTTGAGGTGGCATGGGGCCGCCCACTAGATGTTGGGCCCATGGGGGGCGTCTGTTGGGGGCGCGCCGTCTTCTTGCAGCCTGCCGTCGGGCCAGACGGCCCGAAGGGTTGGTCTTTCATCCGCGAGGTGTGAGGGGCGCAGCCGGCCCCGATGTCTTGAAATACCATGGGGGGCTGATGAGGCTACACGTGGTCATTTACTCCGACAATGGGCCAAATTTTGATCATAGATTTGACTAAGAAAATGTTAATGCATGTCACAAAAAATAATACCATTGGAAATTATGTTCAAATATGAATCCAATGATATGATTTTTGGTGACATGCATTGACATTTTGTTAGTCAAATTTTTGGTCAAATTTTTGCATATAATACAAAGGGGGCTAATAAACCAAGATGGAGGTAGTAATTTTGTTTTTGTGAAGAAGAGAGACATGAAAAAATAAGTAAAGTGGGATCTTATGTAAAAGCCTAGCTATATGCGGACTCCTAGGCAGATGCAATAAATATGAAAAAGGAGAAAGAGAGAATGTGAGAAATAGTACTACTCTCATAGCCAACTTTATAGCTCACCTTATTGTATGAGTAACTATAAATAATGACTGTATATGACCTGACAACATCATCTAGTCAGTAGTTAGCTATACTATTAACCATGCTCACTGGTCTCTCTTGGGTGATGTTCAAATAAGATAGTAGAAAAATCTCATGACATATGATCATCATGATCTCCCGGGGAGACTTCATGATCTCCGTGGGAGAGTTCATAGAAGAGTTGTGAGATTAACGGTGATCGAGCGGATAGTAGGGTGATGCGAACATCAAGCTTCTTCATCGGCGCATAAAAGCTCATATTAGGGCATCTTCAACACCAACTCTAAAATCGTCTGCAATCGTTCAAATCGTGCAGTCCAGACGTGTTTTGCATCCAACACGGCCCTGTATCAGTCCGCCGACCGGTCGAGACATGTTTTTTTCTCGCAAACAGAAAACAAACTGGGGGTCTTTGCGGGTATCCAAACCGCGGCCATGCCCGCTTCTGATTGCCCTGGCCCATTCAAAACCCTTCTCCCGAAGCTAGTTGCCTGCATTCATGCCGACCCAGAGTGGACGTGACCTCTCACTGGAGCCGGCATTGAAATGGCTTGCTGACCGACAGTGCCGCCTGCTCAGGGATGGCAGTTTTTCCCATGGGTATGGGTACCCACGGATACTCTACCCGAAAACAATGGGCACGGGAAAGACTTGAAGAGATTTTGTACCCACAGGTAATGGGTATCCATACCCGTAAAATATATGGGTAGGGTATGAGTGTGAAAATATGCCCATAGGTAACCCAATGGATACCCCTGAAAAGTTAATAAATGAACATAGCTCCTATGACATGTGGGGTCAACATCCAAATCCTATGGCCCACTCTGAGTATCGTATTCCATAAACTACTCATAGCTCATAGGCCCGTAATCACCTGCACGCCACTCCTCCTACCTCCTATGTGACTTCGAAAATATTAAATCTCGACTCCACGCTAACAAACTCATGTCCAAGTCTCAATCCAACGATCTCCCATTCCCACCACCACCTCCCACGGCATCGGGCTTACACCAACCGCCACTCATATGTGCCTCCAAGAGCCCACCCACCAGAGGGGACTATGTCAATGCTATACTACTCCTCCATCATCACTTGAATTTTAAACTCATTTATCTACATTAAAAAAATATAAATGCTATATATTGTACCCACTGGATACCCATTGGGTATAGGATACATGATGGGTATGGGCATGGGTGCCAATTTATGCCCATGGGTATTGAAATGAGTGGGTATAGAAAGTTTTTGTGGGTATGGGTTTGGAAGAAGTATATTGTAACCACCCATACCCTACCCATTGCCATCCCTAGCATGTTGCGCACGCCTTCTCTCTGCATTGAAATGGCATCCGTCCGCCTGCCTACCTCCATTAAACTAGTGTGTGTGTGGCGAGTGTTGGGAAACATAGTAGAAAACAAAAAATTCACGTACAATCACGATCCTAGGAACACTATGAAGATGCATTAGAGGTTTAGAATAGATCATTACCAACTTCGAGTTGCTATGGAAGAAGAGTTGGTGTAGATCGTTGATGAAGCCCCTCGAACCTTTCATAGATGATCCCTCAAACCGAAAACCAAAAGCACGACCTCTCTATAGATTACATGCATACATGTTTCATGATCTGACAGCGCTTCGTCGTTCAGAGCAAATCATTGTCGGAGAGTTAGTGGAGGGAGAAGAGAACCTCACGGGTCTTATCTATTATGAGGATTAGAGAGAAGTAGAACTAGTTCAACTGTAGATAAAAACTAGAACTAGAGAGGGGGGCCAAGATCAAGGGAGAACTTGTGTCTCTCAAAGGGGGCACCTCCCTAACACACACACGCACACACACACACACACACACACACACACACACATATATATATATATATAAGTGGAGCGAGAGGCTAGGCCAACTTGGAGGGGGAAAAACCCTCCCTTGTGGCGTGGCCAAGGTGGAGGAGTCCTCCTCCAACTCCCTTGCACCCCCTTAGCTTGTCCAATAATCTAAAAGGGGCGCCATCCCTACATGGGCCTTCAAGGCCCATTAGCTCTCTACTAATAGCCCAATTGATATTTCCCCTAGCCCATTAACTCTAAATAAATTCTAGGGACTCCTAGATCATTATCTAAGTCCTTTATTATGTATATGGGACTTCTGTCTTCACTCCCCTGATTCCTTAGTTGTGCTCAGTTTTGCCCAAGCCAACAAGCTTTGCTCACTTTTCCCCTTCCCCCTCCACCACCTGCTCACAAAAGCCCAAACGGAGCACTCCCTTCCAGTCAAAGCCTTTGACTGTTACCTCCTGACTAGTGGGGCCACTTTATATCCTAGCAGGTGGGGCAACTTTACCTCTTGTGTGACGTTTTTCATGCGTATTGGATGGAAAGCGACGATTTAGAAGGTAGAAATAACCAAGGCCCGATCAGGTGACAAAACGGTCATCAACGGAGTGAGGTTGGGTTAAGACATGTGGGTCCCACTTAATTTGGCAGTGCATTGAGTGAAACGCACCTGACTGAACCCTCCCTGCTCCCCTCTCCGCTCTCGGTGGCGGGCAGCAAATGTGGTGAGTGAATTTAGAACCCTACTCCATGTCGATTTAGATCTGAGTACGTCACCTATGTTTTCGTTCGATTTGGATATAGATTGTAGGGGGCGAGGGTGCAGTGAACGAGATGGAGCCGCCATTAAAAAACTGGGATGGTGGTGCTGCAAGGGTTGCTTGTGTTGATTGGAATTCAGTAGAATTAGATGACCCTACAGATTTGTTCATTGCACCAATCGCTGACACTGAGATGACAAAAAATGGCATTCCCATAGATGATAGAGATAAGGAGGAGAGGGGTGAATCTGGTTTGCCTGCTAATGCTAATAGAGATTCATCTAAAGATGTGGATAGAGAGTTGATTGAAGATGCTGCAGATGATGTAGATGATGGACATGATGATGAGCTAGTAAATGTCTAAGACAAAGAAAACCCTATTATTGAAGTGAGGAAGTTGTTTCCAAACATGGATTAGTTTAGGATGTGTTTCAAGACTTATGCAGTCGAACATGAGTTTGATGCCAGGACTAAGTGGAATGATAGAAAGAAGTTTTATGTGATGTGCAGTGTCGGTGTACAAAAGTAGGGGCTCTTATTTTGACCCCTTTACTTGTGCACGGGCAGTTAGAGCCGCGCGCCACGACGACACTTGCTAGGGAAGAGGAGGGAAGCCGGAGAGAAGCTAAAACACGCGGCAACCAAGGCAACGCCAAGACCAGAAACGCAGGAGAGCAAGAGGGCGAGGTGGACTCCCTCGGAAAGATCCTTGCCGAGGCAGCCTCCGCAGCCCTGGCAAGAGCCTTGCTGGGGCAACTTGCCCGATGCCAGCAGAGTGAGCCAAGCTTGAGCCCACAGGCTCCAACCCAACCAACTACATTGGAACCAGGGCTCGGGAGGCGCCTCTGTGGTGGCATGTGATACGTCTTCGTCGTATTTACTTTTCCAAACACTTTTGCCCTTGTTTTGGACTCTAACTTGTATGATTTGAATGGAACTAACCCGGACAGGCGCTGTTTTCAGCAGAATTACCATGGTGTTGTTTTATGTGCAGGAAACAAATATTCTCGGAATGACCTGAAACTCCACGGAACATCTTAGAAAAAACAATAAAAAATCCTCGCCAAAGATGAAGACCAATGGGCCCACACCCTTCTCACGAGGGTGGGGGGCGCGCCCCCCTACCTCGTGGGCCCCCTGTTGCTTCTCCGACTCCAACTCCACCTCCATATATTGAGTTTCAATGAGAAAAAAATCGGAGAGAAGAAATCATCGCGTTTTATGATACGGAGCCGCTACCAAGCCCTAAAACCTCTCAGGAGGGCTGATCTGGAGTCCGTTCGGGACTCCGGAGAAGGGGATTCGTCGCCGTCGTCATCATCAACCATCCTCCATCACCAATTTCATGATGCTCACCGCCGTGCATGAGTAATTCCATCATAGGCTTGCTGGACGGTGATGGGTTGGATGAGATTTATCATGTAATCGAGTTAGTTTTGTTAGGCTTTGATCCCTAGTATCCATTATGTTCTGAGATTGATGTTGCTATGACTTTGCTATGCTTAATGCTTGTCACTAGGGCCCGAGTGCCATGATTTCAGATCTGAACCTATTATGTTTTCATGAATATATGTGAGTTCTTGATCCTATCTTGCAAGTCTATAGTCACCTACTATGTGTTATGATCCGGCAACCCCGAAGTGACAATAATCGGGACCACTCCCGGTGATGACCATAGTTAGAGGAGTTCATGTATTCACTATGTGCTAATGCTTTGTTCCGGTTCTCTATTAAAAGGAGGCCTTAATATCCCTTAGTTTCCAATAGGACCCCGCTGCCACGGGAGGGTAGGACAAAAGATGTCATGCAAGTTCTTTTCCATAAGCACGTATGACTATATACGGAATACATGCCTGCATTACATTGATGAACTGAAGCTAGTTCTATGTCACCCTATGTTATGACTGTTACATGATGAACCGCATCTGGCATAATTATCCATCACTGATCCGGTGCCTACGAGTTTTCCATATACTGGTTTACGCTTATTTACTTTCCCGCTGCTACTATTACAATCACTACAAAATACCAAAAACATTACTATTGCTGTCTTTACTTTTGTTGCCGCTACCACTACTATCATATTACTTTGCTACTAAACACTTTGCTGCAGATACTAAGTTTCCAGGTGTGGTTGAATTGACAACTTAGCTGCTAATACTTGAGAATATTCTTTGGCTCCCCTTGCGTCGAATCAATAAATTTGGGTTGAATACTCTACCCTCGAAAGCTGTTGCGATCCCCTATACTTGTGGGTTATCAAGACTAATTTCTGGCGCCGTTGCCAGGGAGCATAGCTCTATTCTTTGAGTCACTTGGGATTTATATCTGCTGGACACTTTGAAGAACTTGAGAGATCCAAAAACCAAGATCTATCCCTCAACTACGAGGGGAGGTAAGGAGCTGCCATCTAGCTCTGCACTTGATTCACCTTCTGTTATGAGTAAGTTTGTGACACCTACATCTGCTTTTGCTATTCGTTCTGATATGTCGCATGTTATTAATGATGCCACTTCTGCTATGCATGATACTTATGATGAAACTGCTTCTATGCCTGATACTACTGTGCCCATTAGTGAATTTCTTGATGAACAAATTGCTAGGGCTAGAGAAAAAGAAATTATTGAATCTGAATACGATGATGATAGTGATGATGAAAATATGCCTGTTATTCCTGAGGGTTATCTTTTTGATATGGTATCTCCTGCCGGTATTTTTGCTTGTAAAGATAGATATGAGCTTAAGAGATTATTAATTAAATGGAACAAAGAATCACTTAGAGATAAAATGAGACCTGACCCTGCTTTTGCTACTTCACCTATATGCGTTCCTGATAAGGATTATGAATTCTCTGTTGATCTTGATATAATTACTTTGGTTGAATCTGATCCGTTTTATGGCTATGAATCTGAAACTGTTGTGGCACATCTTACTAAGTTAAATGATATAGCTGCCCTGTTCACTAATGATGAGAGATCGCGTTACTTTTATATACTCAAAATATTTCCGTTCTCATTAAAGGGTGATGCTAAGATATGGTTTAATTCTCTTGATCCTGGTTGTGTGCGTAGTCCCCAGGATATGATTTATTACTTCTCCGCTAAATATTTCCCTGCTCATAAGAAACAAGCTACTTTGAGGGAAATATACAACTTTGTGCAAATTAAAGAAGAGAGTCTCCCACAAGCTTGGGGGAGGCTTCTAAAGTTACTTAATGCTTGCCTGGTCATCCTCTTAAGAAACCTGAAATACTTGATATCTTTTATAATGGACTAACCGATGCTTCCAGAGATTACCTGGATAGTTGTGCTGGTTCTCTTTTCAGGGAAAGAACACCGGATGAAGCTGAAATTCTATTGAATAATATGTTGACAAATGAAAATAATTGGGCACCTCCTGAGCCAGCTCTTGAGCCAACTCCTGCTCCAATTATTGAGCCTATTCCTAAACCAACTCCGAAGAAGAGAGGTATTTTATTTCTCAGTCCCGAAGATATGCAAGAGGCAAAGAAATCTATGAAAGAAAAAGGTATTAAAGCTGAAGACGTTAAGAATTTACCTCCTATTGAAGAAATACATGGTCTTAATATACCGCCTGTTGAAGAAACATATGATCTTAATTATTTATTTACTGAAGAACCTCCTGATCCCGATATCCCGACACAGGTAGTAAAGGTAAATTCTCTATATATATATGATAAAGCTGAAGTCCCTCCTACTAAAATTGCTAGTTAGTGCTTGGATGAGTTTGATAACTTTATGTTTAAGCAAGACGACTTCAATGCTTATTTTGGTGGACAATTAAAATAAAATGCTTATATGATTAGACGCTTGGGTGATTATATGGCTGATATTGAAGGTGAACTTAAACTTCTTAGCAAACATGCTTCTATGGTTACCACTCAAGTAGAACAAGTACTTGAAGCTCAAAAAGAAGTGCTTAATGAAATGAATAGTAAGAAAAATGATTATGCTGTTAGAGTGGCTACTAGAACTGGTAGAATGACTCAGGAACCTTTGTATCCTGAAGGCCACCCTAAGAGAATCGAGCAACATTCTCAAAGAAATAATATTGATGTTCCTAGTTCTTCTAAAAAGAAGAAGAAGAAGAAAAATGATAGAACTGTGCAAACTTCTAGTGAACCTATTGCTGAACCACTTGATAATCCAAATGATATTTCTATGTCTGATGCTGAAACACAATCTGGTAATGAACATGAACCTAGTAAAAATATTAATAATGATGTTCATGATGATGCTCAACCTAGTAATGATAATGATGTAGAAATTGAACCTGCTGTTGATCTTGATAACCCACAATCAAAGAATCAACGTTATGATAAAAGAGACTTTGTTGCTAGGAAACATGGTAAAGAAAGGGAACCTTGGGTTCAGAAACCCATGCCTTTTCCTCCGAAACCATCCAAGAAAAAGGATGATGAGGATTTTGAGCGCTTTGCTGAAATGATTAGGCCTATCTTTTTGTGTATGAGATTAACTGATGTGATCAAAACAAATCCTTATGCTAAATATATGAAGGATATCATTACTAATAAAAGAAAGATACCGGAAGCTGAAATTTCCATCATGCTTGCTAATTACACTTTTAAGGGTGGAATACCAAAGAAACTTGGAGACCCCGGAGTACCTACTATACCTTGCTCCATTAAAAAGAATTATATTAAAACTGCTTTATGTGATCTTGGAGCCGGTGTTAGTGTTATGCCTCTCTCTTTATATCGTAGACTTGACTTGAATAAGTTGACACCTACTGAAATATCTTTGCAAATGGCTGATAAATCAACTGCTATACCTGTCGGTATTTGTGAGGATGTGCCCGTTGTGGTTGCAAACGTTACTATTTTAACGGACTTTGTTATTCTTGATATTCCTGAGGATGATAGTATGTCTATTATTCTTGGAAGACCTTTTCTTAATACTGCAGGGGCTGTTATTGATTGCAACAAAGGCAATGTCACTTTTCATGTTAATGGTAATGAGCATACGGTACACTTTCCGAGGAAACAACCTCAAGTTCATAGTATCAATTCTATTGGAAAAATTCCATCGATTATATTTGGAGGTTTTGAATTTCTTCTTCCTACTGTCAAGAAGAAATATGATATTCTCATTATTGGGGATGTGCATATCCCCGTTGAGGTAACTTAGTGTTATTCTAAATTTCTCCGGTTTCATGATTATCGGAATGAGTTTGTTAACAAGACTTGATCAACCTTGTTAGTGGATTCTTTTTGATGAGCATGAGATGGGTGAAACTAGAAGCACAAACTTCTGTACACCACTTTTACTTTCTATTATTTATATTAAATAAAGTAAAAATAGTATTTTCTGTCTGTTTCCTGATTTATCCGTGCAATATAAAAATATCCTGAAAATAAAATTCCTCAGAATGCCATGCCAATTTAATATGATTTTTTCGAGAATATTTGAGGATTTACTGCGCAAAAATTACCATGGGAGGAGCTGCCACCTGGCCACGAGGGTGGTGGGCACCCCCCCTAAAGGGCGCGCCCCCTGCCTCGTGGGCCCACGGTGGCCCTCCTCCACTTATTCCAGCACCCATCTTCTTCCTCTATCTCACACAAACCCAAAAAACCAAGTCAAGCACGAGTTCCAGCCACTTTTGCTGTGATTTTCGATCTCCTTGCTCAAAGCACCTCTCGCAAGACTGCTTTGGGAGATTGTTCCTTGGTATGTGACTCCTCCATTGGTCCAATTAGTTTTTGTTCTAGTGCTTTATGCTTTGCAAATTTGTGCTGCATAGGTGACCATGTTCTTGAGCTTGCATGTCAGATTTATATGGTTCCAAGTAGTTCTAATGCTTGATATAGGCTCTAGGTACTTGTAGGAGTAGCTGCTCTCAGTTTTATTGAGTTTGGTTCACTTTTATTTTTAATTTACTAAAAATTTCAGAATTTTTCAGAAAATGATGAGGAGATTATTGAGGGGCTCATCGAGCCAAAGCTCGAAGGAAAAGGCACCGAAGCCTAAGTATAATTTGCCACACACCGCGGAGATTCGGGCGTGTGAATGGCCTTCTGATGATTTCTTGAGCGCACCCGGTATCTATGAAGATTTTCATGAATTGGATCACAATACAGGCCTCACCGCTTTCCTCCATGACCAATGCGATCAGTATCTCTTGCTCACAAATACCTTTGTGCAAAACTTTCATTTTCATTCTAGGAACTCACCACCTACGGTGGAGTTTCATTTATATGATGAGCATAAGGAGATGTCACTTTATGATTTCCGTCGGATTTGTTTAGTCCCTTTTGAGGGAAAGACAGAAGAACCACATCATGATGATGTGGCTGGGTTTATTGATAATATCACTGTAGGAGAAACCAGGAAGGTTTCTGACGCATGAATCACTAGCATACACTTCCCTATTTTGCGTTACTTTGCATTATTTGCTAGTCGTTGTTTAATTGGACGCGGAAATTCTGGAAACCTTAGTACACCTGATTTAATTATTCTGCTCCAAGGTTTATACAGTGATAACACTTTTAGTTTGGGCGATATTATTGCTAGACGGTTAAATATGAACCGTACTAAGGGCCCCATCTTTGGAGGCATCTATGCCACACGCCTAGCCGCACATTTTAACATACCTATTAGGCATGCTGAGAAGGAAGAAAAGGTGCTGCCCCGTGTTTATCTAGATCATAAAAGTATGGTGGCACATGATTTTATTGTTAAAAATAGGGCAGGGGAGCTTAAATATCAATTGTTCTTTAATAAACATCATCCTGAGACTATTACCTTGCCTGCTCCTTCTTTGTTTGATTTGACTGCAGGCACGTACCTTGTTCCGTTGACGGCTATTCACGCCTACCGGAACCCTGCACCAGTCGAGGAGCCAGAACGGAAACCACAATTTGATCATTCACGGCAGTCTAACTATCAGTGGGATCCGGAGATGATTGCCAGCCAGTGGCAATCGGGGCCTTCTTCTTCCTCATCACAGTATGACCCCAACAACTATTATTATGGATATCCGCCAGGGCAGCCGTGGCCATAGACCAACTTAGGCCAAAAGCCTAAGCTTGGGGGAGTACGTATTTCTCACCGACATTACATTTATGCTCACACACACTCATTGCTAGATGTCGGTGCTCATACTTTTTCACTGTAATATCCATGCTAGTTTATTTTCTTTTTCCTACTTTCTTCTTGTGTGTTTGTTAAACCTTAAGAAAAACCCAAAAAAATAGTAGTAGTTTATTTTTCTGCTGTAGTAGTAATAAGTAAAAAGAAAACCCAAAAATATTTCCCGTTCTTCTTTTGCTTGTTGGGAGCTTTCCCGTGTAAATAGTTTTATTTCTTTTCTTTTCTTTGGGGGTAAGTAGGAGAAGACCATAATGAAATTGTTGAAGTGGCTCTTATATGCATTATTGTTGATTTAACCCAGAGCCCATATTGCCTTGTCTTCTCCTATTTATTGAATGCTCGCAGATTCCAGCTTAGTCCAATGCACATGCCCTCTTATTATTATTCACACCGTTCGGTCGTACAAGTGAAAGGCAATTATGATGATATATGATGGACTGACTGAGATGAGAAAAGTTGGTATGAACTCGACCTCTTTTATTTTTATAAATATGATGAGCCCATCGTTCTTGATTCAGCTTATTATGAATAAACATGTTGGCAATAACAATTAGAGATCAGAGTTGCTTGTGCCATGCTTGATTAGCTATGAGCTATAATGATTTACCTTGTGTTCCAATATGCTATTGAGATGATTATGATGTGGTATGATGGGGTGGTATCCTCTTTTGAATGATTTAAGTGACTTGACTTGGCACATGTTCATGCATGTAGTTGAAACAAATCAACATAGCCCTCACGATATTTATGTTCATGGTGGATTGTATCCTACTAATGCTTGCATCCAATATTTATTAATTTTAATGCATGTACATGGCTGTTGTCGCTCTCTAGTTGGCCGCTTCCCAGTCTTTTGCTAGCCTTCATTTGTACTAAGCGGGAATACTGCTTGTGCATCCAATCCCTTAAAACCCAAAGTTATTCCAGATGAGTCCACCATACCTTCCTATATGCGGTATCTACCTGCCGTTCCAAGTAAATTTGTATGTGCCAAACTCTAAACCTTCAAATAAACATTCTGTTTTGTATGCTCGAATAGCTCATGTATCAACAAAGGTTGTCCTTATCTTCCGTGTTAGGTGGGTTATTCTCAAGAGGAGTGGACTCCGCTCCTCACACACGAGAAAATGGCTGGTCACCGGGATGCCCAGTCCCATGCTTTATGCAAACTAAATCAAAATTAATTGCAAACAAAACTCCCCCTGGGACCTGATGTATGTTGGAGGCACTCGTTGTTTCGAGCAAGCCATGGATTGATGCTTGTTGGTGGAGGGGCAGTATAAACTTTACCATTCTGTTTGGGAACCGCCTATAATGTGTTTAGCATGGAAGATATCGCCATTTCTTAGTTGTTACATTGACAATGAAAGTATACCGCTCAAAATACAATTTATCTCTATTTCAAAACTGAGCTCTGGCACCTCTACAAATCCCTGCTTCCCTCTGCGAAGGGCCTATCCATTTACTTTTATGTTGAGTCATCACCCTCTTATTAAAAAGCACTAGCTGGAGAGCGCAGCCGTCATTTGCATTCATCGCTGTTAATTTATATTGGGTATGACTATGATTGGATCTCTTTTAACATGAATTACAATGTCTAGTCAGTCCTTGATCTTTAAAGGTGCTCTGCATTTATGTTTTGCAGTCTCAGAAAGGGCTAGCGAGATACCATCTTGTTATATCATATTATGATTGTTTTGAGAAAGTGTTGTCATCCGAGATTTATTATTATGACTTGCTAGTTGATTATGCTATTGATATGAGTAATGACGAGACCTGAGAATTATTGCAAATGTGGTTAGTTATGATCTATGCTGAAAACTTGAATGCTGGCTTGACATAGTTACAACAACAAGAGCAAACAGAGTTTGTAAAAGTTTTTCTTTCTTTCTTTCAGTTTGTCAACTGAATTGCTTGAGGACAAGAAAGGTTTTAAGCTTCGGGGAGTTGATACGTCTCCGTCGTATCTACTTTTCCAAACACTTTTGCCCTTGTTTTGGATTCTAACTTGTATGATTTGAATGGAACTAACCCGGACTGGCGCTGTTTTCAGCAGAATTACCATGGTGTAGTTTTATGTGCAGAAAACAAATATTCTCGGAATGACCTGAAACTCCACGGAACATCTAAGAAAAAACAATAAAAAATCCTCGCCAAAGATGAAGACCAGGGGGCCCACACCCTTCTCATGAGGGTGGGGGCGCGCCCCCTACCTCGTGGGCCCCCTGTTGCGTCTCTGATCCAACTCCACCTCCATATATTGAGTTTCGATGAGAAAAAAATTGGAGAGAAGAAATCATCGCATTTTACGATACGGAGCCGCCGCCAAGCCCTAAAACCTCTCGGGAGGGCTGATCTGGAGTCCGTTCGGGACTCCGGAGAAGGGGATTCGTCGCCGTCGTCATCATCAACCATCCTCCATCACCAATTTCATGATGCTCACCGCCGTGCGTGAGTAATTCCATCGTAGGCTTGCTGGACGGTGATGGGTTGGATGAGATTTATCATGTAATCGAGTTAGTTTTGTTAGGGTTTGATCCCTAGTATCCATTATGTTCTGAGATTGATGTTGCTATGACCTTGCTATGCTTAATGCTAGTCACTAGGGCCCGAGTGCCATGATTTCATATCTGAACCTATTATGTTTTCATGAATATATATGAGTTCTTGATCCTATCTTGCAAGTCTATATTCACCTACTATGTGTTATGATCCGGCAACCCCGAAGTGACAACAATCGGGACCACTCCCGGTGATGACCATAGTTTGAGGAGTTCATGTATTCACTATGTGCTAATGCTTTGTTCCAGTTCTCTATTAAAAGGAGGCCTTAATATCCCTTAGTTTCCAATAGGACCCCGCTGTCACGAGAGGGTAGGACAAAATATGTCATGCAAGTTCTTTTCCATAAGCACGTATGACTATATACGGAATACATGCCTACATTACATTGATGAACTAGAGCTAGTTCTGTGTCACCCTATGTTATGACTGTTACATGATGAACCGCATCCGGCATAATTATCCATCACTGATCCGGTGCCTACGAGTTTTCCATATACTGGTTTACGCTTATTTACTTTCCCGCTGCTACTGTTACAATCACTACAAAATACCAAAAACATTACTATTGCTGTCTTTACTTTTGTTGCCTCTACCACTACTATCATATTACTTTGCTACTAAACACTTTGCTGCAGATACTAAGTTTCCAGGTGTTCTTGAATTGACAACTCAGCTGCTAATACTTGAGAATATTCTTTGGCTCCCCTTGTGTCGAATCAATAAATTTGGGTTGAATACTCTACCCTCGAAATCTGTTGCGATCCTCTATACTTGTGGGTTATCAGCATGCAAATCTTCGTCAAGATCATAAACATGCGAGATCAGATGAGGACCAGAAGACAGCGACCCTCGGTGGGATCCCAGTCGAGGAAATCCACAAGACCCCGGGCAAGACCTTTGCCGGGGACGACTGCAACGCCACAGCAGCACCCTTGCCGGCCCCCCGGCAAGACCCTTGCCGAGGGCATCAGCAGGGCCACTGCCAGGCCCGTGCCAGCCAAGACTCCACCACCGTCCCCAAGCAACTGCTAGCTCAACTAGCTGGGCAGGCACCTGCGTGGCGACGAGCGGCCTCTACACCAACTCAGCAAGCACCTGCATGGTGGCATGCGACCCTTCATGAAGGCTCCACCACCGCGCCAGCCCAGCAGCTAGCCAACGTGGCGCCATGATGCCTCATCAGCTCGAACGCGTATCGAGGCCAGGCGAGGCGGCGACAGCTGGGACATGCATCCCTGGCGTCCCCGATAAAGCAAGGAGGGCACATCGGTAGCGCATTAAATGCGTTTGTCCAACGGTCCCAGAGGATAGGCTTACCAACTATAGGCCTTTCCACCTCTTGTGCGCCACCGTGGCAACCCCTTTTTCCTACGAAAGGAGGCCCGAGGTGACCAGGAGAGGATTCGGCTCTTTTGGGCAAAGTTGCACCCCGTAGCTACCTCAAGAACACAAGAACACTCAAATACATCCACGAAAGCAGGACTAGGGTATTACGCATCTTCGCGGCCCGAACCTGGGTAAACGATCCGTGTGCTTCTTGTCAGACCCGCTCTTCGCACAACCTCATGCCCGCCAACCGTCGAAGGGATCCAGTGACCCCATAGATGTCGTTCCCGCCGACATCTGGTGCGCCAGGTAGGGGCGCAGTTGTGAGAATCTGGTCTGATCAGGGCAGCGGCTTCATTGTGGCCGTCTTTCCAAGGAAGAAGACGACCGAGCTTGGCGGCACCATCTGCGGATGCGGTGGACACCCGTGCAACAATAGAAAAGCTAAGTCGTGCGAAACTTTAAGCAATTTCTTTATATATATATGGTTATTATCCTTGAAGGTCCTGCCCTGTGTATGGAAAACCTGCACGCAAGGGGGCCCTTCCGCAATTGGCAACACCCTTGTTCTATTTTGAGTCTGCTCAACACCTCAAGCGGCAGCATCGAGAGTGGCAGGGTAGCCTTCCGCAATCGGCAACGCTCTCGATTCTGGCTCGAGTCAAGCTCGATAGTGCGAGCGGCCGCGTTGAGAGCGGTAAGGTGGTTCTCCTGGTAGCAAGCACACCCAGCAGGCTATTGAGGATCCTTCCCCAAGGCACCGTGCCCTGGGTTACGCGCCGGCAAGCCTACCCGATTAACGTAGGGTGGACATACAAAGGGGGATCAAATAGGACAATAACATGCATCCTTTTCAAAAGTACTGCAGAAGTTATATTACATCAATTGTTGCTGCGGTTGTAACTAAAGATATAAATTGTCTTGGCCATGAACCTTCAGCGGCAATGAGAAATGGGGTGCCTAATCCCGACGCTGGCCCTCCACCCTCTCGATTCTGCCGATGCGGCTGATGTTGGGCTTGATACGCTCCTTGAGCGTCGTGAGGTCTGCATCCTCCGGCAAGCTCTCCAACATGGCGTCGAATTCGAGGTTGGGGTTCCAGTGCGCCACCTTGGTGAGAACCTTGGTCATGTCACCCCGGCAAAGCCTCCAGGACTCATTGGCCAGGGAGGCCGTCCGGTTGGAGTGGAGCTGCTCCAGGGCCCCGAGGACGCCCTCGAAGAAGATGGTCAGCTTGGCGTTGGGGCTCATGTTGCGCTCCGGGGTATACCTCATGTTTGGCATCCCCATGGTAGCCAGCTACGTGGTGATCCTGCTAGCGACGCCTTCGAGGCGCCCGATCCAGGGTTCTCGCCTTCCACGAAATCCTTGTGGTTGGCGGCTTCGGTCTTCCGCAGCTGCCTCTCAGCCTCCAGATCCTTGGCAAGGGTCTCCTCCCGGGTTTTGGCCTCTGAGAGCATCCCCTCGAGACCCTCCAGCTTCATCTTGAGGTCTTTGATGGAGTTGTTGGCCTCGGAAAGCTGCCCGGCCTTGTCGAGGACTGCACCCTACGCCTCAACCAGGGCACCGCTGAGCGTGTCGTTCTCCTTGGACAGCTTCAGGATCTGATCCTTTAGCTCGTCCCACTCTACCTCCAGCTCCTTTGCCTTGCAGACGTGAACCAGAGCCTGGGCATCGAGTGCGTCCCTGTGCCTCTGCTCTAGCTCCTGGGTCCGCTGCACGACGAGCTTCTCCAGCTCCTCGTCCTTGTCGCGGAGCGTTGCACCAAGCTTCTCCTCACACGTGGCAAGGTCCTCCTCCTGGGAGTTCAGCATGGCATGGTGCTGGGCTCGAGCGGCCTCGGCTGCGGCGTCCAGGTTCTTCGCCGTCTCCTGGGCCTTCTCTATGTCGGCCCGCTCCATGGTGAGCTCCACCTCGCGCTTGGCCAGCTCGCCCTGGGCGGCCTTCAGCTCCTCGCGGCATGGTCCTCCTCCTAGGAGTTCAGCGCGGCATGGTGCTGGGCTCGAGCGGCCTCGGCTGCGGTGGCCAGGTTCTTCGCTGCTCCTGGGCCTTCTCAATGTCGGCCCGCTCCATGGTGAGCTCCACCTCGCACTTTGCCAGCTCGCCCTGGGCGGCCTTCAGCTCCTCACAAGCTTGGCGGAACCAAGTTTGCGCCTCGGCGACGTGTCCCTTGAGGTCCGCCTCCGCCCTGTCCACCGTTGCCATCCTGGACTTGGCCTTGTCCAGGCGGGTGCGGTGGAGCGCGTGGAGCTTCCAAAAGCTGGCGCCCATGGCCTGGAGAAGCCGCTCCTCCTGGGAACCGTCACCACCGATGCTTGGCTCGTCGACAACCTCGAGCCCGGTGGCGGCAAGCACCTCCTCGTCAAACACCTCTCCTTCGATGGGCGCCCTGGAGCTCGACGCCCCTGGAAGGTGGACGAAAAGGTTGTCGCTCATCTTCAGATACCTGCCGGAGCCAGAGGCAGCGGAGGAGGAAGGCTGGTCATCAGCTACCTCCTCCTCGGCAGGGGACTTGCCAGCATCCCCGGCAGGTCCCTTGCCGGCCTCCTCGGCAGTAGCCTTGCCGGGCTCCCTGGCAGGCCCCTTGGCGGCGTCCTCAGCAGCGCCCCTGGCGGCCTCCTCAATGGCGATCTTCTCGGCCTCCACCTCGGCACCCTTGGCAACATCCTCGATGACGGTGTCTATGTCCTCCTGGCTCGCCGACGGAGCATCTGGATATCAAGAAGGGGATGAAGCGAAGCCAAGACCAAGATTCAGAAAGAAGAGAAAAGAAAAGGGACGGAAGGTGAGTGGCTTACCTGTGCCGGGCTGGGAAGAAGTAGCCCCTTCCTCGCCAACATTTGGCGCCAAGGTGGAGCTGCCGGCGCCCAAGTTCTCCTCCTCCTCCGTGTGCATGGGCTCGGTGCTTGGCGCCCTTGCTGGGGACGCCCCTCGGGGCGGCGTGGTTTATGGAGGCTGCGTGTTGGGGGTAGCCCTCAGTGGCTCCTCCTGCTGCTGTCCTCCTCCTGCGATCACAACAAGGTCAGTACCAAGAATTGTACCCCCGACACACGTTGACTAGGGGCGGGTGATGAGCTTATGCTGGGGGCTGCTGTCCGGGATACTCACCACCACTAGTGGTGTACCGAAAGTGCCTGCCGGGGGCTGGCCGCCCGCCGAAGACCTGGCCCTCTTCACCCTCTCGGCCAGTGTCTCCATATCCCTGCCAAGATGAAGACAAGTCAAGAAAAGAAGGACGGTCCGGAGGGACGGAGATGACAAAAGTCAAGGCACTTACCGATCCTCCATTTCTTCTTCCGCTGCCTCCCTCTTCCTCCTCGAGCTAAGAGACCCGAGGTCAAAGAAGACCTCCGTGTCATCGCTTGCAGGAGGAGGGGAAGCAGGTGGGGTTGGGGAACGCTTGGACGAAGAAGAGGCAGATGCCTTCTTCTTCGCCACCACGGCCTTCACCAATTTCTTCGCCGCCGCGGCCCTCATTTGCCACGCGGACGTCTCCTGGGCATGTCGGGGTTGCACGGCCCTACCGGGCCGAACCGGCTCGCCACAGTTGGCCTGCCGCAGGACTCACCCTTTCCCGTGGCTGGGGGCTCGGCAGCTTCAGCCTCCTCCTCGGATGGCTCATCGCCGTCGTCTCCAATTAGAGGGGCCCTAGTGCCGGCACTGCTGGCTTCCCCAGCGGACTCCGCCCACTGGCGAGCTCCTTCTCCTCCGTGGCCGCCGCGGCTTTTTCCTCCACACCGCCGGCCTCCTTGGTGAGCTCCACCTCCGCCGCCCTGGCGGCGATGTAGTCCAGCTCCGCCTGGATGGTGTCCTGGATGAGCCGCGGCTCGTCGCGGAGGTACTTCTCCTCCAGGGTGTCAAAAAACTCCAGCACTTGATCCTCTGGCGGCTTGGCTCAATTTGGGACGAGGCCGTGCGCGTTGAACTCTGGCATCATGGCGATGATGTCGCTTCGGCGTGAGTTATTGCTCAGCGGGACCACCCCCGCCAACAACCCAAACAAGGGCCCCTTAGCGACCTTGCCAGCCTTCGCAGCCTTTCCAGACCTCTCGGCCTTGCCGTCACGGTCCACGTCGAGCTGGAAGAGCCGCTGGCAGAAGTGAGCATGTGCCAACACGGTGAAGTTGTGGTCGATGCCAGGGCGGAGTCGCATGATGTCCGCCGCGTTCATGAAGAGTCAGGCCGGACTCCCCTTATTATGCAGCGGAGCGATTTGGCGGCGGATGAAATCTGCCCCGATCATCTCAAGGGTGAGCCCGGCCTCGGTGAGGCAAAGAATCCTGGTGGTGGCGACCGTGAGCTTCGCATCGTCGCCATCGACACTGCTCCAGTCGTTTCCGCGAAGCGCCTGGCGAACCTAGCAGAATTCTTGTGGATCCTCCTCTTCAATCCAGCACCACCGGCCCCGCCACTCCTCCCACCTCTCCTTCCGAGCGCCCTCCGGGTATGTCCCCTTGGACCTCGGGATCCAGGCGACACAACCGGAGATGGCGCCTCCCTGCTGGATCCGAGGGAAGAAGTAGTGGCGGAAGAGCGCCGTGTTGGGATGCACTCCGGCGAAGCCCTCACAGAGATAGGCGAAAAGAGCCATGCACGTCACGACATTTGGGGTGAAATCCAGGAGGTGGAAGCCGAAGGTATGCATGATGTCATTGAAGAAATCAGAGAAGGGGGGCAGAGGCCGCAGGAGAAGTAATCGACGAAGAACGGATACCGATTCGGTGCGGCTTTGCCGCAGTTGGCAGGGATGATGCGTGTGGCAGGATGCCCCGTCGTTTCTCCCCCCGCCTTGACCCCCCACAGCGGCCTGAAGTTGTCCCGGAGGTGGGCCGCGTCGACCGTCGAGGGAAAGTAGGCGAGCTCCGTCCGCCGTGCCGCCAACTCGTTCTCCGGCGGCTCCGCCCCTACGACGTTCTTGGCCGCTTCCTTGCCCTTGCTAGTCTTGGGTGCCATGGCGGCTGCGAAAGGTGGAAGGGAAAGGGCAGCAAAAATGCAGCAGCGGCGAGCAAGGGCTTGAGGAGGAAGAAGGAAGGAATGGCGGCTCTGAGATTGGAGAAGACACAGGGGGAAATGAGCAGCGCCACCCGCGGTCGTTCCTTTTTACGGGGAAGGCACGGTCCACCTCTTTACCATGATGTGACGCATGCGTGCGGAAACCGCCGCACGCATGACCCCCACGTCATGCACGACCCTCCATGTCGCGTGTTCAACGCAGGTCGTGGGGAAGCACAGCGGATGAGAAGTTACTGCGGTAAAATCCGCCCCACCTGCCCGCGCACCGTTCTGGGCCTAGCCCAACAACGCGGCACGCTTATGTGTGGCCCCGGCCCGGAGGCTCCCGTCGGTGTACAAAAGTAGGGGCTCTTCTTTTGACCCCTTTACTTGTGCACGGGCAGTTAGAGCCGCGCGCCACAGCCACACTTAGTAGGGCAGAGGAGGGAAGCCGAAGAGAAGCCAAAACACGAGGAAACCAAGGCAACACCAAGACCAGAAACACAGGAGAGCAAGAGGGCGAGGTGGACTCCCTCGGCAAGATCCTTGCCGAGGCAGCCTCTGCAGCCCCGGCAAGAGCCTTGCCGGGGCAACTTGCCCGATGCCAGCAGAGTGAGCCACCCTTGAGCCCACAAACTCCAACCCAACCAACTACATTGGAACCAGGGCTCGGGAGGCGCCTCTGTGGTGGCATGCAAATCTTCGTCAAGATCATAAACATGCGAGATCATATGAGGACCAGAAGACGGCGACCCTCGGGGGGATCCCAGCCGAGGAAATTCACAAGACCCCCGGCAAGACCCTTGCCGGGGACGACTGCAACGCCATAGAAGCACCCTTGTTGGGCCCCCGGCAAGACCCTTGCCAAGGGCATCAGCACGGCCACTGCCAGGCCCGTGCCAGCCAAGACTCCGCCATCGTCCCCAAGCAGCTGCTAGCTCAACCAGCTGGGCAGGCACCTGCGTGGCGACGAGCGACCTCTACACCGACTCAGCAAGCACCTGTGTGGTAGCATGTGACCCTTCATGAAGGCTCCACCACCACGCCAGCCCAGCAGCCAGCCAACGTGGTGCCAAGATGCCTCATCAGCTCGGACGCGTGTCGAGGCCAGGCAAGGTGGCAACAACTGGGACGTGCTTCCCTGGCGTCCCTAATAAAGCAAGGAGGGCACGTCAGCAGCGCATTAAATTCATTTTTCCGACGGTCCCAGAGGATAGGATTATCAACTATAGACCTTTCCTCCTCCTGTGTGCCACTGTGGCAACCCCTTGTTCCTATAAAAGGAGGCCCGAGGCGACCAGGAGAGGGATTCAGCTCTTTTGGGCAAAGTTGCACCCCATAGCTAGCTCAAGGACACAAGAACACTCAAATACATCCACGAAAGAAGGACTAGGGTATTACGCATCTTCGCGGCCCGAACTTGGGTAAATGATCCGTATGCTTCCTGTCAGACCCGCTCTTCGCACAACCTCGCGCCCGCCAACCATAAAAGGGATCCAGTGACCCCATAGGCGTCATTCCCACCGACACAGAGGTTTTGATGGAAGCGCCTAGCCTTGAAAGTGGTCCATATCTGCTAGACGCCAAGATGATGGAAGTACCATCAGGGTTAATCAAATCTCACATCAACATACTTGTATTACAACTTCGTAGAGAGTATCAATCATGACACCACACCTTTGGGTTGCAGAAAAGATCGGTCCTGTTTTAGCCAAGAAACCAAACACTACTGCAAAGAAACTTTTACTAGACTTAGAAAATTAGTACCACATTAAGCTAAAATATACCACATTGTGGAAGGCAAAACAAAGGGCAATGAAACAATTATATGGTGATTGGGAAAATACCTTTAGGATCCTTTATAATTTCAAAGAATAGGTGGAGAAGAGGTCACATGGCAGTGTTTTTGAGATAGATACTAAGGTAACAGAGGATGGGAAAGTCATTTTCTCTAAGTTCTTTATGGCATTAAAGCCTTGCATGGATGGCTTCAAAGCAGGGTGCCGTCCATATTTGAGCATAAACTCATCTTTTTTTACTGGCAAGTGGAATGGTCAATTGGCAGCATGCAATGCTCTAGATGGCCACAACTGGATGTTCCCTATTGCTATTGGCTTGTTTTAGTTAGAGACAGGGGTTCCATGGACATGCTTCATGATGTAGTTGAAAAGATGCATAGGGCCAGTGTCACCTTTCGCTTCCACACAGATGTGTCTAAAGGGCTAGAAAATGCAGTCAAAAATGTTTTCCCCATGCTGAGAAGAGGGAGTGCTTCAACCATATGTTGATGAATTTGATCAAAAAGTTCAGTGGAGAAGAATTTGGGAGCATGTGACCAGCAGCAAGATCTTACACTAATCAGATACATTCATATCATCTTGGTAAAATAATGGAACCATGCACTGAGTTTGGTCCATGGATGAACACCCATCATTCTCTATTATGGTACATGTTAGGATTTAACACTGCCATCAAGTGTGAGCATATCAACTACAACTTGGCAGAAAGTTTTAACAACAAGGTGAAGTAGTTTAAATTTTGCATGTGCATAAAATGGTTGACCAAACCAGGATCATGATCATGCGCTTGTGGGAATTGAGAAGAAGTATTGGTGATTGTTTGCAAGGGGACAAGCTTCCTGTAGTGGTAAAACAGGTGTTCAACAGGAGCAGAAACCTTACACATTTGATCGTTGAAAAATCCTTAGTGTGGGGTGCTGAAGTTAGAGATACCAAGATTGGAAGGTGGAATGTTGTTAACACTAAAATGCATGACTACACTTATCTCGAGTTGCAACACATTGGGAAACCATGTGAGCATGCCATACTTTTTTGGCTTCCCAATCAAAGATAAAAATGCACCAATATTTGCATGAATATTACTTAGTAGCGAGATTCAAGGCTGCATATGCAGCTCCAATTCTAACACTTAAAGATCAGTCTCAGTGGCCCGAAGTGGAAACCAAATTTTCCATGCGTCCTCCCATAACAAAAAGAAAGGCTGCCAGGCCTAAAGAGAGTACATCCAAGGCATGGTTTGAGAAAGGAGAGAAAGATGCAAAGCCTAAAAGGTCCCAAAAACATAACAAAAATATGTGCAAGTTGTGCTGGGAACTTGGGCACCGAAAAGGATCTCCAAAATGTTGTTACACTCCTGAAAGGCCAAAGTATGTTCATGTATGTGATGTTTTTGATTTGGCTGCTTTTTTCAATTACTAACCAAATGACATGCTTTATTTGTCAGGAGGAAGCGTGCGGGCCAGCCCCTTGTTGTTGAAACATTGCAAATTGAAGCTATTCCAGCTATTGTGTTGGAAACTGGAACTATTCCAGCTAGTCCAGTGAAGAAAACCAAGAGCATTAGTGAACTTTGTGCTATAAAATCAATAAAAGTTGTGGTAACAAGAAGAAAAAATCGAGTGGTAAGAGAAGTAGAAGTGAAAACTTTAGTGTAAATTAGTCACAATTATTCGATGAGTCTCACCTTGTGTGATTTAACGATATTTGTACTTTGATGTGTATTGTACTTTGAAAACCATGTGCCAGATTCCAAATTTGAGCCACATTTCAAATTTGTACTTTGATGTGTATTGATGTTCCAATCCATTCTCAACTTTTATGCACGTTAGGTTATCAATCCGAGCACTTTTGTGAAGTAAAACTCGTAGTCATGAAAAATGTGCTCCAAAACGAGGGTAAATAGCCCCATTTCTAAGCAGTCTTTTTTCGACCTTCTTTAAATGAGCCCAAAAAATGCTTGACATCTAGTGTGCAAATATAGGGTCCATGCCCAATATGGTGTCATCTGGAGAAACTATGTTATGCTTAACCCTAAACCCTAGGTCATTTTCCACTAAAACCCTGCAACCTCTTTTGTGATAGCTAAGTTATGTGAAGTTATTTTCACGAAAATATCTGCAGACCAAGTTTCTTGTTTTTCCTAGAAACTTAGTCTCATAAGACGATGATTCATGCAAGTTTTACATTTTATGATTTTTAAATTACTTATTCTCAATCCTAACCCTTGAAATCCTCTCAAACCCCCTCAAACCCCTCTCAAAACCTCTCAAACTAAACCTGAAACCCCGCACCCTACGGGCCGTTGGATCACGGTTTGGGGACGGTTTGGTCAGGCACTAGGGTTACACATGGTCGATCCGTGAGAGACAACCTGATTGGCTGGATTCGGTCGAGTGCTCCGTGGTTGCTTGGCTTGGGGAAAGAGCTGACGTGAGTGGCCCACCTGGTAGTGGCGGAATATTGGAAAGGGTCAATAGCTGTGGGCCAAAAAGTGAGCGCTCATGCATGGGTTCGGTTGGGCATGCTCCTCAGACCTATGGGTCGTTATTCATCATACCATGCATGCGCACCAGCCACACCATTGCCATGAATGCACACATAGCCACCCTATGCAGTGTCATCAAATCAGGGAAATTAATGCAGCCTCAAGTCAGGCAACAAGACGCAACTTTACCGATCATACCTCCTTGATTCAGTGTGAACAATGCATAGGGCTCCCTTGGGCCATTATTGCCATTATTAGTGGAGGGTGGTTCCACAATGAACACCATGAAAGTAGTTCAGTGAACCGTAGCTATTTAAACACCTCCGATCTACATCTTCCTCTCCACTCAATCTCGCATACATCTGCGCCACTTTTTCTTCACCAAAAGCCAGAGCAGACAAGATGCAGTTCAACGGCCCAACCTACCGTCGGCTAGCTGATACCTCCTTTTATTGATCCAATATTGGAACAGAAAAGAGTATCCCGCACCCATTTTCCCATAGGTGACCCTGGGTTATCGAACCCATGAGAGGAAGACTCCCTTGAAGCGATGGTCTCTAGCAAGATTTTGTTAAAGCATAAAATCCAGCTTTGACCGGATCAACAAGCAAATAGTGATTCAAACACTTGTAATAAAAATATGTATGGTATGAGGTCTTATGCTTACAATTTGTATTTTCTCATGGAGCAAACAGGACATTAATTTGTGTGCTGGAAGCCACCCATCGAGATGTCCTTGTTAGGGATCAAAGTGGGGGTTGTGTACAAATAACATCTTGACCGACACGAGTCCTGCATCAAGAATCAGTTGTCCTACCGCGTGCCCTATCCATCATGTAGGTTTGCCTCAATAATTAATATAATGAAATTAGATAAGAGCTTTGGGCGGTTAACGACTACACCTCATTCATCCCCAAGGATATGATCCATGTTACCCTACTGAACCTTACTTTCACTGGTGCTCGGTATTACACTTCACGGTCTCCTTGCTCCTAGCCTCACCGGTGCTCGATATCCATGATCCTGGGTACCTGCAGGGATGAAGATCGCGGACCAGACAAGAGACATCTTCACAGAACAAATTTATTTTAGACATACGGGACGTTACGTCAAAGTCCTCCATTGATCCCCTCAATAAATACCTTGGGTTGCAAGGCTCATGCCTCAACCCATACGTTACCGAACTACTCACACATGCAGATCTGAGCGGGGGAAGAAAACATTGAAGAACACATCTTGAGATTGATTGATTGCAATATGTCTTACAATGGATGCCTTGTGTAATGCACAATTACAAGTATGAACTAGATGAGAGAGCACTGATAACCCACAAGTATAGTGGATCATTTGTTGCCTTTCTTGATAAATAAGAGTGTTGAACCCAATGAGGAGCTAAAGGCATAACAAATATTCCCTCAAGTTCTATCGACCACCGATACAACTCTACGCACACTTAACATTTGCTTTACCTAGAACAAAATTCAAACTAGAAGTACTTTGTAGGTATGAAGGGATAAGTTTGCAAGATAATAAATAACGTAGAAATAAAAAGTAGGTGATGTTCTAGTTAAAGTACAACTAAATTAGTATAGCAAGTGTGGATTAGTAGTGGTAGGATTTGCGAAATTGTCCCTAAGCAATTGACTACGTTACTAGTCCGGTAGAAAGTTTTTATGTGGGAGAGGCCACTGCTAGCATGTCATCCCTTACTTGGGATTCTACGCACTTATGATTGGAACTATTAGCAAGCATCCACAAGTACTAATGTTCATTAAGGTAAAACCCAACCATAGCATTAATATATATATCGACCCCCCTTCAATTCCGCATGCATCAATTTCTATGTTTGGAAGAAGCTTCCGTCACTCTTTCCCTCCAATGCATAGTCCTATCAACATACAACTAACCATATCATGTGATTCACACGCGCGCTCATATAATGGGCACCAAAGGACAGCAACATAACTACAAGTAAATTAAACCGATCATAGCAATTCACCAATTATCGGTAGGACAACAAAAATCTACTCAAGCTTCATAGGATGGCAACACATCATTGGATACTAATATGAAGCATAAAGCACCATGTTCAAGTAGAGGGTGCAATGGGTTGCAGGAGAGTGCACCGCTATAGATTGATGGGGGAAGGTAATGAAGATGTTGGTGAATATCAGGGAGTTGTTGGAGTAGATCGCCGTCACACGATGATTACCCCGGCGGCGTTCCAGCGCCACCAGGAGAGAGGGGGAGAGAGCCCCCCTCCTTCTTCTTCTTCCTTGACCCCCCCTAGATGGGAGGCGAGTTCCCCCTCTGGTCCATGTCCTCCATGGCGCTGGAGGAGTGGGAGCACCTTTGAGATTGGATCTCTCCCTCTGTTCTCTTCTGTTTCGCCTTCCTGTTTTCTGGCCGAAAATCGATTCTTATGTTCCTGGAGATCCGTAACTCCGATTGCACTGAGATTTTAACACGATTTTACCCGGATATGAGCTTCCTTGCGCCAGAAGTAGAGACCCAACCGACTTACGGTGTGGCCACGAGACACCTAGGGGCGCTAGGGGGCCAGGGGCGCCCTGGTGGGTGGTGGCCCCGCTAAGCACCGCCTTGCATTGATTCTTCTTCCAAAAATTCACATATATTCCAAAAAAATCTCCATAAAGTTTTATTGCATTTGGACTTCGTTTGATATGGATATTTCGTGAAACAAAAAACATGCAACAAACAAGAACTGGCACTGGGCACTGGATCAACATGTTAGTCCAATAAATCATATAAATTGTTGCCAAAAGTATGTGAAAGTTGTATAATATTGGCATGAAACAATAAAAATATTATAGATACGATGGAGATGTATCAGCATCCCCAAGCTTAATTCCCGCTCGTCCTCGAGTAAGTAAATGATAAAAAAGATAATTTTTGATGTGAAATGCTACCTAGCATAATATTGATCATATATCTAATCATGGCATGAATATTAAGACACGGGTGATTCAAAGCAATAGTCTATAATTTGACATAAAGACATCAATACTCAGGCATCCCGACAAACAATCAAGTCTTTCAAAATATCAATGCTAAAGAATGCTATCCCTACAAAATCATATAGTCTTGGCATGCTCCATCTTCTTAATACAAAGTATTTATCATGCACAACCCCGATGACAAGCGGAGCAATTTGTTCATACTTTTTGACGCTTCAACATTTTCAACCCTCACGCAATACATGAGCGCAAGCCATGGATATAGCACTATGGGTGGAATAGAATGCGGTGGTATAGATTAATTTGGAGGAGACAAAAAGATAAGAAAGTCTCACATCGACGTGGCTAATCAACATGCTATGGAGATGCCCATCAATTGATATCGATGCGAGGAGTAGGGATGCGCTAAGTGTATGAAAGCTCAATATGAAAACTAAGTGGGTGTGCATCCAACTTGCTTCCTCATGAAGACCTCGGGCATTTGAGGAAGCCCATCATTGGGATATACAAGCCAAGTTCTACAATGAAATATTCCCACTACTATTTGAAAGTTACTACATAGGAGACTCTCTATATGAAAAACATGGTGCTACTCTAAAGCACAAGTGTGGTATTTGAATGCCCCTTCTTACTTTCTCTCTCATTTTTTCTTTTCTTTTTTATCTTTTTTTTTCTTGGGCTCTTTTTGGCCTCACCTTTTTTTATATTTGTCCGGAGCCTCATCCCGACTTGTGGGGGAATTATAGTCTCCATCATCCTTTCCTCACCGGGACATGCTCTAATAATGAATAATGATGATCATCACACTTCTATTTACCTACAACTCAATGATACAACTCGATAGCTAGAACAAATTAAGTATGACTCTATATGAATGCCTCTGGTAGTGTACCAGGATGTGCAATGATCTAGCGTAGCAAGGATATCAAAAAACAGACAAGCCATGGAAATATCATGTTGGCTATCTTACGATCATGCAAAGCAATATGACAATGAATGCTCAAGTCATCAATACAGAACCGGTGGAAGTTGCATGGCAATATATCTCAGAATGGCTATGGAAATGCCATAATAGGTAGGTATGGTGGCTATTTTGAGGAATATATAATAAGGATTATGTGTGATAGAGCATATCATATCACGGGGTTTGGATGCACCGACGAAGTTTGTGCCGACTCTTGAGGTGAGAAAGGGCAATGCATGGTACCGAAGAGGCTAGCAAATTGTGGAAAGGTAAGAATGCGCATAATCGATTGGCCTCACATCAGTCATAAAGAACTCATGTACTTATGGTAAAAGTTTATTAGCCCTTGAAGAAAAGTAGTACTACGCATGCCCCTAGGGGGATAGATTGGTAGGAAAAGACCATCGCTCGTTCCCGACCGCCACTCATAAGGAAGACAATCAATAATAAATCATGCTCCTATTTCATACCATAACAAGAGACTATACGTGCATCACTGGTGCGCGTCAGTCCTAAACAAACGGTTTAAAACCCCTTTCTGCGACGACATTTGGAACCATCGCCAAGTGAGTGTGGGCGATAGGGGGTCCTTCCCACACGACCTAGAAACCGTCGGTGATAGGGCCCGTACAGTACTCCTAATAGTTTCTGCTTGCATTGCCATCGCAGTCGGTATTCTGTGGTGCTACGTTTACGATGCACGGCCCATCACAAACGGTTCACTATTATAGAACGTGTATGATGCGCGGCCCATCACAAATGGTTCACCGTTAAGAAGATTAGCTAATCGTCGTACGAGTGTCGGACATGATTACGAAACATCGGACCGTCGTAACATCGTCGTACACGACAACTATCGCACACGCTATTCTATGGTGCAACATTTACGATGCATACTTCATCAGAAACATTTCATGGTTGCGAATCGTGTACGATAATGCAACTAACACAAACGTTTAGTTTTCCCGCACCGTTTGTGATATTGTCTGACATCGCACACGCTTTGCAAACGGCAATTGTGTGCATGCTTGCACACGTTTCCTGTCCGTGAACTGTCTCGGATTATGGTGCCTATCGCAAACCTTTGTGTTTTACCAACCATGTGTGCCGTAACAACCTTGAGAGCGTAAATTTCACCGTAATTTAATTGCGCTTTTCCAAATTGTACCAGATTTGGATTTGAATTTTAATGTATGCTACAGCTTTATTCATATCCATCAGGTTCAAACAACCAATGCATTAGTCGATTCATAGGTACATATGTTCAAGTATTACATAAGAACCAAATAAATAATGATGAACCACAGTTGTATACTTGTACTATTAAAGACGGTAAAGAAAGATGCGAAATATATTCTGGTTGCTGAACAAGGTGAAGCGGAATGCCCATATTGTGCCCTCCTCCATGCAGAAGGCACACACGACTCTAGTCCAACCACTTGTGATGGCCGACCGCCCATCCTTCACGATCTTCATGAAAACATCTAGATAATCATCGTGTTCTGGTAGAAATACTTTAACCTTTTGCATGCCCACCAATCATGTAGTTTGAGAGGTAATCTTGAGTAAACTGCTTTGGCAACCACTGCAAAGGAATAAGATTTCAGACATTGTCATCTAACGCAACTCATTATGGGCAGTAAAAAGAAGGCTGCAGAGTTCTTACTTACCATCCTGCTGTTCGCTGTTGTTTTGGATAAAGTGTAAACAAATAGTTTAATTGCCATCTTTGGACCCATTTTACTAACAATCTTTATCAGCTTCCTCACTTGATGCTGGTTCATCGATATCTCATTGCCCCATACGCAGAAAGGGTCAAAACGCGGATCTTTACCAATGACATATGTACCAAAAAGCACCAAGTCAATATTAGAAGCTAAATAGCAATGGCACAATGATGTAGTACAACACTCTTTTATAATATGTCTATATACATCCATATGTGGTAGTCCATTTGAAATCTCTAGAAAGAACAAATATTTAGGAACAGAGGGAGTATCTTATAACATCCAATATACTCACATATTAGATGAATTAATATCTTATATTATGGGTCGGAAGGAGTTTAGTTCGTTCTTAAAAATTATCTGCTGCTGTATCCACTGGTTACAGTTAGTTTGAGCTAGTTCGGGCTCAAATAGCCCTAAAGTATATCTAAACATGAGGGCTAGTTTGAGCTAGTTGCATCTATAACCCACCCAAAAAACTAGTATCCAACCCAAGAGGTGCTAATTGGAGCTAGTTCTCCTATGCATTTATTGTCGATCTAACCCTACCATCCAAACAACTCTTTGGATGGAGTTAGTTCAGGGTTAGTAATGAGCTAGAAACTAACTCTAACCTCTAGCTAAGTTGAGTATCCAAACAGGGTTGTGTTGTTGTTGTTGTTGCTCTTCTATGTATATCTAGACATCATTAGAACATTATTGTAACACTCTTCCTTGTTGCTATGTAGCCTAGGATTGCATATTTAGACATTAAGTACAGTGCATGTTGCTATGTAGCCTCAGATATATTACATATGGCCCTAGTTAACCTAAGGAAAAATGGGTTGTAGATATATTCAGTTAAAAGTCCGATTCACCGATTAGTCCCTTATCAGCCGCCGGCCTATATGGTACAAGTTACGGATATCTTGAATAGTGAGCAGATATAAGCCATGGGATGAAACTAACCTCGATGGAAAACAACAGTCATTCCCAAAATTGTCCTGTGTAGGTACATCAAGAAGCATGTTAAGCACAACAGGCTAAACATCAACCAAAATTACACATGGCAGACAAAATAATCTCCAAAAGATAGCTTCAGTGTGCAGGTTTAAGCACGCTAGTAAAGCAAAACAAGTGGAAATGTGTGCTAACTGCAACAGGCCTAACATTTAACAACAAGCAAACATGGTCATTCAAACTGGTATTGTGCCAGTCTAAGTACACTGGTTATGGTTAAATAAAAACGGAAAGGCGTGTTAACTACAAGATGCAGCAACCAAATGTAGTCATTCATAGTGGTGTTTTTGAAACTGGTACTAATGAAATTGAACTGCACAGTTCATACTTGCACATATAGAACATCATGTTGTGAATAACTGGAATAAACAAGGCATACTACGATTAACCAAAGATAGCATTTGAAACTGAACATCTGCTAACTACAAACAACCGAACAATCAAAAAACTTTAAAAGAGGCATATGCTAGCTATAACAGGCTTAACAGCAAGCAAATATATGCATTCCTATCGGTATGTTTAAAACTGGATTGATGAAATGTACTACACAGTAAATAATTGCACATATAGAGCATCGCATTGTGAACAACTGAAATAAACAAATCATGGGTTTCCTCAATTGTCACAGATGGGCTTGTTCCCGTGGGAAGAGCACAGACCCTGGATGTGCTCAATGTTGTCGCAGATGGGCTCCTTCCCCTTGGAAGAGCACGGTTTTAGGGTGCCCTCCCTAATGTCGCAGACGGGCGCTTTCCCCTTAGAAGAGAAGATAGGCTCTTTCCCCTTAGAAGAGCCGGAGAGGGTGCCCTCCTCATGGTCGCCGTCTATGAGGTCTGACTTGGAAGCTGTGGATCCCAAGCCAGCGTCACAGAATGCGTCCTTCAAAAATGACAAAAGGGGCTCGATGGTGATGCAGAATGGAAAATTGTTGACAGCGAGCCAAAGGAGATCAGCGGTGGGGCCATGGATGAGATCGATGGCGGTTGAACCCGAGGGGTTGGGGGTGGGCCACTTAACCTGTGACATAGCCCGCCTCAGGGCGTCGCTGTCGATGACCTCGATGTCGTAGCCGGCGGACAAGACATGCCCGCATACTCTAGCCCGCTTCTTGAGTGCCTGCCACCAGTAATGGTTGTCAGCTTCCTCAGCGACTTCGGGTGAAGAGACCGTTATACACCTCTTTTGGGCCAGTCACTCCTCGAGCTCCACGGGAAGCGTAGCCGGGCTTAGGTTGCGACACTGTGGAGTGGGGGATGGGGATCTGTGGGAAAGGGGGCGTTTGGCAGGCATCATCTAAGAAACTCAGGGCGGCCTGGGTATGGAGATCGGTGGGAAAGCTTCACGGGCAAATCGGCAAATGTTGACAATGGAGGCCTTGCGGCGGCGGCGGCAGCGGCAGCGGCGGCGGGGACTTTGCTAGGGTTTCGAGCGAGGGAGGGTGTGTGTGTGTGCGCGCGTGCACGCCCAAGGAGGTTTTGGTGTGTGTGTGTGTTGAGGGGGGCGGGGTGTTTGGGGAAATGACGCGGGTACTGAAAATTTTACTACACGGGAGTGAAACGCGGGAGTGAGATGCCAGGCTATTGAAAATTTTGATGATAGTGCATTGCACATGGTCCGGAGATAACAACCGTGTGTTATGAAAAATAAAAACCCTCGAGGCGGGCAGATATTTTCGATGCAGGCGGGATTGGGAACAAGAAACATCGCGCACGGTCCGGAGATAACAACCGTGTGTTATGAAACAGAAAAACCCTCAAAGCGGGAAGATATTTTTGAGAGGGGGGAGTCTCGTGGAGCCCAATGTACTCTGCAGATGTGTGCGTGATAGGTGCACCAGCGTGGCACACGGTTAGTTTGAGTGAACCGTGTCTGTTGTGTCATCCGACTTGTCTAATGTGCATAAATTTGGCGAAAAATGACACGGGAGAGGGTCAGAACACGAACATACTTGCGTGTGGACCAAATTTATGTATCAAAAGGGTGGTTTGATTTTCAAATACCAAATGCAACTTCGATGTGGCACCTCTCTTGCAAAGCACACGATATTGCTTGCTCCCACCATCTCGTGTCAGCACGAAGGGAATCCTAAGCTATGAATGCATGCCCCCTCCCCCTCAACCGAGGTTCATCTAGCAAAGTGCGAAGTAGCTAGTAGCCCCCCTCCTCCCTCGTGTTGGCACGAAGGGAATCCTAAGGTATATATGAATGTATGCCCCTCCCCCTCAACCAAGGTTCACCTAGCAAAGTGTGAAGTAGCTAGCGGCCCCCTCCTCCCTCATGTCGGCACGAAGGGAATCCTAAGCTATATATGAATGCATGCCCCCCAACCGAGGTTCACCATAGCAAAGTGCGAAGTAGCCAGCAGCCCCCTCCCTCGTGTCGGCACGAAGGTAATCCTATGCTATGAATGCATGCCCCCCAACCGAGGTTCACCTAGCAAAGTGTGAAGTAGAGCTAGCAGCCCCCCTCCCTCGTGTCGGCACGAAGGGATTCCTAAGCTATGAATGCATGCCTCCCAACCGAGGTTCACCTAGCAAAGTGAGTAGTAGCTAGCAGACCCCTTCCCTCGTGTCGGCACGAAGGGAATCCTAGCTAAGCTATGAATGCTTGCTGTCGGTGTCAAAACCGGCGGATCTCGGGTAGGGGGACCCGAATTGTGCGTCTAAGGTCGATGGTAAGACGAGACAGGGGACACAATGTTTACCCATGTTTGGGCCCTCTCTACGAAGGTAATACCCTACATCCTTCTTGATTTATATTGATGAATATGAGTATTACAATAGTTGATCTACCTTGAGATCATAATGGATAACCCTAGAGGTCTAGCTTGTATGGCTATGATGATGAATCTCTCCCTCTCTACGGACTAAGTCCTCCGGTTTATATAGACACCGGGGAGATCTAGGGTTACACAAGGTCAGTTACAAAGAAAGGAATCTACATATTCGGTCGCCAAGCTTGCGTTCCATGCCAAGGAGAGTCCTATCCGGACACGGGTGCAGTCTTCGGTCTTTGCATCTTCACAGCCCATCACTCCGGCCCATGGCTAATAGGCCGGACGCCCGAGGACCCCTTAGTCGAGGACTCCCTCAGTAGCCCCTGAACCTGGCCTCAATGACAAGGTATCCGGCGCGTGGATCTGTCTTCGGCATTGCAAGGCGGGTTCCTCCTTCCGAACTCCAAGATAGTCTTCAGACGAAACAATCGTGTCCGGACCTGTAACACACACCACACACACAACTGCAGAGAGAATATAATTTTACACGAGTCCAATCTACTGACAACTTTCCGTAACATGACATCACATCTGTACGGTCATAATTTCGAACCGTTTTCCGTTTGCCGCCCCATGTCTCGAGACGTGGTTGCCATTGGCACATCTTGTCAATGCAGAGATCATGTCCCCTTATTATGGGATTCTCATTAATACGGGTGTTGGTAACCCAACCGTGCCGTTTTACACAGCCCTTGGGAATAGGCGAGTTTTAAGGTGAGTAGGGAGGCGTTCGACATTCGCGGCCTTTATAAGGGGATAAGGATTCGTCCTCACTCACCCCTGCCTCCTCCTTCCTCTGCCCATCCATTTTTGAGCTCCAGCGCCCAAGCTCTAGCTTCCCACGCCGGAGAAAGCACTCCAACCATGTCCGGATCCGGAGCTGGTGGCAAGTGGATGGCCTCCTCTGTTAATAGGAAAGACATCAAGGAGCTCTGAGAGGCCGGATACCTGGCCAAGGAGATCGATCACCGTCTCCCAGCCAAGGGACAGATCATCCCTACCCTAGAGCCCCATGAGAGGGTTGTGTTTCTCACACATTTCGTCCGCGGGCTGGGATTCCCTCTCCACCTGTTTGTCCGCGGACTGATGTTTTACTACGGGCTGGACTTCCATTTATTGTTGTGTTCGAGGCCTTTCTCCATTTATTGTTGTGTTTGAGGCCTTTCTCCATATCCCACCTCACTTCAGCCCATGGCTGAAGACCTTCAATATGAAGCCGAAGGTGGTGAGCGACCAGCAAGCAGACTGTAGAGGTGCCACGGTGGGCAAGATGCCCAATGTCACCTAGCCCGAAGGCTCCTTTGTGGAGATGGTGAAGGGGTGGCAGTCGGGGTGGTTCTACATCACCGAGCCGCGCAATACCAATTGGGCGGCGGCCCCCGAATTCCGATCCGGAGCTCCGACGCGGCTCACCTCCTGGCAAGAGAAGGGCCTAAACCGGGGCTCTTCGAGCGAGCTGACCGGGCTCCAGACGTGCATCCAGACCATGATAACCAAGAGGATCAACCTCGTCAACGTGATCCAGGTTATGCTCATTCGCCAGATCCTTCCGTGCCAACGCCGGACTTGCTATTTGTGGGAGTTCGATCCAGCCAAGCACCAGACGCTACTAGAGCTCTTTGGCGCGACGCACGAAGACATCTGTAAAATGCTCTTTAAGGCCAGTGAGACACCACCGCCCACGACCGAGGATCGCGGGCTCAGCTTAAAATGCCAGGCCAATTCGGTAAGTTCTTTCATGTTTTCAAGGTATTACCCCTACTGGCATATTTTGAGGAAGGAGTTTAAGCCTTCTTATCAATTTTTCAGGCCTGGATCTGTCAGATCACGGGTTCCGGCAAACCCTTAAGGTTCGAACACTGGGGTGCGCGCGAAGGTTTTCTCCCTATATATTCGCGCCCAAGCTCTCTAAGATCTCGCAGATGAACTCAACTAACTCACAAAACAGAAAGACACAAGATTTATACTGGTTCGGGCCACCATTGCGGTGTAATACCCTACTCCAGTGTGGTGGTGGATTGCCACTTGGGCTGATGAAGAACAGTTACAAGGGGAAGAACAACCTCTTGAGGTTGAGGTGTTCTTTTGCTTGGTGAACTTGTGTGGGTGAGATGATCTTGGATCTGCTTCCGACTTGTGATTAGGTCGATCCTCTCTTGTCTCCCTCGTCTCTCTCGTCCCTCTCTCTGTGGTGGCTAGTTCTACTTATATAGGCCCTGGTCCCCTCTCCAAATATTGAGCGGGAAGAGAGCCAACAACGGCCGCTTCGAAAGGGGACAACTAGTACAAGTTATCCTGACAAAAGGTGGTCTTCGCCTGACAAAGGCTCTAGTGATGACGCCGTCTTGGGCTCCATGGTGACCTCCATCCTGTCGTCCTTCTGGTCTTACTCTCGTTGCACCAATATGGAAATCTTTGCTTGATGCCTCGGTACTCCGCGTCTGCGCTTGCCCCCTTGGCACCAAAGAGGAAACAAGGACACTGCGCGCGCTGGCGCCCGCCTGGTCTCGATCGTCATGGCTCACATCACGAGGACCTCGCGAGGTTTGCCCTGCCTTGATCTCTCCGCCCCTCGTGAGCCTGCCTGGCGAGGCCGCTCCTGAGGTGGTCTTGCATCGTCCGCCTCGCGAGGCTTGGCCCCTCGCGAGGGTCTTGAATTCCTTGTGGATGAAGATGGTCCATACAGACCTGCCAGCCCAGCCACACCGTGGGCCGCAGGCAGGCAAGTCTGGGGACCCCCATTCCCAGGACGCTGACAGTAGCCACCGGGCCCAAGGCGCGCTCGGGCTTGGCTTCGAAGCGAAGCCAAAGGGTCAAGCACGGAGGGCCGCGGGTCCCCAAAGACCGCGGCCTCGGTTGACGCATGGCAGTTGATTGGACGTGGGCGTCTGCACTTCCCCATGCTGCCTCGGCAACTACCCGACTTGACAAGTCCCTGCGACATGCAAGGAAAGCCATCATTACCTGTGATCGTGGGGGTGCTGGTTGGCCCTCTCCTGCTATAAATGGGGAGGGGGGAAGAGCCCCCGTCGCTCATCTTCTCCATTCCACTCGCTCCTTCTTCCTCCGCTCCACTGCTAGCAGCAGCTTCTACGGCACCGATCCGTAGGTTTTCTGTTGAGGAGAAGGGAAAGGTTCCTGTCGATGTGCTGGCGCTGCTTCCGCCGAAGAAGAGGTAGATCCACTGCCGCGACGCCGCGGAGATGCAGGTGGTGACGAGGCCTTGGTGCGAGCGGCCTCCTCCTGGGTATCCACTGCCCTTGTACGCCCAAGCCGGGGGCTCGCGAGGAAGAAGCAACGGGTATCGGCGCGCACACCGCGACCAAGGTCGATGCGCCACGGCGACGAGTGCCGTCGCTCCTGGAGCCCACGCCGCAGACTCCTCACGCGAGCTCATGCTGTGGGCGGCGATGCCCCAAAGTTCCTGGATCCGCTTCCCGCGCTTCTTCTCCGATGTGATGCCACCTAGGGGGCCTCTCGATCTCGGGTTGTAGCATGCTGACTGCGATGCTCTGGCTACCGGAGCAGAGGTTGAAGCGGTTTCCACCGGCAAGATCTTCATGACCCATGCTACGTCTTGAGCTTGCGTTGGTTTTCCCCGAAGAGGAAGGGATGATGCAGCAGAGTAGCGTAAGTATTTCCCTCAGTTTTTGAGAACCAAGGTATCAATCCAGTAGGAGGCCATGCTCAAGTCCCTCGTACCTGCACAAAGCGATAGCTACTCGCAACCAACGCGATTAGGGGTTGTCAATCCCTTCACGGTCACTTACGAGAGTGAGATTTGATAGATATAATATTTTTGGTATTTTTGGTATAAAGATGCAAAGTAAAAAGTAAAAGCAAAGTAAAAAGCAAAGCAAGATTAAAGTGATGGAGATTGATATGATGAGAATAGACCCGGGGGCCATAGGTTTCACTAGTGGCTTCTCTCAAGAGCATAAGTATTCTACGGTGGGTGAACAAATTACTGTTGAGCAATTGACAGAATTGAGCATAGTTATGAGAATATCTAGGCATGATCATGTATATAGGCATCACGTCCGTGACAAGTAGACCGAAATGATTCTGCATCTACTACTATTACTCCACTCATCGACCGCTATCCAGCATGCATCTAGAGTATTAAGTTAAAAACAGAGTAACGCCTTAAGCAAGAAGACATGATGTAGAGAGATAAATTCATGCAATATGAAATAAACCCCATCTTGCTATCCTCGATGGCAACGATGCAATACGTGCCTTGCTGCCCCTTCTATCACTGGGAAAGGACACCGCAAGATCGAACCCAAAGCTAAGCACTTCTCCCATGGCAAGAACTACCAATCTAGTTGGCCAAACCAAACGGATAATTCGAAGAGACTTGCAAAGATAACCAATCATACATAAAATAATTCAGAGAAGATTCAAATATTATTCATAGATAGACTTGATCATAAACCCACAATTCATCGATCTCAACAAACACACCGCAAAAAGAAGATTACATCGAATAGATCTCCATAAGAGAGGGGGAGAACTTTGTATTGAGATTCAAAGAGAGAGAAGAAGCCATCTAGCTACTAACTATGGACCCGAAGGTCTAAGGTAAACTAGTCACACTTCATCAGAGAGGCTAGGATGATGTAGAAGCCCTCCGTGATGACGGCCCTCTTCCGGCGGAGCTCCGGAACAGGCCCCAAGATGGGATCTCGTGGATACAGAAAGTTGCGGCGGTGGAATTAGGTTTTTGGCTCCTGTTCTGATCGTTTGGGGGTACGTAGGTATATATAGGAGGAAGGAGTACGCCAGAGGAGCACCGAGGGGCCCATGAGGTAGCGGGGCGCGCCCTAGGGGGGGCGCCCCCACCCTCGTGACCGCCTCTTTTGTTCCTTGGAGCAGGGTCCAAGTCTCCTAGATCACATTCGGTGAGAAAATCACGTTCCCGAAGGTTTTATTCCGTTTGGACTCCGTTTGATATTCCGTTTCTTCGGAACACTGAATTAGGCAAAAAACAACAATTCTGAGCTGGGCCTCCGGTTAATAGGTTAGTCCCAAAAATAATATAAAAGTGGAAAATAAAGCCCAATATAGTCCAAAATAGTAGATAATATAGCATGGAGCAATCAAAAATTATAGATACGTTGGAGACGTATCAACCCATGGCTGGGGATAGGTCGTGCGGGTTTGCCATGCGGAGGGCGCCCTCGCGATCCACTTCGAGTACGATGGCGCCTCCACACTGTTCTTCAAGGTCTTCGACGCGGAGGGTCGCCGCTTGGAGTGCTGCCCGAGGTAGAGCGCCAGGACGATGCGCGCCCCACTCGGGGCTGCTCTAGCAGCAGTGATTCTTGGGAGTCCAGCAGTTCTCCCGAGCTGTACGATACTCCGGAGACGAGCGACGATAGCTACGTGCCCCCGAGCTCTCGCCACGCTCGAAGCAAGGCCGCAACGTCCAGCCGCCGCTGTCGCTGATCTAGATGGGGTTGGCGCCGGCCTCCCGCGGCCCACTGTTGATGATGGCTTCGGTCGCGGGGGTGTGTAGATAGGATTCTCCTAGGTTCGTGTCTTTTGTTCCCTGCGAGGAATCAAGAAATACCCATGGGGGCGTGTAAAGGGTTTGCATTGTCTTTTTTTGATGTTATCCCAATTAAGGAAGCCTTGTTAGTGCAAGTCCTATTTAGGATCGGTCTTCCCTTTCCAACCTCGCGACAACTTGTTGTTATATGCTGACAGGTCCTGGTCCCTAGGCAAGCTTCGGCCGTCGCTGGTATGCCAGGTCGCGTGCCGTGGTCAAGGCCAGGAGGTGAGCGGCCCGAGGTCCAGTAAGAGCCTCTGAGGCGTGATGCTCAGGGGATCCCCTTTAGCGCTCAAGCAGCTGTGGTAAGATAAGAAAGGGAGGCGACGTTCCCGCAATAGGGCCATGGAGAGCATGTCCCCTAGGTCCCAACGATTGGTTGATCTGAGCTTGTGACTTACCTTGGTGGTCCGGGGTCGATTCTTCGTGATGCGCCAGATCGGTGCGTGATCATCCACATCATAGCTAGGACAGGCCCATACGAGCCCTCCCCCTTCAGTACTCTCCTTTGTGCTCTACGTCCTCAGGTCCCGGCCCTCGAGCGAGCTCAGCCGCCGCTGGTATGCCAGGTCGCGTGCCATGGTCAAGGCCAGGGGGTGAGGGCTGGAGAGCCAGTAAGAGCCCCTGAGTCGTGATGCTTAGGAGCCCCCCTTTTAACGTGCAAGCAGATTACTTGGAAGAGGTGGGAGCTCACGGTGCCGCCTAGTGCTATCCTCGTGACATTCCTGCGAGCCAGCACAAGGAAGAACACGATCTGCCATTATGGTTGCCAGCCTGCCACTGGTTGCTCCGCGAGGGGGTGAAGGCACTGAGGGCCTGGTGAGGTGACGTGCGCGGGGCGTGCCGCGAGCCAGAGCTCGACCGCTCAGGTTTATCGACGTGGTAGGGACGGACCAATGCACCAGCGCCGTGCTAGCATGTTGAGACCCCGTGGGAGGCGACAATTTAGCAGGTAGTAATCATAGGTAGATCGAACATGAGAGTAGCAGGCTTAAGCAAGTGCATGAGAGATACATGCCACTGGGTCAGGCCCAAGCGACTTGGGGATGATGCAGCCCGAGGGGCGCCCCCAACAAGGTAATCTAAAGACATAAGAAAAGGGATACATGCCACAGGGACAGACCCATGCAGCCTGGAAATGATGCAGCCCGAGGGGCGCTCCTAGCTAAATGACTTGGAAAGATGTCACCTGGTCATGTTGACGAAGGAGAGTTGAGGCAACTGAAGGTGCACGGTGAAGTGATTTCTCCTCACGAGCCTCCGGAGCTCTGAGCCTCGGGAGGCTCTGGGGGCTCAGGTTGTTCCTTGAGGACCGTCTCCATATGCATCAGGACGGCGTGGTTCCTGGCTTCCTGATCTGCTAGGATGCGCCACAAGTTGGATGGTAGGCGGACGATACACTTGGCAGGCAAAAGGGCATGCAAACGTAGCTGTGCGGTGGGCCCTTGCAGTGTCCCGCGCGCGAAGGCCAGAAAAGCTCCTGAGAAGCGGCCCTGTTGAGTCCTGGAACGTCGATGCAAACACGCAGCTCGACATCCTCGCCTGGATGGGAAGCTGCGTCTCGCGAGCGGCAGTCGCCGCGCATGGCCCTTACGTCTTGCAACTCCTGGGTGGTCATGGTGATGAACTCCTGAACGGTGGGCGATCCTTGCCCCATGCCCTCCTCAGGGAAACGCGTCGTGAAGCATGCCTCCAAGTGGTGCCCGAGCGCCTCCCTCATGATGTGGGCAAAGTCTGAGGCCTTCCAGAAGAAAGCCCCCGAGCTCTGCCCGAGAAGGGCGCTGGGCGCGCCTTCCTATGTGATGGAGGGAGATGCCCCTGGAGCGGGCGCTAATCCTGACAAGACTTCGGCCGTGGTGTCACCCTCCTGAGGTCCTGTGCGTCGCAGCTACTTCTTCTTGGGGATGGCCTCGAGAGGGCCCTCGCCCTTGCTGTCAGGGTCGTCGATTGCTGCAGCTTGGAAGGCACGCTCGAGGGAGCACACCGCATCTCTCTCTTCACATGGGACCGTGATGATCCCGCTGCTTCCCAGCATCTTGAGGACATTGTAGCCGTGATGGGTTACTGCCATGAACTTGGCCAGGGCTGGATACCCGAGGATGGCATTGTACGGCAGACGGATCTGCGCGGCATCAAAGTCGATGAGCTCGGTGCGGTAGTTCTTGCGTTCCCCGAAGGTGACAGGGAGGTGGATCTGCCCTATCGGTGTGGTAGAACCGTCGGTCACTCCTGAGAAAGGCTTGGTGGGCTGAAGCTGGTCATACGACACTTGGAGGCTGTCGAACGTGTCGACGGACAGGACGTTGAGCCCTGCGCCGCTGTCGATGAGGGTCTTGGTAACTTGCACGTTGCTGATGACTGGGGAGCAGAGCATCGGGAGGGTGCCAGCGGTAGCTGCGCACTTGAGCTGGTCTGCAGAGTTGAACGCAATGGGGCACTGAGACCATTTGAGCGGGCGCGTGGCTTCGAGCTTGGGGAGGACTGCATTCACTTCACGAGCAAACTGCTTGAAGATATGCTGCGAGGCTGGGGCCTAGGCTCTACCCAAGATGCAGGCGATAGCACGTGGTTCCTGGAAGCCCCCAGCCCCCTCGTCCTGATGGTGTTCGTCATTCCTTCTTGGCGGTGGTGGCAGCGGAGGGAGCCTGGCGTTTCCTTGAGGACAATCCTCACGAGGCTGATCCCTCCAGGCGCCCTCGTGAGGCTGGTCCTGCCAGCGGTCCTCACGAGGCCGATCGCGCCACTCCTGGCGCGGGCCACGGTCGTCCCAGCGTCCGCCACCACGTCCTCCTCCTTGGCCGTAGCCTCGTTCGCCACACTCGAGGCGTCGACCGAAGCGCCCTTCGCGAATGGCCCTGAGCTCTTGACAGTCGCTGGTGTTGTGGGTGCTCAGGTTGTGGAAAGCGCAGAATGGACGGCTGCCCTTGGATGACTCTGGTTGGTCTCTGCCACGCTTGGTGTCTGGTTCCTCTACAAGCACGACTTCTCCCTTGCGCTTCACGTCCTTGGCCGTGGCTATCTTCTCCTCTAGGTCCGCAGCAAGGAGCTTGAGGAGGGAGAGGCGCCCCTCCTCAGCTCTAGCACACTTGGTCGTGATGTTGAACAACTCCGGGGTCGTGCACAGCTCTTCATGGATGGAGAGCTCCTCCTTTGTCTTGACATCGCGGACGCCATCAGAGAATGCATAGATGATGGCCTCGTCGGTCACCTCGGGGATCTTGATCCGTGCACTATTCAAGCGCTGAATGTACTTCTGCAGGGTCTCTGCTGGTTGTTGCTTGATGCGGCGCAGGTCGCCCGCGACCGGTGGGCGGTCGCGAGTGCCCTGGAAGTTGGCGATGAAGCGGGTGCGCATTTCGTCCCAGGAGGAGATTGAGCCCGGAGGCAGGTTTAGGAACCAGGAGCGTGCGCCTTCCTTGAGAGCCATGGGAAATCAGTTCGCCATGACCTTCTCATCGCCGTTGGCCGCTTAGATGCTCAGCTCATAGAGCTGCAAGAACTCTTCGGGGTCGGGGGTGCCGCCGTAGCGAGGAGGCAGATCTGGCTTGAACTTGCCCGGCCAGGCAACGCTGTGCAGCTCGGGGGTGAAAGCGCGGCAGCCAGCTGTGGTCACCAGGACCCGCCTTGGGGGTGGAGCTTGGTCTTGATGGAGTCTGTGCCCTGCCGCTACAGATGGCACGTGAACTTGCCGCAGCAGCCAGTCCTAGCTTGGTGGCGCAAGGAGCGGGGGAGCATTTTGTTGCGGTCGAAGGACTTCTTGATAGCTTCTCTGTTCACGCACGGGTGCTGGACGCGGCGGGTCGCGTCATGGAGCCGCACGTCTTGGCGCTAGGGCGCCGTCTTGGGGCTGAGGTGGTGGAGGCGCTCCGTGAGCTACTTCGGCCGTAGCTGGCGGAGGGCGAGGCGGAGAGAGGGATGGCGCAGGGGAGCCCCCTGCGGCGCGGATAAGCTCGGCGATGCGGTCGAGCCAGTCCTCGTAGAGGTCGTTGACCGGACGGTAGCGCAGGAGCTCGTGCTCCATGAGGAGTGCAGCCCGTGCATCCATGGGAGGGCGACGTGCATGTGAAGAGAACCGACCGAGGTCAGCAATGGAGTGGCGGCGCGGCCGTCCCGCCGCAACGAGGGATACAACGAGGATGCTTGCTACTCGTTCCCCTCCGGGCCGGTGGCGGCGTTGGTGGCAGGCGACGGGGAACGACGAGGTGGCCCGCCGACGGGAGCCATCTGAGCAACATGGGCGGCGAGGGAAGCCTGACGCTCGGCACGAGCGCGGCACACATCTGCCATGGAGACGGCGAAGCAACGGAGCGCGGAGCGACAGAAGCAAGCTTCGGCGCACCCCTACGTGGCACGCCAAATGTCGGATCACGGGTTCCGGCAAACCCTTAAGGTTCGAACACTGGGGTGCGCACGAAGGTTTTCTCCCTATCGATCCACCCCCTAGCTCTCTAAGATCTCGCAGATGAACTCAACTAACTCAGAACATAGAAAGACACAAGATTTATACTGGTTCAGGCCACCGTTGTGGTGTAATACCCTACTCCAGTGTGGTGGTGGATTTCCTCTTGGGATGATGAAGAATAGTTAGAAGGGGAAGGACAGTCTCCTGAGGTTGAGGTGTTCTTGTGCTTGGTGAATTTGTGTGGGTGAGATGATCTTGGATCTTCTTCCGACTTGTGATTAGGTCGATCCTCTCCCGTCTCCCTCATCTCTCTCGTCCCTCTCTCTGTGGTGGCTAGTTCTACTTATATAGGCCCTGGTCCTCTCCCCAAATATTGCACGGGAAGGGAGCCAACAACGGCCGATTCGAAAGGGGACAGCTAGTACAAGTTATCCTGACAAAAGGTGGTCTTCGCCTGCCAAAGTCTCTGGTGATGACGCCGTCTTGGGCTCCATGGTGACCTCCGTCCTGCCGTCCTTCTGGTCTTGGTCTCATTGCACCAATATGGAAATCTTTGCTTGATGCCTTGGTACTCCGTGTCTGGGCTTGCCCCCTTGGCACCAAAGAGGAAACAAGGACACTACGCGCGCTGGCACCCGCCTAGTCTCGATCGTCTTGGCTCACGTTACGAGGACCTCGCGAGGTTTGCCCTGCCTTGGTCTCTCCGCCCCTCGTGAGCCTTCCTGGCGAGGCCGCTCCTGAGGAGGTCTTGCGTCATCCGCCTCGCGAGGCTTGGCCCCTCGCGAGGGTCTTGAATGCCTTGTCGATGAAGATGGGCCGTACAGACCTACCAGCCCATCCACGCCGTCGCCGCAGGCAGGCAAGTCTGGGGACCCCCGTTCCCAGGACGCCGAAAGGATTGATATAGCGGGGCGGATTAACTGTCCGGCTCCGCTACCCTAAGACCAAGAAACCCCACTTATGATGAAAATGCTGTTTCCGGCACCTTATGAGGTGCGAAGAAGGCCAATAAAACGGCCAAAGGGGCCAGGAGTGGCCTTCGCCGAAAAGGTGCTTCGGACGTGACGTCCGGAGACGTGACTCCCTCTTCATCCGCCGAAGACGATGATGAAGAGGAGGAAGAAAACGACTCCCCCCTGAGGAGGGAAGGGAGAATAGGGGGGCCTCCCCAACTCTGGAGGCGAAGGCGCCCAAGAGGGGGAAGGGCTCCCTCACGGATAACTCCGCATGGGATGTCGATAGCAGTCCGGAGCGACCCCCCCCCCCCCCCGAACCAAACCTCAGGCTGCCTCGTAAGTACCTTATGTACATCCAAATGTCTGGCCTTTCCATTTTGTGATATTAATATTTATATTATGCCGTCATGGGACAGCTCCCTGTGATCCTCGACAAAGGGTTCGCTAGATTCAAAGGAGATGACCAGCATGTCACCGCCGCCCGCTCACTCCCCCAAGGCCAAGGACGAAGCAGAGGTGTTGTCCCTAAGGACTTTCCCAGGCCGGGGAGAGGCTCTGGAGGCACCAAAAGGTGATTCCTCCATCGCCGGACATCAGCAGGAGCCAATCCCCATGGAGACTAGTGGTGAGGAGGGCCGTGTTCAGTCCGTCTCTCAGCCGGATTTGATTTCGGAGACCAATGTGGCTCCCAAATCTGGCACGCTACCTCCTTCGAAAGAAGGGGGTATGCGTATTCCGCCGGTGACCCCTGTCCAACCCGGGGCACCGGATAATCTGCTAGAAGCGCTGCGAGGCGCGTCCATTGTGGATGAGCACCGTGTCCTTATGGCCACGATAATCGAGAAGGTTCAGTCCGCCAAAAGCGGACTGACCAAAGTGTGCGCTAGCCTTTTAACAGGCTTTGAGGTAAGTAATGTAATTGTAGAAAGGATATCACAGTGTAGATAGTTGCCCCGAATGCTCTGTTCGGTGTCCAGAAAGGAAAAGCCGAACAGAGGATCAAAATAATTTTTGCAGGAGTCTAACATAAGATGTCTATGTGAATAAGTAGGCGTCGCTGCTGGCTGCTGCCGCTCATACTGCGGAGGTCTCCAAACTGAAGCAGAACCTGGAACGGGCCGAGAAAGAGCTCGACCTCGTAAAGAAGCAGCTGGAGGACAACCAAGGTATGCAGTAACCTGCGTGTATATTTAGGAGGGATGAATGGTTCGTGCTGACTGAGGTGACATGAACTTTATTAGGGTCCACGACCGCGGTGGCAGTCCTCAAGAAGGCGTTAGACGAGGCCGAGGACAAAGCGACCAAGGAACGCGTCGTGCGCGAGAAGCACGAGCCCCGGATGAAAGTGCAACTATCCCTAGGTGGTTTTGGTAATTCATAACAACATATAGCTCATTGAGCTAATGCTATTCCAAGATGATTATTTTAGGAAAGCTCAATGATTGGCATGGCATGGATGTGAAAGTGGAACCCTCAAAATGCTAAGGACAAAGGATTGGCTCAAGCTCAAAAGCTCAAGACTCTTCATTTTATATTTTAGTGATCCAAGATCACATTGAGTCTTTAGGAAAAGCCAATACTATCAAGGAGGGATGAGGTGTTGCTTAATGAGCCTCTTGCTTCATGTTCTTAGTGATATGCTCCAAAACCCTCAACTACTTTCCCATATCCACATATGACTTAAACCCTAAAGCCAAACTCGGTCCTACCGATTCTTTCTATCCGGCGCCACCGAGTTTCACTTGTCATAAGCCACTGCCAAACCCTAGCAATTCGGTTCTACCGATAGGGATCTCGGTCTCACCGAGATGGGATTGAAAACTCTCTATTTCCCTTTCGTAACTTTTCGGTCTCACCGAAAGAGCGGATCGGTCCCACCGAGATTGCAATGTAAATTCAGTGTTTCCTTTTTGTAACTTTTAGGTCTCACCAAAAGAGCAAATCGGTCCCATCGAATTTGCCTGACCAACTCTCTGGTTAGCTAATTACCAAAATCGGCCTCACCGAGTTTGTGTAATCGGTCTCACCGAGATTACGTTATGCCCAAACCCTAACCATATCGGTCCTACCGAGTTGCATGTCAGTCCCACCGGAAATCTCTAACGGTCACTAGGTTTACATTTTCGGTCCGACCGAGTTTGTTGATTCGGTCCCACCGAGATTGGAAAACTGTGTGTAACGGTTGGATTTTGTGTGGAGGCTATATATACCCCTCCACCTCCTCTTCATTTGTCGAGAGAGCAATCAGAACACATACACAATTCCAACTCATATGCTCTGAGAGAGAACCACCTACTCATGTGTTGAGATCAAGACATTCCATTCCTACCTTATTAATCTTGATCTCTAGCCTTCCCAAGTTGCTTTCCACTCAAATCTTCTTTCCACAAAATCCAAATCCTATGAGAGAGAGTTGAGTGTTGGGGAGACTATCATTTGAAGCACAAGAGCAAGGAGTTCATTACCTACACACCATTTGTTACTTCTTGGAGAGTGGTGTCTCCTAGATTGGCTAGGTGTCACTTGGGAGCCTCCGACAAGATTGTGGAGTTGAACCAAGGAGTTTGTAAGGGCAAGGAGATCGCCTACTTCATGAAGATCTACCGCTAGTGAGGCAAGTCCTTCGTGGGCGATGGCCATGGTGGGATAGACAAGGTTGCTACTTCGTGGACCCTTTGTGGGTGGTTGCTTCTTCGTGGACCCTTCGTGGGTGGAGCCCTCCGTGGACTCGCGCAACCGTTACCCTTTGTGGGTGGAGCCCTCCGTGGACTCGCGCAACCGTTACCCTTCGTGGGTTGAAGTCTCCATCAACGTGGATGTAGGATAGCACCACCTATCCGAACCACGGGAAAAACATCCGTGTCTCCAATTGCGTTTGAATTCTCCAAACCCTTCCCTTTACATTCTTGAAAGTTGCATGCTTTACTTTCCTCTGCCAATATACTCTTTGCATGCTTGCTTGAATTGTGTGATGATTACTTGACTTGTGCTACAATAGCTAAAATCTGCCAAGAACTAAAATTGGGAAAAGGTTAAGTTTTTATTTGGTCAAGTAGTCTAATCACCCCCCCTCTAGACATACTTTCGATCCTACACCGGATCAGCGAGGTCCAGCAAGAGCTCCAGGACGCCATCAAGAAGTACGAGTCCCTGGAGCGTGATTCTAAGACGCAAGGGTCCGAACTTGCAAAGGCCCGCCAGAGCGCACAAGATGCCTGAGACGAAGCCGAGAGTGCCCTTCAGGAAATCCAGGCGTCCAAGAAGATCGTCGCGGGTAAGGCTTTCGTTATGCAAAGCAAGTCTGCGAAGGAAGCGTTCCTTTTACTTACCCGAATTTGGAGCTCTCCAGGGGCGTTTACCCACGCAGCGTAGCGGATGCTGCCGAGTTCTATCGGGCCAAAGAAGGGAGTTCTACAAAGAAGTTGTTCTGGTCTCAATACCTTGGACCAAAACATCCGGTGCCCTTCAGCGACCAGCTGAAACAGTTGGTCGAGTTGCACAAGGTGGCCGAGCTAGCCATGAAGGGCCTAATAGTCTGACTATGGCCTGCCGAGCCTATGCCTAGCAGCTACTTCGGACTGGTGAAGCGGCTTGTGGGTGCCTGCCAACGACTTGAAGTTATAAAGCGGTCGGTTTGCATCGAAGGTGCACGGATGGCCTTTTCCCGCGTCAAGATGCACTGGGCGAAGATGGATGCTAAGAAGCTAATGACCGAGGGGCAGCCTGAGGGCAAGGAGCACCGCCGACCCGAGTTATATTTTGATGGTGTCCTAGAGGGATCCCGCCTTGTGGCGGAGCAATGTACGAAGGATGTTATATTTCCATGAAAACATTCGTATTATCCTGTCCTGTAATATGGAACAATGATGTTATGTGATATAATGCTTGTGATTTTAAATTTTTACCTCTTGTGCGGCCATTTGCGAAATCTGAGGGTTGACCAGTCGTCTGCTTCTACCCCGACGTAGATAGTACGGGGGTGTTCGGGATAAATCTAAACACTCTTTACTCCATATTCTGGTCCTTAAAGGAGGTGTTTAGCGCAACGAACAAGGCAATCAGACTATACGGCCGTTATCGCCCTCACTTAGCCATAGGAGTTTGACAATGAGAATTTTGGCGAAGCCCCTAGTATTCGGAAGGCCGAACAGGGGGCGCTATACACACTTGATCGGATAAAAACCGATTCCTCGCGTAAAGCGGAAAAAATCTCTAAGGATTTGAAACCTCTCGAACAGCTGACCAGCTCTCGCTGCATCATGACAGTCAGTTTTCGGCTTTCTCTACTGAGGTGCTCGTCTGGAAGAACTGGGACACAATCGCAGTAGTTCTCCCTTTACTACCCTAGCCGATATAGTGGAACATAAGGTAGTAAGCACAGGAGCCAGGCAACCCAACTATTGACCAAAGACATGATTCAGAGCCGATGCATATAATGCTATAAGTTTGGGGTGCCGAACTGTACTGTAAAAATTGTTCAGACTTTGTTGCCGTATTGCGGGGCGCGATTGTAATGCCCCGAGACTGATGTGCCAGTTGTCTCCCAGTTATTCGCCGTCGTTGCCATGTCTTTTGCTTGCGTGTTGCATCTTGTCATGTCATCATGTGCATTGCATCATCATGTTTTCGAAACTTGCATTAGTCCGATTTCCCCCAGTTCCGTCCGTTGTCCGTTCTGAGCCCAGACTCACTTGCACGCGCCCGCGGCATGTCCGAAATATTATTTTATAAGTGGCCAGAAAATGTTCTTGGAATGGGATGAGAGTTGGCGTGTGGTATTATTATAGTGTAGATAGACCGCCTGTCAAGTTTCATCGCATACGGAGTTCGTTTGATAGCCCAACCGTTAAACTATAGCGGCAATATAGCCGGTCTATCGTCGGACATTTTCGGTCTCCGGAAACAGTCGCCGGGCCTCCCTCTCTTCTCTTCTCTCAGCTCGAGACCATCTACACAGCCCAATACCTACCGCCAGATCCAACCTAAGCTTTCTCGTCATCCCGCGGCCCTCCTCACGCGCGCGTCCGATAGATGTCCCGGACCCGACCCGGACTAATGTTACCGTTGTGTCCGGAACATCCCCAAACATCTACAAAATATCACCGTTTTCTTATTTAGGATCCCTAGCCTATTTTTCCCGACCGTCCGATTACGATCGAAGGGACGGATTAGCCCCTACCCAAAAATCTCCTGCTATATATATAGGTCCAACCCTAACTTCTAGGGAGTTTGTCCCATCCATCCCCTGCCCGCCGCCACCTACCTACCTTCTCCCTCGGGATCTGTCTGATCCATTCACCAACCACATCCAGCCCGAAGCTGCCTCCTCCTTCCTCGCGTTTGAACCCGAGGCGCCCCTGCGCCGTGCTCCTCTCTTGCCCGTGTCTCTGCCACGTACAGCGCCCGACGCCGGTGGGCTGCAGCAGCAGCTCCCGCATCCCCGACTCCCGAGCACCTCCCCCCTCGTCGTCTCAGGACCCGCCATGGATACCCCATCGCCTCGCCAAGTACCTCGTGGGAGAGCACCTCCATGGAGCCGAGGAGCTCCTGCATGTTGTCTCCGCCCCAGCGCACCTTGCCTCTGCCGTCTCCAGCACCTTGCCGGCGAGCACAACCGCTGAAGCTGCTTCGTCCCCTCGCCATCGAGCATCAGCAGGCCGCCGCACCTCCGCTGTGTCTCCCCTCCCTCTCTGTTTGTCTGCAGAACGAGCCCAACCGCCGAGATCGAGCTGCCATGCTGGGTCCGAGGTGGATCCATCCGGCCTCGCCGTTCTCCTAGCCTCGCCCGCATCAGTTTCCGCCGGATCCTGGCCATTCGTTCATCGGTCAGCAAGCTCCTCGCGTCGCCTTTGTTTCCTCCCCAATTTCTTTCTCCCTCTGAAATCTTCTCTGCGTTTGACTAGGGAAAATGCGCCGCCCCCTTCAGCTTCGCCCGCGCGCCACCTCGCCGGAGAACACCGTCACACACCTGGATCCCCCCGTCTCCGCCGCCTCCTTGCGTTCCCCGCGTGGACGTGGTCCCCTGTCCCACCTGAAGCCATCACAGTCGGCTTCAGTCTCTACATCAAGCAGAGAAGGGCGACGCCTGCTGCCTCGTGCCTCCTCTTCGCTTGCGTGGGCTGCAAGAGCGCCAAGGCCCAGCGCATCTCCGACCCAGCTTGCCCTCTGTCGGCCTCCTCCTCCCCACCAGCCGAGTTGAAGCCCGTGGTGAGACAGCCCAGCGTCAACAATTTCGGCCCGTAGATGTTTTTTTCCAGTTATGCGAATTTGTCTAATATCCAGGAGTTTGCCTATTTTACAGAAAGCCCCCTAAACAACATGCATATAATAACTCACAAACGATGCATCATATTAAAATGATTTATATATGAAAGTTGCTTAGAATTTTGTGTAGTTTCATAATATGTCATTTCCATCCATGTTTAAAATGCTTAAAATGATGTTTGCTTTAATTTGCTCCTATGCCATGATAAAATGTTTTAATTCATAACTAAATAACCGTAGCTCGGTTTTAAATAATCTTTATATGTAAATGGGGTAGAAAAATGCCTAGTTTAACATGGTAGCATCACTTTGCATGTTTAACAAATCTAAAATTATGTTTAGGGCAGAACAGTACCATAACCAAAAATATGCACATGAGGATTTTTCCGGACTTGTTGCTTGTTGTTCCGGCCTCATTTAAACTTGTCTAGATTAGGTAGTTTTATTATGCTTCTCCTCTTGCCATGTTTAACAACATTTAATATTGTTGAGTACCTAAACGAGAGAGAACTAAATAAGTCATGTGGTGTTTTCTTCAATATGCAACTCCGTTGCATATTGAGATCCATTTAATTTGTAGGATTGCTTGTGCTCTTTGCCATGCCATGCATATTAAACCGGACATGCATCATACTTGGTTGTGCATCATGTCATGCTTATGTGGTGGTTGTTTACTATGTTGTTTGCTTCTTTCCGGTGTTGCTTCTTCGGGTTGGTGCTGGTAACTTCGTGTTGTGAGGATTCGTTCGTGTACGTCCGCTTTGTCTTCTTCATGGACTCATTCTTATTCCTTGCGGGATCTCAGGCAAGATGACCATACCCTCAAAATCACTTCTATCTTTGCTTGCTAGTTGCTTGCTCTTTTGCTATGCCTATGCTGTGATACCTACCACTTGCTTATCATGCCTCCTATATTGTTGAACCAAGCCTCTAACCCACCTTGTCCTAGCAAACCGTTGTTTGGCTATGTTATCGCTTTGCTCAGCCCCTCTTATAGCATTGTTAGTTGCAGGTGAAGATTGAAGTTTGTTCCTTGTTGGAACATGGAGATGTTGTTCCTTGTTGGAACATGTTTACTTGTTGGGATATCACAATATCTCTTATTTAATTAATGCATCTATATACTTGGTAAAGGGTGGAAGGCTCGGCCTTATGCCTAGTGTTTTGTTCCACTCTCGCCGCCCTAGTTTCCGTCATATCGGTGTTATGTTCCCGGATTTTGCGTTCCTTACGCGGTTGGGTGATAATGGGAACCCCTTGACAGTTCGCCTTGAATAAAACTCTTCCAGCAAGGCCCAAAATTGGTTTTACCATTCGCCACCTAGCCTTTTTCTATCCCTTGGGTAGGCCTGCCCAAGGGTCATCTTTATTTTAACCCCCCCGGGCCAGTGCTTCTCTAAGTGTTGGTCCAACTAAGCGATGTCCGGAGCTACCAGGGGCAACTCTGGGCTGGCCCACCCGACGTCTTGCTCATTCGGTGTGCCCTAAGAACGAGATATGTGCAGCTCCTATCGGGATTTGTTGGCACATCTGGGTGGCTTTGCTGGTCTTGTTTTACCATTGTCGAAATGTCTTGTAACCGGGATTCCGAGTCTGATCGGGCCTTCCCGCTAGAAGGAATATCCTTCGTTGACCGTGAGATCTTGTGATGGGCTAAGTTGGGACACCCCTGCAGGGATTTGAACTTTCAAAAGCCGTGCCCGCGGTTATGGGCAGATGGGAATTTGTTAACATCCGGTTGTAGAAAACCTGAAATTGACCTGAATTAAAATGCTTCAACCGCGTGTGTAACCGTGATGGTCTCTTTCCGGCGGAGTCTGAGAAGTGAACACGGTGTTGGAGTAATGCTTGACGTAGGTTGTTCTAGGATCACTTCTTGATCATAGTTGTTCGACCGTGCTTTTGCCTTCTCTTCTCGCTCTCATTTGCTTATGTTTTAGCCACCATATATGCTAGTCGCCTGCTGCAGCTCCTCCTCATACCTTTTACCTTACATATAAGCTTAAATAGTCTTGATCGTGAGGGTGTGAGATTGCTGAGTCCCCGTGACTCACGGATACTTCCAAAACCAGCTTGCAGGTGCCGTTGAACCGTGCAGATGACGCAACCAAGCTCAAGCAGGAGCTCGATGAAGATCTTGTCCTTTGTTTTGTTTCATTCTAGTTGATCAGGAGTGGAGCCCAGTTGGGGTCGACCGGGGATCTGTGTAGCATTTGGGGTAGTCTTCTTTTATTTTGGCTCCGTAGTCGGGCCTTGATTGTATCTGGTTGATGTAATGCTTTATTCATGTAATTGTGTGAAGTGGCGATTGTAAGCCAACTATGTATCTCTTTCCCTTATGTATTACATGGGTTGTGTGAAGATTACCTCACTTGCGACATTGCTTTCAATGCGGTTATGCCTCTAAGTCGTGCTTCGACACGTGGGAGATATAGCCGCATCAAGGGCGTTACAAGTTGGTAATCAGAGCCTTCCCCGACCTTAGGAGCCCCCACTGCTTGATCGTTTTTAGCAGCCGTTGTTGAGTCTAGAAAAATGTTCTGAGTCATTTAGGAATTATATATCGGGGAGTTTAGGAATTCTTTTTACTCCCCAGTCCCTTCATCGCTCTGGTAAGGCATCCTGACGTAGAGTTTTGACTTTTCTCTTCCCAAATTTCACTAAATTTTTTTAGGATCACGCGGGTATCTTGGAATCGTTCCAATGGTTTTGTGATGAGAACATTGTTCTTGGTGCCTCTTGTCATTTAGGGGTTGTGGCGGTGTCCCGGGGAGTTGAGCTCTAAGGTGTTGTCGTCACAATTTTATCGTTGCAGTTCTGGAATACCTGAGTTTAGTTTCGCCAACATCGAAAATCTCTTTTATGCAGTTGTTGGTGAGATAACCTCGACGCCACCCAGTACTGGGGCGGGAGTTCGGAAGTATTGCCATAACTTGTATAACGGATGCTTTTCGAAGGTTGAGGTAGACGATTTCCGAAGGTTTCTTGGTTATGTGTTGAAGGATGGATACAGCTGGACGTAGGATTTGTTATTTTTGGGTGAGATATTATGCTTCCCTTGTATCCCCAACACCTGATTGCATAACCGGAAAATTTCAGGAGTTTATAAGTGGGAATTCAAGTAGCTCTTGGGATATCTTTCCAACAGATGTATGATATGAAATTGGGGTTCGACGTCTAGTGGTCCGCCTATTCACGGTTGGTTCTACAGTGGTCTTGTTGTGTCTTAAAGATTCCTTGGCTATGCCGACTCGGGGACGCTTCGTATGTCATGTGCACTGCCTTGTACATGATGGTGCCGTACGATCGAGCCCGTGTAGGCCCCACCACGAAAACTTCGGACGAAATCTCTATCATATGTTTGTTCTGGCTTATTCTGCAAGCCAATCCTTTGTTTTGTTTTGAGTTGTGGTATTCGACTTGCTTCGAAGTCAAATGTTGATTCCATACCTTCCCCAAGTGGTGTTCTCATGTTCTTATGTGAATACTAATCCTTCTTGATAATCGAGATTGTCATGTCAATCCTTTTCAACCGGCGTGTTTCTCTTCAAGTGGATCCGATCATTTCAACATCCGCAAGTTCAATTCAAGTCTTCTCAACGGCGTTTATTTCATCTGTCTTCAAGTTGCCTTTGTTTTTTCCCGCCCACCCACCCTTTTTCTTCGAGGACTAAGATTTTTCTTAATCAAATATCCATTTTATTCATGTGAAGTCTCTTCTTTTTTTCCTTTCAATGTTCTTATCCGGTGATTCTCATGGTCATTCTACGGGGCCTCAAGTTCATCATTCTTCTTTTTTTTTCTCTGGTGGTTTCAAGTCAAGCTTTGTTGATCATATATTTTCCTCATTTCAATACCTTCTCATACCGGTGCACCTCTTAATCATCTACTCCTCGCTATTCATTTGTTTCGGAGTGCCGAAGATGTCTTAGAAGATTCGTGTTTCCACTCTGCTTTCGTTCAAGATCTTTCGAGGATGTCACCTCATTCAAGCCATTTAATTCAACCGGTGCAACCTCTCTTTTAAATCATTTCAACAGTGTTTCTTTTGAGTGGGCCTTAACCCACAGGTCTTTTCCCAGGATCTTACCTGACTCTTCTTATTTTCCCGGCGTTACTCTCAAATTCTTTTCCATGTTTGACGTAAGAATGAGTTATCATCAGTCAAATGCCTTTCTCCAAGATCGGTTAAATTATTTTCATCGTTGGCTCAACTTTTCCATTTTTCATCCCGGGGTATCTCAACAATTTGGTGGTGTTTCTCATCGTCATTCTCAGATTTTGAAGACCGAAGAAGAGTTTCTTTTAAATATTGCCCCTTTCTCTGCCATCCTCTCATAATTGTTTTCGGTTGTGAGATTTTTTCACCCATCCGGAGCAATTCAAGATTCTGTTCAGTTTGATTATCCGGAGCCCATCATCTAAGATTTATTCATTCCAGTTTTCAGCTCTCATACTCTAAATCATACCGGTGTCTAAATCAAGGATTCTCTAATCAGCTCGTAATCTTTTCATTATCATGGGTCTAAATTCTCTCAAGCATCTTCGTTTAATTGCTAATTCTTCCCGGTGTGTCTTCATGTTTTAATCGTTCTTTTCAATTCTTACGGTGGTTCATTCAAGAGTTTTCTTCCTTCGAGTATCATATCTATGCATTCGTGCTTTTCAAATTCTACCAGTGGATCGTTGAAGAATTTCTCAAGTTTGCGCTATATCTATCTTGATCTTTCTACGAGGATAAGTAGTATGCCAAATCCGTTGCTTGTCAGCAATTAAATTGTTGAAGGATACGCAGAACATAATTCTTATTCTTGTTTCACCCAAATGATTAATTCCCTATTCCGGAGGCTCATCACGTTCTCGGTTTCTATTGTTTCATCCTTTCTTTTCCAGAGTTCCAAGCTCTCTCAAATATATCATCATGAAGATCCATCTAAATCATTACAAGGATTCACCTTGTGTTTTCAACTTCTCTTTCTTCTCGTTATCCTTTTGTTACCGGAGTTCTTCATGAAGGTTCTACATGATGGTTCATTAAGGATTTATTTCCTTCTCGAAGTGTTCATCAAGATTCTTTTCAAAAGGAGCTCAAGTTTCTTCATCTTGCAATCCGGAGTGCAATTCTTTCTACCATATCTTTGGAGGTGGTATTATGTCATTCTTGATAATTTGAGATCATGTTTCATGAATCACATGTTGTTAAGAATGAGGTATTTTAAATCCATCTATCTCGTCATTGGAGTTATCTTGGGTTAAAATTTCACCTAAAGCCTTCCCTAAGGATTGTTGCTATTTATGGTACTCTTAAAGGACCCAAGTTCTTCTTTATCCTTCCGATGAACAAGTTCCTCGTCTTCTTGTTCTTATCAATCTAATCTTGTTTTCGTTAGTGGCAGAATTTCACCTTAAGTTTTGAGATGTTCTCCATAAGCCCACTACAAGCTTATCTTTTCGTTGTTGGTTTTCCAACAACTCCATTCGAACTTTCTCCTAAAGATGCTTTTGCAAACTCATTTAAGGTAGAAGATATTGTTTTCTCCTCCGTTCTTTCCATTCCATTTCTCTCTTTTCTTCCGCTGGCATTGTGTTGTTGCTCTCTTCAACCCTTCTTCTTGTTCTCGTCAGGACCTTGTTCTTTTCATGCTTATCCTTTTAACCGAAGTGTCACGTCCTTTTTTCAAGTATCCTCTCATCTTGTCAAGATCATGTTCAATTCCTTCCATTTCCAACCGGAGTGTTGCCGTATTTGATCGCTATCGTTCCGTGTGGTTCTTATTTCAACTAGAATGCTTACATGTGCTTCTTGTTCACTGCAACCTTTATTCTCATGTCTTTCAACCTACAAGGTTCTAGTATTGATCCTTGTTTTCTCTTTTCTAACGGAGTGTTTTCAACTTCGTCATCTACGTGGTATTCCTTTCTCGAAATTGGTTCACCTCTCAAGGTTCTTTGGTTTCACTCATTCGTCAAAGAAGCAACTTAGTTTTACCTCTTCTCTTTCTCTTCCGTTTTCCCTCCGGTGCCATTCTAGATCTCGGGAAAAGATCCTCTCGTAGTGGTGGTGTGTTGTAACGCCCCGAGACCGATGTGCTAGTTGTCTCCCAGTTATTCGCCATCGTTGCCATGTCTTTTGCTTGCGTGTTGCATCTTGTCATGTCATCATGTGCATTGCATCATCATGTTTTCGAAACTTGCATTAGTCCGGGTTCCCCCAGTTCCGCCCGTTGTCCGTTCTGAGCCCAGACTCACTTGCACGCGCCCACGGCATGTCCAAAATATTATTTTATAAGTGGCCGAAAAATGTTCTCGGAATAGGATGATAGTTGGCGTGTGGTATTATTATAGTGTAGATAGACCGCCTCCAAGTTTCATCGCATTCGGAGTTCGTTTGATAGCCCAACCATTAAACTATAGCGGCAATATAGCCGGTCTATCGTCGGACGTTTTCGGTCTCCGGAAATAGTCGCCGGGCCTCCCTCTCTTCTCTTCTCTCAGCTCAAGACCGTCTACACAGCCCACTACCTACCGCCAGATCCAACCTAAGCTCTCTCGTCATCCTGCGGCCCTCCTCGCGCACGCGTCCGATAGCTGTCCCGGACCCGACCCGGACTAATGTTACCGTTGTGTCCGGAACATCCCCAAACATCTACAAAATATCACCGTTTTCTTATTTAGGCTCCCTAGCCTATTTTTCCCAACCATCCGATTACGATCGAAGGGACGGATTAGCCCCTACCCAAAAATCCCCTGCTATATATATAGGTCCAACCCTAACTTCTAGGGAGTTTGTCCCATCCATCCCCTGCCCGCCGCCACCTACCTACCTTCTCCCTCGGGATCTGTCTGATCCATTCACCAACCACATCCAGCCTGAAGATGCTTCCTCCTTCCTCGCGTTTGAACCCGAGGCGCCCCTGCGCCGTGCTCCTCCCTTGCCCGAGTCTTTGCCACGTACAGCGCCCGACGCCGGCGGGCTGCAGCAGCAGCTGCCGCATCCCCGACTCCCGAGCACCTCCACCCTCGTCGTCTCAGGACCCGCCATGGAAACCCCATCGCCTCGCCAAGTACCTCGCCGGAGAGCACCTCCATGGAGCCGAGGAGCTCCTGCACGTTGTCTCCGCCCCGGCGCACCTTGCTTCTGCCGTCTCCAGCACCCTGCCGGCGAGCACAACCGCCGAAGCTGCTTCGTCCCTTCGCCATCGAGCATCAGCAGGCCGCTGCACCTCTCCTGTTTGTCCCCTCCCTCTCTGTTTGTCTACAGAACGAGCCCAACCACCGAGATCGAGCTGCCACGCTGGGTCCGAGGTGGATCCATCCGGCCTCGCCGTTCTCCTAGCCTCGCCCGCATCAGTTTCCGCCGGATCCTGGCCATTCGTTCATCGGTCAGCAAGCTCCTCGCGTCGCCTTTGTTTCCTCCCCAATTTCTTTCTCCCTCTGAAATCTTCTCTGTGTTTGACTAGGGAAAATGCGCCGCCCCCTTCAGCTTCGCCCGTTCGCCACCTCGCCGGAGAACACCGTCACGCACATGGATCCGCCCGTCTCCGCCGCCTCCTTGCGTTCCCCACGTGGACGTGGTCCCCTATCCCACCTGAAGCCATCGCAGTCAGCTGCGGTCTCTGCATCGAGCAGAGAAGGGCGACGCCTGCTGCCTCGTGCCTCCTCTTCGCTTGCGTGGGCTGCAAGAGCGCCAAGGCCCAGCGCATCTGCGGCCCAGCTTGCCCTCTGTCGGCCGCCTCCTCCCCACCAGCCGAGTTGAAGCCCATGGTGAGACAGCCCAGCGTCAACAATTTCGGCCCGTAGATGTTTTTTTCTAGTTATGCGAATTTGTCTAATATCCAGGAGTTTGCCTATTTTACAGAAAGCCCCCTAAACAACATGCATATAATAACTCACAAACGATGCATCATATTAAAATGATTTATATATGAAAGTTGCTTAGAATTTTGTGTAGTTTCATAATATGTCATTTCCATCCATGTTTAAAATGCTTAAAATGATGTTTGCTTTAATTTGCTCCTATGCCATGATAAAATGTTTTAATTCATAACTAAATAACCGTAGCTCGGTTTTAAATAATCTTTATATGTAAATGGGGTAGAAAAATGCCTAGTTTAACATGGTAGCATCACTTTGCATGTTTAACAAATCTAAAATTATGTTTAGGGCAGAACAGTACCATAACCAAAAATATGCACATGAGGATTTTTCCGGACTTGTTGCTTATTGTTCCGGCCTCATTTAAACTTGTCTAGATTAGGTAGTTTTATTATGCTTCTCCTCTTGCCATGTTTAACAACATTTAATATTGTTGAGTACCTAAACGAGAGAGAACTAAATAAGTCATGTGGTGTTTTCTTCAATATGCAACTCCGTTGCATATTGAGATCCATTTAATTTGTAGGATTGCTTGTGCTCTTTGCCATGCCATGCATATTAAACCGGACATGCATCATACTTGGTTGTGCATCATGTCATGCTTATGTGGTGGTTGTTTACTATGTTGTTTGCTTCTTTCCGGTGTTGCTTCTTCGGGTTGGTGCTGGTAACTTCGTGTTGTGAGGATTCGTTCGTGTACGTCCGCTTTGTCTTCTTCATGGACTCGTTCTTATTCCTTGCGGGATCTCAGGCAAGATGACCATACCCTCAAAATCACTTCTATCTTTGCTTTCTAGTTGCTTGCTCTTTTGCTATGCCTATGCTGCGATACCTACCACTTGCTTATCATGCCTCCTATATTGTTGAACCAAGCCTCTAACCCACCTTGTCCTAGCAAACCGTTGTTTGGCTATGTTATCGCTTTGCTCAGCCCCTCTTATAGCGTTGTTAGTTGCAGGTGAAGATTGAAGTTTGTTCCTTGTTGGAACATGGAGATGTTGTTCCTTGTTGGAACATGTTTACTTGTTGGGATATCACAATATCTCTTATTTAATTAATGCATCTATATACTTGGTAAAGGGTGGAAGGCTCGGCCTTATGCCTAGTGTTTTGTTCCACTCTTGCCGCCCTAGTTTCCGTCATATCGGCGTTATGTTCTCGGATTTTGTGTTCCTTACGCGGTTGGGTGATAATGGGAACCCCTTGACAGTTCGCCTTGAATAAAACTCTTCCAGCAAGGCCCAACATTGGTTTTACCATTCGCCACGTAGCCTTTTTCTTTCCCTTGAGTAGGCCTGCCCAAGGGTCATCTTTATTTTAACCCCCCCCCCCCGGGCCAGTGCTTCTCTAAGTGTTGGTCCAACTGAGCGATGTCCGGAGCTACCAGGGGCAACTCTGGGCTGGCCCACCCGACGTCTTGCTCATCCGGTGTGCCCTGAGAACGAGATATGTGCAGCTCCTATCAGGATTTGTCGGCACATCTGGGTGGCTTTGCTGGTCTTGTTTTACCATTGTCGAAATGTCTTGTAACCGGGATTCCGAGTCTGATCGGGCCTTCTCGCTAGAAGGAATATCCTTCGTTGACCGTGAGAGCTTGTGATGGGCTAAGTTGGGACACCCCTGCAGGGATTTGAACTTTCGAAAGCCGTGCCCACGGTTATGGGCAGATGGGAATTTGTTAACGTCCGGTTGTAGAAAACCTGAAGTTGACCTGAATTAAAATGCTTCAACCGTGTGTGTAACCATGATGGTCTCTTTCCGGCGGAGTCCGAGAAGTGAACACGGTGTTGGAGTAATGCTTGACGTAGGTTGTTCTAGGATCACTTCTTGATCATAGTTGTTCGATCGTGCTTTTGCCTTCTCTTCTCGCTCTCATTTGCGTATGTTTTAGCCACCATATATGCTAGTCGCCTGCTGCAGCTCCTCCTCATACCTTTTACCTTACCTATAAGCTTAAATAGTCTTGATTGTGAGGGTGTGAGATTGCTGAGTCCCCGTGACTCACAGATACTTCCAAAACCAGCTTGCAGGTGCCGTTGAACCGTGCAGATGACGCAACCAAGCTCAAGGAGGAGCTCGATGAAGATCTTGTCCTTTGTTTTGTTTCATTCTAGTTGATCAGTAGTGGAGCCCAGTTGGGGTCGACCAGGGATCTGTGTAGCATTTGGGGTAGTCTTCTTTTATTTTGGCTCCGTAGTCGGGCCTTGATTGTATCTGGTTGATGTAATGCTTTATTCATGTAATTGTGTGAAGTGGCGATTGTAAGCCAACTATGTATCTCTTTCCCTTATGTATTACATGGGTTGTGTGAAGATTACCTCACTTGCGACATTGCTTTCAATGCGGTTATGCCTCTAAGTCGTGCTTCGACACGTGGGAGATATAGCTGCATCGAGGGCGTTACAAGTTGGTAATCAGAGCCTTCCCCGACCTTAGGAGCCCCCACTGCTTGATCGTTTTTAGCAGCCGTTGTTGAGTCTAGAAAAATGTTTTGAGTCATTTAGGAATTATATATCGGAGAGTTTAGGAATTCTTTTTACTCCCCAGTCCCTTCATCGCTCTGGTAAGGCATCCTGACGTAGAGTTTTGACTTTTCTCTTCTCAAATTTCACTAATTTTTTTTAGGATCACGCGGGTATCTTGGAATCGCTCCGATGGTTTCGTGACGAGAACATTGTTCTTGGTGCCTCCTGTCATTTAGGGGTTTTGGCAGTGTCCCGGGGAGTTGAGCTCCGAGGTGTTGTCGTCACAATTTTTAGGATCACGCTGTATTTCTGCTGCTAAGGTCGTGGTATGCTCCTCGGTATGGAGGGACCGTTCTGTATTTCCATTGATTGTTATGAAGCCACGTGGTCTAGGCATCTTGAGCTTGAGATAAGCGTAGTGAGGTACTACATTGAATCGAGCAAATGCGGTTCGTCCAAGCAGTGTGTGATAGCCGTTGCGGAAGGGGACGATGTCGATGATTAACTCCTCGCTTCGGAAGTTGTCCGGAGATCCAAAGACAACCTCTAGTGTGATTGAGCCCATACAATGGGCCTCTACGCCTGGTATGACTCCTTTAAAGGTAGTCCTTGTGGGCTTGACCCGTGAGGGGTTAATGCGCATTTTGCGCACTGTATCCTGATAGAGAAGACAGAGGCTGTTGCCACCGTCCATGAGGACTCGCATCAGGTGGAATCCATCAATGATTGGGTCTAGGACTAGTGTGGCTGATCCGCCATGCCAGATACTAGTCGGATGATCCTGATGATAAAAGGTGATCGGGCATGATGACCATGGATTGAATTTTGGGGTGACTGGCTCTATCGCATAGACGTCCCTGGGTGCGTGCTTGCGCTCCCTCTTGGGGATGTGTGTAGCATATATCATGTTCACCATTTTGACCTGACGGGGAAACTTCTTCTGTCCCCCTGTGTTTGGCTGCAGGGGCTCTTTGTCATCGTCCTCGCTCTGCGATCCCTTTTCCTTGTTTTCGGCATTTAACTTGCCGGTTTGCTTAAAGACCCAACAATCTCTGTTGGTATGGTTGGGTGGTTTGTCTGGGGTGCCATGAATTTGGCACGGATGGTCGAGTATGCGGTCTATGCTGGATGGTCCCTGATTGTTTCTTTTATACGCCTTGTTCCGCTGACCGGACTTGGAGCCGCTGAATCCGGCATTGACAGCAATGTCATCGGTGTTGTCGTCATTGCTTTGGTGTTTGTGTTTGTTGCATCGGAGCTTGCCATTGCGGTTCTTAACCTTGGAGGGGCCTTCCTCGCTTGCTGTGTTTTTGCTACAAGCTAACCAACTATCCTCACCCATGCAAAAGCGGGTCATGAGTGCCGTGAGGGCTGCCATAGATTTCAGCTTTTCTTGGCCGAGGTGGCGGGCGAGCCATTCGTCACGGATGCTATGTTTAAAGGCCGTCAGGGCTTCGGCATCCGGACAGTCGACGAACTGGTTCTTTTTGGTTAGGAACCTAGTTCAAAATTTCCCGGCTGACTTTCCAGGTTGTTGGACTATGTGGCTTAAATCATCGGCGTCCGGTGACCGGACATATGTGCCTTGGAAGTTGTCGAGAAAGGCTTCTTCCAAGTCCTCCCAGTTGCCGATAGAATTTCCAGGAAGGCTATTTAACCAGTGCCGAGCTGGCCCTTTCAGCTTTAGTGGGAGGTATTTGATAGCGTGGAGGTCATCTCCGCGGGCCACGTGGATATGGAGAATAAAATCCTCGATCCATAACGCGGGGTCGATCGTTCTGTCGTATGATTCATTGTTAACGGGTTTGAACCCTTTGGGCAATTTGTGATCCATTACTTCATCGGTAAAGCAAAGGGGATGTGCGGCGCCTCTATATTGGGCCGCATCGCGACGTAGCTCCAATGGAGTCCGTCTGCGGTTGTCGGCTCGGGTGTGACTAGGTTTGTCACGTCCGAATATGTAGGCATCATCACATGTCGAGGAACGTCCTCGTGATCCATAAATTGATCAGGACATGTCTCCAGTTCGACCAAATTTCAGATTCAGTTCTCTGTACTTGACGCCTTCTTTGAAGGCACAGACTGCTTGGTGATCAGGCATATTCTCTACCATGTGATGTAACGTGATCCATCTCTGGATGTAATCCCTCAAGGTTTCATTCGACTTCTGCACGCAAGACCGCAGTCCCGTCAGTCCTGCCGGTTGCTTGCATGTTCCTTCAAATGTAGTGACAAACACTCGGGCGAGATCTTCCCAAGTGTAAATGCTGCTGGTGTGCTAACTGATTCAGCCACGCTCCGGCCGAGCCCTCCAACATGAGAGGCAGGTGCTTCATGGCCACTTCATCACTGCCACCGCCAATCTAGACAGCCACTCGGTATTCTTCAAGCCAAGTATCGGGCTTGGACTCACTAGTGAACTTACTAACTCCAGTCGCCAACCTGAAGTTGGGAGGAATCACAGCGGCCCTGATGGCTCTACTAAAGCACTCTGGCCCTGAAACATGTACTCTGCTGCTGGTAGGTGCATCTCTGTCTTGACCTTCTCGGTGAGCTCTGTTCCTGTCGACCAAACCTTGAACGAGAATGGATCTCGCATCAAAGCCTGGTTCCCTGGGGTCGACTGGAATCCTTCGCCCAACACTATGAGGGCGTCTGTCATCATGTTGTCGAGGCACATACGATCCACTCCTCGGGGGAGGGGTGGGCACTCGACGTCGATCGTCACGATCGAATCGGTGATCATACTGCTCACGGTTTCCGTACTGATCACGCCGGTCCCCATGTCCCTCATGCCTCGGGGGCGATCTTGGACTATGAGCCGACTGGACTGTGTCTGCAGCAATGGATCTGCTATGGATCCTATTCCGCGACTGAGAAACAGCGGAATTCTGGTCTCCTGCTGCCCGGAGCAATGCTCTGATCTGCAGCAAGCCTCTGCCAGCCTCTGATTGGGAAGGCTGGATCGGCTCTGCTATACGGGCTGCAGCTGCTAAATTCTGAATCGGAGTTCGATATACCTGCGGGGGCAGAAAGAGCTGACGTCGACTAGATTCTGGAACCCGTTGTCGCGCACACTCGTCGAGTGCTCGTTGGAGGTTCTCTAGTCGAGTGCGCTCAGCCAAGTTTGCCAGGCACGCATCCTCCAAGGAATGAGCCTCGGGGGTTATTCCAACGATAGGAGTGTGCAGTGCATCCATGTTCCGGCGACGAAGTTCTTCTCTCTGCAGCGACGTGAGAGGCTCGGGGAGATATTCCTCATGGGGATGCAATGGGTCGCCTCCACCCGCGCCTCCGTCGGTGCGGGGAAAAGCGGGAGGACTGCGCGGTCCATCGACCATCAGAACCTCCGCCGCCGGATCACTGCTATCGCACTCGGATGCGGTCTCTGCGGATCCAGTCGAATAGGCCGTAGAGGGATTCGTCGGGCTCGATCGCCGCGACTTGAGGGGTGGCCGACTGGCGTGCCACCGCGTGTCTCACCCACCGCTGAAGTCTCGACCGACCGGAGCGCTTGCGCCGGCGGGAAACAGGGAGGGAGGACAACACAGGGGCCGACCGATAATGGGTCGATGGTTGCCGCAAGAGGACGCCGCGAACGCACGCGCGAAAGTGTGTTGCCCCGCGGACAGGGAGTGCGTCGACGTCGAGCGGAGCCTCCTGAAGCCAAGCGGAGTCGTCGGCGATGAACGTGAGCGCGCCGAGACGGATCTCGCGGCCCTCCACCAAATCTCCTCTAGAAACCATGATGATTTGGATCGGAAAATATCGCAACTCCTCCAACAAATCGCTAAGACACCGGCCCACGGTGGGCGCCAACTGTCGTGGTTCTAAGTCTGACAGTAATGTAGGGGGTAGGTATGGAGAGGCAAGATCTTAGCTATGGAGTAGTTGTAAGCACACAAGGTTTACGAGTTCAGGCCCTTCTCGGAGGAAGTAATAGCCCTACGTCTCGGAGCCCGGAGGCGCTCGACTAGATTATGTGTGTATGAATTACAGGGGTGCGAACCCTTTACACTGAGGAGGGGGGTGGCTTATATAGAGTTCGCCAGACCCCTCCGGCCCTCAGTTATGCAGGGTTTCTAATACATTAAGGTCGAGCGTTACTGGTAACGCCCCTAATAAAGTGTTACGATGACCATAAAAGCTACTTAATGACCGACCGTTAGCGTGCGGAGTGACTTTGATTCCTCCAATAACGAAGCAGAATACGAAGCACTTTTATATGGGTTGCGCATGGCCATTTCACTCGGCGTCCATCGCCTCATGGTCTATGGTGACTCAAATTTGGTGGTTAATCAAGTGATGAAAGAGTGGGACGTCAGATGTCCGGCCATGACTGGTTATTGCAATGCAGTGAGAAAGCTGGAGAAGAAATTCGAGGGGTTAGAACTTCATCACATACCCCGACTGAAAAATCAAGCAGCTGATGATTTGGCGAAAATAGGTTCCAAAAGAGAAGCCATTCCCAGCAATGTGTTTTTGGAACACATCCACACACCATCAGTTCAGGAGGATCCCTTCACTGAAGAAGCCCCGCAGCCAAAAAGTGCCACGGATCCGATTGAAGTTGAAGTTTCAGCTGTGGTCGACCTGATCATGGAAGTTTTGGTCACACTCCTATCTGGACGGTACCGTACATCACGTACATCCTAAGTAAAGAACTCCCAGAGGACGAACAAGAGGCTCGACAGATCGTCCATCGATCCAAGGCATTTACAGTCATGAAGGGACAGTTGTATAGAGAAAGCGCGACTGGAGTCAGTCAGAAGTGTATAACACTTGAAGAAGGTTAGATAATCCTTGATGATATCCACTCGGGGACCTGTGGTCATCATGCGTCCTCTCGGACCATTGTGGCTAAAGCATACCGAGCGGGATTCTACTGGCCAAGAGCGAATGAAATGGCGAAACAGATAGTCGACAAATGTGAAGGATGTCAGTTTAACTCCAATATGTCGCACAAACCCGCGTCAGCCCTGAAAACCATTCCACTCGTCTGGCCCTTCACTGTTTGGGGACTGGACATGGTTGGACCACTGAGAACGGGAAGGAGCGGCTTCACTCATGTGTTAGTAGCAGTCGACAAGTTCACCAAATGGATTGAAGCTAAGCCTATCAAGAATCTTGATGCTTGCACTGCTATAAGTTTCATCAGAGAGTTGATATTCAGATATGGAGTTCCGCACAGCATCATCACTGACAATGGGTCAAACTTCGATTCCGAAAAATTCAGAGCCTTTTGCGCCTCTCAAGGCACACGAGTCGACTACGCTTCAGTCGCTCACCCCCAGTCGAATGGACGAGCGGAAAGAGCAACCGGCTTAATTCTCAAATGGCTGAAACCCCGACTGATGCGCGATCTCAAGCACGCAGCAGGTGCATGGGTCGACGAGCTTCCATCAGTTCTTTGGGGATTGAGGACAACCCCGAACCGATCGACTGCAAGAACCCCATTCTTTCTGGTCTATGGAGCCGAAGCAGTTTTGCCGAGTGACCTGCTTCACAACGCACCCCGAGTCGAGCTCTACTCTGAAGATGAAGCAAAACAAGCCCGGCAGGACGCAGTCGACCTCCTGGAAGAAGAAAGAGAAATGGCCATGATCCGATCGACCATCTATCAGCAAGACTTGCGTCGATTCCATGCCAGAAAAGTGAAGAGTCGAGCCTTCCAAGAAGGAGACTTGGTCCTCCGAGTGGATCAACAGAAACCACACAAACTCGCTCCTACTTGGGAAGGTCCCTTCATAGTCACCACAGTCCTCCACAATGGAGTGTACCAACTTTATAATGTCGATCGCCAGATTGATGAGCCACAAGCCTAGAATGCGGAGCTGCTCCGCCCCTTTTATAATTGAATTCTCACTCAGATGAGATGTAATAAGAAAAACTTCTGTAGTTTATTTATCAAAGACAAGAGCGTTATAATTTTCCCAGTGATTGTTATTGTTTTTGTTTGCGTGAGAAATCCCCCAGTGTGTGGCTTAGCTGCGAATCCGTTTCGCCTAAGTTTGTAAAAATAATTTCCTACCGAGTGGTGAGCCAGCCTCCCACTCGGGGGCTTAGCTGCGAACCCGTTTCGCCTAAGTGTTTGAAAATCCTGCCGAGTGGAGAGCCAGCCTCCCACTCGGGGGCATAGCTGCAGTCCAGTACTCGCCTAAGTATTTGAAAATCCTACCGAGTGGAGAGCCAGCCTCCCACTCGGGGGCTTAGCTGCAGTCCAGTACTCGCCTAAGTATTTGAAAATCCTACCGAGTGGAGAGCGGCCCTCCCACTCGGGGGCTTAGCTGCAGTCTAGTACTCGCCTAAGTATTTGAAAATCCTACCGAGTGGGGAGCCAGCCTCCCACTCGGGGGCTTAGCTGCAGTCCAGTACTCGCCTAAGTTTGAAAAATCCTACCGAGTGGAGAACGACCCTCCCACTCGGGGGCTTAGCTGCAGTCCAGTACTCGCCTAAGTTTGAAAAATCCTACCGAGTGGAGAGCGACCCTCCCACTCGGGGGCTTAGCTGCAGTCCAGTACTCGCCTAAGTTTGAAAAATCCTACCGAGTGGAGAGCGACCCTCCCACTCGGGGGCTTAGCTGCAGTCCAGTACTCGCCTAATTTTGAAAAATCCTACCGAGTGGAGAGCGACCCTCCCACTCGGGGGGCTTAGCTGCAGTCCAGTACTCGCCTAAGTTTGAAAAATCCTACGGAGTGGAGAGCGACCCTCCCACTCGGGGGCTTAGCTGCAGTCCAATACTCGCCTAAGTTTGAAAAATCCTACCAAGTGGAGAGCGACCCTCCCACTCGGGGGCTTAGCTGCAGTCCAGTACTCGCCTAAGTTTGAAAAATCCTACCGAGTGGAGAGCAGCCCTCCCACTCGGGGGCTTAGCTGCAGTCCAATACTCGCCTAAGTTTGAAAAATCCTACCGAGTGGAGAGCGACCCTCCCACTCGGGGGCTTAGCTGCAGTCCAGTACTCGCCTAAGTTTGAAAAATCCTACCGAGTGGAGAGCGACCCTCCCACTCGGGGGCTTAGCTGCAGTCCAGTACTCGCCTAAGTTTGAAAAATCCTACCGAGTGGAGAGCGACCCTCCCACTTGGGGGCTTAGCTGCAGTCCACTACTCGCCTAAGTTTGAAAAATCCTACCGAGTGGAGAGCCACCCTCCCACTCGGGGGCTTAGCTGCAGTCCAGTACTCGCCTAAGTTTGAAAAATCCTACCGAGTGGAGAGCGACCCTCCCACTCGGGGGCTTAGCTGCAGTCCAGTACTCGCCTAAGTTTGAAAAATCCTACCGAGTGGAGAGCGACCCTCCCACTCGGGGGCTTAGCTGCAGTCCAGTACTCGCCTAAGTTTGAAAAATCCTACCGAGTGGAGAGCGACCATCCCACTCGGGGGGCTTAGCTGTAGTCCAGTACTCGCCTAAGTTTGAAAAATCCTACCGAGTGGAGAGCGACCCTCCCACTCGGGGGCTTAGCTGCAGTCCACTACTCGCCTAAGTTTGAAAAATCCTACCGAGTGGAGAGGGACCCTCCGACTCGGGGGCTTAGCTGCAGTCCAGTACTCGCCTAAGTTTGAAAAATCCTACCGAGTGGAGAGCGGCCCTCCCACTCGGGGGCTTAGCTGCAGTCCAGTACTCGTCTAAGTTTGAAAAATCCTACCGAGTGGAGAGCGACCGTCCCACTCGGGGGCTTAGCTGCAGTCCAGTACTCGCCTAAGTTTGAAAAATCCTACCGAGTGGAGAGCGACCCTCCGACTCAGGGGCTTAGCTGCACTCCAGTACTCGCCTAAGTTTGAAAAATCCTACCGAGTGGAGAGCGACCCTCCCACTCGGGGGCTTAGCTGCAGTCCAGTACTCGCCTAATTTTGAAAAATCCTCCCGAGTGGAGAGCGACCCTCCCACTCGGAGGCTTAGCTGCAGTGCAGTACTCGCCTAAGTACGAAACACATCCCAATCCGCAAGGACGACGAGGTGCAGGTCGACTGCCACCTTCTCCTTCGGAGCTTCGCCACAAATACAACGTGCGCTCCATCCCAATCTGCAAGGACGACGAGGTGCAGGTCCACTGCCACCTTCTCCTTCGGAGCTTCGCCACAAATACAACGTGCGCTCCATCCCAATCCGCAAGGACGATGAGGTGCAGGTCGACTGCCACCTTCTCCTTGGGAGCTTCGCCACAAATACAACGTGTGCTCCATCCCAATCTGCAAGGATGACGAGGTGCAGGTCGACTGCCACCTTCTCCTTCGGAGCTTCGCCACAAACACAACGTGCGCTCCATCCCGATCCGCAAGGACGACGAGGTGGAGGTCGACTGCTACCTTCTCCTTCGGAGCTGCGCCACAAATACAAAAGTTGTCTTGAGTGAAGAACGAGTTCCACTCGACGGAGAATTCGTGAAAATATTCAACGATAAACCAAGTTCAGATAAATCCTAAAGGTTCCAGACCGCAGATCGAAGTGCTCGGGCATTCAGCCCGAAAGAGTTTAACGGTTACAAATACCACTCGGCAAGCAAATTTAAGGTGGGACATAAAAGTTTGTTCACTCTGTAGGAGGAGGGCTGGCAGGCTCGACGAACTCGTCCAGGTCGACGCCGTCGGCGATCCGAGTGGCTGCAGCAATAAAAGTCTCCATAAAAGATCGGAAGTCATGCCTCTGGGTGTTGGCGACCTTGATTGCTGCCAGCTTATCTTGTCGCACCTCCTTGCAGTGGACACGAACCAAATACAGAGCCACATCAGCACCACGCCGGGCAGAAGATTTCTTCCACTCCTGCACTCGACCAGGGATCTCATTAAGTCGAGTCATCAGAGACTCGAGATCATTCTGGAGCGTGGCCCCTGGCCAAAGTTCCGTGTCGATCCGTGACATGGCGACCTTCAGTCGAGCCAAGTAGTCCACAACACCGTCGATGCGGGATTCCAGTCGGAGCAGATTCATGGCAGTTTCATCTTTCACGGGAGAGTTGATGGGGTCCAAACCTGGCTCAATACGCCCAGTCTCCTCCTCGAAGTTCTGGAAAAACTCTGCATTCACGATCCAAGGATAAGTCAATTTTCGTATGTTGAGTCAACAAAAAAAACATCAGTCAGAACAAAATGTATACCTTCAAGCTTGATGAACAACTTCTTGGCAAGGCTCCTCAGATAACTCTCCAGATCATCCCTCCTGCGAGCGATGCCTTCCATCTTCTCGTACAGGTTGACATTGTTTTTCTTCAAGCGCGTGCACTCCTTGTTGGCTTCGTTCAGGGCAGATTTCATCTTGGCGTTCTCTTCTTCCAATTGGCCAACTAAAGCCAGTTTCTGTTCAGCCAGAGCGGTTCTGTCGTCAGCTTTCTTTTGAGCAGCAGCCAAATCCTGATCCTTCTTCTCCAGAGCTTCATTCAGTTTTTATGCAAAGAAATGGTGCTTGATTCAGAAAGAGCAGAAGGGTACTCAAGCCTAAGACAAACCAGTCGACAAGCTCGTCTTACGATTGGCGTCGTCCTTGGCCTTTTGCAGCTCTGTCTTGGCCAATTCCAAGTCAAGGTTTAGCTGGATCTGCTGTTTCTCCAAGTCAGCAAAGCGAGCTCCAAGATCGCAAGATTTCTGCAAACAGGGAGGGGAAGTTATTTTACAGCGAAAAACGACAAATACAATCAATACTAAGACTACGGTCGACTGCCCGTAGTCCACCATAGTCTCGGGGACTACACCCAGTGAGTGCACTTTGCGTGCCCCCACCGGTTCGGTTTACACTCGACACGGCCAGACCAGATCGAGGGAAAGAATCAAAATACAAAGACTACAGTCGACTACTAGCAGTCCACCATAGTCTCGGGGACTACACCCAGTGGGTGCACTCAGCGTGCCCCCACTAGTCCAAAAATTCCATCGACGCACCTAGTGGGTGTACAGATGCAAAGATTTTCGGAAAGAGAGTCTCCAGATAGCATATCCTAACAGAACAAGTGGTGACCAGCTAACCTGAACATTGCTTTGGAGAGCCGAGCTGGCGTCATAGGTGGCCTGACAGGCGTCCCGCACCATCTTCACCTTCTCCATCATAATGCCCGCCTGGCGTATGGCTTCCTTGGCAGCATTCACTTCGTCCTCTGGGACATGATGGATCACAAAAACTGAAGGTGGGTCGGCAGGAGCTTGAGCAGTCAATGAAGAAGGCAGGGCACTCGACAAAGGTACGGCGAAGGTAACAGAACCCCGATTGGCATCACCAGCGTCCTGAACGACTGGTTCCGCCATCGGCGTCGACTGTGGCACCTTGCTTGCAGGAGCTTTCCTATTTTTCCTCGTCAAAGGCCTCTCAGGCTCTTCGTCATCATCATCGGGGAGGTCAATAATGTTAGGAGCTGTTCAAAGATCAATCGCCAAAATCACATCACCCAATGGTACACATTGAAGTTGAGTCGACCAAATAAAGACAGAATGACAGAAATCACACCCAGATTGGAAGTGACTGCATCCTCCATTACCTCATCCTCATATCTGTAAGCTAAGGTCCCAGGAGTAGCAGTGCTGCCAGTTCCAAAGTTTGTCTAGTTGAATCAAGAAAAAATAAACAGCACGGAGCGTCAAGTGAATACAAAGGGAGACACTCACGCAGAAGCGACGGGGATGTCAATCTTAATCTTCGGCAACACCTTCTGGGGCTTCTCCTCTGCAACTTTGAGATGCTTGGACACTTTTTCAGTTGGGGTTGGTGAAGATGTCCGAGGACGCTTTGAAGACTGACCAGTCTAAGCAATCGCCTTTTCACGGGCGCTCGGTCGTTCTTGGTCAAGCTTGGATCGCCTCTCCCTGCGAGGAGGCGACTCGACTTCTTCTTCATCACTTGAGTCGTCGCTTTCTTCGTCCTCTTCTCCGTCAAAATGCCATTCGCCACTGTCGTCGCTGCTCGCCTCTCCTTCCAGATCTTGCTCTTGCTCTCCGTTGGGCACTGAGTACATTTCGATAAGGGCCTGAAAGAAAGCAGGAAGAATAAAGTCAGTCGACGCAGTATAGACAGCTGCGCGAGTGAATTCAGATTATAATCAAAAGCTCAGAATCGGACCTTTTCTGGTTCGTGGGACTGGTCGAATGGAGGAACTCTCCTGGCTCCCCTGGGGTTGTCCTTGTTTCCGGTGATGCCCGACAGCCACCCCTCCAGTGTGTCGTCATCGACCTCCTCCAGGGTGAATCCGAGTGGTGTCGTCAAGACCCGAATACATCCACATCGGATGGTCTCGAGCTTGAAGAGGCTGGATGCGCCGCCGAAGGAAAACCTCCAAGAGATCCATACCAGTGACCCCGTCACGGATAAGCTGGACCACTCGTTCGACCAACACCCTAACTTGCGCCTTCTCCTCCGGGAGCACCTTCAAAGAGGAGGGTTTCCTCACTCAGTCCATGGTAAAAGGAGGGAGGCCAGTCGACTGCCCTGGCGTCGGCTGGTCTTTGCAGTAAAACCAGGTCGACTGCCATCTGCGGACCGAGTCGGGAAGAATCATGGCCGGAAAGGAACTTTTCCCTCTCATCTGAACACCAAGACCCCCACACATCTGAATCACTTGTGTTCTCTCATCACTCGGATTGGCCTTTTTCACCGTCTGAGAACGACAGGTGAAAATGTTCTTGAAAAGACCCCAGTGAGGCCGACAACCCAAGAAATTCTCGCACAAAGACACGAAAGCAGCGAGATACACGATTGTGTTGGGAGTGAAGTGGTGGAGTTGTGCCCCAAAGAAATTCAGAAATCCCCAAAAGAAAGGGTGAGGAGGCAAGGAAAATCCACGGTCGACATGGGTGGCAAGGAGAACGCGCTCACCCTCCCGAGGTTGCGGCTCGGATTCCTTCCCCGGAAGCCGCGCCGATCCATGGGGGATCAGTCCTCCGTCGGCTAGGTCGTCGAGGTCTTCTTGGCGGATCGCCAAGTGGATCCAGCCCTTCGGCAGGCCGGCTCGTGAGGAAGATCCACCCCGACTGGTCGCCTTCCCCTTCGCCTTTGCCGTCGCCTTCTTCGCCCGCTCCAGAGCCGCCGTCTTTTCCTTCCCCATCATCGTCGGCGAGACGCGTACGAAGCGGCGGCGCTGGGGCGAGAGCGAGCGCGACGAAGAAGCCTAAAGAGGAGAAGAGGAAATGAGAACGCACTGTTCAAGAAACCTCGGTCCGACGCCTTATATGAGGTCACTTCCGAGTGGCTGACTGGTAGGCCCGGACTATCCTGTCAAATCCCGTAACAATTGCACGCGCGATACGTGGCGAAAAAGGTGGTGCAGAGATCGAGGCAGCTCCGCCCTATCCCATTCGATTATTGCGGCCTCCCCCGTCCCGCGCGCTTCCCAAAATTCGAATCCCACGAAATCTGCGGGCAGCAGAACAACTTGTCAGACGGAAGATCTACTCCACACCGTCACTCGGAGCTTTTCAAGTAAAGAAACTCACTCGACAAAAAACCAAGAATGGATCAAGGAGACTGAAAAGGAAGTTGCTGTCATCACTCAGGTTCATTGATCCGAAACAAGATATGTTCATGGCATGAAAAATGAGTCGGAGAAGTTCTCAACTCCTTCCCCACTCAAACCTCGATCCATTCGGGGGCTAATGATGAAGCTATGTACCTAGGGTAGGGTCCTGGACCTGTCCTAACTACCCTACCCAAGGACATCTCTAGAAGAAATCACCCTTCAATCGACTTGGAGGTGTTCCACTCAACAGACTCGAAGACACTCGACCAAGAAGCAATCACTCGACCAAGATCCAACCACTCGACGGCCAGGAGACCTAAAGTCACTCCACACGCTAACGGTCGGTCATTAAGTAGCTTTTATGGTCATCATAGCACTTTATTAGGGGCGTTACCAGTAATGCCCGACCTTAATGTATTTGAAACCCTGCATAACTAAGGGCCGGAGGGGTCTGGCGAGCTCTATATAAGCCACCCCCTCCTCAGTGTAAAGGGTTCGCACCCCTGTAATTCATACACACATAATCCAGTCGACCGCCTTCGGGCTCCGAGACGTAGGGCTATTACTTCCTCCGAGAAGGGCCTGAACTCGTAAACCTCGTGTGCTTGCAACTACTCCATAGCTAAGATCTTGCCTCTCCATACCTACCCCCCTACATTACTGTCAGACTTAGAACCACGACAATCGTTTGGAAGAACCGGGACACAATCGCAGTAGTTCTCCCTTTACTACCCTAGCCGATATAGTGGAACGTAAGGTAGTAAGCACAGGAGCCGGGCAACCCAACTATTGACCAAAGACATGATTCGGAGCCGATGCATATAATGCTATAAGTTTGGGGTGCCGAACTGTACTATAAAAAGTGTTCAGACTTTGTTGCTGTATTGCGGGGCACGATGAAGCCCCTGGTGAAGTAAAATGTACCAGGGTGTACATGTGCAATGAGTAATAGATATAAAGGTAAGGAAAAACGGAAAATTAAGTAATAAGCTGACGCTACCATTTATTTACCATTTGTAATGTGATTGATACGTCGAGGCCTACTTGTACAAGTAATGCGATAAGCAAGTAAGGCTATTTAACATGACATGACCAAGAGCGAGCTGCGTGCGGGTATGTAAAACAGGTATAGCAATCATTAGTACAGACCACCTGGGGATTCCTTTGTACGCCAAAGCTCCTTGACTCCTTGGTGTGTCCGACAAACGGGTTGTCAGGAGAAACCTCGAAAAAGAGAAAAACCCAAAAATGAAAAGTAAAAGTAAAAGTGTGCGAATCCTATGGTCAGTCGAGACGCACTGTGGATCGCGAGCTAGCTATGCCTCCGTCGATACCCATGGGATTTTGGGTGCGCAGTTATGTACGCGCGGTACGAATGTCGCTGTTTGATCAGGACTAGGACGGAGGCCAAATTGCTAGTTATGCTCTTGACGAGCCGGGATGTCTTGCTTCCGAATAGTTCGGACCCTTTTAATGGTGTCCGAGGGCTTGGCCACTGAACTAAGGTTCCCCTGGAAAAGGCCGCGCTGTATTTCTGCTGCTAAGGTCGTGGTATGCTCCTCGGTATGGAGGGAGCGTTCCGTATTTCCATTGGTTGTTATGACGCCACGTGGTCCGGGCATCTTGAGCTTGAGATAAGCGTAGTGAGGTACTACATTGAATCGAGAAAATGTGGTTCGTCCAAGCAGTGCGTGATAGCCATTGCGGAAGGGGACGATGTCGAAGATTAACTCCTCGCTTCGGAAGTTGTCCGGAGATCCAAAGACAACCTCTAGTGTGATTGAGCCCGTACAACGGGCCTCTACGCCTTGTATGACTCCTTTAAAGGTAGTCCTTGTGGGCTTGACCCGTGAGGGGTTAATGCGCATTTTGCGCACTGTATCCCGATAGAGAAGATTGAGGCTGCTGCCACCGTCCATGAGGACTCGCATCAGATGGAATCCATCAATGATTGGGTCTAGGACTAGTGTGGCTGATCCGCCATGCCGGATACTAGTCGGATGATCCCGATGATAAAAGGTGATCGGGCATGATGACCATGGATTGAATTTTGGGGTGACTGGCTCTATCGCATAGACGTCCCTGAGTGCGCGCTTGCGCTCCCTCTTGGGGATGTGTGTACCATATATCATCACCATTTTGACCTGAGGGGGAAACTTCTTCTGTCCCCTGTGTTTGGCTGCAGGGGCTCCTTGTTATCGTCCTCGCTCTGCGATCCCTATTCCTTGTTTTCGGCATTTAACTTGCCGGTTTGCTTAAAGACCCAACAATCTCTGTTGGTATGGTTGGGTGGTTTGTCTGGGGTGCCATGAATTTGGCACGGATGGTCGATTATGCGGTCTATGCTGGATGGTCCCTGATTGTTTCTTTTATACGCCTTGTTCCGCTGACCGGACTTGGAGCCGCTGAATCCGGCATTGACAGCAGTGTCATCGGTGTTGTCGTCATTGCTTCGGTGTTTGTGTTTGTTGCGTTGGAGCTTGCCATTGTAGTTCTTAACCTTGGAGGGGCCTGCCTCGCTTGCTGTGTTTTTGCTACAAGCTAACCAACTATCCTCACCCATGCAAAAGCGGGTCATGAGTGCCATGAGGGCTGCCATAGATTTCAGCTTTTCTTGGCCGAGGTGGCGGGGGAGCCATTCGTCACGGATGCTATGTTTAAAGGCCGTCAGGGCTTCGGCATCCGGACAGTCGACGAACTGGTTCTTTTTGGTTAGGAACCTAGTTCAAAATTTCCCGGCTGACTTTCCAGGTTGTTGGACTATGTGGCTTAAATCATCGGCGTTTGGTGACCGGACATGTGTGCCTTGGAAGTTGTCGAGAAAGGCTTCTTCCAAGTCCTCCCAGTTGCCGATAGAATTTCTAGGAAGGCTATTTAACCAGTGCCGAGCTGGCCCTTTGAGCTTTAGTGGGAGGTATTTGATAGCGTGGAGGTCATCTCCGCGGGCCACGTGGATATGGAGAATAAAATCCTCGATCCATACCGCAGGGTCGGTCGTTCCGTCGTATGATTCATTGTTAACGGGTTTGAACCCTTCGGGCAATTTGTGATCCATTACTTCATCGGTGAAGCAAAGGGGATGCACGGCGCCTCTATATTGGGCTGCGTCGCGACGTAGCTCCGATGGAGTCCGTCTGCGGTTGTCGGCTCGGGTGTGACTAGGTTTGTCACGTCCGAATATGTAGCCATCATCACGTGTTGAGGAACATCCTCATGATCCGTAAATTGATCGGGTATATCATGTTTTATTGTTCAGGTCATGCCGAAGGTCATATGTATGACCAAGAGCTGATTACCTCTGCCTTTGCGATGAGGCGGGGCGGGCTGGTGTTCGTCTTGAGTTTCTGATTTGTCCCGTCCACGTGGTGGTCGGTCAGCTGCATTGCGCAATGGTGGTATGTGTTCCGCCGCCTCGTCGTTGAAATGAGGTATTAATTTACGCTTCAGGCAGCTTTTGGCCGGGTGCTTGAGGCCATATCTTTCAGTTGCTAGGACGTCGGTCCATTTATCATTGAGCAGATCTTGGTCAGCTTGAAGCTTCTGTTGCTTCTTTTTCAGGCTCCTTGCAGTGGCTATTAGTTGGCGCTTGAAGCGCTCCTGCTCAAGAGGTTCCTCAGGCACGATGAAATCCTCGATGCCGAGGCTCACCTCATCCTCGGAGAGCGGAATATAATTACTGTCCTCCGAGTCCTCGTGCGTGGCTTGTCTACCAGGGCTATCCTGCCCATTATCCTGTTCCCCATGTTCGAAGGTTACCTTGACGGGGTCTTCATTATTTTTGGCATCGTCGGAAGTGTTATCTTCTCCGGTGTCGGTGTTGCTATCTTTACTACAGCGTGACTTTGAGCGGTGCCGCCGACACCGGCTTTTTGATTGTATCTCAGGAGGTTTATCCTCAACTGGGTCTTCTTTGTCATCTCCGCCATTCTCCTTTGGTGCTTCCACCATGTACACGTCGTACGAGGAAGTGGCCGTCCAGCGTCCGGTGAACGGCGGGTTATGGGCCTCTTCTTCTCTGGCATCGTCATCCATACCATCTATGTCCTTGGAGTCGTAATCAAGTGTGTTGGTCAAATCCTCGACCGTGGCTATGAAGTGGGTGGCGGGTGGGAAGAAAAATTCTCCACCATCATCCCCTAGTTTGGGCCGGATATAATTCGGCTGTGAGTCCCTCATCAAGTACATGTTTTTTAATGAGTTTAGCACGTCGCCCAAAGGCGAGTGCTGGAAGATGTCTGCGGTGCTGAATTCGATGATCGATAAACGATCCAGTTCAGCGTCCGCGTGCTCGCATGGTTCGGAACTTGTACCCGGAGAAGAGTCCAGAGTTCCGGTGACACGATTGTTGCATGAGGTTAAATCCATGTGCGGCTCCAACGCCGGGGAATCTGTGGCCTCCGTGGTGGGGTCGAGCCTCCGATCCTTGGATGTCGCGGTGTGCTCCGGTTCTAAGGCCAAAGTGGTTACAGGAGCTATCTCCCGGATGCGGTCTGACGACAGATTTAGGTCATGTTTGTCAAGGTGACCAGGAGCGGTTGCCACGGTTTCGAATCCGGCAAAGATCAAATCTCCACGGATGTCCGCAACGTGATTCAAGCTCCCAAACCTGACCTGATGGCCAGGGGTGTAGCTCTCGATCTGCTCCAGGTGGCCAAATGAGTTGGCCCGCAGTGCGAAGCCGCCGAACATGAAGATCTGTCCGGGAAGGAAGGTTTCTCCTTGGACAACGTCACTATCGATAATTGAAGGGGCCATCGAACCTTTCATCGACGGCACAACGGAACTCTCAATGAAAGCACCAATGTCGGTGTCAAAACCGACGGATCTCGGGTAGGGGGTCCCGAACTGTGCGTCTAAGGTCGATGGTAACAGGAGACAGGGGACATGATGTTTACCCAGGTTCGGGCCCTCTCTACGGAGGTAATACCCTACGTCCTGCTTGATTGATATTGATGAATACGAGTATTACAAGAGTTGATCTACCTCGAGATCGTAATGGATAACCCTAGAGGTCTAGCTTGTATGGCTATGATGATGAATCTCTCCCTCTCTCCGGACTAAGTCCTCCGGTTTATATAGACACCAGGGAGATCTAGGGTTACATAAGGTCGGTTACAAAGAAAGGAATCTACATATTCGGTCGCCAAGCTTGCCTTCCACGCCAAGGAGAGTCCTATCCGGACACGGGTGCAGTCTTCAGTCTTCGCATCTTCACAGCCCATCAGTCCGGCCCATGGCTAATAGGCCGGACGCCCGAGGACCCCTTAGTCCAGGACTCCCTCACATGCCCTTCCCCCCAACCGAAGTTCATCCTAGCAAAGTGCGAAGTAGCTAGCAGCCACCCCTCCCTTGTGTCAACATGAACGGAATCCTAAGCTATGAATGCACATGCCCCCCCAACTGAGGTTCACCTAGCAAAGTGCGAAGTAGCTAGCAGCCCCCCTTGTGTCAGCACAAAGGGAATCCTAAACTATGAGCATGCCCCCTCTCCCCCCCAACCGAGGTTCACCTAGCAAAGTGCGAAGTAGCTAGCAGCCCCCCACCCCCTCGTGTCGCCACGAAGGGAATCCTAATTAAGGTATGAATGCATGACCCCCAACCGAGTTTCACCTATCAAAGTGCGATGTAGCAACCCCCCCACACACACACTTTCAGTCGGTGGGCCAGAGAGGCATATATCTCACCAAGATGGATCGTAAAACGGACCAAGAATAATCCACCTTGGTCATACAACCTCTCTCTTATTTTTGGTCAAAGTGATGGCCATCCATGCGACCCCGGAGATGGTCTAGCTCGCCAATAATCACGCAAGTAGCTAGTCCCCGAAGGCAACCACTGCATGCGTGTGGCCCAAACATATGTATGGAGAGGTGTGTTTTTGAGTAACAATGAACAACTTTGATGTGGCACCGTGATTTCGAACTAGAAATCCCCACACTGAGTGAGGGTTAGGTTTACGATGCATATGTATGTTACACCACACTTCAAGCCAACGGCGGGGATTCATATATGCATGCATGCGTGCATAGTATATGCGCTCAAACTTAATTAGGTCCGAATCTCACCATGATCTATACTACGATAACACTAACCAAATGAAGAATCCGCCATGGTAACCTATCTTGTTGGTGGTCAAGGTGATCATGGATGTCCACGCGGGCCCACGAATATATAGGCTTGTCGCCGATAACCACACGAGGGAGTGTATCATTCGAAGGCAACCACTACATGCATATGTATGGAGGTGATGCATGCATGCATGTTTGAATACAGAACATTGATCTGGCGCGTGTGTCAAAAATCATACACTAGCTCCCCACACAGAGCGAGATCGGTTCATGATTGTGTCGTTGTACTAGTCACTTCGACTCGATGGGAGGGATTCATGCGCACACATGCATATGTGTTTGTGCTCAAAGTGTATCATGCATGTCATCCCAGTGCAAAAATAATAATCCCCTCCTAAGTCAAATTAACCTCTCTTGTTGTCAGGCAAAAACAAGTGATGGACCAAGCGGGCCCATAGATGGAAAGCATCGATTTCGTTGATAACCGCTTAAGTGGGTGTGAGACGACAACCACCACCGCTTTGCATGAGGGCCAAACATATATATGTTGAATACCCAAAATGCACAACTTTGATGTGCCACAGGCCTCAAAAACTGTAAACCATGCACCCACACAGAGTGAGGTTCATATCAAGCGTACTACATATGATGGTCCCTTTCCCCCTTCTTCACCACATACTATATGCTCCTACCGTAATATATGTACAACCCAAAAGAATCCTCATCGTTGGTGAAATTAATTAACCTCTCCCGATGTAGGTCAAAGTGATGCATGCATGCATGCATAGACGATGGCCTCGTGGGCCCACAGATGGAAGCATCACACATGAGTGTCCTATCTAGGATATATATGCATCTGGCCCAAAAAGGTGTTGTGTGATGTTTGAATAACCAATTTCACAATTTTGATGTGGCACGTGGCTTGGTAACCAAAAAGTCCCGACACTGAGTGAGGTGTACTTGTTCATGGACGCATAAGTACAGTATATATGCTAGCCCCCTCCCACCTCTTCGACGCGTACTATATACCACCATAACACAAACAAAAAAGATTATACCTTGCTGGTCAAATTAACCTCACTGCCGGTTATTCATCAAAGTGATGGACAATGACCTCGCGGGCCCACAGAAAGTGTCACATGCGAGTATCGAGTGTCGTGTAGGACAACCATCGACTGCATGTGGCCAAAACATTTATGTATGAAAGGGTTGTGTAATGTTTTAAATAACGATTTCACGACTCTGATGTGGCACCAGCCTCATAACAAAACGGCCAACCCACACGGTGGCTCGCAACTCGTAGTGTACTGCGAGCCACCCGCCACCCCCAGATGCATACACCCCCACACACACCGTGAATCCACCGCAACTATGATGCATGTTAAACTAATTATCCCACGGTGAACATACATGTTACCAAAGGAGGGACATTTTAATTTCAAAAAATTCACAGAGATCATTAAGACGTTTTAGTACATTCATTGATTGATTTTCTATGGGTATAATGTGCAAAAATCAAATTTGAGCTACATGCACACATGATACTGCACCTAAATGGATTGCAAAAACATATGTGTCTCACTAGGTGCACGTTTACTCCCCGTGCAACAAATTTCAAACATTGAGAATCTTGATTTTTAAATTCTAGTACATCCAAAACTTATTTGAAGTTCATGAAACTTATCGTGTTGTCATATGGACACCAATACAAAGTAGCATTATACCTTTTATTTGTCAAATTTGAGACCAGTTTTGATCTAATCTTTATCTAATTTCAAACGGGAGATTATTAATAATTGGGAGCCAATATCCCAAACAGATTATTTATTCGAACCGTGAGCGTTAGACCAACGATGGATACATGCCATGCTTCGATTAAGCAATAAAGAGGCAACATTATTCATCCAAATATAAAAACAATATACGTGCCGCCGCGCAACCCATGTGGCGTGCGAGCAGGCGTGAGTTGACGGGACGCATGCAAGCAGTCCGCCGCACAGGCAGACGGGGAGGCGTGCATGCATGTGTGTGAATTGATGGAGGCGTGCTCGCTGCGCAGTGTTATCGGGAGGCGTGCGAGTAGCTGTGTGAAACTTTGGTAGGCATGCCAGCATTCTGGTGCGCAGGCTCACCGGGAGACGAGCCATCGGTTTGACCGCCGCCCGCCTCTCTCCCACAACTCCCACTACTCCATATTAATGGTGCGCCCGAGCGGCCAAACCCCCCCATCCTCGCTACGCACACACGATCCTCTCTCTCCGCTTGCAACCTCGACGCCGCTCTCAGTCCACAAAGCCGTCAGTGTATGAGGATGCCGCCGAAGCACCCCATTGGAGGGAGTGACGACGCCGGGGCTGCTAAAGCACTAGAGCACGGCGTGGAGATGGAGACAGAGGTTGCCGTCACCACCGGCGAGTTATCGCTGCACCCTGACGTCGTCGACGGCGTCGAGCTTCCACATCCGGAGGCGGAGTTCCACACCGACTACGACGACCACTCCGGCGACGACTCCGACGACGACGGACAGCTAGTTAGTCATCTATACCCATTTATGTGTCAAATAGATCATAGGGTTTCTCTGGTTACTCCTGCCTCCCCCTTTTTGGAATAGAAATCATGTGGTTATGTTCTCCCAATCCATGAAATCTGAGTAAGTTTCGTTAGATCCGTGTAGTGTATTGATTGTTTGAATGGTACAGGTGATAAGTGATTAGTTGTTTCATCTGTGCAAATGATTTCTACTAATAATCCGACTAGGGTTAGTGTTCATGCTAATAATTCCTAGCCAAGACTTGACAATTGATTTTGAATGACCTACCTACGTTTGTGCCATTATTTTCTTCAAGATTGGTCTGTACATAGATGACTGTGCTTATAAATCGAACCATAATCTCTGGATATGTATAAATAAATAGCCATAAATTCCTAATCCTACTTCACGACATGTAATCAGTGATTTGATGCCAAATTTGTTTTACTCTTTGTATAGGTGTTGTCTGAAGATGTGGACAACGAGGATGAAGATGTCCAGAGGAGGTACAACAGGCAAATCCTGAGGGAGCTTTATGCGGGAATGCATAACAGGAGTATTAGGACCTGGAACGGCGGCTATGGATGCCCATTTTGCAACCAGAAGCTTCATGACGTGTATCTAAGTGTTCTGGCGCATGAAAGAGGATGGGTCGTTGGCTCCTTCAAGCATAAGTATTCTCGCAGGGTGGCGTACGGCGCATACGCCGAGTACCTGGAGAAGCTTCAGGATCGTGCTGGCCTTTGAGATGAGATGTGGGATGGATGGAACTATATATGTATGCTTGAGTATGCTTGATACTGTTGAATTATGTACTACTTATGGTTGAACTATGCTTATCTACGTGTACGCTTATTATCTATGTCTGAGTATGTTAATTATTTCGCCAAATTTGTAAAAATTACAATGGGGGACCAATAAACTAGGATGGAGGTAGTATGTCAATCACACACGGTTCCCAAAATTTGAACCGTGTGCCATGACTTTCATTTTGCCTGCTACGTCAATCGCATACGGTTCGCTCTAGCCAACCATCGCCCCCAAAATTCTTTGTGGGACAGAAAACCCTCACCACCCAATTCAAAAAAGGAAAAAGAAAACCCTCACCATCCCCATGTCACAAAAACCCTCACCCCGCCCGCCACCCACCTCGGCCCCTCCGGTACGTTCCCCGTTCGCACCTGCACAAGCTCCTCTGCATCAATGCCAGGCTGCCGGCAAAGCCCACCGCATTTCGCCACTTCCGCTTGCCGCCGCTTATCGCCATCGACTTTCTCGACGCTGCTCGCGGTCGACCCAGCTCCGCTCGGTTGGGGAATCTGCCGTACTGAGGGTTCTTTCTCATGGACGACAAGGTAACTAATTTAACGAGATATTATCTCATCTCTTATCCCAGTTCATCTGCCTCCTTTAATCACCCGAAGGAAATCGTCGTGAATTCATTTTTGCTCGAGCAGATTTGAGGGTTTTCTTTCATTCATAGAATGTACAGTGCGCCGATACTTCAGGACTTGGCAACCGCCGCTAGAGATTCCATCTCATCGTACCAGATAACTTGGGGACACACGCGGTATGTTCAATCTCACCCTAAATTGGTTGGCATGGCCTACTTTCCTGAACATATTCTAAATATTGCTACATTTGGATAAAAGGTGCCACATGCACCATATACGTCAAAGGGGATTCCCCCCTCTCCTTTCTATATTAGGCAAATTAATGATGTATTGTTCTTTTGATTACTCTCATATTTCCATGACATCATGTTTACCCTATCTGTTTAATTATAGACTTTTGTCCTTCGATTTCAACTGCTGTACAGTTCTTTCAATTTGGGGCCATATTTGCATGTTACCATATTTTCTTTAACAACCCTACCATTTTATGCAAGACATCCCTCGCTATGCAACAGATTATGTAGTGCACAATTTTTCCCTTTACATACATCAAGGCTCCACGAATGTCATATTGCGCACAAACCATGGATTTACAATCATTGCTACTGTAAGACTTGATGAACGTGGTGACTCCTATTTCCACACTGGCTTTTGGAATGAAATTGCAAAGTTTTATGTGCTGAAAGCTGGCACTAAAATTGCACTACACATAGAAGGGCCTGGTCATCAGATATATGCTAACTTCCCCGACAAAATCATCCGTCCAGACTTTGTTTGACATAAGTTTTCTTTTCAACTATCTACATATGTTGACTTACACAACAATATCAAATGAATTGTGTAGTATTTAAGGAACCAATCGCTATTCCCTTATCTTAATATATTCCTACCTAATAACTTCTAGTTACCAATAAACTTTCCTATTGCCCTGTCTTAACTAAATATTCCTTGTACTCCCATTTCTATCAGAAAGCGCCGCTGATAGGGAGACTCCAGCGGTGGAGAACGGGGCTGCCAACAAGCGGAGGTGGGGTGAGCTAGAACCGCAAGCGACTCTAGCAGGCCTAGACTTAATCATTAGTTGAGAGTCATCATCTCCCTCCTCCCAATCAAATATGGGGTGCGGACAACCCTCCTTTCCCGGCGGTGGCACCCCCTATGGAACTCCAGCACTCTTGACCTCATCGACACCCACGAGCTCTGCCATGGCTATCGCAAAAGCTTGGATGCGTTCTCCAAGATCCTCGGCAGTCACCTTGGCCCAACCAAAGGCCTTAGAATGGGCAAGTCCCGTTCCAACGGCAAGGACCGAGCCAAGCTTGACGACTGGTTCCGATCCCCCGCCCTAGATCAGCTTGAGGAGCTCAGTTTTGATGATGGGCATATGCAGTCGCTGCCAACATCTGCACTCCGCCTCGCGCCCACGCTGCGCGTCGCCAAGTTCAGGAACTGCCATTTCCCGCCCCTTAATGACGCGCCCGCTCTTATTCTACCATGACTGAAGCACCTTGAGCTCATCGTCGTCCACCTCTCAAAGGGTGACATGGAGCGCCTGCTCCATGGCTATACTGCACTCAAGTTCCTTTGTCTTCAGGCGATCAATGGGTTGAGTACCTTCCACACCACCTCCATGACTCTCCGGACTATTTATGTGTGTTGCTGGTGTGGCAGGAAGACATCACAAAAGGTGGACCACAGTATGGTCATCCAGGACACACCTGCACTTGAGAGATTACTTGTAGTTGATCAAGAAGGTCCAACAAGAATCAATGTCATTTCTGCGCTGAAATTGACAGTGGTGGGCTACTCGTCTGACAAATACTCCGAACTTGTTATTGGATCCACACCCATTCAGGTACAACAACCGCCTTCTACCTCTCCTTCTACAAATTAACATTATTTCCAATTTTGAAGATGTTTGTTTGTCTATCATTCAGAAAATGATTCCAACAAGCTTGACCCCGAAACTGCAAACAGTGAAGGTCTTGGAACTAGAATCTATCGGGCCCGACCTAGAGCAAGTTGTCAGTTTCCTGAGATGCTTTCCGTGCCAGGAGAAGCAATATATCGAGGTGATGTTCCTTTCCTGTTAAATGTTAACCATAAGGGAGTTCAATTTATGACACCTTTTTCCAAGTTTACAATGACAATGTACTATGATTTCTGAAGGTTCTTTTGGAGGATTTCAGTACATACATGCCCCCCCCATATTGGTTGCTTGATCCATATGGTTACAATCAGTAAGCATTTCTCCTTTGGATTCATCTATACTAGTTTTCTTAGGGAACTTTTCATCCACTCCAACCTCTTGTGAAGAAGGCTACATTTTTCTAGAATGTAATCAAATGCCCATGTTAATCATGTCAGATCGAAGATGGCATGTTAGTGCATTTTACAAATCCTCCAAACCAAATAGCTTGGCTTGTAGTAATGTTCAAAACTGCATGTAGGCACTAACACATTTTCTTCTTTTGCAGATAAGATTAGGCCCAGTGGTGGATAATGTGATACAATATAACAATCACATCGAATGCCTAGATCTGCATCTCTCAGAAATTACTTTGAACTCCTATCGAGGGACCTTATCGGAGATTATATTTGCCAGGTTCTTTGTTCTCAGAGCAAGGGTGCTGAAGGAAATGAGGTTTGCGCTACATTTATTTCGAAAAATGAATGGTATGTTGATCAGCGCCAGCGCCTACGGCAGAATGGAGTAGGCTCCAAAAATGCTGAATTTCATTTTGGAACTTTAGATGACAGAGTAATCGGAAGTCATCGGGTCAACCCCATACATGACTTCTCAGTGACTGACCCCTTTGCAAAAATTGTGAGGTTTCTAAGCCAGACTTAGAAGCGGTGATATTAGTTTGAACTCTCTGATATCCATGTTTAGCGCATCAGTGCGAGCGTTTGCAGCTGATGAGCTGAATTTCATTTCTAATATCAGTTTGAACCTTGTAATCTTTGAATTTGAGCCATATAACTCTAGAATTTGAACCTTGTAACATTTCGAGCTATTGTGGTACAATCATTGAAATGGCATCATATGAGACTCGTATATTGCTAGCACTATTTTGACCTTAATATGCAATGGTCTTAGATTTTATTAACCATTCTCGAATCAGTTTACCTTGCCGATCTCACATCACACGATCTGTATAGCTAACTCGACTGCATTGTAGAGCGCAGAATTAATTATCGCACTCGAGTGTCCATCATCACCCTTCTGTGTAACTTTGACCTCATCACCCAAGGGTAAACTAATGACCGAAGTCATTCCACACACTTCGTTTTTACAAAGCTTTTTGCCAATAAACGCCCACGATTTGTCCCTCTTCAAGCCATTGCGTGGCCAAACTAGCCGGGCGGGAAGCTTGCGTGGTAAATAGCGCGGTAGCGCGGGAACAGGCTCTTCGAGCCCATGCCTGGGGTGCGGTGTTGTTAAGCGTGCACTGGATTCTGGAATCCTCCGCTATGAACGCCGTGAAAAGACGTGACGATTACAGGCCAGCTGGCCCCATTTATTACAGCGGGCATTTAACCTACCCTTGTGTCTCTTCAACCTTTCGATCGCGCCCCACCATTGCAAGAAGCACACCCACCACGAGAAATTCTTAGAGGGTATCCTGCGCGGCTCCAATGGCGCTCCGAGCGGCTGCCGACGACGAGCAGCAGTTCACCATGCGTGCCATGGTGGGCACCCACAGAAGGTTCATGGACCTCTCGATGGTGTACACCAACGACCCGGTCTGGGCGGAGCACTCCATCCACATCATGGAGCTGTTGCTTGCCGAGGAGAAGTACAAGGTGGTCGGGTTCGACCTCGAGTACACCCGCGCTCGTGCCGGGTCTCGTCCCAAGGTTACCGTCGCCCAGATGTGCGTGCGCCACCACGTCCTCGTCTACCACTACTTCCTGGCCACAAGGCCTTGCGAGTGTTTTGCCAGGTTGGTCAACAACCCCCACTACATGTTCGCTACGGTGGACATAACCAACGATGTAAAGGCGGTTGAGAATTCGGGCAACGCTTGCCAGAATCTTGTCGGCATGCAGGGCTAATACAAGATGAGGGGTAGCAAGGAGCATGAGAAGGACTCACTGGTTCACCTCGCCGAGGCCAGCATCGACCCCTACTAAAGAGACATGAAGGATTCGTGCAACAAGGACAAGCGTGCCTGGCACTCGGCCTGGATGGAGACACTCGACAAAGCTCACGTCGTGTACGTGACCAAGCAAGCGTACACGAGCTACGACATATACAGGCGGATCGTTGACATGAGAAAGTTCCTCCTTCCCCAAAACGGCCATGGATCCAGCCGGAAGCAGAGCAATGGCAAGCGTCGTTGCAACAATAAGTAGATGATTAGATCCTCGTTTCTCCTACTTTAGTATGCATGTAATTGCTTTCTTTGGTGTGTGGAAATGTTATGTGTGTATTCACTTGCATAATTGTATGCTTAATTTGGTTATGCAACGTTGTCTTTTTAAGTATATATGTTGATGTTGTAGACAGAGCGTAGATGTTGTGCGGACAAAGAAAATCACATCGCACACGGACTAAACAATGGAACTCGTCGGTGATGTTTTCATCAATCACTCACAATTGTATACAAGCAATCATTTGGTCACAACACACATGGCTTGTTAGCAGTAATCGTCTGTGTTGTTATCGGTCTTCGCACACGTCTCCGATTACAGACCTGTTTGCCTCGTATCACACACATCTTGTTCATTTGAACCGTTTATGTTCTCATGTCTCAACGCAACCAGTTCATCCGAGTGAACCGCATGCCGTATAACGCACACACCTTTGATCTGGCTAACCGTTTCTTTTGTGTGGCCTAATCACAAATAGTTCATCCGAGTGAACCGTATGATGTGTATCGCACACGCCTTCATCTGGCTGCCCATTTCTTTTGTTCCTCCTCATCACAAACAGTTCATTGAACTGAACCGCATACCCTTCATTGCACACGCAAATAAAACCTGAACCGTGTTTGATGCATCCGTCATCGCAAACGTTTTATACATTTCTGACGGTTTTCATACAGCACCGTTTGCGATTATTGCATCACACACAATTTCTCTAAGGGTCTCTGATCGTAGTGTCACGTCAGCGGCATCCTGCAGTGGTGCATGCTTCGGGAATCACAAACCTTAACACCAATATTCTTACTAACCACAACCGTCTACCAGTACCTCCCACATATTTGTTGGTGCAACAAACCCAGGGTCTGTTGCCCAGACTATGCACAGGCACCGGAACATGATCGAGGTGTTGGGGAATGTAGCATTTAATTTCAAGTAAATTTACTACGATCACGCAAGATCTATCTAGGAGATGCATAGCAATGGGAGGGTGAGAATGTGTCCACATACCCTCGTAGACCGAAAGTGAAAGCGTTAGTTTAACGCGGTTGATGTAGTCGAACGTCTTCTCGATTCAACCGATCAAGTACCGAACGTACGGGACCTCCAAGTTCTACACACATTCAGCTCGATGACGTCCCTCGAACTCTTGATCCAGCAAAGTGTCGAGGGAGAGTTTCATCAGCACGACCGCGTGGTGACGGTGATGGTGAAGTGATCCTCGCAGGGCTTTGCCTAAGCACTACGACAATATGACCGGAGGAGTAAACGATCGAGGGGGGCGCCGCACACGGCTTGGAACAATTGTGTGTCTAGGAGACGCCCCCCTCCCACGTATATAAAGGACGGAGGGGAGAGGAGGCTGGCCAATGCGCGCCCCCATGGGGAGGAGTCCTACTAGGACTCCAAGTCCAATTCGGACCCCCTTCCTTTTACCGGAGAGGAAAGGGGGGAGGAGAAGGAGAAGGAAAGGGGAGGGGGCACTGCCCCATTCCCCACTCCAATTCGTACCCCTTGCAAGTGGGGGCGCGCCAGCCCCTTTTAGGCTGGTGTGCCTCCCTCCCAAGGCCCATGTGGCCCATTACTCCCCTCGGCGGGTTCTGGTAAACCCCCGGTACTCCGATAAATACCCTAAACACTCCAGAACCATTCCAGTGTCCGAATACTATCGTCCAATATATCAATCTTTACCTCTCAACCATTTCGAGACTCCTCGTCAAGTCTATGATCTCATCTCGGACTCTGAACAATCTTCGATCACCAAAACACATAACTCATGATACAAATCGTCATCGAACGTTAAGTGTGCGGACCCTACGGGTTCGAGAACTATGTAGACATGACCGAGACACATCTTTGGTCAATAACCAACAGCGGAACCTAGATGCTCATATTGGTTCCTAGATATTCTATGAAGATCTTTATCGGTCAAACCACAGTTACAACATACGTTATTCCCTTTGTCATCGGTATGTTACTTGCCCAAGATTCGATCATCGGTATCTTCACACCTAGTTCAATCTCGTTACCGGCAAGTCTATTTACTCGTTCCATAATACATCATCCCGCAACTAACTCATTAGTCACATTGCTTGCAAGGCTTATCATGATGTCCATTACCGAGAGGGGCCAGAAATACCTCTCCGATACTCGGAGGGACAAATCCTAATCTTGATCTATGCCAACCCAACAAACACCTTCGGAGATATTTGTAGAGCATCTTTATAATCACCTGGTTACGTTGTGACGTTTGATAGCACACAAGGTATTCCTCCGAAATCCGGGAGTTGCATAATCTCATAGTCAAAGGAATATGTATATGACATGAAGAAAGCAATAGCAATAAAACTGAACGATCAACATGCTAAGCTAACGGATGGGTCTTGTCCATCACATAATTCTCCTAATGATGTGATCTCGTTCATCAAATGACAACACATGTCTATGGTGAGGAAACTTAACCATCTTTGATTAACGAGCTAGTCTAGTAGAGGCTTACTAGGGACACGGTGTTTTGTCTATGTATCCACACATGTATCAAGTTTTTGGTTAATACAATTCTAGCATGAATAATAAACATTTATCATGAGATAAGGAAATATAAAATAACAACTTTATTATTGCCTCTGGGGCATATTTCCTTCAGTCTCCCACTTGCACTAGAGCCAATAATCTAGTTCACATCTCCATGTGATTTAACACCAATAGTTCACATCACCATGTGATTAACACCCATAGTTCACATCGCCATGTGACCAACACCCAAAGGGTTTACTAGAGTCAATAATCTAGTTCACATCGCCACGTGATTAACAACCAAAGAGTTATAAGGTGTGATCATGTTTTGCTTGTGAGAGAAGTTTAGTCAACGGGTCTGCCACATTCAGATCTCTATGTATTTTGCAGATTTCTATGTATATAATGCTCTGCATGGAGCTACTCTAGCTAATTGCTCCCACTTTCAATATGTATCCAGATTGGGACTCAGAGTCATCCAGATTGGTGTTAAAGCTTGCATCGACGTAACTCTTTATGATGAACTCTTTATCATAACCGAGAAATATTTCCTTAGTCCTCTAAGGATAATTTTGACTGCTATCAAGTGATCTACTCCTGGATCACTATTGTACCCCTTTGCCAAACTCTTGGCAAGGTACACAATAGGTCTGGTATACAGCATGACATACTTTATAGAACCTATGGCTGAGGCATAGGGAATGACTTTCATTCTCTCTCTATCTTCTGCCGTGGTCGGGCTTTTAGTCTTACTAAACTTCATACCTTACAACTCAGGCAAGAGCACATTCTTTGACTGATCCATTTTGTACTCCTTCAAAATCTTATCAAGGTATGTACTGATCGAAAGTCTTATCAAGCGTCTTGATCTATGTTTGTAGATCTTGATGCCCAATATGTAAGTAGCTTCACTAAGGTCTTTCTTTGAAAAAATCCTTTCAAACACTCCTTTATGCTTTCCAGAAAATTCTATATCATTTCCGATCACCAATATGTCATTCACATGTACTTATCAGATAGGCTGTAGTGCTCCCACTCACTTTCTTGTAAATACAGGCTTCACCGCAAGTCTGTATAAAACTATATGCTTTGATCAACTCATCAAAGCATATATTCCAACTCTGAGATGCTTGCACCAGTCCATAGATGGATCGCTGGAGCTTGCACACTTTGTTAGCACCTTTAGGATTGAGAAAACCTTCTGGTTGCATCAGATACAACTCTTCTTTAATAAATCCATTAAGGAATGCAGTTTGACATCCATTTGCCATATTTCATAAAATGCGGCAATTACTAACATGATTCAGACAGACTTTAAGCATCGATACGGGTTAGAAAATCTCATCGTAGTCAACACCTTGAACTTGTCGAAAACCTTTTGCGACAATTTGAGCTTTATAGATAGTAACACTATTATCAGCGTCCATCTTCCTCTTGAAGATCCATTTATTCTCAATGGCTCGCCGATCATTGGGCAAGTCAAACAAAGTCAATACTTTGTTCTCATACATGGATCCTATCTCAGATTTCATGGCCTCAAGCCATTTATCGGAATCTGGGCTCATCATCGCTTCCTCATAGTTCATAGGTTTGTCATGGTCTACTAACATGACTTCCAGAACAGGATTACCGTACTACTCTGGTGCGGAACATGCTCTGGTTGACCTATGAGGTTCGGTAGTAACTTGATCTTTAGTTTCATGATCATTATCATTAGCTTCCTCACTAGTTGGTGCAGGCATCACGAGAACGGTTTTTTGTGATGAGCTACTTTCCAATTCGATAAAAGGTACAATTACCTCATCAAGTTCTACTTTCCTCCCACTCACTTCTTTCGAGAGAATCTCCTTCTCCGGAAAGGATCCATTCTTAGCAACAAAGACCTTGCCTTCAGATTTGTGATAGAAGGTGTACCCAACAATTTCTTTTGGGTATCCTATGAAGACGCACTTCTCCGATTTGGGTTCAAGCTTATCAGGCTGAAGCTTTTACACATTAGCATCGCAACCCCAAACTTTAAGAAATGACAGCTTAGGTTTCTTACTAAACCATAGTTCATATGGTGTCGTCTCAATGGATATAGACGGTGCCCTATTTTACGTGAATGCAACTATCTCTAATGCATAGCCCCAAAACAATATTGGTAAATCCATAGGAGACATCATAGATCGCACCATATCTAATAAAGTATGGTTACGATGTTCGGACACACCATTATGTTGTGGTGTTCCACGTGGCGTGAGTTGTGAAACTATTCCACATTATTTTAAATGAAGGCCAAACTCATAACTCAAATATTCGCTTCCGTGATCAGATCGTAGAAACTTTATTTTCTTGTTACGATGATTCTCCACTTCACTCTAAAATTCTTTGAACTTTTCAATGTTTCAGACTTCTGTTTCATCAAGTAAATATACCCATATCTGCTCAAATCATCTGTGAAGGTCAGAAAATAACGATACCTGTCGCGACCCTCAACACTCATCGGACCGCATATATCGGTATGTATTATTTCCAATAAGTCAGTGGCTCGCTCCATTGTTCCGGAGAACAGATTTTTAGTCATCTTGTCCATGAGGGGTGATACGCAAGTATCAAATGTTTCAGAATCAAGTGATTCCAAAAGTCCATCCGCATGGAGTTTCTTCATGTGTTTTACACCAATATGACCTAAACGGCAGCGCCACAAGTATGTTGCACTATCATTATCAACTTTGTATCTTTTGGCATCAATATTATGAATATGTGTATCACTACGATCGAGATTCAATAAACCATTTATATTGAGTGTATGACCATAGAAGGTTTTATTCATGTAAGCAGAATAACAACTATTCTTTGACTTAAATGAATAACCATATTGCAATATACATGATCCAATCATATTCATGATCAACGCAAATACCAAATAACATTTATTTTGGTCCAACACTAATTTCAAAGGTAGAGGGAGTGTGCGATGGTGATCTTATCAATCTTGGAATCACTCCCAACACACATCGTCACTTCTCCCTCAACTAGTCTCTGTTCATTTTGTAACTCCTATTTCAAGTTACTAATCTTAGCAACTGAACTGGTATTAAATACCCATGGGCTACTGTGAACACTAGTAAAGTACACATCAATAACATGTATATCAAATATACCTTTGTTCACTTTGCCATCCTTCTTATCCGCCAAGCATTTGGGGCAGTTTCATTTCCAGTGACCATTCCCTTTACAGTAGAAGCACTCAGTTTCAGGCTTAGGTCCAGCTTTGGGCTTCTTCATGGGAGTGGCAACTTGCTTGCCATTCTTCTTGAAGTTCCCTATCTTTCCCTTGCCCTCTTTTCTTGAAACTAGTGGTCTTGTTAACCATCAACACTTGATGCTCTTCCTTGATTTCTACCTTCGCCGATTTCAGCATCGCGAAGAGCTTGGGAATCGTTTTCGTCATCCCTTGCATATTATAATTCATCAAGAAATTCTAGTAACTTGGTGATAGTGACGAGAGAACTCTGTCAATCACTATCTTATCTGGAAGATTAACTCCAACTTGATTCAAGTGACTGTAGTACCCGGACATTCTAAGCACATGCTCACTAGCTAAGTTATTCTCTTCCATCTTGTAGGCAAAGTACTTGTCAGAGGTCTCATACCTCTCGACAAGGGCATGAGTTTGAAATACCAATTTCAGTTCTTGGAACATATCATACGCTCCATGGCGTTCAAAACATTTTTGAAGTCCCGGTTCTAAGCGTAAAGCATGGTGCACTACACCATCAAGTATCATACCGAGCTTGTCAAATGTTCATAACGTCTGCATCTGCTCCTGCAATAGGTATCTCACCTAGTGGTACATCAAGGACATAATTCTTCTATGCAGCAACGAGGATAATCCTTAGATCACGGATCCAGTCTGCATCATTGATACTATCATCTTTCAACTTAGTTTTCTCTAGGAAAATTTCAAAAATAAAATAGGGGAACTATACACGAGCTATTGATCTATAACATAGATATGCAAATACTATCAGGACTAAGTTCATGATAAATTAAGTTCAGTTAATCATATTACTTAAGAACTCCCACTTAGATAGACATCCCTCAAGTCATCTAAATGATCACGTGATCCATATCAACTAAACCATGTTCGATTATCACGTGAGATGGAGTAGTGTTCAATTGTGAACATCTCTATCTTGATCATATCTACTATATAATTCACGTTCGACCTTTAGGTCTCCTGTGTTCCGAGTCCATGTCTGTACATGCTAGGCTCGTCAAGTTTAACCCGAGTATTCCGCATGTGCAAAACTGTCTTGCACCCGTTGTATGTGAATGTAGAGCTTATCACACCCGATCATCACATGGCGTCTCAGCACGACGAACTGTCACAGCAGTGCATACTCAGGGAGAACACTTATACCTTGAAATTTTAGTAAGGGATCATCTTATAATGCTACAGCCGTACTAAGCAAAATAAGAGGCATAAAAGATAAACATCACATGCAATCAAAAATATGTGACATGATATTGCCATCATCATCTTGTGCCTTTGATCTCCATATCCAAAGCACCTTCATGATTTCCATCGTCACTGGCTTGACACCTTGATCTCCATCATAGCGTCGTTGTCGTCTCGCCAACTATTGCTTCTACAACTATCACTAACGCGATAAAGTAAAGCAATTACATGGCGATTGCATTTCATACAATAAAGCGACAACCATAAGGCTCCTGCCAGTTGCTGATAACTTTTAGAAAACATGATCATCTCATACAATAATGTATATCACATCATGTCTTGACCATATCACATCACAACATTACCTGCAAAAACAAGTTAGACATCCTCTAATTTGTTGTTGCAAGTTTTACGTGGCTGCTATGGGCTTCTAGTAAGAACCGTTCTTACCTACACATCAAAACCACAACGATGTTTCGTCAAGTTTGCTATTTTAACCTTCAAGAAGGACCGGCCGTGGTCAAATTTGATTCAACTAAAGTTGGAGAAACATACAGCCGCCAGCTGCCATGATGCAAAACAAGTTGCATGTCTGTCGGTGGAACCGGTCTCATGAATGTGGTCATGTAAGGTTGGTCTGGGCCGCTTCATCCATCAATACCGCCGAATCAAAATAAGACGTTGGTGGTAAGCAGTATGACTATGATCGCCCACAACTCTTTGTGTTCTACTCGTGCATATCATCTACACATAGACCTGGCTCAGATACCACTGTTGGGGAACGTAGCATACAATTTCAAAAAAAATTCCTACAATCACACAAGATGTATCTAGGAGATGCATAGCAACGAGAGGGGGATTGTGTGTCCACGTACCCTCATAGACCGAAAGCGGAAGAGTTAGTTTAACGCGGTTGATGTAGTCGAACGTCTTCTCGATTCCACCGATCAAGTACTGAACGTACGACACTTCCGAGTTCTGCACACGTTTAGCTCAATGATGTCCCTCGAACTCTTGATCCAACAAAGTGTCAAGGGAGAGTTTCGTCAGCATGATGACGTGGTGACGGTGATGGTGAAGTGATCCGCGCAGGGCTTCGCCTAAGCACTACGACAATATGACCGGAGGAGTAAACGGTGGAGGGGGCGCCGCACACTGCTTGGAACAATTGTGTCACTAGGAGGTGCCCCCTCCCACATATATAAAGGAGGGAGGGGAGAGGAGGCCAGCCAAGGTGCACCCCCATGGGGAGGATTCCTACTAGGACTCCAAGTCCAATTCGGACCCCCCTTCTTTTTACTGGAGAGGAGGGGGAAGGAGAAGGAGAAGGAGAAGGAAAGGGGGGGCGTCGCCCCCTTCCCCACTCCAATTCAGACCCCTTCTGAGTGGGGGCGCACCAGCCCGTTGTGGGCTGGTGTGCCTCATTCCCAAGGCCCATGTGGCCCATTACTTCCCCCGGGGGGTTCCCATAAACCCTCGATACTCCGATAAATACCTGAAACACTCCAGAACCATTCTGGTGTCCGAATACTATCGTACAATGTATCAATCTTTACCTCTCGACCATTTCAAGACTCCTCGTCATGTCCGTGATCTCATCCGGGACTCCGAACAATCTTCGGTCACCAAAACACATAACTCATAATACAAATCGTCATCGAACGTTAAGCGTGCGGACCCTACGGGTTCGAGAACTATGTAGACATGACCAAGACATATCTCCGGTCAATAACCAACAGCGGAACCTAGATGCTCATATTGGTTCCTACATATTCTACAAAGATCTTTAACGGTCAAACCGCAATGACAACATACGTTATTCCCTTTGTCATCGGTATGTTACTTGCCCGAGATTCGATCGTCGGTATCTTCATACCTAGTTCAATCTCGTTACCGCCAAGTCTCTTTACTCGTTCCATAATGCATCATCCCACAACTAACTCATTAGTGACATTGCTTTCATGGCTTATCATGATGTGCATTACCGAGAGGACCCAGAGATGCCTCTCTGATACTCGGAGTGACAAATCCTAATCTTGATCTATGCGAACCCAATAAACACCTTAGGAGATACCTATAGAGCATCTTTATAATCACCGAGTTACGTTTTGACGTTTGATAGCACACAAGGTGTTCCTTCGGTCTCCGAGAGTTGCATAATCTCATAGTCAAAGGAATATGTATATGACATCAAGAAAGCAATAGCAATAAAACTGAACGATCAACATGCTAAGCTAACGGTTGGGTCTTGTCCATCACATCATTCTCCTAATGATGTGATCCTGTACATCAAATGACAACACATGTCAATGGTTAGTAAACTTAACTATCTTTGATTAATGAGCTCGTCTAGTAGAGGCTTACTAGGGACACATTGTTTTGTCTATGTATCCACACATGTATCAAATTTTCGGTTAATACAATTCTAGCATGAATAATAAACATTTATCATGATATAAGGAAATATAAAATAACAACTTTATTATTGCCTCTAGGGCGTATTTCCTTGACGAGGCACCAGCCCAAGTCAGAGTACAAGGAACCAAGAGCATCGAAAGACCAACATGCAGATTAGAGGGACCAATATCAGGGCAAAGAAGAAAGGCACCATCGGAGGAGAGGCCTCCCTTGCCAGGCAGGCGAGCCCGGCAAGGGGCGAGGCAACACTTAGAAGCAAACAACCAAGGCATCCCAGCAGGGCCTACCGGGGCTCACGGGGCCAAGGCCACCTCATGAACCATTCCACCATGACCCACGTTGTCGATCAGTGACTTGTCAAGCCGCGGAGTGACTAAGTGGCAGCCATTCGCCACATGGCAGCCACTCCCTACAGGAAAAACCCACAGATGACACCCGTCCTGCGACGTGTCAAGCAAGCAGGCGTGAAGCTGGCAAGACGGCCCGCGCCCTGTCAGCCCGTAGAGTTAGGTATGATAGCACTGTTTGCTATCTTATCAGTGCATGATGACTACTTTGTCATTGTGGTAACCCGTTGATCTATAAAAGGAGGCCCGTGGCAACCGTAGAAGAGGTTAGAAGGTTGGACAACTCACACCCCCATTCGCGCGTAGTCACTGCTGCCCTAAGGCAACCCCTGTCGGGCAAGTGTACTACGCCTCACCACCACCTTTCCACCATCAATCCACCAAAGTAGGAGTAGGGTTTTACGCCTCACGACGGCCCGAACCTGGGTAAAACTGCCTGTGTAATCTTTGCCGTGATGCCCCACGTTCGTCTGCTCTTTCTGCAACGCGTTGCCCCCTACCGAACCAGCAAGGGGCCTCCTAGTCTCATAGGTGGTCGTGGTTTCCTGTGACATCTTTGGCGCGCCAGGTAGGGGGCTTGCTTGCGTGAACCTCAAGGCATGCGCAGCACGTCATCTTCGTCACCGTATTCATCTTTGACGGCGCCATCGACCATGGCGCTCAAGAAGAAACTATTGGGAAACGCAGTATTTCAAAAAAAAAATACCTACGATCACACAAGATCTATCTAGGAGATGCATAGCAACGAGAAGGGTAGAGTATGTCTACGTACCCTCGTAGACCGAAAGCGGAAGCGTTATGAAACGCGGTTGATGTAGTCGAACGTCTTCGCGATGCAACCGATCAAGTACCGAACACACGACACCTCCGTGATCTGCACACGTTCAACTCGGTGACGTCCCTCGTACTCTTGATCTAGCTGAGGCCGAGGGAGAGTTGCGTCAGAATGACGGCGTGATGATGGTGATGGTGAAGGTACCGACATAGGGCTTCGCCTAAGCACTACAACGATATGACCGAGGTGGAATTCTGTGGAGGGGGGGCACCGCACACGGCTAAACAATCAACTTGTGTGTCTATGGGGTGCCCCCTCCCCCGTATATAAAGGATGGGAGGAGGGGATGGCCGGCCCTCTCTATGGCGCGCCCAAGGGGGAGTCCTACTCCCAGTAGGAGTAGGTTTCCCCCCTTTCCCTAGTTGGAGTAGGAGAAGAAGGAAGAGGGAGAGAGAGGGAAGGAAAGGAGGGGCCGGCCCCCCACCCTATTCGGATTGGGCTTGGGGGGGGCACGCTCTCCACCTGGCCGTCTCCTCCTCTCTCCCACGAAGGCCCAATAAGGCCCATTGACTCCCCAGGGGGTTCCGGTACCCCCCCCCCCCCCCCCCCGCCCGGTACTCCAGTAAATGCCTGAACTCATCCGGGACCATTCCGATGTCCAAACATAGCCTTCGAATATATTGATCTTTATGTCTCGACCATTTCTAGACTCCTCGTCATGTCCGTGATCACATCTGGGACTCCGAACTACCTTCGGTACATCAAAACACATAAACTCATAATACCGATCGTCATCGACCGTTAAGCGTGCGGACCCAACGGGTTCGAGAACTATGTAGACATGACCGAGACTCACTTCCGGTCAATAACCAATAGCAGAACCTGGATGCTCATATTGGTTCCTATTTTTATCGGTCAAACCGCATAACAATATACGTTGTTCCCTTTGTCATCGGTATGTAACTTGCCCGAGATTCGATCGTCAGTATCTCAATACCTAGTTTAATCTCGTTACCGGAAAGTCTCTTTACTCGTTCCATAATGCATCATCTCGCAACTAACTCATTAGTCACATTGCTTGCAAGGCTTATAGTTATTTGCATTACCAAGAGGGCCCAGAGATACCTCTCCGACAATCGGATTGACAAATCCTAATCTCGATCTATGCTAACTCAACAAACACCATCGGAGACACCTGTAGAGCATCTTTCTAATCACCCAGTTACATTGTGACATTTGATAGCACCTAAGTGTTCCTCCGGTATTCGGGAGTTCCATAATCTCATAGTTATAGGATCGTGTATAAGTTATGGAGAAAGCAATAGCAATAAACTAAACGATCATTATGCTAAGCTAACGGATGGGTCTTGTCCATCACGTCATTCTATAATGATGTGATCCCGTTTATCAAATCACAACGCATGTCTATGGTTAGGAAATTTAACCATCTTTGATTAACGAGCTAGTCAAGTAGAGGCATACTAGGGACACTGTGTTTGTCTATGTATTCACACATGTACTAAGTTTCCGGTTAATACAATTCTAGCATGAATATTAAACATTTATCATGATAAAAGGAAATATAAATAACTACTTTATTATTGCCTCTAGGGCATATTTCCTTCAGTCTCCCACTTGCACTAGAGTCAATAATCTAGTTCATGTGATTTAACACCAATAGTTCACATCTTTATGTGATTAGTTCACATCTCCATGTGACTAACACCCAAAGGGTTTATTAGAGTCAATAATCTAGTTCACATCACTATGTTATTAACACCCAAAGAGTACTAAGGTGTGATCATGTTTTGCTTGTGAGAGAAGTTTAGTCAACGGGTCTGCCACATTCAGAGCCGTATGTATTTTGCAAATTTTCTATGTCTAAAATGCTCTGCATGGAGCTACTCTAGCTAATTTATCCCACTTTCAATATGTATCCAGATTGAGACTTGGTGTCATCCGGATCAGTGTTAAAGCTTGCATCGATGTAACCCTTTACGACGAACTTTTTTGTCACCTCCATAACCGAGAAACATGTCCTTATTCACTAAGGATAATTTTGACTGTTGTCCAGTGATCCACTCCTGGATCACTATTGTACCCTTTTGCCAAACTCATGGTGAGGTACACAATAGGTCTGGTACACATCATAGCATACTTTATAGAACCTATGACTGAGGCATAGAGAATGACTTTTCATTCTCTTTCTATTTTCTATAGTGGTCGGGTTTTGAGTCTTTACTCAATTTCACACCTTGCAACACATGCAAGAACTCCTTCTTTGACTGTTCCATTTCGAACTACTTCAAAAACTTTTCAAGGTATGTACTCATTGAAAAAACTTATCAAGTTTATCAAGTGTCTTGATCTATATCTATAGATCTTGATGCTCAATATGTAAGCAGTTTCACCGAGGTCTTTCTTTGAAAAACTCCTTTCGAACACTCCTTTATGCTTTCCAGAAAATTCTACATCGTTTCTGATCAACAATATGTCATTCACATATACTTATCAGAAAGGCTGTAGTGCTCCCACTCACTTTCTTGTAAATACAGGTTTCACCAAAAGTCTGTATAAAACCATATGCTTTGATCACCTTATCAAAGCGTATATTCCAACTCCGAGATGCTTCACCAGTCCATAGATGGATCGCTGGAGCTTGCACACTTTGTTAGCACCTTTAGGATTGACAAAACCTTCTAGTTGCATCATTTACAACTCTTCTTTAAGAAATCCATTAAGGAATGTAGTTTTGACATCCATTTGCCAGATTTCATAAAATGTGGCAATTGCTAACATGATTCGGACAGACTTAAGCATCGCTACGAGTGATAAAATCTTATCGTAGTCAACACCTTGAACTTGTCGAAAACATTTTGCGACAATTCGAGCTTTGTAGATAGTAACACTACTACCAGCGTCCGTCTTCCTCTTGAACATCCATTTATTCTCATTGGCTCGCCGATCATCGGGCAAGTCAATCAAAGTCCATACTTTGTTCTCATGCATGGATCCCATCTCAGATTTCATGGCCTCAAGCCATTTTGCGGAATCTGGGCTCATCATCGCTTCCTCATAGTTCGTAGATTCGTCATGGTTTACTAACATGACTTCCAGAATAGGATTACCATACCACTCTGGTGCGGACCGTACTCTGGTTGACCTATGAGGTTCGGTAGTAACTTGATATGAATTTCATGATCATCATCATTAGCTCCCTCACTAATTGGTGTAGGAATCATTGGAACTAATTTCTGTGATGAACTACTTTCCAATTCGGGAGAAGGTACAATTACCTCAGCAAGTTCTACATTCCTCCCACTCACTTCTTTAGAGAGAAACTTCTTCTCTAGAAAGGATCCATTCTTAGGAACGAATATCTTGCCTTCGGATCTGTATAGAAGGTGTACCCAACAGTTTCCTTTGGGTATCCTATGAAGACGCATTTCTCTGATTTGGGTTCGAGCTTATCAGGTTGAAATTTTTTCACATAAGCATCACAACCCCGAACTTTAAGAAACGATAGCTTAGGTTTCTTGCTAAACCACAGTTCATAAGGTGTTGTCAACAGATTTCGATGGTGCCCTATTTAACGTGAATGCAGCCATCTCTAAAGCATAACCCCAAAACGATAGCGGTAAATCAGTAAGAGACATCATAGATCGCACCATATCTAATAAAGTGTGGTTACGACTTTCGGACACACCATTACGCTGTGGTGTTCTAGGTGGAGTGAGTTGCGAAACTATTCTGCATTGTTTCAAATGAAGGCCAAACTCGTAACTCAAATATTCTCCTCCACGATCATATCGTAGAAGCTTTATTTTCTTGTTATGATGATTTTTCACTTCACTCTGAAATTCTTTGAACTTTTCAAATGTTTAAGATTTATGTTTCATCAAGTAGATATACCCATATTTGCTCAAATCATCTATGAAGGTCAGAAAATAACGATACCCGCCACGAGCATCAACACTCATCGGTCCGCATACATCAGTATGTATTATTTCCAACAAGTCTATTGCTCGTTCTGTTGTTCCATAGAACGGAGTCTTAGTCATCTTTCCCATGAAGCATAGTTCGCAAGCATCAAGTGATTCATAATCAAGTAATTCCAAAAGCCCATCAGCATGGAGTTTCTTCATGCGCTTTACACCAATATGACCTAAACGGTAGTGCCACAAATAAGTTGCACTATAATTATTAAACTTATATCTTTTGGCTTCAATACTATGAACATGTGTATCACTACTATCAAGATTTAGTAAAAATAGACCACTCATCAAGGGTGCATGTCCATAAAAGATATTATTCATATAAATAGAACAGTCATTATTCTCTGATTTAAATGAATAACCGTCTCACATCAAACAAGATCCATATATAATGTTCATGCTTAACGCTGGCACCAAATAACAATTATTCATGTCTAAACTAATCCCGAAGGTAGATGTAGAGGTAGCGTGCCGACGGCGATCACATCGACTTTGGAACCATTTCCCACGCGCATCGTCACCTCGTCCTGAGCCAATCTTCGCTTAATCCGTAGCCCCTGTTTCGAGTTGCAAATATTAGCAACAGAACCAATATCAAATACCCAGGCGCTACTGCGAGCATTAGTAAGGTACACATCAATAACATGTATATCAAATATACCTTTCACTTTGCCACATTCTTATCCGCCAAGTATTTGGGGGCAGTTCCGCTTCCAGTGACCATTTCCTTTGCAGTAGAAGCACTCAGTTTCAGGCTTGGGTCTAGCTTTGGGCTTCTTCATGGGAGTAGCAACTTGCATGCCATTGTTCTTCAACTTCCCTTTCTTTCCCTTGCCCTTTTATATGAAACTAGTGGTCTTGTCAACCATCAACACTTGATGCTTTTCTTGATTTCTACCTTCATCGATTTCAGCATCACAAAGAGCTCGGGGAATCGTTCTCGTCATCCCTTGCATATTATAGTTCATCACGAAGTTCCAGTAACTTCGTGATAGTGACTAGAGAACTATGTCAATCACTATCTTATCTCGAAGATTAACTCCCACTTGATTCAAGCGATTCTAGTACTCAGACTTTCTGAGCACATGCTCACTGGTTGAGCTATTCTCCTCCATCTTGTAGGCAAAATACTTGTCAGAGGTCTCATACCTCTCGACTCGGGCATGAGTCTGAAATACCAAATTTATCGCTTGGAACATCTTATATGCTGTGTGACTTTCAAAACGTTTTTGAAGTCCCGGTTCTAAGCCGTAAAGCATGCTGCACTAAACTATCAAGTAGTTATCATACTGAGCTTGCCAAACATTCATAACGTCTGCATCTGCTCTTGCAATAGGTCCGTCACCTAGCGGTGCATCAAGGACATAATTCTTCTCTACAGCAATGAGGATAATCCTCATATCACAGACCCACTCCGCATCATTGCTACTATAATCTTTCAACATAGTTTTCTCTAGGAACATATCATAAATAAAACGGGGAAGCTATATGTGAGCAATTGATCTACAACATAGATATGAAAATACTATCAGGACTAAGTTCATGATAAATTTAAGTTCAATTAATCATATTACTTAAGAACTCCCACTTAGATAGACATCCCTCTAATCATCTAAGTGATCACATGATCCATATCAACTAAACCATGTCCGATCATCACGTGAGATGGAGTAGTTTTCAATGGTGAACATCACTATGTTGATCATATCTACTATATGATTCACGCTCGACCTTTCGGTCTCAGTGTTTCGAGGCCATATCTGCATATGCTAGGCTCGTCAAGTTTAACCCGAGTATTCTGTGTGTGCAAAACTGGCTTACACCCATTGTATGTGAACGTAGAGCTTATCACACCCGATCATCACGTGGTGTATCGGCACGAAGAACTGTAGCAACGGTGCATACTCAGGGAGAACACTTATACCTTGAAATTTAGTGAGAGATCATCTTATAATGCTACCTCCGTACTAAGCAAAATAAGATGCATAAAGGATAAACATCACATGGAATCAATATAAGTGATATGATATGGCCATCATCATCTTGTGCCTTTGATCTCCATATCCAAAGCCCCGTCATGATCACCTTCATCACCGGCTTGACACCTTGATCTTCATCGTAGCATCATTGTCGTCTCGCCAACTATTGCTTCTACGACTATCGCTATCGCTTAGTGATAAAGTAAAGCAATTACATGGTGATTGCATTTCATACAATAAAGCAACAACCATATGGCTCCTGCAAGTTGCCGATAACTGTGTTACAGAACATGATCATCTAATACAACAATTTATATAATCATGTCTTGACCATATCACATCACAACATGCCCTGCAAAAACAAGTTAGACGTCCTCTACTTTGTTGTTGCAAGTTTTACGTGGCTGCTACGGGCTTAGCAAGAACCGTTCTTACCTATGCATCAAACACCACAACGCGGTATTGTGATTGCTTTTTGATCTTTAGACAGAACCCTATTCATTGAATCCGATTCAACTAAAGTTGGAGAAACAGACACCCAGTAGCCACCTGTGTGTGAAGCACGTCGGTAGAACCAGTCTCGTGTAAGCGTACGCGTAATGTCGGTCTGAGCCGCTTCATCCAACAATACCACTGAATCAAGAATCAATTAGTGACGGCAAGCAATATGTATATACCCACCCCAAAACTCCTTTGTGTTCTACTCGTGCATATAACATCTACGCATAGACCTGGCTCAGATGCCACTATTGGGAAACGCAGCATTTCAAAAAAATTCCTAAGATCATGCAAGATCTTTCTAGGAGATGCATAGCAATGAGAAGGAAAGAGTATGTCTACGTACCCTCGTAGACCAAAAGAGGAAGCATTATGAAACACGGTTGCTGTAGTCGAACGTCTTCGCAATCCAACCGATCATGTACCGAACGCACGGCACCTTCGTGATCTGCACACGTTCAGCTCGGTGACGTCCCTCGTACACTTGATCTAGCTAAGGCCAAGGGAGAGTTGCATTAGCACGATGGCATGATGATGATGATGATGAAGTTACCGGACCAGGGCTTCGCCTAAGCACTACAACGATATGATCGAGGTGGAATTCTGTGGAGGGGGGCACCGCACACGGCTAAACAATCAACTTATGTGTGTATGGGGTGCCCCTCCCCGTATATAAAGGAGGGGAGGAGGGGAGGGCCGGCCCTCGCTATGGCGCGCCCAAGGGGGAGTCCTACTCCCAGTAGGAGTAGGTTTCCCCCCTTTCCCTAGTTGGAGTAGGAGAAGAAGGAAGAGGGAAAGAGAGGGAAGGAAAGGGGGGCCGGCCCCCATCCAATTCATATTGGGTTTGGGGGGCTCCCTCCACCTGGCCGCCTCCTCCTCTCTCCCACTAAGCCCCAATAAGGCCCATTGACTCCCCGGGGGGTTCCGGTAACCCCCCGGTACTCCGGTAAATGCCTGAACTCATCCGAAACCATTCCAATGTCCAACCATAGCCTTCCAATATACCGACTTTATGTCTCGACCATTTCGAGACTCCTCGTCATGTCCGTGATCAAATCCGGGACTCCGAACCTACTTTCGGTACATGAAAACACATAAACTCATAATACCGATCGTCATCGAACGTTAAGCGTGCGGACCCTACGGGTTCGAGAACTATGTAGACATGACCGAGACTCACTTCAGGTCAATAACCCATAGCGGAACATGGATGCTCATATTGGTTCCTACATATTCTGATACATAGTGATGTGCATTACCGAGATGGCCCAGAGATACCTCTCCGACAATCGGAGTGACAAATCCTAATCTCGATCTATGCCAACTCAACAAACACCATCGGAGACACCTATAGAGCATCTTTACAATCACCCGGTTATGTTGTGACGTTTGATAGGACACTAAGTGATCCTTCGGTATTCGGGAGTTGCATAATCTCATAGTCATATCAACATGTATAAGTTATGGAGAAAGCAATAGCAATGAACTAAATGATCATTATGCTAAGCTAACGGATGGGTCTTGTCCATCACATCATTCTATAATGATGTGATCCCGTTTATCAAATGACAACACATGTCTATGGTTAGGAAACTTAACCATCTTTGATTAATGATCTAGTCAAGTAGAGGCATACTAGGGACACTGTGTTTGTCTATGTATTCACACATGTACTAAGTTTCCGGTTAATACAATTCTAGCATGAATAATAAACATTTCTCATGAAAAGGAAATATACATAAAAACTTTATTATTGCCTCTAGGGCATATTTCCTTCAGAAATCCGGTCCTTCGGCTCACCCATCGACCTCGAAGGCTCTGCCGCCCGCGGCCTTCAATGCTGCGGGGGGTGCGGAGACATGCGGGGCCGCGGATGCAGCTGGGGTGTGGTCGGAGCAGGCGGCACCATCACCACTTCCCCGCGGCCGACGCAGGAGCCGGAGGCATCGAAGGAGAGCAGCATCAGCAACACCCCGACGGTCGTGCTCCACAAGGTACGGGCGAAGGGGTTACACCATCTGTGCCCCTTTCCCCCACCGACGGGCACAGCCACAGCAACGGCGCACGGACCAGGGTGAATCACCGCCCTCCCGCCACTCCCACGACGGGTGCGGTCGCAGCACGCGCACCTCCCCAGGGACGAGTCGACCAAGCCGCTGTGCCCGACTGAGCCGCTGGCCCTCTAGCGCCATTGCCACACCACATCTAGGTGGTCGCCCCATAGCAGCTGCGGGGGCGCAGTGTGATAACCCACAAGTATAGGGGATTGCAACAGTTTTAGAAGGTAGAGTATTCAACCCAAATTTATTGATTTGACACAAGGGGAACCAAAGAATATTCTCAAGTATTAGCAGCTGAGTTGTCAATTCAACCACACCTGGAAACTTAATATCTGCAGCAAAGTGTTTAGTAGAAAAGTAATATGATAGTAGTGGTAATGGTAGCAAAAGTAATATTTTTGGTTTTATAGTGATTGTAACAGTAGCAACGAAAAAATAAATAAGCGAAGAACAATATAAGAAAAGCTCGTAGTCATTGGATCGGTGATGGAGAATCATGTCTGATGCGATCGATCATGCAACAATTATAACATAGGGTGACACAGAACTAGCTCCAGTTCATCAATGTAATGTAGGCATGTATTCCGAATATAGTCATACGTGCTTATGGAAAAGAACTTGCATGACATCTTTTGTCCTACCCTCCCGTGGCAGCGGGGTCCTATTGGAAACTAAGGGATATTAAGGCCTCCTTTTAATAGAGTACCGGACCAAAGCATTAACACATAGTGAATACATGAACTCCTCAAACTACGGTCATCACCGTTAATTATCCCGATTATTGTCACTTCGGGGTTAACGGATCATAACACATAATAGATGACCATATACTTGCAAGATAGGATCAAGAACTCACATATATAAATGAAAACATAATAGGTTCAGATCTGAAATCATGGTACTCGGGCCCTAGTGATAAGCATTAAGCATAGCAAAGTCATAGCAACACAAATCTCAGAACATAGTGGACACTAGGGATCAAGCCCTAACAAAACTAACTCGATTACATGATAAATCTCATCCAACCCATCACCGTCCAGCAAGCCTACGATGGAATTACTCACGCACGGCGGTGAGCATCATGAAATTGGTGATGGAGGAAGGTTGATGATGACGATGGTGACAGATTCCCCTCTTCGGAGCCCCGAACGAACTCTAGATCAGCCCTCCCGAGGGACTTTAGGGCTTGGTGGCGGCTCCGTATCGTAAGACGCGATGAATCCTTCTCTCTGATTTTTTTCTCCCCAAACACGAATATATGGAGTTGGAGATGAGGTCGGTGGAGCGTCAGGGAGCCCACGAGGCAGGGGGGCGCGCCCAGGGGGTAGGCGCGCCCCCCACCCTCGTGGACAGGGTGTGGGCCCCCTGACGTGGATTCTTCTTCCAGTATTTTTTATATATTCCAAAAATATTCTCCATTCATTTTTAGGTCATTCCAAGAACTTTTATTTCTGCACAAAAATAACACCATGGCAATTCTGCTGAAAACAGCGTCAGTCCAGGTTAGTTCCATTCAAATCATGCAAGTTAGAGTCCAAAACAAGGGCAAAAGTGTTTGGAAAAGTAGATACGACGGAGACGTATCAACTCCCCAAGCTGAAACCTTTGCTTGTCCTCAAGCAATTCAGTTGATAAATTGAAAGTGATAAAGAAAAACTTTTACAAACTCTGTTTGCTCTTGTTGTTGTAAATATGTAAAGCCAACATTCAGGTTTTCAGCAAAGATTATGAACTAACCATATTCACAGTAACACTTAGGTCTCATGTTTACTCATATCAATGGCATAATCAACTAGCGAGCAATAATAATAAATCTCGGATGAGAACACTTTCTCAAAACAATCATAATATGATATAACAAGATGGTATCTCGCTAGCCCTTTCTGAGACCGCAAAACATAAATGCAGAGCACCTTTAAAGATCAAGGACCGACTAGACATTGTAATTCATGGTAAAAGAGATCCAGTCAAGTCATACTCAATGTAAACTAATAGTAATGGATGCAAATGACAGCAGTGCTCTCCAACTGGTGCTTTTTAATAAGAGGATGATGACTCAACATAAAAGTAAATTGATAGTCCCTTCACAGAGGGAAGCAGGGATTTATAGAGGTGCCAGAGCTCGGTTTTGAAATAGAGATGAATAATATTTTGAGCGGTATACTTTCATTGTCAACATAACAACCGAGAGATCTCGATATCTTCCATGCTACACAAATTATTGGCGGTTCCCAAGCAGAATGGTAAAGTTTATACTCCCCCACCACCAACAAGCATCAATCCATGGCTTGTCCGAAACAACGGGTGCCTCCAACTAACAACAATCCTAGGGGAGTTTTGTTTGCAATTATTTTGATTTGATTCAAGCATGGGACTAGGCATCCCGGTGACCAGCCATTTTCTCATGAATGAGGAGCGGAGTCCACTCCTCTTGAGAATAACCCGCCTAGCATGGAAGATACATACAACCCTAGTTGATACATGAGCTATTCGAGCATACAAAACAGAATGTTTATTTGAAGGTTTAGAGTTTGGCACATACAAATTTACTTGGAACGGCAGGTAGATACCGTATATAGGTAGGTATGGTGGACTCATATGGAATAACTTTGGGGTTCATGGAATTGGATGCACAAGCAGTATTCCCGCTTAGTACAAGTGAAGGCTAGAAAAAGACTGGGAAGCGACCAGCTAGAGAGCGACAACAGTCATGAACATGCATTAAAATTAATCAACACCGAATGCAAGCATGAGTGGGATATAATTCACCATGAACATAAATATCATAGAGGCTATGTTGATTTTATTTCAACTACATGCGTGAACATGTGCCAAGCCAAGCCACTCGAATCGTTCAAAGGAGGATACCATCCCATCATACCACATCACAACCATTTTAATAGCATGTTGGCACGCAAGGTAAACCATTGTAAACTCCTAGCTAATTAAGCATGGAATAAGCAACTACAATCTCTAATTGTCATTGCAAACATGTTTCTTTCATAATAGGCTGAATCAGGAACAATGAATTAATCATATTTACAAAAACAAGAGAGGTCGAGTTCATACTAACTTTTCTCATCTCAATCAGTTCATCATATGTCGTCATTACTGCCTTTCACTTGCACAACCAAATAGTGTGGAAAATAATAATAGTGCACGTGCATTGGACTAAGCTAGAATCTGCAAGCATTCAATTCAAGAGAGAAGACAAGGTAATATGGGCTCTTTGTTAGATCAACAATAATGCATATGAGAGCCACTCAACATTTTCATTATGGTCTTCTTCTCTCGACCCCCAAAGGAAAGAAAAGAAGTAAAACTGTTTACACGAGAAAGCTCCCAACAAGCAAAAGAAGAACGAGAAATATTTTTGGGTTTTCTTTTAATTACTACTACTAGAGGCATGAAAAGTAAACTAACTAAAAGCTACAACTAATTTTTTTTGTTTTTCTTAAGGTTTTTCAAACACACAAGAAGAAAGCGAGAGAATGAAAATAAACTAGTTTGGATGCATGGTACAATGAAAAAGTATGAGCACCGACAACTTGCATGAGTGTGTGAACATGAATGTAATGTCGGCGTGAGATACATACTCCCCCAAGCTTAGGCTTTTGGCCTAAGTTGATCTATGCCCATGGATCAAAGTTGTAGCTGGGGTCATACTGAGATGCAACGGCAATTGCCTGATGAGCTGCAGCTTGGAGGCGAGCTGCCTCCGCCCTCCTCTCGTACTCGGTCGCCTCCTCCCTGGTTATAACATATCTCCCTTTTCCTGAAAGTCAAAGAAAGCAGGAGCAGGGAGAGCGACGTGATAGGTGCGTCGTCTGTCAAAGATTAGTTGGTACTGGAGGAACTGATTGTTCCTCTCAACAAACTGATGACGAACCATGGCATTATAATCTAAATAAGCAGGAGGCAACTCAACATCATCTCCATGTATGGGTATCTCAAGAAAATCAGCTAAACGGGTTGCATAAATTCCACCAAAGAAATCTTCATCAATACTATTATTATGCAACCTACGTGCAACAATGGCCCCCAAGTTATATTGTCTATCTCCTAATACAACACTCTTGAGAACACTAAGATCAGGAACACACATGTGACATGCCTCATCCTTACCATTTATGCATCCACCTATGAAGAGAGAAAAATAATGTATTGCAGGAAAATGAATGCTCCCTATGGTAGCTTGCGTGATTTCCCTAGATTCCCCCACAGTTATACTAGCAAGGAAGTCTTTATATTCAGATTTGCGAGATTCACTAACATTACCCCACTGTGGGAGTTTACAAGCAGTATTAAAATCTTCCAAGTCCATGGTATAAGATTTATCATAAAGATCAAATAGGATAGTTTGAGAATTGCGTGATGATATAAATTTAAAGCTTCTCACAAATGAATCTGTTAAATAGAGGTACCGGCGGCACTTATCTGCCACAAAGCTCTCAAGATCGGCGTTACGCACATATGCTTCAAATTCCTCCTTGATTCCTGCTCAAACCATGAAGTCCTCTAATGGCCATTCACAAGGACGCACTTGAGCATCCCTTGGTAGTTCATTGTCCGGCTCGCGTATTGCGAGCCTGGGTCATTGCTTCCTTGAGGAACCACCTTGGTACATTTTCCTAAACATATTTCTTCCTCTGAAAAATTTCTGAAATTTTTAGTAACTTAAAATAAAAGTGAACCAACTCAACAAAATTGATAGCAACTACTACTACAAGTGTCTAGAGGCTATATCATGCAATTAAACTACTTTTGACCATATAAATTTGACATGCAAGCTCAAGAACAAGGTCACCAAAGAAGCAAAATTTTGCAATGAATAAAGCACTAGAACAAAACTAATTGGACCATTGGAGGAGTCACATACCAAAGAACAATCCCCCAAAGCAGTTTTGTTAATGGAGCTTTGAGCAAGGAGATCGAAAATGGCAGCAAGATGAGCAAGAACTCGGGTTTGAGCTGGCTAGTGATTTTTTTGGGTGGAAAAAGGAGTGTTGGGTGAAAGGATAAGTGGAGGGGACCCACGTGGGGTCCACGAGCCAGGGGACGTGACCTGGGGGTGGGCGCGCTCTCCACCATCGTGGGCACGTGGCTGCCCCCCTGCTGTGTTCTTAGTGCCAGATATTCTCAAATATTCTAGAAAAAATCATATTTAAATTTCAGGGTATTTGGAGAAATTTTATTTTCGGCGTATTTTTTATTCCATAGATAATTCAGAAAACAGACAGAAAATTCTATTTTTGCTTTATTTAATATAAATAACAGAAATTAAAAGAGGGTATAGAGAGTTGTGTTTTCTAACTTCATCCATCTCATGCTCATCAAAAGGAATCCACTAAGAAGGTTGATCAGGTCTTGTTAACAAACTCATTTCGAATAACATGAAACCAGAAAATTTTGAATAACACTAGGTTACCTCTACTGAGATATGCACATCCCCAACAATAAGAATATCATACTTCTTCTTGACAGTAGGAAGAGGAAATTCAAAACCTCCAATAGTAATTGTTGAAAATTTTCCAATAGAATTGATACTGTGGACTTGAGGTTGTTTCCTCGGAAAGTGTACCGTATGCTCATTACCATTAACATGAAAAGTGACATTGCCTTTGTTGCAATCAATAACAGCCCCTACAGTATTAAAAAAGGGTCTTCCAAGAATAATAGACATACTATCGTCCTCGGGAGTATCAAGAATAACAAAGTCCGTTAAAATAGTAACGTTTGCATCCACACCAGGCACATCCTCACAAATACCGACAGGTATAGCAGTTGATTTATCAGCCATTTGCAAAGATATTTCAGTAGGTGTCAACTTATTCAAATCAAGTCTACGATATAAAGAGAGAGGCATAACACTAACACCGGCTCCAAGATCACATAAATCAGTTTTAACATAGTTTCTCTTAATGGAGCATTGTATAGTCGATACTCTGGGATCTCCTAGTTTCTTTGGTATTCCACCCTTAAAAGTATAATTAGCAAGCATGGTGGAAATTTCAGCTTCTGATATCTTTCTTTTATTAGTAACAATTTCCTTCATGTACTTAGCATAAGGGTTCATTTTAAGCATATCAGTCAAACGCATACACAAAAAGATAGCTAATCATTTCAGCAAAGCGTTCAAAATCCTCATCATCCTTTTTCTTGGATGGTTTAGGATGAAAAGGCATGGGTTTCTGAACCCATGGTTCTCTTTCCTTACCGTGCTTCCTAGCAACAAAGTCTCTCTTATCATAACCTTGATTCTTATATTGTGGGTTATCAAGATCAACAGCAGGTTCAATCTCTACATCATTATCATTGCTAGGTTGAGCATCAACATGAACATCATCATTAACATTATCACTAGGTTCATGTTCATTACCAGATTGTGTTTTAGCATCAGAAATAGAAATATCATTGGGATTCTCAAGTATGTCAACAAGAGGTTCACTAGAAGCATGCAAAGTCCTATTATTTTTTCTTTTTCTTCCTCTTAGAAGGACTAGGTGCATCTACATTAGTTCTCTGAGAATCTTTCTCAATTCTCTTAGGATGGCCTTCAGGATACAAAGGTCCCTGAGTCATTTTACCACCTCTAGTCATAACTCTAACAACATTATCATTTTTCTTATTATTTAATTCATTGAGAAAATCATTCTGAGCTTTAAGTACTTTTTCTACTTGAGTGGTAACCATAGAAGCATGCTTACTAATAAGTTTAAGTTCACCTTTAACACTAGCCATATAATCACTCAAGTGTTCAAGCATATCAGCATTGTGTTTCAATTGTCTACCAACATAACCATTGAAATTTTCTTGTTTAACCATAAAGTCATCAAACTCATCCAAGCATTGGCTAGCAAACTTAGTGAATGGAATTTCACATTTATCAAATCTATAGAGAGAATTTACCTTTACTACCTATGTCGGGTTAATAAGACCATGTATTTCTTCAATAGGTGGAAAATTCTTAAATCTTAAGCTTTAATACCTTTTTCTTTCATAGATTTCTTTGCCTCTTACATATCTTCAGGACTGAGAAATAGAATACCCCTTTTCTTTGGAGTTGGCATAGGAGTTGGTTCAGGAAGTGTCCAATTATTTTCATTAGTCAACATATTATTCAATAGCAATTCAGCTTGATCAACAGTTCTTTCCCTGAAAATACAAGCAGCACAACTATCTAGGTAATCTTTGGAAGCATCGGTTAGTCCATTATAGAAGATATCAAGTATTTCATTTTTCTTAAGAGGATGATCAGGCAAAGCATTAAGTAATCGGAGAAGCCTCCCCCAAGCTTGTGGGAGACTCTCTTCTTCAATTTGCACAAAATTATATATTTCCCTTAAAGCATCTTGTTTCTTATGGGTGGGGAAATATTTAGCAGAGAAATAATAAATCATATCCTGGGGACTACGCACACAACCATGATCAAGAGAATTAAGCCATGTCTTAGCATCACCCTTTAGTGAGAACGGAAAGAACTTAAGGATAAAGTAATAGCGAGTTTTCTCATCATGAGTGAAGAGGGTGGCTATATCATTTAATTTAGTAAGATGTGCCACAACAGTTTTAGATTCATAGCCATAGAAAGACCAGATTCAACCAAAGTAATTAACTCAGGATCGACAGAGAAATCGTAATCCTTATCAGTAATAAAGATAGGTGAAGTAGCAAAAGCAGGGTCATATTTCATTCTAGCATTCAAAGACTTTTCTTTAAGCTTAGCTAATAATTTCTTAAGATCAGATCTATCATTGCAAGCTAAGAAGTCTCTACCAGTTTCTTCATCCATAACGTAACCTTCAGGCACAACAGGCAATTCATATCTAGGGGGAGAATCTTCATCATCACTTTCATCAATATTATCAGTTTCAATAATTTCATTCTCTCTAGCCCTAGCAAGTTGTTCATCAAGAAATTCACCTAGTGGCACAGTATTATCAAGCATAGAAGTAGTTTCATCATAAATATCACGCATATCAGAAGTGGCATCACCAATAACATGCGACCTATCAGAATCAATAGCAGCAGTAGGTGTTGCAAGTTTACTCAAAACTGAAGGTGAATCAAGTGTAGAGCTAGATGGCAGTTCCTTACCTCCCCTCATAGTTGAGGCAAAAATCTTGGTTCTTTGATCTTTCAAGTTCTTCATAGTGACAAGCAGATATGAATCCCAAGTGACTTAAAAATAGAGCTATGCTCCCCGGCAACAGTGCCAGAAAATAATCTTGATAACCCACAAGTATAGGGGATCGCAACAGTTTTCGAGGGTAGAGTATTCAACCCAAATTTATTGATTCGACACAAGGGGAGCCAAAGAATATTCTCAAGTATTAGCAGCTGAGTTGTCAATTCAACCACACCTGGAAACTTAATATTTGTAGCAAAGTGTTTAGTAGCAAAGTAATATGATAGTAGTGGTAACGGTAGCAAAAGTAATATTTTTGGTTTATAGTGATTGTAACAGTAGCAACGGAAAAATAAATAAGCGGAGAAACAATATAAGAAAAGCTCGTAGGCATTGCATTGGTGATGGAGAATCATGTCGGATGCGATCGATCATGCAACAATTATAACATTGGGTGACACAGAACTAGCTCCAGTTCATCAATGTAATGTAGGCATGTATTCCGAATATAGTCATACGTGCTTATGGAAAAGAACTTGCATGACATATTTTGTCCTACCCTCCTGTGGCAGCGGGGTCCTATTGGAAACTAAGAGATATTAAGGCCTCCTTTTAATAGAGTACCAGACCAAAGCATTAACACATAGTGAATACATGAACTCCTCAAACTATGGTCATCACTGGTAATTATCCCGATTATTGTCACTTCGGGTTAACAGATCATAACACATAATAGATGACTATAGACTTGCAAGATAGGATCAAGAACTCACATATATTCATGAAAACATAATAGGTTCAGGTCTGAAATCATGGCACTCGGGCCCTAGTAACAAGCATTAAGAATAGTAAAGTCATAGCAACATCAATCTCAGAACATAGTGGATACTAGGGATCAAACCCTAACAAAACTAACTCGATTACATGATAAATCTCATCCAACCCATCACCGTCCAGCAAGCCTACGATGGAATTACTCATGCACGGCGGTGAGCATCATGAAATTGGTGATGGAGGAAGGTTGATGATGACGATGGCGATGGATTCCCCTCTCCGGAGCCCCGAACGGATTCCAGATCAGCCCTCCCGAGAGAGTTTAGGGCTTGGTGGCGGCTCCGTATCGTAAAATGCGATGAATTCTTCTCTCTGATTTTTTTCTCCCCGAACACGAATATATGGAGTTCGAGTTGAGGTTGGTGGAGCGTCAGGGGGCGCGCCTAGGAGGTAGGCGCGCCCCCACCCTCGTGGACAGGGTGTGGGCCCCTGATGTGGTTTCTTCTTCCAATATTTTTTATATATTCCAAAAATAATCTCCGTTGATTTTCAGGTCATTCTGAGAACTTTTATTTTTGCACAAAAATAACACCATGGCAATTCTGCTGAAAACAGCGTCTGTCTGGGTTAGTTCCATTCAAATCATGCAAGTTAGAGTCCGAAACAAGGGCAAAAGTGTTTGGAAAAGTAGATACGATGGAGACGTATCACAGTGCCGCTGCCGCTGGCACCATCAGGAGCCGAGCGACGGTGCTATCGACTTCATCATCACCCATACCAAGTACGGCTTCGGAGGCTATGGCGTGGGCTCAGCTGCTGTTGAGGTTTCCGCAAGTGGTCGAACAAATGGATGAGTGGCGTGCCACCATCCAGAGTCTGCTCGGTTTCACCGAAGCAGGGGGTTCACGGCGAGCTGGCCCGCCACGACCTTCCTAAGCGACAAAAATGGCTCGTGCTACTGACCGTACGGAAGGGGCCATCCTCATGGTGCAGTTCCCGCCACGGCAGCCCACGCGAATGCGACAAAATCAAGACCCGACAATGTCTTGATGGACTCTTCTGACCCTCGAGCACATCCAGGCCAACGATGAGCCCCGGAGGATAGGCAGAGAGGAGTCACACGCCTCGTGGAGCAACGCCGCGACGATCTCTGCCGGACCAACGGGTGCGACGGCCCCAATGTCGATGAGCCCGCGCTCGGTATTGGTGGGTGTCTAGCTTTCAAGGTTGGATGCCCTGCCTTTACTCGTGAGTTGCGGCAAGTCCATTGGCTGTCCATTCGAACGTTCAAGCCAGAGATACCTGAGAAGTACGATGGGAGGCTGAACCCGGCAGAGTTCATGAGCATCTACACCATCGCCGTTTAGGCTGCCGGGGGAAGGGATGAGAAAGTGTTTGCCAACTACTTCCCTTTGGCTCTTAAGTCCAATGTGAGGTCGTGGCTGATGCACCTACCAGAGAACTCCATTTCGCCATGGGCAAACCTGTGCCATGAGTTCATTGGTGCCTTCACTGGCGATCATCAGGAACCCGACAGGCCCAGCAACTTGCAGCTTCTCCAACAGAAGGAAGGAGAAACCCTCTGTAAGTATTTACAGAGATTCAACAAAGTTCATAGAAACATCCTGAGTATCCATCCAGCAACCGTGATAGCTGCCTTCCAGTCCAATGTGCACAACCGCCAGATTCATTCCAAGATGAGCGTGTGGTCGCCCAAGACTGTGAAGGAGATTTACACGTTGGTAGATAAGTGTGCTCGGATGGAGGAGGGAAGGAAGTTTCCCGGAGAGGAAGATTGCTTCAATGCTGATTCAGAGGATGATAAGGAATCAACCAGTCAGAAGAAGAGCAAGAAACGTAGTAAGAAGCGGAGGGATAAGGCAGGGATGACAGTTGAAGGATCGGGTATGCCTAGTACCAGCAAGAAGGCCAAAGCTGAGGCCCCCGGCAAGGAAGCTGCCATGTGCACTGACTGCCGAGAGGCCGCTGCTGCCCAGAAAGCCGGGAAAGGTGATGGGCCATACTCCAAGATTCATCGGACCAAGGGCCACGACCTTCAAGAGTGTTTTCAGGTTGAGCAGCTTGTCAAGAGACAGAGAGCAGAGTATGAGAAGCGTGACAAGGAAAAAGTTCAGAATGTTGTTGGTGGTAAGGGTCAAGGTGGTGAAGTAAATCGCCCTGGCAAGCCCTTTCGGAACCAAGGAAAGCCTGCCAGAGGTAAAGACAAGGAAGCTTGTGATGATGAGAGTGATGGAGGGGAATAAGAGGAAACCAGTGAGCAAGAGTTTCAGAAGGCCACTGACGCTTGTGCATTCATGGGGGTGCGTCTCTGCACACCCCTCACCACCAACTCAAGCGGTGGGTGCGAGAGGTCAGTGTCGTGGAACCAGCGCCAGAGGCCCGGAAGCCGCTCAAATGGTCTCGCATGCCCATCATCTTTGATGAGGAGGACCATCCTAGTCATACCACTGCGGTAGGGTGTTTGCCGTTGTTGGTCTCCCCAATAATTGGCAACCTCCAGGTCACAAAGATGTTGGTGGACGGTGGGGCCGGGTTAAATCTGATCTCCCCAGCAGTTATGAGCAGACTTCAGATAGCAGAGGAAGAGCTAGAGGTCACCGGCGCATTTCAAGGAGTTAATCACGGCAGGAGCCATCCTAAGGGAAAGATAACATTGCCGATGACGTTTGGGGGAGAACTAAACTACTGGACTGAGAATATTGTATTTGATGTGGTCAATCTCCCCCTACCATATAATGGGATTCTTGGACGCCCGGCCTGGGCTAAATTCATGGCGACATCCCACTATGCCTACAATACCTTGAAGATGCCTGGGCCACTGGGAGTCCTCACCGTCCCATCAGATGAGAAGGATGCAATCATTTGTGTGGACAAGATGTACCGGGACGCGGTTGCGGCAGATACGGTGGCAGCAGTAGTTCCCGCCAAGGAAAGCAAATGAAGAAAGAGGGATTATACGAGCTTCGGCAAAGAGTCCGGGAAGCGTGCCCCCACCGAGTGCACGACACCCGTTGATGAAGTGCCAAAGTGTTCCAGCAGCAAGAGATCCAAAGTTGCTACACCCCAAGTGAAGAAGGTCCCAGCAGGGTTGGCTGGCATTGATGGTACTTTCACTATCAGCGCCGCCCTCGAGGACAAAAAGGAAAGCGCGCTTGTTGCCTTCCTGCAGGCGAATGTTGATGTGTTTTCCTGGCAACCATCTGATATCCCCGGTGTTCCTAGGGAGGTAATCGAGCACCACCTTGATGCCTGCCCACATGCTCAGCCAGTCAAGCAGAAAGTCTGAAAGCAGGCCTTGGAGAGGCAGCAGTTCATTGCAGAAGAGATCAAGAAGCTTGAGGCAGCTGGTTTGGTCAGAGGAGTGTTGCATCCGACGTGGTTGGAAAATCTAGTGGTAGTCCGGAAGGCTAATGGGAAGTGGAGGCTTTGCATAGATTTTACATATCTCAACAAAGCTTGCCCGAAGGACCCATTTCCCTTGCCGCGTATCGATCAGATTGTGGATTCCGCTTCAGGTTGTGATCTTCTCTCCTTTTTGGGTAACACCAAATCGTCATGTCCAAGGAAGATGAAGAGAAGACGTTGGTCATTACTCCATGTGGTACGTACTGCTTTGTTTGCATGCCATTCGGATTAAAGAGTGTCGGGTCCACTTTTGCAAGGGCAATCCAGATTGGTTTTGAGCCACAGCTGCACAGAAACATAGAAGCTTATATGGATGGCATTGTGGTCAATACCATAGATAGAGCCACCCTTATTCAAGATTTGGAGGAGACGTTTGCTAATCTATGAAAGCTCAATTCGAAGCTCAACCCGGAGAAGTGTGTATTTGGATTTCCCTCCGGCAAGCTGCTTGGGTTCTTCGTATCCCATCGCGGGATCAAAGCCAACCCCCACAAGATTAGGTTTATCGAGTAGATCCAAGTGCCAAGAACAATTAAGGACGTGAGGCGTCTAACTGGATGCATTGCCATGCTAAGCAGATTCATCTCCAAGTCTGCCGAGCGCGCCCTGTCGTTCTTCAAAATTTTGAAGAAGGCAAGGCCTGTGAAGTGGATCCCAGAAGAAGATGTAGCTTTGCAAGGATTGAAGGCTTACTTGTCCTCTGTGCCTACCTTTGTTGCCCCAAAACCCCAGGAGCCATTGGTGATGTACTTAGCAGAAACCAACCGAGTGGTCGGTGCAGCTTTGGTAGCACAACGAGAAGTGGATGCGGCAGAGAGTGAGAAGAGACCGGAGGAGTAATAGAAGGATCATGACAGCAATGAGCACGGCAACGAGAGAAACCCCAAGGACGCGACAAGGAAGAAACTGGTGTAGAGCCCAGTGTACTTCGCCAGCTCCGTGTTACAGGGGGCTAGATCAAGGTACTCTGGTGTGAAAAAATTGATCTTTGGTCTCATCATGGCCTCAAGGAAACTGGGCCACTACTTCCAAGCCCATGAGATCACGGTTGTCACTCGTTTCCTGTTGCAAAGGATACTCCAAAACCCAGAGGCTACCGGCAGAATAGTGGAGTGGGCTTTGGAGTTATCCAGTTTTGGTTTGAAGTTTGAGAGTACATCAACTACTCAGAGCAGGGCGTTGGCAGAGTTTATTGCTGAATGGACGCAAACCCCTGACGAGGAAGTGTCAGAGACAGTTATTCCCGGCAAGGAATCGCCCCAAGAATGGATTATGTATTTTTGATGGTGCTTTTCACTACAAGGTGCTGGAGCTGGCATGATTCTTGTTTCCCCCTCCAGGGAGCACTTGAAGTACATTGTCCAAATGCATTTTGCCCGGGAAGAAGCAACGAACAATACAGCAGAGTATGATGGTCTCCTTGTCGGACTCAGGATCGCAGTTGAATTGGGAGTTAAGTAGCTGATCGTTCGAGGAGATTCACAACTTGTAGTGAGACAAGACAAAAAGGATTATCAAAGTCCATTGATGGAGGCATACGTCAAGGAAGTGAGGAGATTGGAGGATCACTTTGACGGATTGCAAACAGAGCATGTACCCCACGCGGAAAACAGCATAGCTGATCATTTGTCAAAGTGTGCTGCGCAGAAGCTTCCTATGGAACTAGGGACTTTTGTTCTGCATCTCACTCAGCCCTCTGTATCCCCAGCAACAATGGCCTGGAAAAGGAGAAAGTTGGACTATGGTAAGCCTCTCCCGGTAGAGCCGTCCGCTCCCGGCAGAGACCCTGCCAGAAACAACTCATCACAGCCTGCTGGACCACCCCTTCCATCCGGTCAATTAACCCCGCGAACGAGGCTTGTGCTCCTGCAGCAGAGGAGGTGCCGCTAGTCCTTGTTGCTGAGCCCCAGGCTCCAACTTGGGCAAGGCACATTGTCCACTTCCTCCAGACCGGAGAGCTTCCCGGCAACCAAAATGAAGCTAAAAAAGTAGCCTAGAGGGCCAGTAAGTATCAGTTTGTCGATGACACTCTGTATAGAAGGAGAAGCAATGGTTTGAAATTGAAATGCATCTACCGGGAAGAAGGAAAGGAACTGCTTGCTGAGATTCACAAAGGAATATGCGGCTCCCACACTGGATCAAGGGCATTAGTTGGGAAAGGATTCCGGCAAGAAATCTATTGGCCCACAGCCCTCCAAGATGCGGTCGAGCTAGTCACGAAATGTGAAGACTGCCAGTTTCATTCCAAGAAAACACACCTGCCTACCCAAACTCTTCAAACAATCCCTCTATCATGGCCATTTTCGGTCTGGGGGCTCGATATCCTCGGCCCCTTCCCCCGAGCAATCGGGGCTTTGAATTCTTGTTTGTTGCTGTCGACGAGTTTACAAAGTGGCCGGAAGTGACTGTCGTGTCAAAGGTAACTGCTCAGTCAGCTATCAAATTCTTGAAAGATCTGGTGTGTCGTTTTGGAGTTCTAGCAAGGATCATTATCGACAAAGGCACCCAGTTCACAAGTCATGCCTTCATGCAATATGTTCATGCCCTCGGATGCAAGATCTCATTTGCCTCTGTGGCACACCCTCAGAGCAATGGACAAGCTGAGAGAGCGAACGCTGAAGTGCTGCGCGGACTCAAGACAAGAATTTTTGATACGCTGCAGAAGCACGACAGGCGGTGGATCGAGGAGCTGCCGGTAGTTCTCTGGTCCCTCAAAACGACACAAACCGAGCTAACGGGCAGAATCCCTTCTCCCTGGTCAATGGGGGAGAAGCAGTTATCCCCACGAAACTCATTTATGGGTCTAAAAGTGCAACTATCCCTGGGTGGTTTTGGTAATTCCTAACAACATATAACTCATTGAGCTAATTCTACTTAAAGATAAACTTTTCAGGAAAGCTCAGTGATTGGCATGGCATGGATGAGGAAAGTGGATCCCTCAAAATTCTAAGGACAAAGGATTGGCTCAAGCTCAAAGCTCGGGACTCTATTTTTTTCATTTTAAGTGGTCCAAGATCACATTGAGTCCATAGGAAAAGCCAATACTATTAAGAGGGGATGAGGTGTTGCCTAATGGCTTACTTGCTCAAAGTGCTTAGTGATATGCTCCAAAACCCTCAACTACTTTCTCACATCCACATATGTCCCAAACCAAAAGTCAAACTCGGCCCCATCAAAACTTTCTATCCGACGCCATCGAGTTCAGTTGACATAGCCACTGCCAGAAACCCTAGTATTTTCGGTCTAACCGATAGGGATCTCAGTCTCACCGAGATGGGATTGTAATCTCTCTGTTTCCCTTCGTAACATTTCGGTCCAACCGAGATGAGCGATCGGTCCCACCGATATTGCAATGCAAACTCTCTGTTTCCCTTTCGTAACACTTCGGTCCAACCGAGATGAGAGAATCGGTCCCACCGAGTTTGCCTGACCAACTCTCTGTTAGTCCATTACCAAAATCGGTCTCACCGAGATTACATTGTGCCCTAACCCTAAAAAAATCGGTCCCACCGAGTTGACATGTCGGTCCCACCGAGAATCCTAACATTCACATTTTGAACTAAATCGTTCTGACCGAGTTTGCTGATTTGTGTGTAACGGTTAGATTTTTTTGTGGAGGCTATTTATACCCCTCCACCCACTCTTCATTCATGGAGAGAGCCATCAGAACATGCCTACACTTCCAACATATATTTTCTGAGAGAGAACCACCTACACTTGTGTTGAGGTCAAGATATTCCATTCCAACCACATAAATCTTGATCTCTATCCTTCCCCAAGTTGCTTTCCACTCAAATCATCTTTCCACCAAATCCAAACCTATGAGAGAGAGTTGATTGTTGGGGATACTATCATTTGAAGCACAAGAGCAAGGGGTTCATCATCAACACACCATTTATTACCTCTTAGAGAGTGGTGTCTCCTAGATTGGTTAGGTGTCACCTGGGAGCCTCCGTCAAGATTGTGGAGTTGAACCAAGGAGTTTGTAAGGGCAAGGAGATCGCCTACTTTGTGAAGATCTACGCGAGTGAGGCAAGTCCTTCGTGGGCGACAACCATGGTGGGATAGACAAGGTTGCTTCTTCGTGGACCCTTCGTGGGTGGAGCCCTCCGTGGACTCACGCAACCATTACCCTTCGTGGGTTGAAGTCTCCATCAACGTGGATGTATGATAGCACCACCTATCGGAACCACACCAAAACTATCCATGTCTCCAATTGTGTTTGCACACTCCAAACTCCTCCCTTTACCCTCATATGCAATTGTTTTACTTTTCGCTGCTATACTCTTAGAATTGCATGTGTAGGATGATTGCTTGACTTGTGCTAAGTTGCTAAAATCTGCCTAGAACTAAAATTGGGAAAAGGCTAGATTTTATTTGGTCAAGTAGTCTAATCACCCCCCCTCTAGACATACTTTCGATCCTACAAGTGGTATCAGAGCCAGGTTTCCATTTGCTTTGATTTCCATAGCGGTGGTCATAGCCTTGGTTTCACAACCTAGGAGAATATGGCGTCTAGCGAGGGAAATTACCACCATAGAGGTCCTTACTTTGATGGTACAAATTTTGCTAGTTGGAAGCATAAGATGAAAATGCATATTCTTGGACATAACCCCGCTGTTTGGGCTATTGTGTGTATTGGCTTGCAAGGTGAATTCTTTGATGGGAGAGAACCAAACCGTGAAGCTACCGCGGAAGAGTTGAAGATGCTACAATACAATGCTCAAGCTTGTGATATTCTCTTCAACGGATTATGCCCCGAAGAATTCAACAAAATCAGCCGTCTTGAGAATGCAAAGGAAATTTGGGAAACTTTGATTGATATGCACAAAGGTACTGAACCTGTCAAGGAATCCAAATTGGATGTGCTTCAAAGTCAACTTGACAAGTTCAAAATGAAGGATGGTGAAGGCGTCGCTGAAATGTACTCTAGGCTTGCTCTCATCACAAATGAGATTGCCGGCTTAGGAAGTGAAGAGATGGCCGATAGATTCATCATCAAGAAGATTCTAAGAGCCTTGGATGGAAAATATGATACCATGTGCACATTGATCCAAGTGATGCCCAATTACAAAGATCTCAAGCCAACGGAAGTTATTGGAAGAATTGTTGCTCATGAGATGTCACTCAAGGATAAGGAAGAGCTTCACAACAAGTCAAGTGGTGCTTACAAAGCCTCGTGTGATGTTCCCACATCATCAAGTGAGAAGCAAACCTTCAATGAAGAATTGAGTCTAATGGTGAAGAACTTCAACAAGTTATACAAGAGTAGAAGCAAGGAAAGAAGTTCCAAGTCAAGGTCCTACAATGACAAAAGATCTTCTAGTCGTGAGCGCAATTGCTACAATTGTGGAAGACCCGGACACTATTCCAATGAGTGTATGGCTCCCTACAAAAGAAGAGAAGATTCTCCCTACAAAAGAAGAAGTAGAAGAGAAGAATCACCATCAAGAGAGAGAAGGAGTAGAGATGATCGTTATGAACAAAGACCCTCTCGGAGAAGCAAGGACTCCGAAAGGAAGGACAAGTCATCAAGGAGCTACACAAAAATAAGACATCAAGCACATGTTGGTGAATGGGTATCCGGTTCCAACTCCGACAATCACTCCGAAAGATGTTATCACTCTGACTTCGAATATACTCAAGATGAAGGTGTTGCCGGACTAGCACTTGTGACAACCAACTCCTTTGACATATTTGACTCTCCAAATGAAGGAATTGGGAGATGCTTCATGGCTGAAGGTCCAAAGGTAACACACCCGAGTATGTTGATTTCAATAGTGATGAAGATGATTTGCTAGGAGATGATGATTTACTTGTTGACAAATCTAGTTATGAAAACTATGATGAGCTTGCTATTAATCAAGATAATCAAGATAAAACGAATTACGATGATAAGAAGGAGATTGAGCGCCTAACTAAAGAAGTAAACACTCTTAACTTAGCTCATGAAACTACCTTGGAAGATCATCGAGAACTTTTAAAGACTCATGATAAGCTACGCTTTGAAAAGCTCAACCTTGAGCAAGAACATGAGTTTTTAAAGGCAATCAATGATGATCTTCGCAAGAAAAGTTCTTCTTACATTGCCAAGCGTTTACTCTTGTCTATTTACATGCCACAAGTTAAATCTAGTAACAAGAACAAGAAAGATTCTTCATCTAGTAGTAACAACAATCATGCTAAATCCAATGTTGTTGCTTCTAGTAGCTCTCTTGATTCCACTAATGATTCTCTTAGCCAAGTTACACTTGAGCGAGAAAATAGCTTATTGAAGGGAATTATAGAGAAAGGTGTTTACAAGAGCCTTGCTGAAAACAAGCAATTTGAGGAAATTGTACGCAAGCAAGGAAGACACCGGAAGAATCAAGGTGTTGGTTTTGAACGAAAGTTCAATGCCAATGGAGTTGAGTGGGAAGAAGATCAATACCCCAAGACGAAGTTTGTTCCTCAACAAGAGAAGTATGATCCTACTTATTTCCAAGGAACGCAAGGCCAAGATGATCTACCACCACAAGACCACAAGCTAAAAGGAAAGGACAAGCTTCAAGAGGAGACTGATGCATTCGAGGAAGCACCTAAGGCCTTGATCAAGTGTGTTACCAAGACAACATCAACTTCTACTTCAAGTACGACTACAACTCCAAGAACTCCCATCAAGATGGTGTGGATCCCGAAGAAGAAGAACTAGAGAGTTCTTGAGGGTGAATCCGCCAGCCTACTTCACTCATATCATTTAGGCGAGGACAAGTGCAAACAACTTTCATATCTTGCACTAGTTCAAGGAGTCACAAACCCTCTTGTTGGTAAGACAAGGGACAAGGTAACCTAATGCTTCCATGGACATCATCTTGTATACACATCACTCTATGTCTATGGATATCCTTGTTTGTTCCTTGTGGGACTAACCCGTGTAGGTATTGGAAGTGCAACTCAATCCAAAGGATTGTTCCAAATGATCTACATCAACATTGAGCATCCACATCTTCAATGACTACATGAAGTCATCATCAACAAAACCCAAGGTTAGTTGATCCCTCTTAGGGGGGATATCACATCTAGGGGGAGCCTTACTCTAATGAACTGAGCTAAAGCAACTCTAATGGTGTGAACACAACAATGCTTTATGTAAAAGTGGTAACCCCACTTGTGCTTAAACGATGAGTATGACCTATGACCAAATGTTCTAATTTAACTCCTAAGTCAATATACTCATATATAGATGACCTAGTCATCGCCAATTGCTTGATAGATGCTAGAGTGTTTGTGCATGCATCGTCACATATTTCTTTTCCCATCTCATTGTGTGAGCATGTTGGTTGCATATTTTACTCATTCAAGGACATCCATTTGTTGCTTTGATTGTTTGGATTTTTCTCTTTTGCCAAATGGATGGACAAGAATGCCTAAGAACTCCCTCTAGCTATCTATGCTTCTCTCGTCTCAAACTCTATTCATGCTACATCACAAAGTTTGAGAAAGTCAGATTCGAACCACTCTGTGTGAGGAGCACTCGGAGTTCCCGATTTGTCATAGAGTTAAACTTCCAAAACCTCTTTGTGTATTTTGGTCTGACTGATTCATCCTTTTCGGTCCTACCGAGATCACTTAGTTGATCTAGGTTTTCAATCTCGGTGCAACCGATTAGAACCCTTCGGTCACACCGAGTTGCAGTTGTCGGTGTTCTGGGAACGGGGGTCCCCACACTTGCCTGCCTGCGGCCTGCGGCGTGGCTCGAGGAGGGGCCCAACACGCCCATCTTCATCAACACAGACCCAAGACCCTCGCGAGGGGCCAAGCCTCGCGGGGCGGACGACACGGAGCTTCCTCAGGCACGGCCTCATCAGGCTGGCTCGCGAGGAGGCGGAGAGATCAAGGCGGGGTACCCCACGAGGTGCCCGTGACGCAAGCCATGACGACGTCTACGAAGAATGGCTTGACCGCGTCACCGAGCTCGTCCGCGCCGCAGGGGGCTCTCCTGCGTCGTCTGTTCCGCTGCACCGCACCCCGCCCCGCGCGGGTGACGAGGCTCCGGCGGCGCCCCGGCCACCTCCTTCTCAAGAAGGCGCCATGGCTCCAAGGCGCGTGGCCCCTGGGCGGAACCCGCTCCGTCAGGTGCCAGCGCGGCAAGAGCAGAGCTGCCAAGAAGTCCCTCGCCCGCAAGAAGCTGCCCGGGCGCTCCCTGCTCCAGCATGTCGCGACCATGCTCCTGCTCCCGCACGCCAAGACCCCGCGCTGCTCCCAGCTGCAGCGCGTGGGGACATGCAAGACCAAGCTCTCCATCACCCAAGGCCTCCCGTGGCCACAGCAGGCTGCTGTGCCTTCACCACCGAGCTACGCAGCGTCGCGTGGCCCGGCAAGTTCAAGCCAGACCCGCCTCCTCGTTACGACGGCATGGCCGACCCTGCGGAGTTCCTCCAGCTCTATGAGCTGGGCATCGAAGCTGCCAACGGAGATGAGAAGGTCATGGCGAACTGGTTTCCCATGGCTCTCAAGGACGGGGCCCGCACCTGGCTCCTGAACCTGGCCCCAGGCACGATCTCCTCCTGGGACGAGATGCGCACCCGCTTCATCGCCAACTTCCAAGGTACTCGCGACCGGCCACCCGCCGTGAGCGACATGCGCCGCATCAAGCAACAACCCAGGGAGACCCTGCAGAAGTACATCCAGCGCTTCAACAATGCACGCCTCAAGATTCCCAAGGTGACTGAGGAGGCCATCATCTCAGCCTTCTTCGACGGCGTGCGCGATGTCAAGATGAAGGAGGAGTTGGCGATGCATGAAGACCTGTGCACTTCCTTGGAGCTGTTCAACTTGGCAACCAAGTGCGCCAAGGATGAGGAAGGGTGTCTCTCCCACCTCGAGCTGCCTGCCGCAGACCCAGAAGAGAATAAGCCCATGGCCAAGGATGTGAAGCGCAAGGGGGCTGTCGTGCTCGTGGCAGAACCAGACACCAAGCGGGGCAGAGATCAGCCCGAACCTTCCAAGGGCAGTCGATACTGTGTGTACCACGACCTCCACACCCACAACACCAACGAATGTCAAGAGCTCCGAGCCGTGCGAGAAGGAAGGACCGGCCGTCGCCCCGACCGTGGTGACCGGGGCTACGGTCGAGGAGGAGGAAGAACGCATGACGCTAGGAATACCGTGGCCTGCGCCAAGGGTGGCGCGATCAACCTCACGAGGATCACTGGCAAGATCCGCCTCGCGAGGGAGACTGGAGGGATCAGCCTCACGAGGATCGCCCGCAAGGCAACGCAGGCCTCCCTCCGTTGTCGCCGCAGCCAAGGAGAAACGAGGACCGCCACCAGGACGAGGGGGCTGGGGGCTTCCAGGAGCCGCGCGCGATCGCCTGCATCCTGGGCGGGGCTCAAGCCCCAGCCTCTCAATGCATCTTCAAGCAGTTCGCCCGTGAAGTGAATGCAGTCCTCCCCAAGCTCGAAGCCACGCGCCCTCTCTGGTGGTTGGCGTGCGCCATCACGTTCAGCTCAGCAGATCAGCTCAAGTGTGCGGCTATAGCCGGAGTCCTCCTGATGCTTTGTTCGCCAATCATAAGCAACGTGGTGGTCACTAGGACCCTCATCGATGGCGGGTCAGGGCTCAACATCCTGTCTGTGGAAACATTCAACAATCTCCAAGTGCCCTACAGCCAGGTTCAGCCAACCAAGCCTTTCTCCGGAGTCACCGACGGCTCCACGGTCCCGATTGGGCAGGTCCGCCTCCCTGTCACCTTCGGGGCACGCGACAACTACCGCACCGAGCTCATCAACTTCGACGTCGCTCACATTCGCCTGCCGTACAACGCCATCCTTGGGTACCCAGCGCTGGCCAAGTTCATGGCCGTAACTCACCACGACTACAACGTCCTCAAGATGCCAGGAAGTGGCGGAGTCATCACGGTGCCCTGTGAAGAAAAGGACACGGTGTGTTCCCTGGAGCGAGCCTTTCAGGCCGCGTCACTGGAAGACCCGGATCGCTGAAGCAGGAGGCTTCCCGAGACCGCCCCCAAGAAGAAGAAGACATCGTCCGGCCAGGCCCCTCAGGAGGTAGGCCCCTCTGGGCCCGCGCCAGCCCAGGGGGAACCTCCTTCCATCGCATAGGGAAGTGCGCCTGGCGCCCTCCTCAGGCAGGGCTCGGGGGCTCTCCCCTGGAGGGCCACCGACCTGGCTAGGGTCACGAGGGAGGCGCTTGGGCACCACATGGAGGCGTGTTTCGAAGCACGTTTCCCTCAAGAAGGAGTAAGGCAAGGAGAGCCAGACCCTCAGGAGTTCATCAGCAAGGCCATTCAGGAGCTACAGGAGTCAAGAGTCATGGAAGGCGACCGCCGCCTACAAGCTGTGGCTCCCCATCCAGGTGAGCATGGTGGGCTACGCGTCTGCATCGACATACCAGGGCTCAATTGAGTCGCCTCTCTGGAGTACCTCTGGCCCTCGCGAGTGGGGCGCTGCGAAGGTCCACCCCACAGCTACGTTCGCATGCCTTACGGCTTGCCGAACGCGGCTGCCACGTACCAGCGCCTCATGAGAGGCATCATGGAGGCTCAAGAGGCCAGGCGTTCCGCAGCCCTGGCGGAGATGGAGATGGTCCGCGAGGAGCCACCAACGCCTCCGGAGCCTCCCGAGGCCCCTGGGCTTGGGGGCTTGTGAGGATCGTCTTCCGCAGCCCACCGAGTCTGCTACACCAACACTCCTTCGTCCTCAACATCATCAGGGGCATCGTGAGCCGGTTCGGGGTGCCGAACCGCATTATCACAGACAACGGTTCGCAGTTCACCAGTAACCTCTTCAAAACATACTGTGCTAACCTTGGAACGCAGATATGCTACGCTTTGGTGGCGCATCCCCGAAGCAACGGCCAGGCTGAGCGAGCCAACGCAGAGGTCCTGAGGGGCCTCAAGACTAGGACGTTCAAGAAGAAGCTGGAGGCCTGCGGCAGAGGTTGGTACGACGAGCTTCAGTCCGTGTTGTGGGCCATCCGCACAACCGCGACCAAGCCGACTGGAGAGACCCCGTTCTTCCTGGTCTACGGAGCCGAAGCGGTCCTCCATCACGAGGTCAGACGTCGCTCCGCACGGGTCCTGGTGTTCGACGAGGCGCAGCAGGACGCCATGTGGGGGATGGACCTCGTGCTGGGGGAGGAACGTCGCCGAGAGGCCGCGCTGCGAGCGGCAAGGTACCAACAAGCACTGCGACGATATCACTGCCGCAACATCCGCCCCAGAACTCTCGAGGTAGGCGACCTCGTGCTCAGGCGGGTTCTCTCCAGGGAGGGACTGCACAAGCTCTCTCCCATGTGGGAGGGCCCGTTCAAGGTTGTTCATGTTCCCAGGCCTGGCTCCGCGTGCTTGGAGACTCAGGAGGGGGTGCCGGTCCAGAACGCATGGAACATCCAGCACCTCCGGAGGTTCTACCCCTAAAAAGGCCCAGAGCCTATGAAGAAGGTGAATGCCTGTGAAGATTATCCTTTTTGGAAAAGGCCCAGAGCCTGTGAAGAAGGCGAATGCCTGTGAAGATTATCCTTTTTGGAAAAGGCCCAGAGCCTGTGAAGATTATCCTTTTTGGAAAAGGCCCAGAGCCTGTGAAGAAGGCGAATGCCTATGAAGCTGTCGCATTTGGGACAAGGCCTGGAGCCTGTGAAGAGGGCAAATGCCCATGAAGCCTGATCCCCCCAAGAAAGGCCCGGAGCCTGTGAATAAGGCCAACGCCTGTGAAGCTCGCTGCCCGTGACACTCTCACGTAATAATGAGTTGGGGCTGTACACGCCCCGGAGTCTCAGGAGCGCCGGCCTCAGGCCCTAGGGCTCCCTCCCACGCCTAGTGGCAGCACTTAGCTTCGTGCTGGTGCGAAGACGTCGAAGACTAGATTAGGTGCCGGACGCGGCTTTTTCATTTGCTTTCTGCAGTTGGCTTGTTCATTCTCATTCGAAGTTTTATTGAAGCTGTTGCCGTCTTTGACTTGTGGTTCTTCGACTTTTCACTCTCCTGCCTCGATTTCTCTTATGCAAGGCCTCGCGAGGGGGGCAGCCGAGCGCCCTCGTGAGTGTTTCCGTCCTAGTCGTTCAAAGGTTTCGCGACCTTGGTCCATTACAGGAGCACCCCTCCAGTCCGCCGGAAGGCAAGATAACGGAAGCAAAGCGATGATTAACAGCAATAACCCAAACACGCCCCCGCGGGGCTCCACGCTACTGTCTTTTTATGCAGGAAAAAGGAAAAGAAAGAACAAATCAGGCGCAGCTCGCCTCACACCGGCCTGTAGTGAAGACTCGAGCTGCCTCCGGGGCTCAGGCAGACTCCCTCTCGCGCTTCACCGAGGCGCGACGGCGGGCAGACGTGCTACCACCTCCCAAGTAGGTACGACGGTGTGGAGGCTGACCGCGGCCACCGCTAGAAGAGTCGCCACCTGAAGAAGAACCGGTGAAGCTTGGGGAACCCTGAGCGCCGCCAATCACGCGAGCGCTGTCCTCTCCATCATCGTCGGGGCTGGGTCCCCGGCCGCGGTTGTCATCCTCAGGGCAGCACCCTGCGCGGCTACCATCTTCCCCAAACACCCTCACGTAGAGGGTGGCATCGCCGTCAAACTTGAAGTGCAGGGTGCACCGATGGCTCAGGACACGCGCGCGGGCAAACGTCTGCCAACCGCGGGTCAAGGCCAGGCTCCCAGCCGCGGAGACCTCCAGTGAAGCCCATGAGGCCCGGCTGCAGCAGCCATCTGCCTGAAGCCAGAGGCCGCCCGGGGCGCCGGTCGGGAGCTCGCCGAGGAGGAAGCGAGGAAGTTGAAGTCGGGTTCTAGTCGGCTCAGCCGACCACACAACAAACTCCGGCAGCACCTCTGCGGCGCGAAAGCGTGGCCTAGGGGAACGCGCGACCAAAGCGCGCCCCCCCGGCCGCAGCAGTCCACCCATCACCGTGCTGGAAATCATCTCCACGGCCGCGGGGAGCTGCCGTGGAGGCCACAGGATGTTTCCGAGGGCGCCCTCGGCCGCGCTTGGGCGGGGGAGAGGCAGGCTCAACCTGGCGAGCCTTCCCTTTCTCTGCGGCCGAGAACCTTCTCGACGGAGCCATGAAGAAGAAGGAGAAGCAAGGGGGGATGAACTGGAAGGGCGCGCGCCGCTCCATACTTATAGCCGGCGAGGGCCAACCGTCAGCCCCCACGATCGCAAGTAATCATGACCTGCTTTGTATGCAGGGACTTGTCCAATCCGTGCAGTTGCCAAGGCGCCGTGGGGAAGTGGAGACGCCCACGTCCAATCAACCGCCATGCGGCGCCCAAGGCCGCAGGCTGTTAGGGCCCGCGGCGCTTCGCTCTTGACCTTTCGCCTCCCTGCACGGCCAAGTCCGGGCGTGCCTTGGGCCCAGGGGCTACTGTCGGTGTTCTGGGAATGGGGGTCCCCAGACTTGCCTGCCTGCGGCCTGCGGCGTGGCTCGAGGAGGGGCCCAGCATGGCCCATCTTCATCAACACAGACCCAAGACCCTCGCGAGGGGCCAAGCCTCACGGGGCGGACGACACAGAGCTTCCTCAGGCACGACCTCATCAGGCTGGCTCGTGAGGAGGCGGAGAGATCAAGGCGGGGTACCTCACGAGGTGCCCGTGACGCAAGCCATGACGACCAAGGGCGCCAGGCGGGCGCCAGCCCGCGCAGTGTCCTCCTTTCCGCTTTGGTGCAAAGGGAGCAAGAGCAGGCGAGAGCATCAAGTAAAGGCACCCGTTTTGGTGCAACGAGACCAAGACAAGTCCAACGGCAGGGAGGAAGTCATTGTGGAGCCCAAGCAAGCGTCACCACCAGAGCCTTTGGCAAGCGAGGACCAACTTTAGTCAGGATAAGTGTACCAGATGTTCCCCTTCAAAATGGCCAATTGTTGGCGCCCTTCCCGCTCAATATTAGGGAAGAGGCCCAGGGCCTTTGCCTATAAATAGGACTAGCCACCCCCAGGGTAGGGGGGCAATCAAGAAGGGAGAATCTAGAAGCCAAGAGAGAAACTAGCTAGGATCGGATCGAGTAGCATCACAGAGAGAGAGAGAGAGAGACAGAGATCGAGGATCAAAGATCGGATCGAAATCAGAGAGAGAAGGGTGACCGAACTACTCCTAGCAGTTCGTCCCCCCAGCAAAGAACAGACCCTCGCGAGGCTGTTCTTCCTTGTATTGTTCATCATCATCAGCCCAAGAGGCAATCCACCACACCACACACTGGAGTAGGGTATTACACCACAATGGTGGCCCGAACCAGTATAAACCATGTGTCTCTTGTGTTGTTCTTTCCATAGCTTAGATCTTAGCGAGGCGGAGGGGTGCAGGTAGGTAGAAGGCGAAATCTCCGCGCGCACCCCATTGTTCGAACCTCAAGGGTCTGCCGGAACCCGAAATCCAACAGCAGTAAATGCCTGCAGTTTTGCATCTCAGTGCCACCGAGTTGTTCCACTCGGTCACACCGACAGGGTCAGGTTATATATACCGACCGGTCAAATTTTGGAAAAATTTCCGAAACCTCTTCGCCCGCGCATAACCTACTCTGCCTCTTCGGGTCTCCGGATCATCCTCTCGTCGCCAGTGACCTCCCGCCGCTGGTCTCCACTGCCGTCAACGACAATCTGCACCGTCGTTGCCGGCGTTGCAAGTTCGCCGCCGAACTAGGGTACGAACTTGATCTTTGTGCTAATCCATAACTCTGATTCTTAGCACATTGCTTTGCCATGATTCCTGCCACGAATGAAATCATCCTGTCCAGCGAAAACGTCGCATAGATTAGTTTTGATTTCGAAATATAGGGTTAGGTCTCCGCCGAATTCATCTCGGACCGACCGAGTTGTAGAAATCGGTCTCACCGATTGGGCTTAGGCCATTGCACATGCGTTTTTGGTCTGACCGAAAATTGCAAATCGGTGTGACTGAGTTCAATTCTCAGTGAAACCCTAGCAGTCTCGGTGCCACCGAAATGTGACTCGGTCTGACCGAGTTCACTAGTTTAGGTTCCAAAAGCTGCTTCGATATCACCGAGTTTACAAATCGGTAGATCCGAAATGCTTTCTATGAAGAACTAAAACTAAGTTTTGGGGTCAATTGTTTTGCAAAACTCCTGTACTTTGTGATGCTCGTCTACTCTACCTCATCTATAATCTATTCACAAGGTCTGCTGACAGTTTGCTTGCAAGATGTCTGACCGAAGTGACAGCCAGAACAAATCCGAGGAGCAGGTTCAACTGAGTGAGGGCACTAGTCCCTCTAGCTCTTCTGATGATGGAAGCAGGAGCACACCAAGAAACTTGCCCAAAGCAGCCACCAAAACAAGGAAGAAGAGAACTTCTGATTCAGAGGATGAAGATTATGTGGCTGCTGAGGATGAGGCCACTTCAAAGAAAAAGGTGCTGAAAAAGGAGTATGGCTCAGCTGCTATAGTCAAGCCAGGGATGCATAAGAAGGCACCAGCAAAGAGAGTCCCCATGTCTAAGGCCAGAGCATCCACTGCTGAAACCTCCAAGCCATCTGAAGAGGCAGTTGGAGAAGGCAAGAAAAGGAAGGAAAGGGTCAAGAAGACCACTGCCAGAGTGCTTGGCAGATCATCCATTATGAGAGATGATGATGAAGAGGAAGAGGATGCTGCACCAGCACCCAAAGCTCAAAAGCTCATGGGAGATGCAATCAGATCAGGGGCTGCTCCATCTAAGCCCAAAGCTGCTCCCAAGGCTACTACTCCAGCTCAGAAGCCTAAACCCAAGAGAAGCACTAGAAACATTAATGCTAAGGAAAAGAACAAGGCCCCAGTGCCTGAAGCTGCTGAAGAAGATGAAACTCAAGTGTTGAGGAAGGTGAAACCCAAGATCCCTGACCATAATGGTGCTCACCCAGTTGCAGAAAACATGAAAATCAGGAAGGATGCAGGACTGAGACTATGGAGACAGTCCGATCCATATGCTGTCAGGAGAAGGACTGCTGTGGACTACAGGTTTCACACCAAGGAACAACAACATTTTTATGAGACAGTGTTGCTTGACAAGAAGCCCATCTTGTGTGACATGAAATGGGTTGACTAGGAATACATCCAAGAGAATGAAGATCACTATCCAGGTGTCTATGACAGCTTCAAGGCATGTGGAGTTGACACATTTGTTGCCCAGAAGCTCACCAAATGGAACGGTGAGTTGATCATGCAGTTCTACTCCACTGCCCATTTCTACCCAGATGGAAAGATCATTTGGATGTCCGAAGGTACAAGGTACCAGTCCTCTGTTGAAGAATGGGCTCAGTTGATCAATGCGCCAAAAGAAAGTGAGGATGACTTGGATATTTATGCTGAGAAGAAGAAAGACCACAACACAATGGCCAACATGTACAAAGAGATCCCAGATGCTGCTTTGGATACACATAAGTTTGGATTTGTCCACTACTTGTTGTCTGGTCTGCCTACCATAAACTGGATTCTAAGGCACACACTGCTACCCAAGTCAGGTGATCACAAGATGATCAGAGGACATGCTATAAACTTGCTGCACATATTTGATGTCCCACAGAAGTTCAAGGTCATGAGTTTGATTGTTGAGACAATCAAGAGGAATGCTGCTGACCAGAAGAGAAGTTGTGGGTATGCCCCACAAATTCAGGAGCTCATCAACTCAAAGATGGGCACAGGCACTTATCTTTTGGATAATGAGCACCTACCCATATATCCTGAATTTGAAGACAACACCGTGGTGATGGATGAAAATGAACCATCTTCAGCTCAAGCACATGAGAAGAGAGAGAAGGAAAGGGCAGAGAAAGCTGCAAATATGCCAACTATTGAAGAGGCATCTCAAGTGTTCTTGAAATCCAAACAAGATCAACTTGGATATCTGATCCAATCTACCTTGAGGATTGAGAAGGGCTTGGCCACCCTGACTAAGAACTAGGAAAGTTTGGAGAGGATCGTTGAGCAGAAATTCTATGATCTGGATGTCAAGGTAACTGATATCCAAACTGCAGTTGACCAGCTACAGGAGGAAGCAGAGGAGAAGAAGAGCAAGTCTACCACTGATGCTTTCAAGCGAGTGCCACAAAGTCCAAGGTCTATTGCAGTGCCCGTGACAGATACTAGAGCTTCAGTGTCAGCACCAGCAGCCACAGCTCCAGTGCCACCTCCAGCACCCACTCCATCAGCTCCAACTACTTCATCGGAAGCTTTCGTCCTTGGAGTCCTATCAACACCACCTCCCGAAGATCAAGCCTGAGAGTCGTTTAGCACTATGCATTTTTGAACTTTTTGGTAACTTGTTGCCAAAGGGGGAGAAAAATGTATAGATCATAGGCTTCGAGAGAGAGTGTTGTTCTTTTTAACCCTCTTGCTATTTTGGTTGAACCTTTTTTATTGAGTGCTTGTGTGAGACACTTTATGTCCTTGTGAGATACTTGTTGATCATGTGTTTGATCATATGCTACCCTTAATGTTTGGTTGAATGATGCTATCCTTTATATTCCTTATATGATCATTCACTTGCTTGGTGATGAGTGCATGCTTTTAATCTCCATCATTTTGAGCGCTCCACCAAGATGTAGGTGACATGGAAGAGTAACCCATGATCCTAATCAATTGTGCATTTGCATTCAAAAGCAAATTTTAAATAATGCAAAATTTAGGGGGAGCTCTTGCTTATCACATACTTCTCAAAGTGATGATGTTTTTTCAATCTTATTTATCATTTTTCGAAGCTTTGATCTATATGCTGTCATCAATTACCAAAAAGGGGGAGATTGAAAGTGCAACTATCCCTGGGTGGTTTTGGTAATTCCTAACAACATATAACTCACTAAGCTAATGCTACTTAAAGATAAACTTTTCAGGAAAGCTCAGTGATTGGCATGGCATGGATGAGGAAAGTGGATCCCTCAAAATTCTAAGGATAAAGGATTGGCTGAAGCTCAAAGCTCAGGACTATACTTTTCTCATTTTAAGTGGTCCAAGATCACATTGAGTCCATAGGAAAAGCCAATACTATTAAGAGGGGATGAGGTGTTGCCTAACGGCTTACTTGCTCATAGTGCTTAGTGATATGCTCCAAAACCCTCAACTACTTTCTCACATCCACATATGTCCCAAACCAAAAGTCAAACTCGGCCCCACCGAAACTTTCTATCCGGCGCCACCAAGTTCAGTTGACATAGCCACTGCCAGAAACCCTAGTCTTTTCGGTCTCACCGATAGGGATCTCGGTCTCACCGAGATGGGATTGTAATCTCTCTGTTTCCCTTCGTAACGTTTTGGTCCAATCGAGATGAGCGATCGGTCCCACCGAGATTGCAATGCAAACTCTCCATTTCCCTTTTGTAACACTTCGGTCCAACTGAGATGAGCGAATCGGTCCCACCAAGTTTGCCTGACCAACTCTCTGTTAGTCCATTACCAAAATCGGTCTCACCGAGTTTGTGTAACCGGTCTCACCGAGATTACGTTATGCCCTAACCCTAACAAAATCGGTCCCACCGAGTTGACATGTCGGTCCCACCTAGAATCCTAACGTTCACATTTTGAACTAAATCAGTCTGACCGAGTTTCATGATTCGGTCCCACCGAGTTTGGTGATTTGTGTGTAACGGTTAGATTTTGTGTGGAGGCTATTTATACCCCTCCACCCACTCTTCATTCATGGAGAGAGCCATCAGAACATGCCTACACTTCCAACATATATTTTCTGAGAGAGAACCACCTACACTTGTGTTGAGGTCAACATATTGCATTCCAACCACATAAATCTTGATCTCTAGCCTTCCCCAAGTTGCTTTCCACTCAAATCATCTGTCCACCAAATCCAAATCCTGTGAGAGAGAGTTGAGTGTTGGGGAGACTATCATTTGAAGCACAAGAGCAAGGAGTTCATCATCAACACACCATTTATTACCTCTTGGAGAGTGGTGTCTCCTAGATTGGTTAGGTGTCACTTGGGAGCCTCCGTCAAGATTGTGGAGTTGAACCAAGGAGTTTTTAAGGGCAAGGAGATCGCCTCCTTCGTGAAGATCTACCCGAGTGAGGCAAGTCCTTCGTGGGCGACGGCCATGGTGGGATAGACAAGGTTGCTTCTCCGTGGACCCTTCGTGGGTGGAGCCCTCCGTGGAGTCGCGCAACCGTTACCCTTCGTGGGTTGAAGTCTCCATCAACGTGGATGTATGATAGCACCACCTATCGGAACCACGCCAAATATCTCCGTGTCTCCAATTGCGTTTGCACACTCCAAACTCCTCCCTTTACCCTCATATGCAATTGTTTTAGTTTCCGCCACTATACTCTTAGAATTGCATGTGTAGGTTGATTGCTTGACTTGTGCTAAGTTGCTAAAATCTGCCTAGAACTAAAATTGGGAAAAGGCTAGATTTTTATTTGGCCAAGTAGTCTAATCAACCCCCCTCTAGACATAATTTCGATCCTACAGGGTCGCCTCGAGTGCTTGCCTATGATGAAGTAGCGCAAGATCAGCACCGGCGTGACGACGCTGTGCTACTCAATGAGAACCATCTCCGGGCTGCTACACGTGATGCACGCTAGCAGCAAGCCCTGCGTCGCTATCATAGCCGCAGGGTTCACCCCGGTGTTTTGAGGAAGGTGACCTTGTCCTTAGGCGTGTTCAGTCCGCCAAGGGTACAAACAAGTTGTCACCAAAGTGGGAAGGCCCTTACCAGGTAGTACTAGTCACCAGACCTCGCATAGTCCGTCTGGAGACCAGAGATGGCACTCAGTTGAAAAATATGGAATATTAAGCATCTCCACAAGTTCTACCCGTAAGGCGTGGCTGTCGGGCCCTACCCGCCAGCCACCCTTTTGTACAGGCCTTGCCTCAGCTACATGTAACCCCTTATACAAAGCCAGGGCGATGAGCCTGTGCAAGAGAAAATAAAGAAGCACTATGGGGGGCCCCCGACCAAGATTGCATGCATGCATGAGCATTCCAAGACCACTGCATAAGCATTTCACGAGCATCTTCATATGCATATAGATAGGATCGCATCCTGCATACATTCTCATTTGCATGATGCTGCAGGTTCCTGTCGTGAATTTGGCTTCAGCGAGGAGATGAGGAGATTAGCCGGCACGGTGATCCCTGGCAAGCCAGCCAGATAAGTTCTACCTCTTGTTCGTTAATGTTCTGTAAGCTATAATTTGTGCATGAGAAAGCCTCGCCACTCTTTTGAGACTTAGGTGCTCCCATCCCTAACTCAAACGTTGCTTCGGTCAGGATGGTCGCAGTGGCCTTTGGTAGAAACAAGTTGGCGGGGGGCTGGCCCCTTTGTCTGTTGCCCGATAGACGCAGCTCTCCGTCAGACAAAAGGGGTGCCGGCAGGATAGCCTGCCAGAGAAAACTTGTTTATTTACATTAAAGAGGCATCTCACCTCTGCATGGACATACACATGCACGGGTTCCCGGCAAGGTCCATCTTTTTCGTTAATATGCTGATACGAGTACAGGCATTACAGAACACAAATACGGACTCGAGAGATTACATTATTTGAATTAAACTTTGGCAAATGCCGTCAGATTTAAGACTGAAAAAAGATAAGTGCCCCGTAATGCATTTGCCCCTATCCATCTCCTACAGGAAGAGGTCGAAGAGCCCGGAGGCGGGCACAACTGGGATTCGGCGCCTCCCCAGGATCAGGACGGCGTCGCTCCCCAGCAAGGAGGAAGAAACCGGATGGCATGCGTGGATGGTGACACTGTCGGAGGACCATATGGGGGGCACGGAGTCACTGGCAAACACGACTCATCGGAACATTCATCCCTGTTCTTGACGCGTCGTGGGTTGCTGTCGGATTTCGGCTTCCGGCAGACCCTTGAGATTCGAACACTGGGGTGCGCGCGAAGATTTCGCCTCCTACCTACCTGCACCCCTCCGCCTCGCTAAGATCTAAGCTATGGAAAGAACAACACGAGAGACACATGGTTTATAATGGTTCGGGCCACCGTTGTGGTGTAATACCCTACTCAAGTGTGTGGCGTGGTGGATTGCCTCTTGGGCTGATGATGATGAACAATACAAGGAAGAACAGCCTCGCGAGGGTCTGTTCTTGGCTGGGGCGACGAACTGTTGGGAGGATTTTAGTCACCCTTCTCTCTCTCTCTCTCCGATTGTTGATGCCCCTCTTCCCTGGGGGTGGCTAGTCCTATTTATAGAGGCCCTGGTCCTCTTCCCAAATATCGAGCGGGAAGGGAGCCAACAATGGCGGGCTAATTTGAAGGGGGACAGCTAGTACCAGCTATCCTGACAAAAGCAGTCTTCGCCTGCACAAAGCTCTGGTGGTGACGTCGTCTTGGGCTCCACAATGACCTCCATCTTGCAGTCCTCCTGGTCCTGGTCTTGTTGCACCGAAATGGCAACCTTTGCCTGATGCCTCGGTACTCCGCGGCTGTGCTTGCCCCCTTTGCACCAAAGAGGAAAGGAGGACACTGCGCGGGCTGGCACCCACCTGGCGCCCTTGGTCGTCATGGCTTGCGTCACGGGCACCTCGTGAGGTACCCCACCTTGATCTCTCCGCCTCCTTGCGAGCCAGCCTGATGAGGTCGTGCCCGAGGAAGGTCCGCGTCGTCCGCCCCGCGAGGCTTGGCCCCTCGCGACGGTCTTGGGTCTGTGTTGGTGAAGATGGGCCGTGCTGGGCCCCCCTTTGAGCCACGACGCAGGCCGCATGCAGGCAAGTCTGGGGACCCCCGTTCCCAGAACGCCGACAGTAGCCCCCGGGCCCAAGGCGTGCCCGGGTTTGGCCGTGCAGGGAGGCGAAAGGGCAAGAGCGAAGCGCCACGGTCCCTAACAGCCCGCGGTCTTGGGCGCCGCGTGGCGATTGATTGGACGTGGGCGTCTCCACTTCCCCATGGCGCCTCGGTAACTGCACGGATTGGACAAGTCCCTGCATGCAAAGCGGGTCATAATTACCTGCGATCGTGGGGGCCGTCGGTTGGCCCTCGCCAGCTATAAGTACGGATCGGCGCGCGCCCTTCCAGTTCATCCCCCCTTGCTTCTCCTTCTTCTTCATGGCCCCGTCGAGGAGGTTCTCGGCCGCAAAGAAGGGGAAGGCTCGCCAGGTTGAGCCTGCCTCTCCCCCGCCCAAGCGCGGCCGAGGGCGCCCTTGCAAACACCCTGTGGCCACCACGGCAGCTCCCCCGCGGCCGTCGAGGCGATTTTCAGCACGGCGACGGGCGGATTGCTGTGGCCGGGGGGCGCGCTCCAGTCGTGCGTCCCCCTAGGCTGTAGAGGTGCTGCCGGAGTTCGTCGTGTGGTCGGCGGAGCCGACTAGCACCCGGCTTCCGCTTCCTCGCTTCCTCCTCGGCGAGCTTCCGGCCGGTGCCCCGGGCGGCCTCTAGCTTCAGGCCGACGGCTGCCGTAGCCGGGCCTCATGGGCTTCACTGGAGGTCTCCACAGCCGGGAGCCTGGCCCTGGCCCGCGGTTGGCAGACGTTTGCCCGTGCGCGTGGCCTGAGCCGCCGTTGCACCCTGCACTTCAAGTTTGACGGTGATGCCACCCTCTTCGTGAGGGTGTTTGGGGAAGATGGTCGCCGCGCAGGGTGCTTCCCCGAGGACGATGACCGCGGCTGGGAAACCAGCTCCAACGACGATGGAGAAGACAGCGCTCGCGTGACTGGCGGTGCTCGGGGTTCCCCAAGCTTCTCCGGTTCTTCTTCAGGCAGCGACTCTTCCAGCGGTGGCCGCGGTCAGCCTCCATGCCGTCGCATCTGCTTGGGAGGTGGTAGCGTGTCCGCCCGCCGTCGCACCCCAGTGAAGCGCGAGAGGGAGTCTGCCTGAGCCCCGGAGGCAGCTCGAGTCTTCCCCGCAGGCTGGTGTGAGGCGAGCTGCTCCTGATTTGTTCTTTCTTTTCCTTTTTCCTGCGTAAAAAAGACAGTAGTGTGGAGCCCCGCGGGGGGCGTGTTTGGGTTATTGCTGTTAATCATTGTTTTGCTTCCATTATCGTGCCTTCTAGCTACGTGCCCGCATGTGGATAGTTCCCGGCCCCAGCCGTGGGGGGGCGACCGACCCAGGCCCTGTGTTCGTGTTGCGATGCCCGTGGGGCACGGACTGGAGGGGTGCTCCTGTAATGGACCCAGGTCGCGAACCCTTTGAACGACTAGGACAGGAACACTCGCGAGGGCGCTCGGCTGTCCCCCCCCCCTTGCGAGGCCGTGCATAAGAGAAATCGAGGCAGGAGAGTGAAAATTCGAAGAACCACAAGCCAAAGACGGCAACAACTTCAATAAAACTTCGAATGAGAAGGAACAAGCCAACTGTGGAAAGCAAATGAAAAGCCGCGTCCGGCACCTAATCTAGTCTTCGACGTCTTCTCGCCAGCGCAGAGCTAAGTGCTGCCACTGGGCGTGGGAGGGAGCCCCAGGGCCTGAGGCCGGCGCTCCTGAGACTCCGGGGCGTGTACAGCCCCAACTCATTATTACGTGAGAGTGTCACGGGCGGCGAGCTTCACAGGCTCCGGGCCTTTTCCAAAACGCGACAGCTTCACAGGCATTCGCCTTCTTCACAGGCTCTGGGCCTTTTCCAAAATGCGATAGCTTCACAGGCATTCGCCTTCTTCACAGGCTCTAGGCCTTTTCCAAAACGCGACAGCTTCACAGGCATTCGCCTTCTTCACAGGCTCTGGGCCTTTTCCAAAACGCGACAGCTTCACAGGCATTCGCCTTCTTCACAGGCTCTGGGCCTTTTCCAAAACACGACAGCTTCACAGGCATTCGCCTTCTTCACAGGCTCTGGGCCTTTTCCAAAACGTGACAGCTTCACAAGCATTCGCCTTCTTCACAGGCTCTGGGCCTTTTTAGGGGTAGAACCTCCGGAGGTGCTGGATGTTCCATGCGTTCTGGACCGACACCCCCTCCTGAGTCTCCAAGCGCGCGGAGCCGGTCCTGGAAACATGAACAACTTTGAACGGGCCCTCCCACCTGGGAGAGAGCTTGTGCAGCCCCTCCCTGGAGAGAACCCGCCTGAGCACGTGGTCTCCTACCTCGAGAGCTCTGGGGCGGATGTTGCGGCAGTGATATCGCCGCAGTGCTTGTTGGTACCTCGCCGCTCACAGCGCGGCTTCTCGGCGACGTTCCTCCCCCAGCACGAGATCCATCCCCCGCATGGCATCCTGCTGCGCCTCGTCGAACGCCAGGACCCGCGCAGAGTGACGTCTGACCTCGTGAGGGAGGACCACTTCGGCTCCGTAGACCAGGAAGAACGGGGTCTCTCCAGTCGGCTTGGTCGCGGTTGTGCGGATGGACCACAACACGGACTGAAGCTCATCGTACCAACCTCTGCCGCAGGCCTCCAGCTTCTTCTTGAATGTCCTGGTCTTGAGGCCCCTCAGGACCTCTGCGTTGGCTCGCTTGGCCTGGCCGTTGCTTCGGGGGTGCGCCACCGAAGCATAGCATATCTGCGTTCCAAGGATAGCACAGTATGTTTTGAAGAGGTTACTGGTGAACTGCGAACCGTTGTCCGTGATGATGCGGTTCGGCACCCCGAACCGGCTCACGATGCCCTTGATGAACTTGACTGCGGAACCCGCGGGAATGGTGCGGACAGCCTCTACTTCAGCCCACTTGGTGAACTTGTCCACGGCGACGTAGAGGTAGCAGTAGCCCCCTAGCGCCCGAGGAAACGGGCCCAAGATGTCCAGCCCCCAGACCGCGAATGGCCACGAAAGGGGTATAGTCTGCAGGCCTCCTGCTGGCTGATAGATCTGCTTGGCGTGGAACTGGTAGGCCTCACAAGCTTTCACTAGTTCGACGGCGTCATTGAGCGCGGTGGGCCAATAAAACCGACTGCGGAATTCCTTGCCGACGAGGGTCCATGATGATGAATGATGTCCACAGTCTCCGCCGTGTATATCTTCCAGCAGTTCCTTCCCTTGCTCCCTGGGGATGCAGCGCAGGGATACATCGTTTGGTCGCTTCCGGTAGAGCTCTCCATCCTTGATGCAGTATGCCGTGGCCTGGCGTGCTACTCGCTCTGCTTCCTCCACCTTCTCCGGCAAGGTCCCTTGTGTTAAGTAACTCCGGAGCTCCGTGATCCAGCATCCCTCCTGAGGTTCCATCGTTAGGAGCAGGCGTGCTCCTGAGCCCGGGCCATAGGCCGGAGCTCCTGAGGCAGGTGGCTGGGGGAGCTTCTCCCGAGGCTGAGCCGTGTTTGACAATGACGGCAGGGCTGAGGGCTTGAAGAGCCGCTCCTCGAAAATGCCAGGCTCCTGAGGTAACCGCCTGGACGCCCGTTTGGCGATGTCGTCGACCTCCTGATTGGTGCCTCGGGGCACATGCTGCAACTCCAACCCCCAGAACTGCTTCTCCATCCTGCGGACCTCCGCAAGGTAGGCTTCCATGTGCTCATCTTTCGGCTCGTACACCTTGTTGGAGAAATTGACAAGGAGCTGCGAATCGCCCTTGATGGTGAGGCGTTTCACCCCCAGGGCAGCTGCGGCCTTCAAGCCCGCTATTAAACCTTCATACTCCGCTATGTTGTTGGAGACCTTTTCACCTTGCTGGAAACAGAGCTGCACAACATAGTAGAGCTTGTCCTGAGTGGGCGATATAAGCACCGCCCCAGCCCCAGCGCCATGCCTGGAGAACACCCCATCGAAGTACATGACCCAGCCTTCTGGCGCCTCGCTTCCCGGGGAGAGGGACCGATCCTCGTCGGCCTTGAGGCCTGGTGCCTCTGTCCATTCTGCCACAAAATCCGCCAATGCTGCTCCCTTGATGAGTCTGGTCATGCTGAATTCGAGCTGAAACGCTTGTAGTTCTAAGTTCCACTCAGCGGCCCTTCCAGCTGAGTTAGGGCTCCTGAGCACTCTCTCCAGGGGGTATGACGAGACGACCTTGATGGGGTGACCCTGAAAATAGTGCCGCAGCTTGCGCGAGGCCACCAGTAGCGCGAGGAGGAGTTTTTGAGGCATGGGGTACCGTGCCCTCACATCCCGCAACACCGTGCTGACGAAATACACCGGGTGCTCGACGAGGTTGGGTGCATCAGTGCTGGCGGCTCCCTTCGGAGACCAGGGCGCCTCTTGAGGCGATGAGGCCTCCTGAGGCTGGCCATCTGGGGGAGGGGCCTCTTCCGCCTCCGGTGCACTCCTCTGCGGTGGCTGATCCTCCTCAGCCGCGGTGGCGGTTTCTGTGGGCCTTCCTTGTTCCTATTTTGCCTTGTCCCGGGGCTGCTGCTGCGGTTTTGATTCGACGCTCCTCTCTAACCGCCACCAGGGCCGTGCTGGCGGAGTACGGAGTGGCGGCGAGGTAAAGCACCAGGGGCTCTTGAGGGCGCGGAGCTACCATGACCGGCGGGCTGGTTAGGTATCTCTTGAGATCCTGGAACGCCTTGTCGGCCTCTTCAGTCCACTCAAAGGGCCCCTTTTTCTTCATTAGCTGGAAGAAGGGCAGCGCTCGTTCCCCCAACTTGGAGATGAAGCGCCCTAGCGCGGTCACGCGCCCAGTGAGCTTCTACGTTTCTCTGAGGGTCTTTGGCGGGCTCATGTCTTCCACCGTCTTGACCTTTTCCGGGTTAGCCTCGATGCCTCGGTGGGACACGAGGAAACCCAAGAGCTTGCCCGAGGGGACTACGAACACACACTTCTCTGGGTTGAGCCGTAGGTTCACTGCGTTGAGGCTCGCGAAGGTTTCCTCCAGGTCTTGTATCAGGGTCCTGGCCTCCCGCGACTTTACCACAATGTCATCGACGTAAGCTTCAACATTCTTCCCGAGCTGCGGGCCCAAGGTGATGTGCATCAGCCGCTGAAAGGTTGCCCCTGCGTTACGCAGCCCGAATGGCATGCATGTGTAGCAGTACACCCCGCACGGGGTTAGGAAGGCTGTCTTTTCGATGTCTTCTACCGCCATCTTGATCTGGTGATACCCAGAGAAGGCATCCAAGAAGCATAGCAGGTCGCATTCCGCGGTGGAATCGACGATCTGGTCGATGCGTGGGAGCGGGAACGGATCTTGCGGGCATGCTTTGTTGAGGTTGGTGAAGTCGACACACATGCGCTCCTTCCCTCCCTTCTTTGGCACAACGACAGGGTTGGCCAACCAATCTGGGTATTGGACCTCGCGAATGACCCCAGCGGCTTCTAATTTGCGGGTCTCTTGGACGATGAAGGCCTGCTTTTTTGTGGACTGCCGCCTGGCCTTCTGCTTCACAGGGCGCACGTTGGGGCACACGTTGAGGTGATGCTCGATTACTCTCCTAGGGATCCCTGCCAACTGGTCAGGCTCCCAAGCGAATACCTTCTTGTTTGCGTGCAAGAACCCGACCAGGGCCTCCTCCTGCTCGGGTTCGAGGTTGGCGCCTATGGTGAAAGTGGCGTTGGTGGACCTGTCCTCATCGACGGGTATCTGCTTGGTTTCTGCCTTGTCTTGGGTGAAAAACTGTTTCTTCTTGGCGGGTGCAGCCCCCTTGGGCTTGGGGGTCTCCAAGTCGGCGGGCTGTGCCGCCGCCGCCGTCTTGAAGGCGAGTTTGAGCACCCGCAGCGCGTCTCCGGTGTCCCCGTGCACGGTGAGGACACCGCTGCTCCCGGGCATCTTCATGAGGTTGTACGCCGGGTGCGTCGCGGCCATGAACTGGGCCAGCGCTGGGTAGCCAAGGATGGCGTTGTAGGGGAGGACGATGGGGGCGATGTCGAAGTCGACCAGCTCCATGCGGAAGTTGTTGTAGGTGCCGAAGGTTACTGGGAGCCGGATCTGTCCCAAGGAGTTGGATGATCCGCCCCCAACGCCTGAGAAGGGCCGGCTGGGTTGCAGCCGTTCCAGGGGTATACAGAGGAGGTTGAAGGCCTCGACCGAGAGCATGCTGAGGCCCGCACCGCCATCGATGAGAGTTCTGGTGACGGCCACCTGGCAGATGCTGGGGGTGCACAGCATGGGGAGCGCACCCGAGTAGGCCGAGTTGGAGGGGTGGTCCTCTGAGCTAAAGGCCAGGCCGGCCATGGGCGCCGCCCAGTCCGGGAGAGCCCCCTGCCGCGTGGAAGCGGTGCTGACCCGGCGGATGAACGGCTTGACATGGTGACTTGTAGGCGGCGCCTGCGAGCCGCCTAGGAGGGCCGCGACGACCGGGGGTGTTGGTGTAGCGCGATGGGCGGGGAAGAGGCTGCGGGGATCTTCCCAAGAGGACACGGAGGCTGCCGGCAGGTGGAGCAGCCATGTGCGCGGAGCGCCGGTGAGGGCCATGGTGAGCCAGTTGGCCATGACCCTATCGTCACCTCCAACTTCGAGGAGGGCCTCCTCGCTCGCCAGCAAGAAGGCCAGCGGATCTGTCGCGTCACCGTAGCGCGGCGGCGTCGTTGGCTTGAACTTGTCCGGCCATCGTACCCGTTGCAGGGCTGGGGCCAGGGCTCGGAGCCCCCTGGCCCCTGTGCTGGCGCCGGCGGCCGGAGCGGGCGACCCGCTACTCATCGTGAGGCAGGCCGTGGCGGTGGCGGAAGAGAAAACTCCGGTGCACCCCCTACCTGGCACGCCAAATGTCGGATTTCGGGTTCCGGCAGACCCTTGAGGTTCGAACACTGGGGTGCGTGCGGAGATTTCACCTCCTACCTACCTGCACCCCTCCGCCTCGCTAAGATCTAAGCTATGGAAAGAACAACACGAGAGACACAGGGTTTATACTGGTTTGGGCCACCGTTGTGGTGTAATACCCTACTCCAGTGTGTGGCGTGGTGGATTGCCTCTTGGGCTGATGACGGTGAACAATACAAGGAAGAACAACCTCGCGAGGGTCTGTTCTTGGCTGGGGCGACGAACTGCTGGGAGGAGTTCAGTCACCCTTCTCTCTCTCTCTCTCCGATTGTTGATGCCCCTCTCCCCTGGGGGTGGCTAGTCCTATTTATAGAGGCCCTGGTCCTCTTCCCAAATATCGAGCGGGAAGGGAGCCAACAATGGCAGGCTAATTTGAAGGGGGACAGCTAGTACCAGCTATCCTGACAAAAGCAGTCTTCGCCTGCACAAAGCTCTGGTGGTGACGCCGTCTTGGGCTCCACAATGACCTCCATCTTGCAGTCCTCCTGGTCCTGGTCTTGTTGCACCGAAATGGCAACCTTTGCCTGATGCCTCGGTACTCCGCGGCTGCGCTTGCCCCCTTTGCACCAAAGAGGAAAGGAGGACACTGCGCGGGCTGGCACCCGCCTGGCGCCCTTGGTCGTCATGGCTTGCGTCATGGGCACCTGGTGAGGTACCCCGCCTTGATCTCTCCGCCTCCTCGCGAGCCAGCCTGATGAGGCCGTGCCTGAGGAAGCTCCGCGTCGTCCGCCCCGCGAGGCTTGGCCCCTCGCGAGGGTCTTGGGTCTGTGTTGGTGAAGATGGGCCGTGCTGGGCCCCCCTTTGAGCCACGCCGCAGGCCGCAGGCAGGCAAGTCTGGGGACCCCCGTTCCCAGAACGCCGACAGTTGCCGCTGTCATCCGCATCACTACCACCCGAAGACCTCATCATGGCCATCACGCCGGACGCCATGCTCTCTAGGTTTCCCCACAAAGAGCATGGTCATTCCCAGGAGCTCTGACGTTAGAAGTCAACTCGGGCAGCCAGATGAAGGTGTGTGCGATATACAACATACGGTTCAACTGTTTGTGATTAGGCAACACAAAAGAAATGGTCAGCCAGATCAAGGTGTGTGAGATATACGGCATGCGGTTCGCTCCCCACTAGCCTCTTCTTGTACCATGGCAACCGTCCACTGCCTCTTCGCCTTTCCCTTTCGATTTGGAACTCCTATCGCACGCTCTTCCCTCCCTCCATTTGCCTTCACCCTTTCCTTCTGCCATTGTTCCCACCCCGTTATTCTTGCCCCGATCTGAAAGATGATGTGGTGGAGGAACTCATTGATCAGTGCAACGTCATCACCTCGGCTAGCATGGCAGGTTCATTCAAGACCATTCTCGACTCAACTAATAACATCATTACAAGCAACCCAAGGGTGCGAGAGCGGTTTGATCTCCCCTATCTTCTTCGTCGTGATCCTGATCACTGGCGCGGGGGCGACGAAAGCCTCGCCTTGTCCAAGTGGATGCCGCTTGATAATGATACGTGTGATGTTAAGATGCCATCGCTTGAGCGTAAGCCTTGGGCAGGTACAAATGGAGATTGGGTTGTTTATATTGGGTACAACTGCGAGTGGGAACTTGTGAATATGTACACTCATCACCGAGTTCCACTTCCAAAAACCTCAGACTGCCCTAAAGTTGAGCACACCGGTATTCTACATACATTCAAATACGATCAGGGTGACTGTCGTCTACGGAAGATAGCAATTTGTTGAGTTCCCAACCACTCTTGGGATTACACGAACTATGAAGTTGTTGCTATCTTCGACAAGCTTGTTGCTGACCTTGCTTCCATGACTCGATGGATATAGCTCAAAAATCAATTTTTGTACACGGATGAGTACCGCGATGCAATTCAATACAAGGGTCTTGTGTTTGCTGCCAACACTCGTGGCACGGTTTTTGCATGGAATCCTTATGGTTTCGGTACGTTCATCTTCCAACGTAATTATAATTGTTTCATCCACATGCATGCTGGTAAGCTAGCTAGTTTCCCTTTACTAATTAACCTTCTTGTGTTTCCAAGGTCCTGTGAACATTCCACCACCTATATTGAAAAAATTTATAACCAAGGGGGAGATGATGATGGTGATGATCACGAGCATGAGGACGAGCAGGGCCCATATACTCAATGGTGCCTAGCAACTTATTCCGATGGAAATATTCAAAAAAAAAACTTATTTCGATGGATCACCTCTTCTTGTCTGTATACAGGGCACTGCTGATGTTACTAAGGAAGCAGGTGTTGTCTCGCATGGTCGCACTCTATGGACCTATTCCAACATCCGTTGCAGGGTATTCGGGATGGATACTAGTGTGCTAGCACCAACACCTTCTTCCTGGTTCAGTATTGATAGTCTTGGAGAAAACTCGCTCTTCCTTGGACAAAACTATCCAATGATGGTGAAAGGCGATCCAACTGCTGTTGACACAATGTTACTACTATTTATGAGAAGCAACTGTATCTATACCTCGGACATTGCTATGCTTCCCTACCGTGGCTATCACAATATGGGTATTGAAATAGGCCGCTTCAGCTTGGATGATCAGTCCTGCGTTGGTCTCGAGATTGACAGTAGCTGGCCCTTCCCAGAGAATCACTTCTGGTTCAAAGCAAGCGTTTGCAACGCCGACGAGTGGTTGAGCTGAAGTACATTTCATCGCTTTCTTATTTGTTGTGTGAGGAAAACTTCACTTTACTAGAATGTTTTGTTGGAAATGATCTATAATCCGACATGTATCCTCGTTGTTGTTGTGGGTTGATGACTTGTTGTATGTAATCAATGGTACATTTGCATATGTGTCCATCAACTCATGCCTGCTAGTGGTGTCCATATGAACATTGCGAGTGATTATATTTGCAAAAGTTAGATAGTGCTAGTGATTTTTAGCTACATATTTTGACAAATCGCAGTGTTACAAGGTTTACAAATGGCAATGTTACTAGATAAACAAATGTCAATCTTTCCAGTTTGACAAATGGCAACATACCCAATATGACAGATGCAAATCTTACCCAATTGTTTCTACGTGGTTGCACATGGGTCATCCAAGACAACCGTTTGCATTGAAGGGATGCACAAATTCGGCACTGCGAAGTTTCCCTTGACTTAAGGGGGAAGACCATAGCTCTCACTTTGCATATGGGTGGTCTATCTAAAATGTTTGAGATCTAGAGCTGCACAAATCCTGCTCGGCACATTTTCCCTTGGCTTCCTGGGGAAGCTGTCGGTTTGCATATGGGTGTTCTAACTAAAACATTTGCGATGAGTGTTTTATATTTAAAAACCATTGACGTTATTTTCAAAAGAAAATCATTTGATAAGTCTATACATTAAGAGACAAAAATGCAAGCTCATTCAAACCATATCTTTCATTCAATCACACTATGAATTTATATTCATATGATCGAGAATTCGAGATACAGTATTGAACCCCCAAAAAACTATTTTTGGCGGCGGAGGCAGCGTGCCGCGCCATCGTTGTTGTTGTCGTCCTCCGGAACGCCGTTGTTAAAATCTTCAAGGCAACACAAAATGTTCTTCACTTGTAAATCAAACATCATGTCGTCACGCGATCGATGGGCGGGGCGCGGGAGGACGGCTGGTGCCGCTGAGAGTTAGCGGTCAACGGCAGCGTCCCATGCCGCTGAGGGGGGGGCACACGGGCACGAGCATGGCGGGTGCAGCCAAACTCACGGGGACCGGTGCCGTGGTGGGTGGAGGGGCGCGCACGGGCAGGGGCATGGGTGGGGCGGGTGCCGCCAAACGCATAGGGGTCGGCGCCATAGTGGGTGGAGCGGAACGCACAGGCACGGGCGTTGGCGCTGGCGCTGGCATGTACACGAGCTCGCGTGGGTGCACGGAGACCTCGCTAACACCCGCGGCTTCCAACTCTGTGATAGTGATCGGCGACCAGCCCGTCAATGCTATGGGGATGGTTGCTGGCACGAGCGCGGGGATGGGAGCTGGGACGGGAGCGGGGGCAGCAACCGCCGCGGCCAGCTCGTTCAAGGCCAAGTCCATGAGGCCCCATTGCTCCTTATTTTCTCTCTCCTCTCGCTCGAAGTCGACTTCATCAAACTTGAAGACTAGTGGCAGATGATCATTTTGCACCATGGCGTTGGTGGAGGTCTGCGGGAGGGAGGGGAATGGGAGGCAAACAGTAAGGCCACCCGTATTAAATAATGGCTTGGGCGCCATTAATGGAGAGGAAGCCAGAAGGCCATGGAAGTCAAAGGGCTTGCTTCCCAGCGAGCCTGTGCAGCGGACTAGTCGCACGCTTCCCGATGAGCCTACGCATTGGAGGATAGCTTGCATGCCTCTCGGTCATCCTGCGCACCAGACTCCGCTCGCACGCCTCCCGTTCAGTCAAGCAGTTGTCCGCACGGCACCACCTATAGCCATTAAAACGAAGACATGTGGCATCACGTGAATGGTTAATAGAACGCACACGATTTGAATTATACAAACATTTGAGATATTAAAGTGGCAGCTATTTTTTCAAAATGCCTTTGTTGGCTGTTATTCGAGTGCGCCTTCTCTCAAAATGCACACGAAAAATACCACAGCATGACGGGTGCCAATCCAGGATAGTATGACAAGTTTCATGAATTTCAGACAAGTTTTGGATTTACAAGAATTTAAAAACAAAGTATCTCAATGTTTTGCCAGCAATCAATGGTGCCCTGGTGTTTGAAATTCATTCCCATTTATTGCATGGGACCTAAGCATGCACTCAAGGACACATATTTGATTTTCCAACCAATTTATATGCACTGGAGCATGTGCATGAAGTTCAAATTTGAATTATGCACATAAAATGCCTAGAAAACCTAGTAAATGTATAAAAATGCCCAAATGAACCCTGAAAAATTCCAAATTTTAACACAACACTCCTGTTGATCTATGTTGACACTAGAAAATTTTTGAAAGCAATAAGAGGAAGCGGATATCATTTCGTCCCCAAAGGTGGGACGTTCCCTACCGAAACCATCAGCTTGTTGTGAGAAGCTCTGGTTTGTGAGAAACTTATACCCAAACCTGCACCAAATGGGACAAAAAATTTACCACGGCACGTTGATGCCGCTCCATGATAGCATAGCAAGTTTCATGAATTTCAGACAAATTTTGGATTCAGTAGAATTTAAAAACCAGGTATCTCAATATTTGCGGCCGAGTGACAGTGGCAGGTTGTTTGACATTCATTCCCATTTCTTGCGTGGGACCTAAGCATGCAACCAAGGACACAAATTTGAATTTTCAACCAATTTATATGCATTTATGTAGTTCAAATTTGAATTATGCACATAAATGCATTAAAAACTCAATTAATGCATAAAAATGTCCAAACGAACCCCGAAATATCCCAAAAATTGACACAACACTCATGTTGTTCTATGTTGACAAGAGAAAAAATTTGAAAGCAATAAGAGGCAATGGATATTGTTTCATCCCCAAAGGTGGGGCGTTCTCCCTACAGAAACCATCAGGCTTGTTGTGAGTAGCTCTCGTTTGTGAGAAGCATATCCCAAACCTGTCCCAGTTGGGACAAAAAAATTACCATGGCATGTTGATTCCGCTCCATGATAGCATGCCTAGTTTCATGAATTTTAGACGAGCTTTGGATTTACTAGAATTTAAAAACCAGGTATATCAATGTTTGCAGTCGAGTGACGGTGGCAGGGTGTTTGATATTCATTCCCATTTCTTGCATGGGACCTAAGCATGCAACCAAGGGCACAAATTTGAATTTTCAACCAATTTATATGCAATAGAGCATGTGCATGTAGTTCAAATTTGAATTATGCACATAAATGCATTGAAAACTGAATTAATGCATAAAAATGTCCAAACGAACCCTGAAAATCCCAAAAATTGACACAACACTCCTGTTGTTCTATGTTGACACGAGAATTTTTTTGAAATCAATAAGAGGCAATGGATATCGTTTCGTCCCCAAAGGTGGGACGTTCCCTACCGAAATCATCAGGTTTGTTGTGAGAAGCATATCCCCAAACTTGCCCCAAATGGGACAAAAACTTTACCACGGCATGTTGATGCCGCTCCATGATAGCATGCCAAGTTTTATGAATTTCAGACGAGCTTTGGATTTACTAGAATTTAAAAACCAGGTATCTCAATGTTTGCGGCCGAGTGAGGGTGGCGGGGTGTTTGACATTCATTCCCATTTCTTGCATGGGACCTAAGCATGCAACCAAGGGCACAAATTTGAATTTTCAACTAATTTATATGCATTAGAGCATGTGCCTGTAGTTCAAATTTGAATTATCCACATGAATGCATAGAAAACTCAGTTAATGCATAAAAATGTCCAAGCAAACCCCTAAAAATCCCAAAAATTGACACAACACTCGTGTTGTTCTATGTTGACACGAGAAACATTTTGAAAGTAAGAAGGGGAAACATATATCGTTTCATCCCCCAAGGTGGCACGTACCTGTCGGCGTTCTGGGAACAGGGGTCCCTAGACTTGCCTGCCTGCGGCCTGTGGCGTGGCTCAAAGGGGGGCCCAGCACGGCCCATCTTCATCAACACAGACCCAAGACGCTCGTGAGGGGCCAAGCCTCATGGGGCGAACGACATGGAGCTTCCTCAGGCACGGCCTCACCAGGCTGGCTCGCGAGGAGGCGGAGAGATCAAGGCGGGGTACCTCACGAGGTGCCCGTGACGCAAGCCATGACGACCAAGGGCGCCAGGCGGGCGCCAGCCCGCGCAGTTTCCTCCTTTCCCCTTTGGTGCAGAGGGGGCAAGCGCAGCCGCGGAGTACCGAGGCATCAGGCAAAGGTTGCCATTTCGGTGCAACAAGACCAAGACCAGGAGGACTGCAGGGCGGAGGTCATCGTGGAGCCCAAGACAGCGTCACCACCAGAGCTTTGTGCAGGCAAGGACCAACTTTAGTCAGGATAAGTGTACTAGATGTTCCCCATCAAAATGGCCAATTGTTGGTGCCCTTCCCGCTCAATATTTGGGAAGAGGCCCAGGGCCTTTGCATATAAATAGAATCAGCCAACCCAGAAACTAGCTGGGGTCGCAATCAAGAAGAGAGAGAGAGAAGGGTGACTGAACTCCTCCTAGCAGTTCATCCCCACAGCCAAGAACAGAACCTCGCGAGGCTGTTCTTCCTTGTATTGCTTGTCATCATCAGCCCAAGAGGCAATCCACCACACTACACACTGGAGTAGGGTATTACACCACAACGGTGGCCCGAACCAGTATAAACCATGTGTCTCTTGTGTTGTTCTTTCCATAGCTTAGATCTTAGCGAGGCGGAGGGGTGCAGGTAGGTAGGAGGCGAAATCTCCACGCGCACCCCTGTGTTCGAACCTCAAGGGTCTGCCGGAACCCGAAATCCGACATTTGGCGTGCCAGGTAGGGGTACACCGGAATTCATCTTCCACCACCCCGTTCTCCTCCGACCATCGCGCCCATGTCTGACGCTCGTCGGGCCCGCGCCGAGTGCCGGGCCACTCTCGCTTCCCGCGTCACCCAGACGGCTCCTGTCGGCGGGCGTCCTCGCCGTTCCCCGTCACCTGCCGTCAACGCCGCCACCGGCCCGGCGGGGGACAAGCAGCAAGCATCGTCTCAGCATCCGTCAGTGCGGCAAGACGGCCGCACCGCTACTCCCTCGCTCACCCCAGCTGGTTCTTCGTCCCGCGCGCTCCGTGCACCCATGGATGCTCGAGCTGCGCTCATCGCGGCAAACGAGCTCCTGCGCTATCGTCCCGTCGACGACGGCTACGAAGAATGGCTTGACCGCGTCGCTGAGCTCGTCCGCGCCGCATGGGGCTCTCCCGCGCCGCCCGTTCCGCTCCACCGCACCCCGCCCCGTGCGGGCGACGAGGCTCCGACAGCGCCCCGGCCGCCTCCTCCTCAAGAAGGCACCATGGCTCCAAGGCGCGTAGCCCCTGGGCGGAACCCGCTCCGTCAGGTGCCAGCGCGGCAAGAGCAGAGCTGCCAAGAAGTCCCTCGCCCGCAAGCAGCTGCCCGGGCCCTCCCTGCTCCAGCACGTCGCGACCATGCTCCTGCTCCCGCACGTCAAGACCCCGCACTGCTCCCAGCTGCAGCACGTGGGGACATGCAAGACCAAGCTCTCCGTCACCCAAGGCCTCCCGTGGCCACAGCAGGCTGCCGTGCCTTCACCATCGAGCTACGCAGCGTCGCGTGGCCCAGCAAGTTCAAACCAGACCTGCCTCCTCGTTACGACGGCACGGCCGACCCTGCAGAGTTCCTCCAGCTCTATGAGCTGGGCATCGAAGCTGCCAACGGAGACTAGAAGGTCATGGCGAACTGGTTTCCCATGGCGCTCAAGGACGGGGCCCGCACATGGCTCCTGAACCTGGCCCCAGGCACGATCTCCTCCTGGTACGAGATGCGCACCCGCTTCATCGCCAACTTCCAAGGTACTCGCGACCAGCCACCCGCCGTGAGCGACATGCGCCGCATCAAGCAACAACCCGGGGAGACCCTGCAGAAGTACATCCAGCGCTTCAACAACGCACGCCTCAAGATTCCCAAGGTGACTGAGGAGGCCATCATCTCAGCCTTCTCCGACGGCGTGCGCGATGTCAAGATGAAGGAGGAGCTGGCGATGCATGAAGACCTGTGCACTTCCTTGGAGCTGTTTAACTTGGCAACCAAGTGCGCCAGGGCTGAGGAAGGGCGTCTCTCCCTCCTCGTGCTGCCTGCCGCAGACCCAGAAGAGAAGAAGCCCAAGGCCAAGGATGTGAAGCGCAAGGGGGCTGCCATGCTCGCGGCAGAACCAGACACCAAGCGGGGCAGAGATCTGCCCGAACCTCCCAAGGGCAGTCGATACTGTGTGTACCACGACCTCCACACCCACAACACCAACGAATGTCAAGAGCTCCGAGCCGTGCGAGAAGGAAGGATCGGCCGTCGCCCCGACCACGGTGACCGGGGCTACGGTCGAGGAGGAGGAAGGAACGCAGGACGCTGGGAAGATTGTGGCCCGCGCCAAGGGTGGCGCGATCAACCTCGCGAAGATCGCTAGCAAGATCCGCCTCGCGAGGGAGACTGGAGGGATCAGCCTCGCGAGGATCGCCCGCAAGGCAATGCAGGCCTCCCTCCGCTGCCGCCGTAGCCAAGGAGAAACGAGGACCGCCACCAGGACGAGGGGGCTGGGGGCTTCCAGCAGCCGCGCGCGATCGCCTGCATCCTGGGCGGGGCTCAAGCCCCAGCCTCTCAACGCATCTTCGAGCAGTTCACCCGCGAAGTGAATGCAGTCCTTCCCAAGCTCGAAGCCACGCGCCCTCTCAGGTGGTCGGTGTGCGCCATCACGTTCAGCCCAGCAGACCAGCTCAAGTGTGAGGCTACAGCCGGAGTCCTCCCGATGCTTTGTTCCCCAATCATCAGCAACGTGGTGGTCACCAGGACCCTCATCGATGGCGGGGTAGGGCTCAACGTCCTGTCCGTGGAAACATTCAACAATCTCCAAGTGCCCTACAGCTAGCTTCACCAACCAAGCCTTTCTCCGGAGTTACCGACGGCTCCACGGTCCCGATTGGGCAGGTCTGCCTCCCTGTCACCTTCAGGCACGCGACAACTACCGCACCGAGCTCATCGACGTCGCTCACATTCGCCTGCCGTACAACGCCATCCTTGGGTACCCAGCGCTAGCCAAGTTCATGGCCGTAACTCACCACGGCTACAACGTCCTCAAGATGCCAGGAAGTGGCAGAGTCATCACGGTGCCCTGTGAAGAGAAGGACATGGTGTGTTCCGTGGAGCGAGCCTTTCAGGCCGCGTCACTAGAAGACCCGGATCGCGGAAGCAGGAGGCTTCCCGAGACCGCCCCCAACAAGAAGAAGACATCGTCCGGCCCGGCCCCTCAGGAGGCAGGCCCCTCTGGGCCCGCGCCTGCCCAGGGGGAACCTCCTTCCATCGCATAGGAAAGCACGCGCGGCGCCCTCCTCAGGCAGGGCTCGGGGGCTCTTCCCTAGAGGGCCACCGACCTAGCTAGGGTCACGAGGGAGGCGCTTGGGCACCACATGGAGGCGTGTTTTTCAAAGCATGTTTCCCTCAAGAAGGAGTAAGGCAAGGAGAGTCAGACCATCAGGAGTTCGTCAGCAAGGCCATTCAGGAGCTATAGGAGTCAAGAGTCATGAAAGGCGGCCGCCGCCTACCAGCAGTGGCTCCCCATCCAGGCGAGTATGGTGGGCTGCGCGTCTGCATCGACATACCAGGGCTCAATCGAGTCGCCTCTCTGGAGCGCCTCTGGCCCTCGCGAGTGGGGCGCTGCGGAGGTTCACCCCACAGCTACGTTCGCATGCCTTACGGCTTACCGAACGCGGCTGCCACGTACCAGCGCCTCAAGAGGGGCATCATGGAGGCACAAGAGACCAGGCGTTCCGCAGCCCTGGCGGAGATGGAGAAGGTCTGCGAGGAGCCACCAGCACCTCCGGAGCCTCCCGAGGCCCCTGGGCCTGGGGGCTCGTGAGGATCGGCTTCCGCAGCCCACCGAGTCTGCTACACCAACAGTCCTTCGTCCTCAACATCATCAGGTGACATCTTACAAGTTTCATTTCCAGCTGGGAGCGCCCCCACTAGGGCTGCATTATTCCCAGGCCGCGTGGGTCCATCCCTGCGGCATGTATCCCTTTTATTTCATGTTGTTAGCTTACTTTGTTGGGGGCGCCCCTCGGGCTGCATCATCCCCAAGTCGCTCGGGCCAGACCCAGCGGCATGTATCCCTTTTGCGTTTATTTCCTGTTATGAGTTCAACCCGCCATGCTTGATTATTTGATGCCGGTCCACGGCACCTCTTCTTCTCCATGCCGACCACTTGCATGTTAAAGGGGGGTACCTGAGCATCGCGACTCAGGGCTCTTACTAGCTCTCCAGCCATCACCCTCCGGCCTTGTCCACGACATCGCGACCTGGCATACCAGCGACGGCTGAGACCAGCTCGAGGGCCGGGACCCGAGGACGTAGAGTGCCGGCATCTAACCAAATTTGCAGGGACACATCACAAGATAAGGCCCAGTGCCAGGCGCAACCCGCCTAGAGGTAGGGCCCCGTGAGTCCCGCGCTGGCTCACGGGTGCCCAGATACACCTCGCCAGGCCCTACCGTGCCAGCCACGTGTCAGGGCGGGGATGTACACGCCCCGGGGGCTCCTCCCGGAGGGGGCCCCCTCCCACGTACCAGTGGAAGCACCTTGCTCCGCGCTGGCTGACGACACTACCGAGGAGCGGCTATGCCCGTCCACATACGGAAGCGCTATGCTCCGGGCTGGTGATAAACAACTAAGGGTGACCCCCAGGCCGCATCAACCTCAGGGAGCCCAGAGCTCAGTGTCTAGCCTCATCGTAACACCTCCCCTCGGGAGTGCCGCGCGAGGGGGCTGGGCACGGGGGCTGCGCCTGGGTCACGCCCAGACGCACGCCGCCCAGCCAGGCCCCCCTGGGCCTGGTTCATCGCGCGTCTCTCCTCGAGCGGAGCCAAGGTACGAAGGCCGTTTGTGCGTCAAGGGGGACTCCTGAGCATCGCGACTCAGGAGCCTAACTGGTCATGTAGCCCCTCACTCCTTAGTTCCGAAAGGCTAACGGCGGTTGGGGTATGCGCGCGGCCGGGCTCTGCAGACGTAGAACGGTAGATCCACCCACATCATACCTCCCTACTTGGTGTTCGTGCGCCAAGGGGGACTCCTGAGCATCACGACTCAGGAGCCTAACTTGTCACGTAGCCCCTCACTCCTTGGTCCCATCCTGGTTTCTGGTCGGGGCTAACGGCGGCTGAGGTATGTGTGGGGCCGGGCTCTGCCGGCATAGAACATAAGCAAGTAGGAAGGAAAAGCGTAAATCTCAAGGAATTCAAAAGCAAATATTATAGTCCACACTGTTATCTCAATGCAAATGCAAGTTTAAACGCCTCCCCGAGGCATGATACATGTGCAGGAATTAAAGGCAGGACAGGAGCCACAACGGAGTCACTTGTCGGCGGTGGAACAGCGCGGAGTGGGTTTGCCTCATGGAGCAGTGGGGTCGGCAGCGCCTTGCTTCGACTTGGTGCTGAAGGCCCGGAACTTCCCCAGCAGAGCCTCCGCGCGACCCTTCACGGCCTCGGCAGCGGCAGCGGCACGCTCGCCGCTTACTGGCTCCAGCAGGCTGTCGAGGTCGACTCCGGGATCGCGAAGGTAGATGTGGGTGAGGACCCGCGTCAGCGCTGTAGAAGATAGGACACGCGCCTCGGCCTCGGCCATGGGGCCAAGGCCAAGGGCGACATCTTCAAGAGCACGAACCAGGAAGGGAAGCAGCTTGGCGGGGCCGTCCTTGGTGCCAGCCAGCGGGCTCTCCAGGCCGCTGTCGTAAAGCGTCCTCAGCGAGGAGCGAGCCTTCGCCTCCATCTCCGTGAAGGCCACGCGGTCCTCGGCAAGAACCAGGGCCTTGTCATCCAGCTCGGCCTTCCTCGCCCCCAACTCCTGCTCCAGCGCGCCTAGGCGGTCGCGGCGCTTCCTGAGCTTGACCTTCCTCTCCTTGACGGCCGCCTCGCGAGCCTTCACGCCTTCTTCCTGCTCTTGGCGAAGACGGACCTCTTTCGCGAGCTGGTCCCGCAGGCCTTGCAGCTCGTCCTCCAAAGCCTTGTAGCGACCACGGACGTCGACCACCTCCCCCAGGGCTGCGTCACGAGCAGCCTTTGCCTCAAGGACGGCCTGCTTCTCCTCATCGCAAGCCGTCGAGGCCTGGACCAGCGCCGCCCGAATCAAAGCGTCGGAGCGAATCCATCCTGAAGCCAGCTCCAAGCGCCCGGCCACCAAGCGAGGGTCGGCGCCAAGAAGATCCTGCTGCAGCTGGTCCAGCTCAGCAGCAGCATGATCCAGAACGGCAGGAGGAGTCGGAGAGACAGCAGTCGGTGGAGTAGAAGGAGAAGGCGGCAGCGCGGCCACAGCATTCTGAGGCGGAGTTTGCTGCGCCCCAACGGTTGTAGTGGCGGCAGCAGGCAAAGGCACCTCGGGAGTCACTTGGGCCATGGGGGCTGAGCTCGCCCCCGCCGGCTCAGCCAGGCCTCGCGAGGGCGGCCGGGCAGGAGAAGCCCGTGCTTTGCGGTCACCCTCCTTCACGGGCAGAGGCGCTGCCACGGATGGAACCTCAGGAGCTCCCTTTGGCTTCTTTGCTGCGGGCGCCAGCCTATCCAAGAGATGCGGACGTCAAGCCTCAGAAGTAGAACAAGAAATAAAGACAAGAATCAAGCGCTTATGGGTCGCCGCCAGTGAGCTCAAGCGGCCTCTGGCCAAATTTGAAGCCCGAAAGCCGGCTAGAAGGGTCAACCTCGGGAAGCTTGGAAGCGGAAGGTGCGTCTGCGGTCCGCCTCAGGGCCGGGGCAGACCCGCGGGAGATCAGCCCGGTCCTGTCCTTCTTTGGGATCGGGGGCAAGCTCCCGCCGTCCTGCTCGTCATCATCCTCGTCGTCATCGCTCGGAGAGAGGCGGAGAACGCGGGACCAGCGCCGGGGGAGAGGAGCCCTCGACTCTCCGTCAGTCGCCTCGGAGTCAGGCCCTTTTCCCCGCTCCCCTCCTTCCTCCTCTTCGCTGGAGTCGTCGGAGGGCACGTCCACCGGTTCCTCGGGAGTTTCCATGGGCACGGGCCCGTCCCCGTTGAAGACGGGCATGGACTCCACTACCTGCTCCTAGTCGTCGCGGAGGAACAAGGGCGTAGGAGCGCCCTCCAACCTCGCCACATCACCCCCGACCAGACATTGGAGGACCGCAGCCAGATCTCCGTCGGCCAAGGCCGCGGGGCTCGGATGGGGCCTCCACATCGGAATTGAGTACTGCCGAAGCGGAGCCAGCTGGTGCTCCAGGAATTCCCTCAGTAGCGAGGCGCCGGTCAGCTTCGCCGCCGCCATGTTGGCCGGCCTCATATCCGCGTCCATCTTCTCCAACACATGCTTTGCGCGAGGGACCGCGAGCTCCGCTCGACCCCAATCTATGGAGCTCGTGGGTTGCTCCGTGGGCAAGATCAGCCGAGGGTGGATGCGCCCAGCATCCGCCAAGACCCACTTGCTCCTGAAGCCCTCAATCCTTTTCTCGGGGTTCGAAATGGCAATGGCGCCACCGTAGGCGATGAAGCTCGCGCACGCGGAAGTAGGACTGCGGGAGGTCCGGAGGTAGAAGTAGTATCGCAGCAAGGCCACTAAGGGCTGCACCCCTACATGAGCCTCACAGTAATAGGCGAAGATCGCCAGGAGAAGGACGGAGTTGGGGTAGAGATGCAGAGCCTGTAGCTTATAATGGCGGAGGACAGAGAAGAAGAACTTAGAGAAGGGAGGCACCAGGCCAGCAGCAATGGCGCTTACGAAGAACGGATAGAAGGTGCTCCCTTGACCCTCAGGGGTGGCGGAGCCGGCCTTGAACACCTTTGTAACGCCCCAAGACCGGAGCTTCAGATGCCTTCCAGGGTTTCCGGGTTTCTTCGTGTGTTTTGTTTGGTTCATCGCTTTCATCTTTGCATCATGTGCATTGCATCATGTCATCATGCCATCATGTCATTTCTTTTCTTAACTCAACTAAATAAATGGCATGGATCTTCGGTCCATTTAAATCGAGGGATATTCACTATGGTGATTACTCTTTAAAACTTATTCTCCCAATATTTTAGGGAGCTATATAAATTATATTCCCATTATGTGGAATTACCTTAACACAATTGCAAAAATCCCAAAGCCTTTTATTATTTCAACTCTTGGCCTCTAACTTTGCCACATGTCCTTTCATCATTTTCCGGAGCTCCACCTAATTTCTCAGCATTTTTGGGCACTTCGAAAAACCTATCCTAGCTTAAACCTTTTGAATTAAATTCAAAGGAATTTGAATTTAATCTTTCAAACTTGACCTTTTTCTATTTTCCCGGACCGTGAACATTTTTCTGAGTCCATGAAAACTATCCCCATGCCCAACTCTTTCTCTAACCTTTCTTTTCTTCCATTTTTCTTTCTCTTTATTTTCTGTTTTGAAAAGAGAATTAGAAAAAGAGAGAGAGAGAAGGAGCCCAGCAGCCTGGGCCTCCCAACCTCCCGCGCCGGCCCAAGGCCAAGGCCCAGCCGCCCCCACCAATCCCTCCTAACCCTAGCCCGAACCCCCCTGCCCGATCCCCCACTCTCCCTCGCATCTCCCCAGCGCCGCCAGGAGCCCTGCGCTCGATTCCATCTCCCTTTTCCCTCCTGCAGCGCAGCCACCTCCTGCTCGATCTTCCTCTGCTCCCTTCTCCTCGCTGCGATTCTCCCGTGTGCCGCCCTGCCATGGTCGCGTCTTCCCCCGGCCAGCGCCGCCGCGCGCGCACACACACCCCGCAGCTAGCGCCAGGAGCTCGCCTCCTCTTCGCCATGGCCTCGAGCCCGATTCCCTCGCCCTTCTCCTCCTGTCGCCGGGCCTTCTCGCTGCATATCCGCTGCCCCAGGACAGCACCTCCGGCCTCCCCGTCCTCTCTTTCACCTTGCCTTGCCTCCTGCTCCCGCGTGCCTCGCGAACCGCATGTGTGGCCGCGTCCAACGCCTCCCGCTCCATCTGCCATGGCCTCCCTTCGCCAGTGCCGCGCCTCTGTCGCCCGACGAGCTTCGCCACCAGCTTCTCCGACGAGCCTCTGCCGCTCACCACCATCATCGTCTCCTTGCTGCCGCCGCCCCGAGGCCCCTTGTGATGTTTTGCGTTGGACCGTCAAGATCTGCAAGATCGACTACATGGACGCCAAGACCATACCAGGACCGCCAAGCATCTTCTCTGTGATTTTTTTTTGCCAAGTACCACAACGACGCGTCAAGTACCTCTACCGTCGTCTCCGGAAACGCCAAGTACCCCTACGCACGAAGACGCCAAGTCCGTTTCGGGATTCATCAAGTACCGCTTCAGATGGCTCGAACGTCTACGAAACATGTACCACTACCGTCCATCCGCGAAGACCCCGTGGACGTCAAGTCCCTTGTCGTGACTCCGAACATCTACGGAACATGAACAATTACTTCCTCTTCGAAACGTGAACCACTACCGTCGCGAGAACGACTACTTCCCCTCTGAACCGATTCACTTCAAAATGCACGCTTCGAAGGTATAACCCCGAGACGACCTTCCGAGAACGAATGTTGTGTGGTGTATGAGATGAACCGCGTGTTTGCACCGTTTGCGATTGTTCGTTGCGATGCTCCTCTTTTGTCATGCCACCATCTTGTGGGAACCCGGTATCCGGGATCACCCCACCTTCTATCGTACGTCACGCTCTCGTCACTTTTCCTTTTGCACCGGTATCTCCATGAGCTATCGGAACCGATATGTTGCCGTGGCATCATTTTCGGTATCGTTGTCGTGGCACCCCTTTTGGTTCCGCCACGGTGACAAATGCTTCTTATTGCTCTTGCCAACTTCAATGAAAATTGCATAAACTTGAACATGTCATCCGCATCATGTTAACAACTTTAAGATGTTTAAAATTTGTTGTTGCATTAAAATTGCTAATGCATATGGGGACTTACCGGATTTGTTATTTGTTATATCCGGACCCATTTAAATTGTTTAGATGATATAGTTTTGTTATGCTTCACCTCTTGCCATGTTAACCAACATTTAAATTTGTTGAGTACCTAACCGGGAGAGAACTAAATAATTAATGTGGTGAGCCGTCAATATGCAACTCCGTTGCATAATGAGCTCCACTTAATTTGTAGGATTGTTTGTGCTCTTTGCCATGCCATGCATATTTAAACCGGACATGCATCATACTTGGTTGTGCATCATGCCATGATTATGTTATGGTTGTTTACTATGTTGTGTGCTTCTTTTCTGGTGTTGCTTCTTCGGGTTGGTTCCGATAACGTCGTGTTTGTGAGGACCCGTTCGTCTACGTCCGTTTGTCTTCTTCATGGACTCGTTCTTCTTCCTTGCGGGATTTCAGGCAAGATGATCATACCCTCGAAATCACTACTATTTTTGCTTGCTTAGTTGCTCGCTCTTTTGCTATGCCTATGCTGCGATACCTACCACTTGCTTATCATGCCTCCTACTTTGTTGAACCAAGCCTCTAACCCACCTTGTCCTAGCAAACCGTTGTTTGGCTATGTTACCGCTTTGCTCAGCCCCTCTTATAGCGTTGTTAGTTGCAGGTGAAGATTGAAGTTTGTTCCTCATTGGAACATGGAGGTGTTGTTCCTTGTTGGAACATGTTTACTTGTTGGGATATCACAATATCTCTTATTTAATTAATGCATCTATATACTTGGTAAAGGGTGGAAGGCTCGGCCTTATGCCTGGTGTTTTGTTCCACTCTTGCCGCCCTAGTTTCCGTCATATCGGTGTTATGTTCCCGGATTTTGCGTTCCTTACGTGGTTGGGTAATAATGGGAACCCCTTGACAGTTCGCCTTAAGTAAAGCTCCTCCAGCAATGCCCAACCTTGGTTTTACCATTTGCCTCACCACCACCTACTTTTCCCTTGGGAGTCGCTCTCTCGAGGGTCATCTTTATTTTAACCCCCCCGGGCCAGTGCTTGTCTAAGTGTTGGTCCGAAATGGGCAGCCTACGGGCCACCTCGGGGAAACTTGAGGACTGGTTTTACTCGTAGCTTGACCTATCCGGTGTTGCCCTGAGAACGAGATATGTGCAGCTCCCATCAGGATGTCGGCGCATCGGGCGGTGTTGCTGGTTTAGTTTTACCCTGTCGAAATGTCTTGTTGTACCGGGATACCGAGTCTGATCGGAACGTCTCGGGAGGAGGTCTATTCCTTCGTTGACCGTGAGAGCTTGTGATGGGCTAAGTTGGGACACCCCTGCAGGGATTTGAACTTTCGAAAGCCGTGCCCGCGGTTATGGGCAGATGGGAATTTGTTAACGTCCGATTGTAGAAAACGTAAACTTAACCTTAATTAAAATGAATCAATCGCGTGTGTAACCGTGATGGTCTCTTTCCGGCGGTGTCCGGGAAGTGAACGCGGTTGTTGGAGTTATGCTTGACGTAGGTTGTTATAGGATCACTTCTTGATCATACTTTCATCGACCGTGCTTTGCCTTCTCTTCTCGCTCTCATTTGCGTATGTTAGCCACCATATATGCTAGTCGCTTGCTGCAGCTCCACCTCATACCTTTTACCTTACCCATAAGCTTAAATAGTCTTGATCGCGAGGGTGCGAGATTGCTGAGTCCCCGTGGCTCACAGATACTTCCAAAACCAGCTTGCAGGTGCCGATGAGTCCGTGCAGATGACGCAACCAAGCTCAGGAGGAGCTCGATGAAGATCTTCTCCTTTGTGTTGTTTCGTTCTAGTTGATCAGTAGTGGAGCCCAGTTGGGGTCGATCGGGGACTTTTGTCGCATTTGGGGTTCTTCTTTTATTTTGGTTCCGTAGTCGGACCTTGATTGTGTTTGTATGATGTAAAGCTTTATTCATGTAATTGTGTGAAGTGGCGAGTGTAAGCCAACTATGTATCTCTTTCCCTTATGTATTACATGGGTTGTGTGAAGATTACCTCACTTGCGACATATGCCTTCAATGCGATTATGTCTCTAAGTCGTGCCTCGACACATGGGAGCTATAGTCGCATCGAGGGTGTTACAAGTTGGTATCAGAGCCTTCCCCGACCTTAGGAGCCCCATTGCTTGATCGTTTTTAGCAGCCGAGTTGTGTCTAGGAAAAAATGTTTTGAGTCATTTTGGAATTATATATCGGAGAGTTTAGGAATTCTTTTTACTTCCCAGTCTCCTCATCGCTCTGGTAAGGCATCCTGACGTACAGTTTTGACTTTTCTCTTCTCAAATTTCACTAAAAAAAATTTAGGTTCACGCGGGTATCTTAGAATCGTTCCAATGGTTTTATGACGAGAACATTGTCTTGGTGCCTCCTGTCAGGGGTTTTGTGGAAGTGTCCCGGGGAGTTGAGCTCTGAGGTGTTGTCGTCATAATTTTATCATTGCAATTCTGGAATACCTGAGTTTAGTACGCCGACATCGAAAATCTCTTTTATGAAGTTCGTTGGTGAGATAACCTCGACGCCACCCAGTACTGGGGCGGGAGTTCGGGAGTATTGCCATAACTTGTATAACGGATGCTTTTCGAAGGTTGAGGTAGATGATTTCCGAAGGTTTCTTGGTTGTGTGTTGAAGGATGGATACAGCTGGATGTAGGATTTGCTAGTTTTGGGTGAGATATTATGCTTCCCCTGTATCCCCAACACCCGATTGCATAACCAGAAAATTTCGGGAGTTTCATAGGTGGGAATTCAGGTAGCTCTTAGGATATCTTTCCGACAGATGTATGATATGAAATTGGGGTTCGACGTCTAGTGGTCCGCCTATTCACGGTCGGTTTTACAGTGGTCTCGTTGTGTCTTAAAGAGTCCTTGGCTATGCCGACTCAGGGACGCTTCGTATGTCATGTGCACTGCCTTGTACATGATGGTGCTGTACGATCGAGCCCGTGTAGGCCCCACCACGAAAACTTCGGACGAAATCTCTATCATATGTTTGTTCCGGCTTATTCTGCAAGCCAACCCTTTGTTTTGTTTTGAGTTGTGGTATTTGAGTTGCTTCGAAGTCAAATGTGGATTCCATACCTTCCCCAAATGGTGTTCTCATACTGCGATGTGAATACCAATCCTTCTTGATCATCAATATTGTCTTGTCAATCATTTTCATCGGTGTGTTTCTCTTCAAGTGGATCCGACCATTTCAACTTCAGCACGTTCAAGTATCAGTTCTTCTCAACGTTGGTTGTTTTCATCCATCACAAGTTGCCTTTGCTTTTCCCACCCTCCCACCCTTGTTTCTTCAAGGACCCAGATTTCTTATTCAAGTATCCATTTTATTGACGGAAATCTCTCCATTCTTTCTTTCAATATTCTTATCCGGTGATTGAAGATACTAACGGAGCTTCAAGTTATCATTATTCGTTGTTTTTCTTCTCCGGTGGATTCAATTCAAACATTATTGATCATAACTTTTTCCTTGTTTGCAAATACCTTCTCATGCCGGTGCTCCTCATATTTTTTCTCTTCTCGCTATTCAATTGTTCCGGAGTGCTAAAGTTATCTCAGAAGATTTGTGTTTCCACTCTTAATCCGTTCAAGCTATTTTGAGGATGTTATCTCATTCAAGCCTTTTAATTCAACCGGTGCAATCTCTCTTCCAAGCAATTGTTCTACGGTGTTTCTTTTGAGTGGGCTCTAACCCACAGGTCTTTTCCCAAGATCTTACCTGACTCCTCTTATTTTCCCGGAGCTATCCTCAAATTTCCTTTCGAAGTTTGACGTAAGGATGAATAATCATCAGTCATATGCCTTTCTCCAAGATCTTTCAAATTCTTTCCATAGTTGGCTCAACCTCTTCTCTTTTGATTCTCCCGGAGTGTCTAAATAATTCATGGTGGTGTTTCTCGTTGTCATTCTCGGATTTTGAAGACCGAAGAAGAGTTTCTCTTTAATCTTGCGCCATTCTCTTCAAGATTCTTGGTTCTAATTCGAGGTCATCCTCTCATTGTTTTGATCGTGAGAATCTTTTTCACCCATCCGGAGTAATTCAAGAGTTCTTCTCAGTTTGATTCTCCGGAGGCCATCTTCTTAGAATTATTCATTCTCAGCTTTCAGCTCTTTTTCTCAAAATCTTACCGGTGTTTCGTGCAAATATCCTCTAATCAGTTCGGGATCTTTTCATTCTCATGTAATCTAGTTTCTCTCAACTATCCTCGTTCATTTCATAATTTTCCCGGTGTTCCTTGTCTTTTCTTTGTTCATTTTGATTCTTACGGTGGTTCGTTCAAGACTTCTCTTCCTCATCAATTGTTCGTTATTTCAATTCTACCAGTGGTTCGTTGAAGACCTTCTCAAGTTTACGCTATATCTATCTTAATCCCTTCTACGAGAATAAGTAGTATGCCAAATCCGTTGATTGTCATCAATTTAATTGGTGAAGGATAAGCATAATGTAATTCTTATTCTTGTTTCATCGAGTGAACTTAATTCCTTTTTCTGGAGTGGTTCATCATATCATATTCTCAGTTCGAGATGCTTTATCTTTTCTTTCCCGGAGTTCCAAGCTCTAATTATCATTCCAAAGATCTATCTAATCATTGCAAGGATTCACCTTGTGTTTTCAACTACACTTTCCTTCTGTTGGATCATTCTTTTATTACCGGAGTTCTTCATGAAGGTTCTACATGATGGTTCATCAAGGATTATTAATCCTTCTCGAAGTGTTCGTCAAGATTCCTTTCAGAGGAACTCAAGCATTCTTTATATTGCATTTTAAAGTGCAATTCTTTCAACTGTATCATTCGAGGTGGTATTATGTCATTCTTGATAATTCCCCTTCGTGCTTCGTGAGTCACAAGTTATCAAGAATGAGATATTTTAAATCCATCAATCTCTTCTTTGGAGTTATCTTGGGTTATATTTCACCTAAAGCCTTCCCTAAGGATTGTTGCTATCTATGGTGCTTATAAATGACCCAAGTTCTTCATTTATCCTCCCGGTGAAATAAGTTTCTCGTCTCCTTATTCATATCAATCCAATTCTTTTTCCCGTGAGTGGCAGGTTTTCATCTCTTGAATTGAGATGTATTCCACTAGACCATATCAAGCTTATTCTTTTCGTTGTGGGTTTTTTCAACAACTCCGTTCTAGCATTTGTTGTAACCGTGCTCTCTCGAGATATTGTTTCCCTTCGTTCCGGAGGCAATGTTTTGTAATGTCATCAAGTATCTTCTCATCTTACCATGTTCTTATTCAATTTCTTTCTTTTCAACCGGAGTGCTGCCCGAATTTGGTCTTCCTTGATCCCCTTCCTTAACCGGAGTGTTTTCTTGCCCTTCAACCTCAAGGTCTTCGCAATGTTCTTTGTCCCTCTTTTCTAACGGAGTGTTTTCGACCTTGTTCACCTTCGTTGTATTCTTTTCTTGAATTTGTGTAACCTTTTCAAGGTTCTTTGGTTTCACTCGTTTATCAAAGAAGCAATTTGTTTTACCTCTTCTCTTATCTCTTCCGTTGTCCCTCCGGTGCCATTCTAGATCTCGGGACGAGATCCTCTCGTAGTGGTGGAGTGTTGTAACGCCCCAAGACCGGAGCTTCAGATGCCTTCTAGGGTTTCCGGGTTTCTTCGTGTGTTTTGTTTGGTTCATCGCTTTCATCTTTGCATCATGTGCATTGCATCATGTCATCATGCCATCATGTCATTTCTTTTCTTAACTCAACTATATAAATGGCATGGATCTTCGGTCCATTTAAATCGAGGGATATTCACTATGGTGATTACTCTTTAAAACTTATTCTCCCAATATTTTAGGGAGCTATATAAATTATATTCCCATTATGTGGAATTACCTTAACACACTTGCAAAAATCCCAAAGCCTTTTATTATTTCAACTCTTGGCCTCTAACTTTTCCACATGTCCTTTCATCATTTTCTGGAGCTCCACCTAATTTCTCAACATTTTTGGGCACTTCGAAAAACCTATCCTAGCTCAAACCTTTTGAATTAAATTCAAAGGAATTTGAATTTAATCTTTCAAACTTGACCTTTTTCTATTTTCCCGGACCGTGAACATTTTTCTGAGTCCGTGAAAACTATCCCCGTGCCCAACTCTTTCTCTAACCTTTCTTTTCTTCCCTTTTTCTTTCGCTTTATTTTCTGTTTTGAAAAGAGAATTAGAAAAAGAGAGAGAGAAGGAGCCCAGCAGCCTGGGCCTCCCAACCTCCCGCGCCGGCCCAAGGCCAAGGCCCAGCCGCCCCCACCAATCCCTCCTAACCCTAGCCCGAACCCCCCTGCCCGATCCCCCACTCTCCCTCGCATCTCCCCAGCGCCGCCAGGAGCCCTGCGCTCGATTCCATCTCCCTTTTTCCTCCCGCAGCGTAGCCACCTCCTGCTCGATCTTCCTCTGCTCCCTTCTCCTCGCTGTGATTCTCCCGTGTGCCGCCCTACCATGGCCGCGTCTTCCCCCAGCCAGCACCGCCGCGCGCACACACACACCCCGCAGCTAGCGCGAGGAGCTCGCCTCCTCTTCGCCATAGCCTCGAGCCCGATTCCCTCGCCCTTCTCCTCCTGTCGCTGGGCCTTCTCGCTGCATATCCGCCGCCCCAAGACAGCACCTCCGGCCTCCCCGTCCTCTGTTTCACCTTGCCTCGCCTCCTGCTCCCGCGTGCCTCGCGAACCGCATGTGTGGCCGCGTCCAACGCCTCCCGCTCCATCTGCCATGGCCTCCCTTCGCCAGTGCCGCGCCTCTGTCGCCTGACGAGCTTCGCCACCAGCTTCTCCGGCGAGCCTCTTCCGCTCACCACCATCATCGTCTCCTTGCTGCCGCCACCTCGAGGCCCCTTGTGATGTTTTGCGTTGGACCGTCAAGATCTGCAAGATCGACTACATGGACGCCAAGACCATACCAGGACCGCCAAGCATCTTCTCTGTGATTGTTTTTGCCAAGTACCACAACGACGCGTCAAGTACCTCTACCGTCGTCTCTGGAAACGCCAAGTACCCCTACGCACGAAGACGCCAAGTTTGTTTCGGGATTCATCAAGTACCGCTTCAGATGGCTCGAACGTCTACGAAACGTGTACCACTACCGTCCACCCGCGAAGACCCCGTGGACATCAAGTCCCTTGTCGTGACCCCGAACATCTACGGAACATGAACAATTACTTCCTCTTCGAAACGTGAACCACTACCGTCGCGAGAACGACTACTTCCCCTCCGAACCGATTCACTTCGAAATGCACGCTTCGAAGGTATAACCCCGAGACGACCTTCCGAGAACGAATGTTGTGTGGTGTATTAGATGAACCGCGTGTTTGCACCATTTGTGATTGTTCGTTGTGATGCTCCTCTTTTGTCATGCCACCATCTTGTGGGAACCCGGTATCCGGGATCACCCCACCTTCTATCATACGTCACGCTCTCGTCACTTTTCCTTTTGCACCGGTATCTCCATGAGCTATCGGAACCGATATGTTGCCGTGGCATCATTTTCGGTATCGTTGTCGTGGCACCCCTTTTGGTTCCGCCACGGTGACAAATGCTTCTTATTGCTCTTGCCAACTTCAATGAAAATTGCATAAACTTGAACATGTCATCCGCATCATGTTAACAACTTTAAGATGTTTAAAATTTGTTGTTGCATTAAAATTGCTGATGCATATGGGGACTTACCGGATTTGTTATTTGTTATATCCGGACCCATTTAAATTGTTTAGATGATATAGTTTTGTTATGCTTCACCTCTTGCCATGTTAACCAACATTTAAATTTGTTGAGTACCTAACCGGGAGAGAACTAAATAATTAATGTGGTGATCCGTCAATATGCAACTCTGTTGCATAATGAGCTCCACTTAATTTGTAGGATTGTTTGTGCTCTTTGCCATTCCATGCATATTTAAACCGGACATGCATCATACTTGGTTGTGCATCATGCCATGATTATGTGATGGTTGTTTACTATGTTGTGTGCTTCTTTTCCGGTGTTGCTTCTTCGGGTTGGTTCCGGTAACGTCGTGTTTGTGAGGACCCGTTCGTCTACGTCCATTTGTCTTCTTCATGGACTCGTTCTTCTTCCTTGCGGGATTTCAGGCAAGATGATCATACCCTCGAAATCACTACTATTTTTGCTTGCTTAGTTGCTCGCTCTTTTGCTATGCCTATGCTGCGATACCTACCACTTGCTTATCATGCCTCCTACTTTGTTGAACCAAGCCTCTAACCCACCTTGTCCTAGCAAACCGTTGTTTGGCTATGTTACCGCTTTGCTCAGCCCCTCTTATAGCGTTGTTAGTTGCAGGTGAAGATTGAAGTTTGTTCCTCATTGGAACATGGAGGTGTTGTTCCTTGTTGGAACATGTTTACTTGTTGGGATATCACAATATCTCTTATTTAATTAATGCATCTATATACTTGGTAAAGGGTGGAAGGCTCGGCCTTATGCCTGGTGTTTTGTTCCACTCGTGGCGCCCTACTTTCCGTCATATCGGTGTTATGTTCCCGGATTTTGCGTTCCTTACGCGGTTGGGTAATAATGGGAACCCCTTGACAGTTCGCCTTAAGTAAAGCTCCTCCAGCAATGCCCAACCTTGGTTTTACCATTTGCCTCACCACCACCTACTTTTCCCTTGGGAGTCGCTCTCTCGAGGGTCATCTTTATTTTAACCCCCCCGGGCCAGTGCTTGTCTAAGTGTTGGTCCGAAATGGGCAGCCTGCGGGGCCACCTCGGGGAAACTTGAGGGCTGGTTTTACTCGTAGCTTGACCTATCCGGTGTTGCCCTGAGAACGAGATATGTGCAGCTCCCATCAGGATGTCGGCGCATCGGGCGGTGTTGCTGGTTTAGTTTTACCCTGTCGAAATGTCTTGTTGTACCGGGATACCGAGTCTGATCGGAATGTCTCGGGAGGAGGTCTATTCCTTCGTTGACCGTGAGAGCTTGTGATGGGCTAAGTTGGGACACCCATGCAGGGATTTGAACTTTCGAAAGCCGTGCCCGCGGTTATGGGCAGATGGGAATTTGTTAACGTCCGGTTGTAGAAAACGTAAACTTAACCTTAATTAAAATGAATCAATCGCGTGTGTAACCGTGATGGTCTCTTTCCGGCGGTGTCCGGGAAGTGAACGCGGTTGTTGGAGTTATGCTTGACGTAGGTTGTTATAGGATCACTTCTTGATCATACTTTCATAGACCGTGCTTTGCCTTCTCTTCTCGCTCTCATTTGCGTATGTTAGCCACCATATATGCTAGTCGCTTGTTGCAGCTCCACCTCATACCTTTTACCTTACCCATAAGCTTAAATAGTCTTGATCGCGAGGGTGCGAGATTGCTGAGTCCCCGTGGCTCACAGATACTTCCAAAACCAGCTTGCAGGTGCCGATGAGTCCGTGCAGATGACGCAACCAAGCTCAGGAGGAGCTCGATGAAGATCTTGTCCTTTGTGTTGTTTCGTTCTAGTTGATCAGTAGTGGAGCCCAGTTGGGGTCGATCGGGGACTTTTGTCGCATTTGGGGTTCTTCTTTTATTTTGGTTCCGTAGTCGGACCTTGATTGTGTTTGTATGATGTAATGCTTTATTCATGTAATTGTGTGAAGTGGCGAGTGTAAGCCAACTATGTATCTCTTTCCCTTATGTATTACATGGGTTGTGTGAAGATTACCTCACTTGCGACATATGCCTTCAATGCGATTATGTCTCTAAGTCGTGCCTCGACACGTGGGAGCTATAGTCGCATCGAGGGTGTTACAAGCTACGGCTGGGGACTGATGAGGCGCCATGACTTCCTAGGTCACGCGGTCGGAGTGGATCTGGAAATTTTGGAGGAAGGAAGGAGAGGCGCAAGAAAGGGGATCTGAGCAGCAACCGGAGAAAGCAAAAAGCAAAGCCTAGGCGGATGCCGCTCCTTTATCAACTCGCGCGGTTGCTAAGGCGCTCATGTCCAATCAACCGCCACGCGGCACCCAAGACCGCAGGCTGTTAGGGCCCGCGGCGCTTTGCACTTACCCTTCCGCCTCCCTGCACGGCCAAGTCCGGGCGCGCCTTGGGCCCGGGGGCTACTGTCGGCGTTCTGGGAACGGGGGTCCCCAGACTTGCCTGCCTGCGGCCTGTGGCGTGGCTCAAAGGGGGCCCAGCACGGCCCATCTTCATCAACACAGACCAAAGACCCTCGCGAGGGGCCAAGCCTCGCGGGGCGGACGACACGGAGCTTCCTCAGGCACGGCCTCACCAGGCTGGCTCGCGAGGAGGCGGAGAGATCAAGGCGGGGTACCTCACGAGGTGCCCGTGACGCAAGCCATGACGACCAAGGGCGCCAGGCGGGCGCCAGCCCACGCAGTGTCCTCCTTTCCCCTTTGGTGCAAAGGGGGCAAGCGCAGCCGCGGAGTACCGAGGCATCAGGCAAAGGTTGCCATTTTGGTGCAACAAGACCAAGACCAGGAGGTCATCGTGGAGCCCAAGACGGCGTCACCACCAGAGCTTTGTGCAGGTGAGGACCAACTTTAGTCAGGATAAGTGTACTAGATGTTCCCCTTCAAAATGGCCAATTGTTGGTGCCCTTCCCGCTCAATATTTGGGAAGAGGCCCAGGGCCTTTGCATATAAATAGAATCGGCCAACCCAGAAACTAGCTGGGGTCGCAATCGAGAAGAGAGAGAGAGAAGGGTGACTGAACTCCTCCTAGCAGTTCATCCCCACAGCCAAGAACAGACCCTCGCGAGGCTGTTCTTCCTTGTATTGCTCACCATCATCAGCCCAAGAGGCAATCCACCACACCACACACTTGACTAGGGTATTACACCACAACGGTAGCCCGAACCAGTATAAACCCTGTGTCTCTTGTGTTGTTCTTTCCATAGCTTAGATCTTAGCGAGGCGGAGGGGTGCAGGTAGGTAGGAGGCGAAATCTCCACGCGCACCCCAGTGTTCGAACCTCAAGGGTCTGCCGGAACCCGAAATCCGACAGTACCCTACCGAAACCATCAGGCTTGTTGTGAGAGAAGCTCTAGTTTGCGAGAAGCTTATACCCACACCTGCCCCAAATGGGATGATATTTTTACCACGGCATGTCGCTTCCGTTCGATTATATCATGTCAAGTTTCATGAATTCCAGGTGAGTTTTTGATTTACTAGAATTTCAAAACCATGTATCTCAATGTTAGCTACCGAGCACAGTGTCAATGTGTTTGACATTGTAAGTGCATCTAGTGCCCCTTAGTGATTTTGGTGTATTGAAGACTTATAGGTTAAGGGACTAATGTGTTTATGAGTGTACACAGGTCTATAAGTCTATGAGGAGTTTGATATTTACAGAGAAAGTCGACCCCTAAAAATGAAGTTCTTCATCTGAAGACTTTGGTATTCTGAAGACTTCCTGAAGACTTTGAAAGTGAAGAAATTGGTGTGACCTTCAAGACTTGGTATTCATTCAAGGAACATGAAGCGTGAAGACTTTTGTTTTCGTAGTTTCATTTTCTCTTTCTTGAGTCATAGGAAACACCGTACTGTTAAAGGGGGTTGAGGAAATACTAAGGAAAATTTACATGTGATGCTCAACTCAAAATCCTACACCTACCAATCCCTTCGAGTGAAGCCATTGGAAATCTCATACAGTCCAGTCACATTCTTCAGTGACAGAGACGAAGTTCTTCTGGTCTCTGAGGAATTTGTTCTGACTGAGGAGTTAGGAATTCGCTAGTGCGGATTTCCTACACAGTGAGGAACATGATAGCCCTGAGGATTTTGCTACTCAAAATTCCGACCGTTGCTGTGCTATGCGCCAGCTGTCCCAAAATATCTATCCACCTAACGGTCATATCATTGAAGGGCATTTATGTCTTATCATGTCGGGCTGCTCTCTAGGCTATAAATAGCCGCCCCCTACAACCACTAGCTGGTTGGCTGCTCCGAGAGAAACTGACACTTGTCATTTGAGAGCAACCCATCCTCCAAGGACATTGAGCGAAAATCATCGAGTGAGGAAAAACCCAAAACCCAAACACCTACAAACCCCAAGTGATTGAGCATCACTGAAGAGATTGATCCTGTGTGGATCCGACGCTTGTTACCTTTGAAGACTGTGCTTCTTCCAGACGGTTAGGCGTCATGGTCTAGAGCATCCAAGAGGAATTGTGGATCGCCGAGTGACCAAGTTTGTGAAGGTTTGGAAGTCGCTTGAAGACTTACCACGAGTGATTGTGCGAGGTCTGTGTGACCTTAGCTCAAGGAGAATACGGTGAGTACTGGGTGTCCTGAGCTGCGTGTTCAGGACTGGGTGTCCGAGACTGGGTGTCCGGGACTGTGTGTCCTCGAGTTTAAATACGCAGCCGCTCCAACCAGACGTATAACTGAGACAGCAGTTGGAACTGGTCTACCAAATCATTGTCTTCACCAAGCTTACTGGTTCTATTTCCTCAACTCCTTCATTTCCTCATAACTGTGTTGTGAGTTTGTTCATATCTGTGCTTAAAGACTTTGACTGAAGACTTTCTCAATTTCCTCAGTTCAATTTCTTCAGTCAGTTTGTCTTCATCCTGTGTTATCTTGTGCTCACGCTACCTGTACTCTGTGCCTGCTTTCATTTCATCATGATGACCATGCTTGTATTCTGTTATGTTTGCTTTTGATTACTTATTCTGCTGCTAGTAGTTCTTCGCTAAGGAATTTCCTCATCGGCAAATTCCTCAATGAAGAATTTCATAAAAATTGCCTATTCACCCCCCCTCTAGTCAATATAACGCACTTTCAATTGGTATCAGAGCAAGGTACTCCCTTGTTCTATGTGATTTTGGTTTAACCGCCTAGAGTTTTAGTTATGTCGATCGCAGGTATGACGAAAGTGACATGCCCCATCTTTGACGGTCATGAGTATCCCAAGTGGAAGGCCATGATGAAGAAACGCCTCATGGCGATGAACAGCGAGCTGTGGACCGTCACTGAGATTGGTCTGACCGATCTGTGCAAGATGGCGGAAGCTGATGACATTTGCAAGTACACTCTTCTCAACCTCACGGCGAAGGATGTCATCTGCTCCAGTCTGTCACAAAATCAGTTCAGGAATATCATGCATCTCGATCATGCGAAGCTCATCTAAGACCGTCTCTCTGAGGTCTATGAAGGTCATCGAACCTGTCATGATCCTTGGTTTGAGGACTTCAAGGAATCTCTCAAAGCGATGACATTCAAACCAGAATCATCATCTTCTGCATCATGCCTTATGGCAAAAGATGCTGAGGTAACTGAATGCTACCTATCCGAGTCTAGTGATGATGGATCTGGTGATGAATTTGGACCCAGCTATGTCAAACTTGCTTCCCTTGCCACTAAACAACAAAGAGCTTTGGAAAAAGTTCACTATATGCTAAACAAGAGCAATGATATGTTGGGTGAAGAAATGGATCAGTCAAAAGCTTTGGCTGAAAGTCTTCAGAGACTTCATACTAAGTATGACACCCTTCACGATCAACATAACACTCTCTTATCTGATCATGATAAGCTTTCTTATGAATTTTGTTCAAAGAAAGCAAGACCTTGAGAAGCTAAGAGTGAGTTATGAAGATCTTCAGAAGGAGCGCAATTCATTACTTGCTCAACAAATCAGCGCTTCTCAGGAAGAATTTGTTCCTCCATGTTTGAAGTGCATTGAACGTGAATCTGCTAATTCTTCACCTGAATGTTCAAATGCTGCTAATGTTTCAAATTCTTCACATGCCTCTGCTATCACTAATTCCTCATCTGAGGACATTGCTAGTATTACTGACGATGCAGGGCTGAAGGAATTGTACATGACAGGCATGTACAAAAGCCTCAAAGGGCATCAGACTCTTTGTGATGTGCTTAAAAAGAAGATCCTCAACAGGAACCCTAGGAAAGAGGGTATTGGCTTTGAGAGGAAACTCAACGCTGATGGTACATATTGGAAGCCTGAGCAGTACCCCAAAACTACATGGGTTGCTGCAAAGGGACCTCATGTTGATCCATCTAACCTATCTGGATATGCATGTGAATCTCCTCATTCTGATGATGAGTCATTTGACTCCAACTACAAACTATTCAAAAATCAGAATGGTGAAGTATTTGCTAGATATGTTGGCACTAACTGCAGGAACGGTCCCCATATGAAGAAAATCTGGGTTCCCAAAAGATGCCTTGAAAATCTACAGGTGAATGTCATCATGACGCCACCTATGAAGATTAGGAAACCCAGATCAAATTCTTCATATGGATCCAAGTCCTCATACGGACCAAACTCCTCACATCGATCAAATTCCTCAAAAGGATCAAAGTCCTCATATGAACATCATCGTGCTAACCCGTCTGTTTCGCAGGGAAGATCTAAGGATTATGGATATGTGCATTACTCTTCAAATTATTATGTCCATAAGTCCTCGAAGAATTTCTCTGCTTACTCTTATGCTTATTCTAACCCCTCTTATGTGAAACGAAATGGACTGGCTTCTATGCCATCCTTCTCGTATGGAGCTCGCAGAATGATGAACTCTTTGCCACCCCTTCAGATGTGGGTGGTGAAGAAAAAGAACTAATCTCTTCTGCAGGGCCAAGTCTCCAGACGTACGTAATCATCTGAAGAATTTGCTGGAGACCTGAGTATGCCTAATAGGACGCATGCTAATCATGAAGAAATGAACTTTCATTTCTTACGTCCTCACACTGCTTTATCTGTTCTGTTGCTTGATGAAATTGATCTGATGAATTGATGTCATATTCTGCACTGATGAAGTATATGAATTTGTAAGCTGCTCTAATTCATCTGCAGGATGATCAACCCAAAGCCAGTGAGTTGGTCCTCGATAGTGGATGTACAAATCACATGACTGGAGACAAGAATCTATTGATGGATCCTCCATTATCTCTGTCGCATCTGAAGCATATCATCTTTGCTGACAAAGGCAAAAGTCAGGTATTGGGTCTAGGCAAGGTTATGATCACAAAGGATCAACACATGGACAAAGTCATGCTTTTTGAGTCCTTAGGATACAACCTTATGTCTGTCTCAATGCTTTGTGATCTTGATATGGTTGTTGTCTTTGGCAAGTACCGTTGTGTTGTGGTTATGGAAGCTGACAATTCCAAAGTCTTCGAAGGCTTTAGGAGAGGATACTTGTATATTGTTGATTTCTCTACAGGACCACAACCAGCCATGTGTCTACTTGCAAAATCTTCAGAAGGCTGGCTCAGGCATCGACGACTTGGTCATGCAGGCATGAGGAATTTGCACATGCTTGCGAAGAAGAAGCCTATCATAGGCATCGAGAATGTCAAATTCCTCAAGGGTCACCAATGCGGAGCCTGTGAAGCTGGGAAGATGACAAAGGCCAAGCATCCAGCGAAGACTATCATGACCACCACTCGCCCATTTGAATTGCTTCACATGGATCTCTTTGGTCCTAATCATTATTCTGCTATTTCAAATGAAGCATATCAATATGGCTTTGTTATTGTTGATGATTACTCTCGTTACACATGGGTACACCTTGTTACTTACAAACATGAAGTGCAGGAAGTCTTCAAACGATTTTCCTCGAGGGCTTCAACCAACTTTGGTGTGAAGATCAAGCACATTAGAAGTGACAATGGCACTGAGTTCAAGAATTCTGGTCTCAATGACTATCTTGATGAACTTGGTATTACTCATGAGTTATCTGCTCCTTATACTCCTCAGCAGAACGGCGTCGTGGAGCGCAAGAACAGGACTCTTGTTGAGATGGCTCGCACTATGCTTGATGAATACAAAACGCCTCGTCGTTTCTGGACTGAGGCAATTGATACTACATGCCACATCATCAACAGAGTGTATCTTCGCAAATTCTTCAAGAAGACTGCCTATGAACTCCTCACTGATAAGAAACCCAATGTAAGTTATTTCAAAGTCTTCGGTGCTAAATGTTGGATTAGAGATCCTCATCACAACTCAAAATTTGCACCAAAAGGACATGAAGGTTTTATGCTTGGTTACGGAAAGGACTCACACACCTACAGAGTCTTCAACAACGTTCTTCACAAGGTTGTTGAAACTGTATATGTGTGGTTCGATGAAACTAATGGCTCACAAAGAGAGCACCTACCTACTGTGATAGATGAACCAGCACCTGAGGAAACTATCAAGTTCAAGGCTACTGAGGATGTCATTCCCACTGAAGAATCTGCTGAAGAATTCATTCTAGAACATGAAGAACATCGAGCTAATGCACCTGAAGAAAATGGTGCTGAAGAAAATGTTAATCAAATTCTTCAACGACAACCAGCTCATCCTCGCATTACGAAAGAAGTGCAAGTTGAAAAGATCATCAATGACATCAAAGCGCCAGGTCCTCTCACACGCTCAAAAGCTTCACATTTATCTAACTTTTGTGGGCACTATGCTTTTGTCTCTATTACAGAGCCCACTAAGGTAGATGAAGCATTTCTGGAGCCTGAGTGGATTTAGGCCATGCAAGAAGAATTACATCAGTTCGAGCTCAACAATGTCTGGGAACTGGTCAAACGTCCAGATCCTCGCAAGCACAATATAATTGGCACAAAGTGGATCTACCGCAACGAGCAAGATGAAAACGGCCTTGTGGTAAGGAATAAGGAACGACATGTAGCTCAAGGCTACACACAGGTTGAAGGAATTGATTTCGATGAAACTTTTGCACCTGTTGCTAGACTTGTGGCTATTCGCATATTACTTGCTTATGCTAACCATCATGATATCACTTTATATCAAATGGATGTGAAAAGTGCATTCCTCAATGGTAAGCTTGAGGAAGGAGTATATGTTGCTCAACCCCCAGGTTTTGAAGATCCAAAGAATCCTGACAAAGTCTTCAGACTCAACAAGGCCCTCTATGGTCTCAAGAAGGCCCCACGGGCGTGGTATGATACCTTGAAGGAATTCCTCATGATGAAAGGCTTCAAACCCGGTTCACTCGACCCTACTCTTTTCACTAAATCTTATGATGGTGAATTGTTTGTGTGCCAAATATATGTTGATGATATTATCTTTGGCTGTACTGACCAACGTTATAGTGATGAATTTGCCTATATGATGAGTGAAGAATATCAAATGTCTATGATGGGAGAGTTGAAATTCTTCTTAGGTCTTCAAATTCGTCAAAAACGCAATGGCATATTCATATCTCAGGAGAAATACCTCAAGGATGTACTGAGGAAATTCGGCATGCAAGATTGCAAAGGCGTCAAAATTCCTATGCCCACAAATGGCCATCTGTGCATTGATGAAAATGGTATTGACTTCGATCATAAGGTATACCGCTCCATGATTGGTTCTTTATTGTACTTATGTGCATCTAGGCCAGATATAATGCTTAGTGTTTGCATGTGTGCCCGATTTCAAGCTACACCGAAGGAATCACACCATAAGGCTATGAAGCATATTCTTCGATATCTAGCTCACACACCAACACTTGGATTATGGTACCCCAAGGGCTCGACTTTTGATCTCATTGGATATTCTGACTCTGACTATGCTGGTGATCGTGTGGACCGCAAGTCAACATCTGGTACATGTCATTTCCTCGGACGATCCTTGGTCTGTTGGTCCTCGAAGAAACAGAACTGTGTATCACTATCTACTGCTGAAGCTGAGTACATTGCCGCTGGTTCTTGCTGTGCTCAATTACTATGGATGAAGCAAACTCTCAAGGACTACGGCGTCAACATGAAGAATGTGCCTCTCTTCTGTGACAATGAGAGTGCCATCAAGATTTCTCACAACCCAGTTCAGCACTCGAAGACAAAGCACATTCAGATTCATCATCATTTTCTTCGTGATCATGTGTTGAAGGGTGACATTTCTATTGAGCATGTGAAGACTGAAGAACACCTAGCCGATATCTTCACAAAGCCCTTGGATGAGAAGAGATTTAGCAAGTTGCGATGTGAGCTAAATATCCTAGAATCTTCGAATGTTCTTTGAAAAGGACACTCATCCTAACACTCATGCAAAATTGATGACTTAGATGTGCAACACATGAAGAAACGTTTTTCTTCAATCAATGAAGAATAACACTCTTAGTGTGACGAAATTAACGAAGAATTTGATTCTCAGAACCCTACGATAATTGTACGCGGTGTCTGAAATAATCATTCTTATACGGTGGGTCACACCACCACCAAAAGTTGAAATTCCTCAGTTGTTCATATTCTTCGACTTTGCATTGTCTTCACTGTTTCCGTCGTTTTTCTTCATTAGCTATATATATATATATGAGTTTATGTCCTCTACATTATTCACTTATTGCTAATTCTTCAAGTTGGTTTTTCTGCTAAGTGAATGTGATCGGACCCTTCCCCCTCTATGCTATACTCAACCCAATCTATTCACAAATTCTTCATGTGCGTTCTATTTGAAACTCGTTCAAAATCTTTACTGTGTCCTTGTCAGCTGAAGAAATTGCAAACGGAACTTTAAAACCTATCTTATCTAAATTTTCGGCGTTGCCGCTCAAACCGTTCCGCATCCCATGATATACTTATCCACTCACCCACGATCGAACATGATCTCCACTTCTCACTACGTGGGTGACACATGTCATGCGAATGAGAAGGGTCAGGGGCACGTTCGTCCAATTTCTTTGGGCGAGCAGTTTTTCACCGTGGCTATAAATACCCCTCCTTCCCTTCCTCACTTCTTTTACTCCACTCGACCTCTCTCCAGCTCGAGATTCTCAAACCCTAGCGCCGCCACTACTTCATCGCCACCGGTGAGGAAGAGCTTCACTGCCTCGACCTCGTCGCCGACGTACTCGCGCCGACTGCGGAAATCTTCACTCCGCCGCCGCCGTAGCCGTCTTCCTCTGTCGAGTTAGGGCGTGGAAGATCTACACAGACGAACTTCATCTCTACACCTCACTGTTCGTCGTGTTCTTCGTCCAGGGTAATTAAAAGTTACTTTTACTGCCCTCGTTGATTCGAATGATTATCTTCAAAATCTTCAAAGGTGTTTTTCTTCATAGCTTCACACACTAAACACCTCACAAGTCATCTGTTCTTGATTCGTTTCTCTAAGCATCATTTTTCTTCAAGATTCCTCAATTGTGTGGATCTTCGATCTATACAACTCTGGAACCTAAGACAAAGAACGCTTCGCGAAATTCTTCAAGACTCATCTGGTCAAATTCCTCAAACTTGTTGTTTTTGAAAAACCTTTTGAGAACGCATATGACCTCTCCAAATTCCTCACAATTATACTCTGTTCACAGGTACTCATGTCAGTTGTTGAATCACTAGGTTCTCATCAACTTAACTCATTTGCAGCGTTCCTCGAAGAAAAGTTGCATACTTCTTTAGAGAATTCGATTGTTCAAATTCCTCAACTGAAGAAAATGGCTGATGGTAAAAGGCCACAAAAAGGAGGAAAGAAGCCTGAGGTCATGACTGCCTTTGAAATCCCTGAGGACATATAAAAAGATTACTGCACTCCTGATGAGGCCAAGTTTAGAAAAGAGGACAAAAATCAGCGCAAGGTGCGCATACAGAGGATAGAAAGGAGATGGGCAAGAGAATGGAGGGAGTACAGGTATGTAACTCCAAAGTACATGAAGAAATTCGCACTAAATCCTCCATGCCCAAGAGCTCCATTGGCACCTGGCCAAATAGCTGATCCCACCAGCCTCAAGCGCGGTGAGGACTATCCTGATGAATGGTCCAAGCACCAAGCCAAGTTGGCTAAGCAAGACAGAGAAGCACTGAGGAAATTCAATGAGGCCTCTGTTGCTGCTGCTGCTGCCTCTGCTGAGGCCTCTACTGTCAAGCCGAAGAAGGCTATGTCAAAGAAGCCTGCGCGCAAGCCAAGTGCTTCACTAACAATGCCCTCAAGGCCAAGCTCATCAGCAATGCCCTCACGGCCAGAATCCTCAAAGTCCTCATGGCCAATTCATCATGTTGCTCCTCTTCCACAAAAGTCCTCAGCTCCTCCACCAAAGTCTTCGGTAGCTCCGACTCAATCCTCAGCACCTATGCATCTCGCCTCATGCCAAAGGACTGCAGGCATCTCCATTGCCTTAGGTGTCTCAGCTAGTTCCTTAGTCGCACCAAGTTCCTCAGCTGGCCCCTCACTGCTGAAGACAAAGTCAACTGCTGGACGCGGTCCTCGACCAAGTCCTAAGAAGAAGCAAGTCGCTTTCCAAGTGCCGTCTGAAGAAGACGAAGCTGATGATGATCAACTTGCAGAAATCATTAGAGATAGGCAAGTCAGGGCCGCTAGAGCCAAGGGAACAGAGGTGCCACTGCTTTTGGATCCCAAGTTGATCCTCGAATACATTGATGTTTAGCACAAGGACCCCAACACTCCCATGTCTGACTTCAAGCTGACTCCTGGCCAAAGTCACATGCTGACCCACTTCATTCAAGAAGAGAAGTGGAAATTTGAGAAGGCCAGGCAGATCAAGAAAGCGCAGTACAAGAAACTCAGTGACAACTGAAGAACTTGTCACTATGATAACTGAAGAACTTGTCACTATTCAAGCTGAGATCAAGAAACTCAGTGATGAGTTGGACGCATATCGCGCTATCTGAAGAAAAACGTTGTCTCTATGACAACTGAAGAACTTGTCACTATTCAAGTTGAGATCGAGAAACTCAGTGATGACTTTGACGCATATTGCGCTGATTGGCTTGGAGCCAAGGTTCGTTTTGTGAAACTTGCGGATAACTTCACTTCAAATGTTGCTGCCCCAATGCAACAGGAAGTTCCTCAGGCTGAAGCATCCGCTCAGCCGACTGAAGAACATGCCAGCACCGCTGATGAAAATCAGGCTGCTGAAGAAAATGTGAGTTCCAGGGCTGATGACTGCATTCCAGCCGCTGAAGAAATTGCCAGGGCATCCACTAGTGGTGCGTGATACGTCTCCAACGTATCTATAATTTTTGATTGCTCCATGCTATATTATCTACTGTTTTGGGCAATATTGGGCTTTATTTTCCACTTTTATGTTATTTTTGGGACTAACCTATTAACCGGAGGCCCAGCCTAGATTTGTTGTTTTATGCCTGTTTAAGTGTTTCGAAGAAAAGGAATATCAAACGAAGTCGAAACAGAACGAAATCAACTGGAGAAGTTATTTTTGGAAGGAAAGCAACCCAGGGAACTTGGAGTCCATGTCAGGGGAGACACGGACTGCCCACGAGGGTGGGGGCGCGCCCACCCCCCTAGGGTGCGCCCCCTGCCTCGTGGGCCCCCCGTGGCTCCTCCGACGTACTTCCTGCACCCATATATATCGTCGTACCCTAAAACTTCCAGAACGGAGATTAGATCGGGAGTTCCACCACCAGAAGCCTCCATAGCCACCGAAAACCAATCTAGACCCATTCCGGCACCCTGCCGGAGGGGGCAATCCCTCTCCGGTGGCCATCTTCATCATCCCGGTGCTCTCCATGACAAGGAGGGAGTAGTTCTCCCTCGGGGCTGAGGGTATGTACCAATAGCTATGTGTTTGATCTCTCTCTCTCTCTCTCGTGTTCTTGAGATGATACGATCTTGATGTATCGCGAGCTTTGCTATTATATTTGGATCCTATGATGTTTCTTCCCTCCTCTACTCTCTTGTAATGAATTGAGTTTCCCCTTTGAAGTAATCTTATCGTATTGAGTCTTTAAAGATTTGAGAACACTTGATGTATGTCTTGCCGTGGATATCTGTGGTGACAATGGGATATCACGTGATTCACTTGATGTATGTTTTGGTGATCAACTTGCGGGTTCCTCCCATGAACCTATGCATAGGGGTTGGCACACGTTTTCGTCGTGATTCTCCGATAGAACTTTGGGGCACTCTTTGAGGTCCTTTGTGTTGGTTGAATAGATGAATCTGAGATTGTGTGATGCATATCGTATAATCATACCCACGGATACTTGAGGTGACATTGGAGTACCTAGGTGACATTAGGGTTTTGGTTGATTTGTGTCTTAAGGTGTTATTCTAGTACGATCTCTAGGGCTGTTTGTGACACTTATAGGAATAGCCCAACGGATTGATTGGAAAGAATAACTTTGAGGTGGTTTCGCACCCTACCATAATCTCTTTGTTCGTTCTCCGCTATTAGTGACTTTGGAGTGACTCTTTGTTGCATGTTGAGGGATAGTTATGTGATCCAATTATGTTAGTATTGTTGAGGGAACATACACTAGCGAAAGTATGAACCCTAGGCCTTATTTACTATCATTGCAATACCATTTACGCTCACTTTTATCATTAGTTACCTTGCTGTTTTTATAATTTCAGATTACAAATACCTTTATGTACTATCCATATTGCACTTGTATCACCATCTCTTCCCTGAACTAGTGCACCTATACAATTTACCATTGTATTGGGTGTGTTGGGGACACAAGAGACTCTTTGTTATTTGGTTGCAGGGTTGCTTGAGAGAGACCATCTTCATCCTATGCCTCCTATGGATTGATAAACCTTAGGTCATCCACTTGAGGGAAATTTTCTACTGTCCTACAAACCTCTGCACTTGGAGGCCCAACAACATCTACAAGAAGAAGATTGTGTAGTAGACATCAAGCTCTTTTCTGGCGCCGTTGCCGGGGAGGTTAGCGCTTGAAGGTATATCTTTAGATCTTGCAATCGAGTTTTTTAGTTTCTTGTTTTATCACTAGTTTAGTCAATAAAAGAAAACTATAAAAAATGGAATTGAGTTTGTATCATACGCTTCATCTTTTTAATATCTTTCGTGAGTATGATGGAAAGGATAATTGTGCTCAAGTGCTAGAAGAAGAAATCTACAAAATGTTTGGCACTAAATATTTGAATGATGAGCATGATTGCAATGTTCTTAGTATGAATTCCTTGAATATCCATGATGCTAATGATATGCAAAGACACAAGCTTGGGGAAGCTATGTTTGATGAAGTTGATATTTTTTGTCCCCCAAGTTTTGATGAGCAAATTTATTATGATGAAAGCATGCCTCCTATTTATGATTATTATATTGATGAAAGTTGATTTGGAGAGGTCATGACTTTATTTTGTGATGAATCCACTATTCCGGAAGAGGTTCCAATTGATTATGAGAACAAAGTTGCTATCTATGATGATTATTGTGATGACTTGTATGCTATAAAGAATAATGATATCATGAAACTTGTCATCATGATTTTAGTTTTCAATTGGATTATGCCTCGCATGCTAATTATTTTGTTGAGTTTGCTCCCACTACTATTCAAGAGAAGAAATTTGCTTATGTGGAGAGTAATGAAATTTCTATGCTTGTAGATCATGAAAAGAATGCTTTAGGTGCTGGTTATATTGTTGAATTCATTCATGATGCTACTGAAAATTATTATGAGGGAGGAACATATGCTTGTAGGAATTGCAATAATATCAAGTTTCCTCTCTATGTGCTTAAAGTTTTGAAGTTATGCTTGTTTTGCTTTCCTATGCATGTTGATTATTGTTCCCATAAGTTGTTTTCTCACAAAATACCTATGCATAGGAAGTGGGTTAGACTCAAATGTGCTAGTCATATTCCTCATGATTCTCTCTTTATGTTACAATTCTTATCTTTCATGTAAGCATCATTGAAATCATCATGCCTAGCTAGGGGCGTTAAACGATAGCGCTTGTTGGGAGGCAACCCAACTTTATTTTTGTTCCTGTTTAGTAATAAATAATTCATCTATACTCTGTTTAGATGTGGTTTTATGCTTTTAATTAGTGTTTGTGCCAAGTAGAACCTTTGGGAAGACTTTGGGAAAGTCTTGTTGATCATGCTGTAAAAAACAGAAACTTTAGCGCTCACGAGAACTGCTACCATTTTTATTTGGAGAGTGATATTTAGTTAATTATTTTTGCAGATGATAAATAGATAAATTCCTCAGGTCCAGAAATTTATTTGAGAATTTTATAAGTTCCATAAGTATACGTTTGATCCAGATTACTACAGACTGTTCTGTTTTTGACAGATTCTGCTTTTCGTGTGTTGTTCGCTTATTTTGATGAATCTATGGCTAGTAAAATAGTTTATAAACCATAGAGAAGTTGGAATACAGTAGGTTTAACACCAATATAAATAAATAATGAGTTCATTACAGTACCTTGAAGTGGTGATTTATTTTCTTATACTAACGGAGCTTACGAGTTTTCTGCTAAGTTTTGTGTTGTGAAGTTTTCAAGTTTTGGGTAAGGATTCGATGGACTATGGAATAAGGAGCGGCAAGAGCCTAAGCTTGGGGATGCCCGAGGCACCCCAAGGTAATATTCAAGGACAACCAAGAGCCTAAGCTTGGGGATGCCCCAGAAGGCATCCCCTCTTTCGTCTTCGTTCATCGATAACTTTACTTGGAGCTATATTTTTATTTACCACATGATATGTGTTTTGCTTGGAGCGTCATTTTATTTTATTTAGTTTTGCTTGCTGTTTTGAATAAAATACCAAGATCTGAAATTATTAAATGTTATAGAGTCTTCACAGAGTTGCATAAGTATTCAACTACTCATTGATCTTCACTTATATCCTTCGGAGTAGTTTGTCATTTTCTCTAGTGCTTCACTTATATCTTTTAGAGCATGGTGGTAGTTTTATTTTTAAGAAATAGATGAACTCTCATGCTTCACTTATATCATTCTGAGAGTCTTAAATAGCATGGTAATTTGCTTAAAATCCTAATATGCTAGGTATTCAAGAATAATAAAACTTTCTTATGAGTGTGTTGAATACTATGAGAAGTTTGATGCTTGATAATTGTTTTGAGATACGAGGATGGTGATATTAGAGTCATGCTAGTTGAGTAGTTGTGAATTTGAGAAATACTTGTGTTGAAGTTTGTGATTCTCGTAGCATGCACGTATGGTGAACCGTTATGTGATGAAGTCGGAGCATGATTTATTTATTGATTGTCTTCCTTATGAGTGGCGGTCGGGGACGAGCGGTGGTCTTTTCCTACCAATCTATCCCCCTAGGAGCATGCACGTAGTACTTTGTTTCACTAACTAATAGATTTTTGCAACAAGTATGTGAGTTCTTTATGACTAATGTTGAGTCCATGGATTATACGCACTCTCACCCTTCCACCATTGCTAGCCTCTCTAGTACCGCGCAACTTTCGCCGGTACCATACACCCACCATATACCTTCCTCAAAACAGCCACCATACCTACCTATTATGGCATTTCCATAGCCATTCCGAGATATATTGCCATGCAACTTTCCACCATTCCATTCATCATGACACATTCATCATTGTCATATTGCTTAGCATGATCATGTAGTTGACATAGTATTTGTGGCAAAGCCACTGTTCATGATTCTTTCATACTTGTCACTCTTGATTCATTGCATATCCCGGTACACCGCCGGAGGCATTCATATAGAGTCATACTTTGTTCTAGTATCAAGTTGTATCATTGAGTTGTAAATAAATAGAAGTGTGATGATCATCATTCAATAGAGCACTGTCCCAAAAAAAGAGAAAGGCCATAAAAAGGAAAGGCCAAATAAAAAAAATAAAGGCCAAATAAAAAAAGGCCAAAAAATGGGGGACAATGCTACTATCCTTTTACCACACTTGTGCTTCAAAGTAGCACCATGATCTTCATGATAGAGAGTCTCCTATGTTGTCACTTCCATATACTAGTGGGAATCTTTCATTATAGAACTTGGCTTGTATATTCCAATGATGGGCTTCCTCAAAATGCCCTAGGTCTTTGTGAGCAAGCGAGTTGGATGCACACCCACTAGTTTCTTTTGTTGAGCTTTCATATACTTATAGCTCTAGTGCATCTGTTGCATGGCAATCCCTACTCACTCACATTGATATCTATTGATGGGCATCTCCATAGCCCGTTGATACGCCTAGTCGATGTGAGACTATCTTCTCCCTTTTTGTCCTCTCCACAACCACCATTCTATTCCACCTATAGTGCTATGTCCATGGCTCACGCTCATGTATTGCGTGAAGATTGAAAAAGTTTGAGAACATCAAAAGTATGAAACAATTGCTTGGCTTGTCATCGGGGTTGTGCATGATTTAAATATTTTGTGTGGTGAAGATAGAGCATAGCCAGACTATATGATTTTGTAGGGATAACTTTCTTTGGCCATGTTATTTTGAGAAGACATGATTGCTTAGTTAGTATGCTTGAAGTATTATTATTTCTATGTCAATATGAACTTTTGTCTTGAATCTTATGGATCTGAATATTCATATCACAAGTAAGAAGAATTACATTGAAATTATGCCAACTAGCATTCCACATCAAAAATTATCTTTTTATCATTTACCTACTCGAGGACAAGCAGGAATTAAGCTTGGGGATGCTTGATACGTCTCCAACGTATCTATAATTTTCGATTGCTCCATGCTATATTATCTACTGTTTTGGGCAATATTGGGCTTTATTTTCCACTTTTATATTATTTTTGGGACTAACCTATTAACCGGAGGCCCAGCCCAGATTTATTGTTTTATGCATGTTTCAGTGTTTCGAAGAAAAGGAATATCAAACGAAGTCGAAATGGAACGAAATCAACTGGAGAAGTTATTTTTGGAAGGAAAGCAACCCAGGGAACTTGGAGTGCATGTCAGGGGAGACACGGGCTGCCCACGAGGGTGGGGGAGCGTCCACCCCCCTAGGGCGCGCCCCCTGGCTCGTCGGGCCCCCGTGGCTCCTCCGACGTACTTCCTGCACCCATATATATCATCGTACCGTAAAACTTCCAGAACGGAGATTAGATCGGGAGTTCCGCCGCCAGAAGCCTCTGTAGCCACCAAAAACTAATCTAGACCCGTTCCGGCACCCTGCCGGAGGGGGCAATCCCTCTCCAGTGGCCATCTTCATCATCCCGGTGCTCTCCATGACGAGGAGGGAGTAGTTCTCCCTCGGGGCTGAGGGTATGTACCAGTAGCTATGTGTTTGATCTCTCTCTCTCTCGTGTTCTTGAGATGATATGATCTTGATGTATCGTGAGCTTTGCTATTATATTTGGATCCTATGATGTTTCTTTCCCCCTCTACTCTCTTGTAATGAATTGAGTTTCCCCTTTCAAGTAATCTTATCGGATTGAGTCTTTAAAGATTTGAGAACACTTGATGTATGTCTTGCCGTGGATATCTGTGGTGACAATGGGATATCACGTGATTCACTTGATGTATGTTTTGGTGATCAACTTGCAGGTTCCACCCATGAACCTATGCATAGGGGTTGGCACACGTTTTCGTCGTGATTCTCCGGTAGAACTTTGGGGCACTCTTTGAGGTCCTTTGTGTTGGTTGAATAGATGAATCTGAGATTGTGTGATGCATATCGTATAATCATACTCACGGATACTTGAGGTGACATTGGAGTATCTAGGTGACATTAGGGTTTTGGTTGATTTGTGTCTTAAGGTGTTATTCTAGTACGAACTCTAGGGCTGTTTGTGACACTTATAGGAATAGCCCAACGGATTGATTGGAAAGAATAACTTTGAGGTGGTTTCGTACCCTACCATAATCTCTTCGTTCGTTCTCTGCTATTAGTGACTTTGGAGTGACTCTTTGTTGCATGTTGAGGGATATTTATGTGATCCAATTATGTTAGTATTGTTGAGGGAACTTACACTTGTGAAAGTATGAACCCTAGGCCTTGTTTACTATCATTGCAATACCGTTTACGCTCACTTTTATCATTAGTTACCTTGCTGTTTTTATAATTTCAGATTACAAATACCTTTATCTACTATCCATATTGCACTTGTATCACCATCTCTTCGCCGAACTAGTGCACCTATACAATTTACCATTGTATTGGGTATGTTGGGGACACAAGAGACTCTTTGTTATTTGGTTGCAGGGTTGCTTGAGAGAGACCATCTTCATCCTATGCCTCCTACAGATTGATAAACCTTAGGTCATCCACTTGAGGGAAATTTGCTACTGTCCTACAAACCTCTGCACTTGGAGGCCCAACAACATCTACAAGAAGAAGGTTGTGTAGTAGACATCAGTGCACCTGAAGAAACTAAAGAAATCAGGGCAACTGCATCTGTTGTGCCTGAAGAAAATCAACCAAATTCCTTAGCTGCTCCTGCGCCAACTTCAACTCCAATCCTTCCATCTGCATCAGATGTGAAGAAGACCAAGGCTGCAGAGCGTGCTGCAGTGAAGAAAAGGAAAGCATCAGCTGCTTCAGATTCCTCAGCTCCGAAGAAGATGAAGCCCTTGACAAGTTCATTTGCTAATCCCATTGATGTTGTTCCCATCTCAACCAGGCCATCAAAGGACCTTGTTCCTTTTGGTGAAGAATATGAGATCCCTAGCGAATCTGATGAAGAAAATCATTCTGCTGCTTCGTCAGAGCAGATTGATGAAGAAATTGAAGTGGATGCGATCCCTTTAACACCTGTCATCTCCTCTCCTATGCCTCAGTTCACAGATGAAGAGGCTGGCGTTGAAGAAATGGAAGATGAAGGTGTGGACGTTGGCTGCTCCACACCCGTAATAAGTGGTGAATTCTAGGAAAGTCAGCATCCAAACTCTCCAATGTTCACACCGCTGCAGCAAATACCTCAGTCCCACGCACAAACTGTTCAAATGGGCTCTAAAGAAACTCACTCCACTTCATCTGTACATGAGGAAATTCCAGCTACTAGTGCTGAAGAAAATGCTGCTGCTGAACATCTGAAGATGCAGACTGCCACTGAAGAGGAACCGGAAATTCCTTAGCCTGAAGAACCTGCGATTGAGATTCCTGAGGTTGTGATGCAACTCACTGACACTCCTTTGCCCAAGCCAAAGGATCCATTCTCACGCAAGCAAAAGTTCAAGGCTGATGATTTCTTCAGCGAGCATGTATTCTTCGAAGATTACAACCCATATAACTCTGCTCGCATTAGGAAGAGGCGTTTCTTGACTGCTAGTCCAGCCAATTTCTATTCCTCAGTGCTATTCAACAAAGAGAAAATCTTCTATCATGAGCATATTCCTCACGTGGATATGGAATCTCTGCCGTGCTTCACACCAGTCCTTAGTGTTCTTCACGACGCTGGACTGTTAAACTTTTGCTCTGACATCTGCGATTGGAATGAAGAACTGATTCTTTAATTCTATGCAACGCTGCACATCACAGGAGATTCTGAAGATGTGAATTCATGGGTGCTGGACTGGATGTCTGAAAATACTCACTACACTGCACCAGCCTCTGAATTGCTTCGTGCCTTACCACTCAGTCCCCCCCTTGAAGAAGCTCGTTGTATCTACAGTGAACCTGAGCTTACAAATCATTACATGCAAGTGCTGATGAAACCTTTGAAGCCAGGTCAAGCACCAAGAACCAAATTCCTCGTGAAGGAATTGCTTTACGTGCCCAGAACTGTCTATCGTATTCTTATGAGGACAATGAGTCCTATCAAAGGCCACGACTCATATGATGAGGAAATTGTTGGCATCATGAAGAATCCGGTATTCAACATCGTTCATGGCATTCCTGTCAATTATCACGATTTCTTCATGAGGACTCTGGCAAATGTTGCACTGTCTCCGTTTGAGTTGAAACCTTATGCACCTTGGATTATGAGATTCCTCAAGACAAGGTCTTCACTCAACTACAAAGCTGATTTTCAGAATCACCTCAGCTACTTGCACCCAATTGAAGTCCTCAAGCAGAACTATTCCTCAGTTGATGGAAAGGGCATGGCACCAGCTGTAATAGATGAAGGCATTCGTCCATTGGATGGTCAATTTCGCAAAGCTGCTTCTTATTCCACCAATGATGACTCTGCCACCATGACTCTGCCAATGCACCCAAGTCCACTCCTCAAGCCACTGCTCCGCGCGTGATGACTGATCGTGAACTTCTGCTTAGTCTTCACCAGAAGGTGGATTGAAATCACAAATAGGTTAAGCGTCAGTTTGGTTCATTTCTTCACAACATGACTGCTACACACAATGCAATGAAGAAAAACCATTACTACCACCATCAAGTCTTCGGTCGCACCTGGGCAATCCTGTCACATCTGTATGGTGAAGACGACCTGAAGAAAATGGGTCTCAAGGAAGATTTTGACTAGTCTGCACCACCACCAAAGAAATTCAAGAAGGTCAAGGTTCCTTCTCTGGTGGCCAGCTCATATTCTTCATCGCGCGACACTGATGAAAATGAAGACTTGGACGACACTGCGGCAGGCCCTACTACAACAAACGACCCCAACAACACTGGCGCTCCTTCATCAACTTGATATTCTTCAGGGGCGTTAGTCCTCATATTCGAACCTTTTGGTCATCTGATGACAAAGGGGGAGAATTTTGAGTTAGTCTTCAAGCGGGTCTTTCTATATGGGCATTTTTTTAAAGTTACAACTCTCGTTCTTCTGAGACTATTATTGGATTGAGTTGTAAACTTAAACCCGATGGTGCTCTGATACTCTTGATGCATTTTTCTGCATGCTTATTCCCCGTTAATATTATTGCATGCATGCTGAATTACATCAACCACCATATTTCATCATGCATTTCAAATTCTTCACTGTTGTATGTCAAATGTGTGTATGAATTACAAGATATAGGGGGAGGTCTCCATGATTCAACTCTTCAAGTGTGCATTGCTTCAAAAGCAAATTACTCACTATGCACAACTTCAAGGGGAGTTCTTCTATATCTTGCAATCAAATTCCTCAATATTAGTATTTACACTTCATATGTTTATCCCCGTTGAAAACTTAACCTATATTTTCATCAATCACCAAAAAGGGGGAGATTGTAAGTGCATCTAGTGCCCCTTAGTGATTTTGGTGTATTGAAGACTTATAGGTTAAGGGACTAATGTGTTTATGAGTGTACACAGGTCTATAAGTCTATGAGGATTTTGATATTTACAGAGAAAGTCGACCCCTAAAAATGAAGTTCTTCATCTAAAGACTTTGGTATTCTGAAGACTTTCTGAAGACTTTGAAAGTGAAGAAATTGGTGTGACCTTGAAGACTTGGTATTCATTCGAGGAACATGAAGCGTGAAGACTTTTATTTTTGTAGTTTCATTTTCTTTTTCTTGAGTCATAGGAAACACCGTACTGTTAAAGGGGGTCGAGGAAATACTAAGGAAAATTTCCATGTGATGCTCAACTCAAAATCCTACACCTACCAATCCCTTCGAGTGAAGCCATTGGAAATCTCATATAGTCCAGTCATATTCTTCAGTGACAGAGACGAAGTTCTTCTGGTCTCTGAGGAATTTGTTCTGACTGAGGAGTTAGGAATTCGGCAGTGCGGATTTCCTACACAGTGAGGAACATGATAGCCCTGAGGATTTTTCTACTCAAAATTCCAAATATGCGCCAGCTGTCCCAAAATATCTATCCACCTAACAGGCATATCATTGAAGGGCATTTATGTCTTATCATGTCAGGCTGCTCCCTAGGCTATAAATAGCCGCACCCTACAACCACTAGCTGGTTGGCTGCTCCGAGAGAAACTGACACTTGTCATTTGAGAGCAACCCATCCTCCGAGGACATTGAGCGAAAATCATCAAGTGAGGAAAAACCCAAAACCCAAACACCTATAAACCCCAAGTGATTGAGCATCACTGAAGAGATTGATCATGCGTGCATCCGACGCTTGTTACCTTTGAAGACTGTGCTTCTTCTAGACGGTTAGGCGTCATGGTCTAGAGCATCCAAGAGGAATTGTGGATCGCCGAGTGACCAAGTTTGTGAAGGTTTGGAAGTCGCCTGAAGACATACCACGAGTGATTGGGCGAGGTTTGTGTGACCTTAGCTCAAGGAGAATACAGTGAGGACTGGGTGTCCGGGACTGTGTGTCCTCGAGTTTAAATACTCAGCCGCTCCAACCAGACCTACAACTGAGACAGCAGTTGGAACTGGTCTACCAAATCATTGTCTTCAGCAAGCTTACTGGTTCTATTTCCTCAACTCCTTCATTTCCTCATAACTGTGTTGTGAGCTTGTTCATATCTGTGCTTGAAGACTTTGACTGAAGACTTTCTCAATTTCCTCAGTTCAATTTCTTCAGTTAGTTTGTCTTCATCCTATGTTATCATGTGCTCACGCTACCTGTACTCTGTGCCTGCCTTCATTTCATCATGACGACCATGCTTGTATTCTGTTATGTTTGCTTTTGAGTACTTATTCCGCTGCTAGTAGTTCTTCGCTAAGGAATTTCCTCACCGGCAAATTCCTTAGTGAAGAATTTCATAAAAATCGCCTATTCACCCCCCTGTAGTCGATATAACGCACTTTTAGACATTCATTCTCATTTCTTGCATGTGACCTAATCTTGCAACCAAGGACAAACATTTGATTTTGCAACCCGTTTTTATGGATGGAGCATGTGCATGTAGTTCAATTTGAATTATGCACATAAATGCCTAGAAAACTCGATTAACGTATAAAAATGTCCAAACGATCCTCGAAGAAATCCAAAATTTAACACGACACTCATGTTGTTCTATGTTGACACCAGGAAAAAAAATAGAAAGGAAGAAGAGGCAACGAATATCGTTTTGTCCACAAAGGTGACACGTTTCCCTAACGGAACCATGAGGCTTTCTTGTGAGATGCCCTGGTTTGTGAGAAGCTTATACCACAACCTTCCCCAAATGGGACAATACTTTTTACCCCAGCATGTTGATGCCATTCCATGATAGCATGCCAAGGTTCATGAATTTCAGACGAGTTTTGGATGTACTAGAATTACAATAGCAAGTACCTCAACATTTGTCGGAGAGCCACGGTGCCGTGGTGTTCGAAATTCATCCCCACTTCTTGCATGGGACATAAGCATAAACCCATGGACAAATATATGATTTTACAACCTAGGTTGGTGCAGCGGAGCATGTGCATGTGCTTTAATTTTTAATTTTGCACCTGAAATGGCTAGAAAACCAATTTAATGTATAAAATTTCCAAACAAACCCTGAATAATTCCAATTTTTTACGACACACATATAGTTGCATGTTCACTGCAGATAAAAGGTCTAGCAATTCAAACACCGTCCATTACCGCTGTGACCCCGTTATGTAATTCAAATCAAGACGAAAAATCAAGTAGATCCCACTTAGTTTATTATCACCAACCGTGTGAGATGCAGCACAAAATATCTTGGAGCACCATTGTATTATAGTACGCATACGGCTTACGCATACGGCATCGTCTAAATAAGGGACCGTGTCTGATGACACTTTGCACGCCAGTTTTTTGGCTGAAGCGATTCCAAATTTTCGGCTTCCGCGGAAATATCTACCTCCCCACCCCCTCCCCCTTCCGAAAATCTACATTTCCCCTGTTTCCGCCTTCCTTTCCAAGTTCAAACCTTCACTACTTGCTTGCAGCACCGCCTCCTCGCCGGTGACCCTCCTTCACACTGCGCGGCCTCGCCTATCCAGGCAGGTAATCCACAGCTGACCCCCATCCTCCTCCTCCTTCCAAATCCCAAATGCCCCGACCGTTGGCACGAGCGCGACACCTTCCACCCAAATCACTAACCCCTCCACCAAATAAATGCCGCCCTAAGCCATGGTGCACATAGCATAGCCAGGATCTCAAGGAGCATTTGGTAGCGGAGAAGCAAACCGCGGCCGCACGTGCGGATGAGGTCGCGATGACTGCCATTCGTGTCGACCCACAAATCTTGGAGGATCACCTCGCCATCGAGGCCACCATCGATGCCTCACGCGCTGACGCCGCGACGTGGTTGGCTGCTTTAAATGATAGTTCGTGGCATTTTCTCGAGGCCACCGTTGGTGCCTTCGATGCAGACTATGAGGTGTTTTCTCAGTGTGCATGTGCTTACCTCATCTCGAGAGCCAGCAAGTTGGTGCACAGAGCGGCTCAGGAAACTCACCACTACGACAAGGGCACCCACGATGTGGAGGCCTCGCCCTATTCCATGTCCATGGAGCCAATCGTCATTGATATCTCTGACAATGAGGAGTAACTTGTCTTATTACCTCACTATAAGGACCCATGTTCAATTTGCTAGTTACTGCCCTTCCTTAACAAATTCTAGTGAATTCTGATATCTACTTTTACCATGCAATCTTCTTCTCTAGTGTATATGTTCTATATGTCGTGCAATGTGGTGTTCAGTTAACTATTTGATTCAATTATGCAATGTGATGTTCAATTCTTCAGGGTGCAATTTTCCAAGTTGTCAAGCATGCTTGGTTTGGTTAACTGTCTGATCTTCTATTAGGAGTATGTTATATTGTGCAATGTGGTGCTCAGTTAATGTTTGGTTCATTTGTTGTGGTGTTTAATTAACTATTTGGTTCAATTCTGCAATGTGATGTTCAATTGTTGTGGGTTCATTCTGTTATTGTATACCATGTGAGAAATAAATTGAATTTGGTTGTACTAAATACAGAGAAACAAATACAATTGCTATATTTCCAAGTTGTTAAGCATGCTTGGTTTGTTTAACTCTCTAATCTTCTATTAGGAGTATGTTATATTGTGCAATGTGGTGCTCAGTTAACATTTGGTTCATTTGCTGTGGTGTTTAGTTAACTGCTTGGTTCAATTCTGCAATGCGATGTTCAATTGTTGTGGGTGCATTCTCTTATTGTATACCATGTGAGAAATAAATTGAATTTGGCTGTACTAAATACATGAGAAACAAATACAATTGCTATATTTCCAAGTTTTTAAGCATGCTTGGTTTGGTTAATTGTCTGATCTTCTATTAGGAGTATGTTATATTGTGCAATGTGGTGCTCGGTTAACGTTTGGTTCATTTGTTGTGGTGTTTAGTTAACTACATGTGCATGGTCCATTCTCTAATAGAACATCATTGTGCAATTGCAGGAACATTCTAATATTTAGGTTTTTAACAATTTGGTCTTGCAGATGTAGGTCCTGCTGTCAGAGGTTTTGACCCACTGTTCGACCCTTTTTGCATATGGGGAAATGAGTTGTCCTTGACCCTGTTCAAGAATTCATCCGATTAACCAGTTAACTTGCCGATTAATCCCTACTCGTAGGGTCACCGAGTAGCCGATAAACTGATAAATCGTCCAATTAATTGATTAAAGGGCCGATTAACTTGCCGATTAGCCTATTAATCCCCTACTCGCCAGCCAACCGAGCAGTTACCAGTTAAAGATTTCCTCAACAATGGTCCTTGAATATTAATTGTTAGGATAAAGAAATTAAAAACAAAAAACAACAAGATCTTTGTCTGCACAATGAACAAGACATCATTTCACTACAAGATGGTACTAACTACTATAGCTTGCCTTTTTTATTCCTTTGCCCCATTTCCAACATAGAGAAGATATTTATGCACATTGTTGTTTTCAAGCCTTTCCAAAGCAGTTCACTGATGATTACCTCTCAAACCACCTCTATGGTCAGGAGGCGAGGAAGGTTTTCATACAACACCCACGGTTCAATATTGAAGTGTTTCTGAAGAGGACAAAGGATGGACGGTCAATCATCCACAGGCATTGGCCTAAAGTTGCAAAGACCTTCAATGTGAATGAAGGCTCAATATTCGCCTTCCGCTTCAACAGTTTTCCAGATGAGATGCATCTGTCTATATACCGTCTATGATGCTAATTTCGAAAGGTTCTACATGTTGCATGTGAAACTTGGTGCTGGTGCAGTTGTGTAATGGGGTAGCTGAGTGCTAAAGATATATCATGTTGTACTCTGATGTATTTCAATTATGAAATCCTGGTTCCTTAATATGGAAATGAAATATATTATGTGCTTAATATGAATGTCAATTAGATTAATAAATTGATTATTAATAATAGGGCAATTAGCCTGCTAATTGGGTTTTGCTATTGCAAATGGTTATTGAGAAAATACCGTGGGCGATGACCTCAGGCAACGCACACAGTTTCTAGGAATAAACCATGTTGGATCAATGAACAATCACACACGACCTTCTATTGAAAACTGTTTGTGTTAGGCCACCTTGTGCAAACGTTTACCACATAAAAAATTGTGTGTGATGGACAGCCTTCGCTATGCAGTTTTTTCTACGCACCGTGTGTGATGCATTCAATAACGCAAACAATAAAATTGTTAATATCATGTGCAATGGCAACGCTATCACAAACGGTTTAACGGGGAAAATTGTGTGAGATGTACCTGTGAACGGAAACGTTTTCCTTGGAATGACTATGTGGGATGTATATACTAACGAAAATGTTTAGCGGGGACTGACTGTGTGGGATGTACTTCTGACCGGAAACAATTTCGCCTGTATAATTGTATTTTTTTAGCTCTACTGTATGCATTTCTGTATTTGAGCGCTCGCCAGTCGCACATGACCTCATTTTGCCGAGCGTGTGTGCCAGGAGGGTATATCCCTGACGGTTTCTGGGTCGTGTGGGAAGGACCCCCCCTATCGCCGTCACTCACTAGGCGACGGTCCCAAATTCCATCGCAGAAAGGGGTCAAAAACCGTTTGTATAGCACCGACGCGTACCAGTGTTAGACCAAGGGAGTTGGCCAACATGCCGATTACTCCACACACGGTATCTCCTTATGCATGATTTGCTTGATGCACGAGGTGTACCAAAAGTATTTCCCCTAGGTTGGGCGAATAACCGACGCCAAGGTTCGTTGCTTTCTCGAGAACTAGCATGTTCTCATCATTCACCTTAGAAACTTCTCCTCATGCCTGCAACGAGTTAGTAATAACATATTAGAAATAACGTATAGCAGGACTTCCAATGCAACTAGCTCTTTGCGTTGAGCCATGATGACTCATATGGTAGAAGCACTGCCTCGGGTGCGGGTTTGTGTAATCATAAACATAGTGGATGTCATCATCATTTTTAGTGAAGCCAAAGTAGTTACACCACTCCTAAAAAGTGATGTTGAAGGCTTGGTCCAGGAGATGGAAAGTGATCCTCTCCTCATCATAGGCATTTCTCACCAAACCAACAATAAGTGAGAGAGTACTAAGAAACTCAAGCGTCGTGCGTTCATATGTCTCACATCCTTGATAAACAAAATGATGCAACACGACATTATGAAAAAGCAAATTGAAATCATTAGTAATACCTAGCTTGGTGATTGTGGTCGTGCAAGCCCACTTGGTTGCTTTGATCTTCCTTGAGGTTAGTTGCCTAAACTTTCTTCTTGCTTCACGGCCGGTGAAGACGATCCCTGATACGTCTCCAACATATCTATAATATTTGATTGTTCCATGTTGTTAAAGTATCAATCATGGATGTTTTGTATACATTTACTAGCAACTTTATATCATAGTGCCCAGGGTATAGAGAGTTGTGTTTTATAACTTCATCCATCTCATGCTCATCAAAAGGAATCCACTAACAAGGTTGATCGGGTCTTGTTAACAAACTCATTTCGAATAACATGAAACCGGAGAAATTTCGAATAACAATAGGTTACCTCTACTGAGATATGCACATCCCCAACAATAAGAATATCATATTTCTTCTTGACAGTAGGAAAAGGAAATTCAAAACCTCCAATAGTAATTGTTGAAATTTTTCCAATAGAATTGATATTGTGGACTTGAGGTTGTTTCCTCGGAAAGTGTACCATATACTCATTACCATTAACATGAAAAGGGACATTGCCTTTGTTGCAATCAATAACAGCCCCTGCAATATTCAAAAAGGGTCTTCCAAGAATAATAGACATACTATCGTCCTCCGGAATATCAATAATAACAAAGTCCGTTAAAATAGTAACGTTTGCAACCACAACAGGCACATCCTCACAAATACCGACATGTATAGCAGTTGATTTATCAGCCATTTGCAAAGATATTTCAGTAGGTGTCAACTTATTCAAATCAAGTCTATGATATAAAGAGAGAGGCATAACACTAACACCGGCTCCAAGATCACATAAATCAGTTTTAACATAGTTTCTCTTAATGGAGCATGGTATAGTCGGTACTCTGGGATCTCCTAGTTTCTTTGGTATTCCACCCTTAAAAGTATAATTAGCAAGCATGGTGGAAATTTCAGCTTCCGATATCTTTCTTTTATTAGTAACAATTTCCTTCATGTACTTAGCATAAGGGTTCATTTTAAGCATATCAGACCAGTTGCCATTGCCAGTTGCTGTTTTTTGCTTGTTTTTTACTTTGCAGAATATCAATACCAGATGAAGTCCAATTGCCACGGAACTTTTTGGAGATTTTTTTCTAGTGATAAGAGACCCTGGAAGCTTCTGGAGCAAACGAGAGGAGGCCATGGGGCCAACTAGACACCAGGGCATGCCCTAATGGGTAGTGGGACCACATGAGGCTTCTTAACCTACCTCCACCTCTATAAATACTATAAAATCCACAAAACCTAGGGGAGTCGATGAACCACTTTTTCAGCCGCCGCAAGTTCCAGAAACACGAGATCCAATCTAGAGGTCTTTTCTGGCACTCTACCGGAGGGGGCAACGATCACAGAGGGGTTCTTCATTGATGACGCACAAGTATAGGGGATGAATCGTAGTCCATTTAATAAGTAAGAGTGTCGAACCCCATGAGGAGCAGAAGGAAATGACAAGTAGTTTTTAGTAAAGTATTCTCTGCAAGCACTGAAATTATAAGTAACGAGTAGTTTGATAGCAAGATAATTTGTAACGAGCATGTAACGGTAACAGTAACAAAAGCGCAGCAAGGTAGCCCAATCCTTTTGAGGCAAAGGATAGGCCAAAACGGTCTCTTATAGTAAGCAAAGCATTCTTGAGGGTACACGGGAATTTCATCTAGTCACTTTCACCATGTTGGTTTAATTTGTGTTCTCTACTTTGATAATTTGATATGTAGGTGGACCGGTGCTTAGGTGTTGTTCTTACTTGAACAAACCTCCTACTTATGATTAACCCCCTCGCAACCATCCGCAACTACGATAAAAGATGATGAATTGTAGTTGCAAAGTTGATTGAGAACATAGATTGTTGGTCTTCAATAGAGTTTATGCTTTATACTTTGATGTTGTGATGAATTGTTACTTATTCATGAGAAGTTTATGATAAAAGTTATGTGACAAAAGTTCTATGATAAAGTTTGTTGTTGTTATAATAATATACATGATGCTTCTATGTCCGTATTTTTTTATCGACACCTATCTCTGTAAGCATGTGGACATGTTTTCGATTTCGGTTTTTCGCTTGAGGACAAGCGAGGTCTAAGCTTGGGGGAGTTGATACGTCCATTTTGCATCATGTTTAACTAATGTTATTTACATTGTTTTTATGTATAATAATGCTTCTTGGACTAATTCTAATGCCTTTTCTCTCATAATATGCAAGGTTTACACAAAGAGGGAGAATACCGACAGCTGGAATTCTGGACTTGAAAAAGCAATGTCAGGCTACCTATTCCGCACAACTCAAAATGAGCTAAAACTTTACATAGATTTTTTATGGAATATATAATAAATATTGGAGCAAATAAGTACCAGAGGGGGCCCACCAGGTGGGCACAACCGACCTGGGTGCGCCAGGGAGCCCAGGCGCGCCCTGGTGGGTTGTGCCCTCCTCAGCCCACCTTCGGTGCCCCTCTTTTGGTATAAGTCATTTTCACCTAGAAAAAATAAGGAGAGGACTTTCAGGACGAAGTGCCTCCGTATCGAGGCGGAACTTTGGCAGGAGCACTTTTGCCCTCTGGCGGAACGATTCCACCGGGGGAACTTCCCTCCCGGAGGGGGAAATCATTGTCATCGCCATCACCAACAACTCTTCCATCTTGGGGAGGGCGATCTTCATCAACATCTTCAACAACACCATCTCCTCTCAAACCCTAGTTAATCTCTTGTGCTCCATCTTTGTACCAGAACTATAGATTGGTGCTTGTGGGTGACTAGTAGTGTTGACTACATCTTGTAGTTGATTACTATATGGTTTATTTGGTGGAAGATTATATGTTCAAATCCATTAGGATATTTAATACCCCTCTGATCTTGAGCATGATTATTATTTGTGAGTAGTTACTTTTGTTCTTGAGGTCACGGGAGAAATCTTGTTGCAAGTAATCATGTGAATTTGATATGTGTTCGATATTTTGATGGTATGTATGTTGTGATTCCCTTAGTGGTGTCAGGCGAACATCGACTACATGGCACGTCACCATATTTAGTCCTAAGGGAATGCATTATGGGGTAATTATTAGATGATGAGTTGCAAGAGTGACAGAAGCTTAAACCCTAGTTTGTGCGCTACTCTGTAAGGGACTGATTTGGATCCAAAAAGTTTAATGCCATGGTTACATTTATTCTTAATACTTTTCTCGTAGTTGCGAATGCTTGCAAGGGGGTTAATAATAAGTAGGAGGTTTTTTCAAGTAAGAACATCACCTAAGCACTGGTCCACCCACATATCAAATTATCAAAGTAGCGAACATAAATCAAACCAACATGATGAAAGTGACTAGATGAAATTCCCGTGTACCCTCGAGAACGCTTTGCTTACTATCAGAGACCGTTTTGGACCGTCCTTTGCCTCAAAAGGATTGGGCTACCTTGCTGCACTTTTCTTACCGTTACTGTTACTTGCTCATTACAAATTATCTTGCTATCAAACTACACGTTACTAATAACTTATGTGCTTGCAGAGAATACCTTGTTGAAAACTACTTGTCATTTCCTTCTGCTCCTCGCTGGGTTTGACACTCTTACTTATATAAAGGACTACGATTAATCCCCTATACTTGTGGGTCATGAAGGCTCTTTTCTAGCGCCATTGCCTGGGAGTGAAGTGCTCTTGGTAAGTGGAAATCGGTAAAGAAAAATTATTACTACGTGCTGAAATTTATTGTGACTTGTTACAATGGAGAACAATCCTTTGAGGGGTTTGTTCGGGGTATCTTCACCTCGATCGGAACCACAATTATTTACCCCTCAACCTACTGCATCTACTGAAAATATTGGCTATGAAATTCCTTCGGGCATGATAGAACAACTGCTAGCTAATCCTTATGCAGGAGATGGAACCGAACATTCTGATATGCACTTGATATATGTGGATGAAATTTGTGGATTATTTAAGCTTGCAGGTTTACCCGGAGATGAAGCTAAGAAGAAGTTTTTCCCTTTATCTTTGAAGGGAAGATCATTGGCATGGTATAGGCTATGTGATGATATTGCACTACTACAGGATGGTCCAAACGCGACAGTCGAATCAGAGACCCTTCGACGAAACTGTGTGTGATGCAATAATTGCAAACAGTGGTGTAAAAAACCCATCAAAAAAGGTGCAAAATGTTTGCGTTGGTGGTGACATCAAACACGGTTCATATTAGATTTGCATGTAAGATGAGTGGCAAATGGTTAATCCAGATGAACTGTTTGCGATGATGCAGAACAACAGAAACGGGCAGCCAAATGAGGGTGTGTGCGATATATGGCATACAGTTCACTAGGATGAACTGTGTGTGACTAGGCAACACAGTGGAAACAGTTCAACTGAACAAGATGTGTGTGATACGCGGCAAACAGGACCGTAATCAGAAATTTGTGCGAAGACGAAAAATAACACAGACGATTGCTGCTAATAAGCCGTGTGATTTGCTCTGTCTATAGAAGAATAACATGTATATATATAACACAAATAAACATGTAATTACATAAGTGACTATACAGATCATTCGCACACACCTCAATAAATTGCATGCATTCTAAAGTAGCAGAAATGATTGTCTAGCCATCTACTTCTTGTGATGCTCCCACCACTGCTCTGTGGCTCGATCCCTCGTCTGGGCAGGAACAAGACATTTCCTCATGTCAACGATCCTCCTGTACATCTCGTAGCTTGTGTACGCGTCCTTGGCCGCGTACTTGACATGTTGTTCATCCAGTCTCTCATGCCAAACATTGTGCCAGGCGATCTCATCCTTCTTCCTCTCATCCTTCATCTTCATGTAGTAGGGGTTGATTATGGCCGAGGCGAGGTCAACCAGGGAGTTCAGTTTGTTGTTGTCGCTGCCCCAGACCTTATAGTGGTGCTGGATGTTGACAAGATTCGGGAATTCAAGCCCGAAACCTTGAGCGCTTTTAGATCGTTGGTGGTGTCCACCGTAGCGAAATTGTAGTCAGAGCTGTTGATAAACCTGGAGAAATAGTCACAAGGCCTTGTGGCCAGGTGGTAGTGGTAGACGAGGACGTCATGTCGCATGCACAGCTGGGCGGTGACAACCTTCGGATCATGCCAGGCACGACCGATGGTGTACTCGAGGTCGAAGACGACCACTTGGTACTTGTCCTCAGCAAGGAACTGCTCCATAGTTTGGATGGAGCTCTCTACTGAGAACGGTTCTCTTGTGTACACCACCGAGAGGGCCTTCCCCCTCACATGGGTGTCCACTACGTGATGCGTGGTGAACTGCCCGCCGTTGTCGTCGTCGGTTGCTGGGAGTGCCATTGAAGCCACGGGGAGCGCCATTGGAACCGTTGGATGTCCTCTCTGTATGTGTCGTCGTGGGTGTGCTTATTGTGTCGTGTGATGCAAGAGATGAATGTAAATGGCCGTAGGAATAAAAGGGGGCCGGGCGGCCTGGATTCTCGGCGCGTCCGCATGGCAGTTTTTGCAGCGGGTAACTGCATCGTCGTGTCGCGCCCGGCACAACCGCATGCACACGAACGTGCGTGATCGTGCGCCGGTCCCAAACACTGGCAGCGCGCATGAAAGGGCGGGGGCAGAGCACCCGGAGGGACGCGAGAGCAGAGCACACGCGGCAGGACGCGAGCAAAGTGCATCGCGGTCGCCTCAACCGCAAGCAACAACACGCATAGAGCAGTTGAACACATAGGAAATGGTCGTGTACAAGCCGGCCGACAGTTGCGTCGCTGCGTAGAGAGCGGCCGTGTGCTACTACCTCCATCTTGGTCTATAGTACCCTTTATATTCTGTGACGTACTTTGCCATTAAATTAAACCAACAAAATGTTAATGCATGTTATAAAAATTATATAATTGGAAACTATGTTCAAACACGAATCCAACTATATAATCTTTGGCGACATGCATTCATATTTTATTAGTTAAATCCTATTTATAAACCAGGACAATGTATAGTAGGTAATTAAACTGCAAGCGTTTTTTTGTATTAACGTATGTGCACGAGGCCTTTCGTCCTCCTCTCGCATGTCTTGTCACCCTTGCTGCCGTAGACGGCTTACAGCGCAAGCTTGCGTAGTGCGCGGGGGCATTATTTTTGCCAAACAGTGGCTCGAAGTGGCGCCAATGAATCGTTGGTGAGCCCGTTCCTATGCAACCTCGCAGGTTCCCACGCAAGCTTCCCGCTCGACTCGGTGAAATCCCCCAAAATCCCATTGCTTATCGGCCTGCTATATAAACCCTCATGGTCGGCGAGTCATGCGTCGCATTTTCCCCTCCCTATTTGTAGCTTATCTCGTCTGCTGCTCCCACAATCGCCAATGGCACCGGTCCATCATCGTCGCTCAGCCACTCCGCCGTCATCAGAGGACAGCTCCAGCTGGGAGGCTACACCGCGGTGGCAACACAGTCCCCGGCATAGTGTAGTGCGCGTGGCGTCCCTGTTGGGTGTGCGCGGAACACCCACCACACACTCCGCCGACGCTGCCCGTCGATAGCCGTTGCCGGCTGTCGTTGCCACCACACCACTGTTGAAAGCCAGGGCCATCGCCCCCTCCGCCGCCACGACCCGAAGGCGGGAGGTGGCCATCGTGGCTGCCAACCCACTGGCGGCGATCACCCGCTCCGCCACCACGGGCCGAAGGTGCGAGGAGGTGGTCGCGGCCGCCACCCCATCGTCGGCCGTCGTGGCCGCCAGCCCATCACCGACAGCTGGGGTCATCACCCACTCCGCCACCGCCGCCCGAAGGCAGAAGGCGGAGGTGGAGGCCCGCACGTGCGTCAGCGACCTTGTGCACTGCACCGAGTTCCGGCGGGAGGAGGAGGAGCGCCTCGTCGAGCACACAAAGAGCCTTACTGCTGCTGTGGCCGCAGCACACGCCGCCTCAAAGGCGACGAAACAGGAGATCTATGAGGAGAACCACAGCTTCGAGAGGGGTCGTCTGGAGCGACAGAGGGCGTTCGAGGTGAGTGTCACTGAAGCTGCAGCAGCGGTAGGCACCGTATTGAAGTTGTTCAGCTCGTCGGTAGGCTCCTCCTCCTCTGCCTCTTACTAAGCGCACTCGGCAGAGCAGAGGCTGCCGGAAGTAGTACAAAGCCCCTCCGTAGTAGTAGTTGCATTTATGAGCTATTTTGTTCAGTTTATCTAATTATAGATGTGGTGGAACTATACGACGTACTTAAATTAGCTAGAATAAATAGTTGAATTAGCTATTTCAGTACGTGGTTGGCAACAATTGGGGAAAAGTTTGGTCAGTTCAGCTATCGAGTTGAACTATTCGTATAAAGAACGACTGCTTAATTTATGAATGAAATCTATGCTTAATTACTGAATTTTAGTTGCAAAAAATAGATAGTGCTAGTGATTTTTAGCTGCATATTTTGACAAATCGCAGTGTTACAACACTCGTATAGTGAGGTGCTATACAAACGGTTTTTAACCCCTTTCCGCGACGGCATCTGGAACCTTCGCCAAGTGAGTGTGGGTGATACGGGGGTCCTTCCCACACAACCCAGAAACCGTCGGGGATATGCCCTCTTGGCACACACGGTCGGCAAAATGAGGCCGCGTGCGACCGGCAAGCGCTCAAATACGGTTATACGTACAGTAATGCTGAAAAATATAATTATATAGGCGAAATCATTTCCGGTCGTAAGTACATCCCACACAGTCAGTCCCCGCTAAATGTTTCCGTTCGTATGAACATCCCACACAGTCGATCCAAGGAAAACATTTCCCTTCGCATGTACAGCACACACAATTTTCCCTATTAAATTGTTTGTGATACTGTTGCCATTGCAGACGATATTAACAATTTTATCGTTTGCGTTATTGAATGCATCACACACGGTGGGTAGAAGAAATTGTGTGGCGAAGGTTGTCCATCACACACAGTTTTTATGTGATAAACGTTTGCACAAGGTGGCCTAACGCAAACAGTTTTTAAGAGAATGTCGCATGTGATTATTCATTGATCCAACATGGTTTATTCCTAGAAACTATGTGTGTTGCCTGAGGTCATCACCCACGGTGTTTTCTCAATAACCATTTGCAATAGAAAAACCCAATTAGCAAGCTAACTGGACAATTAGCAGGCTAATTGCCCTATAATTAATAATCCATTTATTAATCTAATTGACATTCATATCAAGCACATAATATATTTCATTTCCATATTCAGGAAGCATGATTCCATAATTGAAATACATCAGAGTACAACATGATATAGCTTCAGCACTCAGCTACCCCATTACACAACTGCACCAGCACCAAGTTTGACATGCAACATCTAGAACCTTTCGAAATTAGCATCATAGATGGTACATACAAAGATGCACCTCATCTGGAAAACAACTAAAGCGGCAGGCGAATATTGAGCCTTCATTCATGTTGAAGGTCTTTGCAACTTTAGGCCACTGCCTGTGGATGATTGACCATCCATCATTCGTCCTCTTCAGAAACACTTCAATATTGAACTGTGGGTGTTGTATGAAAAGCTTCCTCGCCTCCTGACCATAGAGGTGGTTTGAGAGGTACTCATCAGTGAACTACTTTGTAAAGGCCTGAAAAAAAGGATGTGTATAAATATCTTCTCTATATTGGAAATGGGGCAAAGGAATAAAAAAAGGCAAGGTATAACAGTTAGTACCATCTTGTAGTTAATTGATGTCTTCTTCATTATGCAGACAAAGATCTTGTTTTTTCTCTCGCTAATTTCTTTATCCGAACAATCTTCCTGAGTTTCTTGATTTGATTGATATTCATGGACAAGTCATTTCCCCATATGCAAAAAGGGTCGAATAGTGGGTCAAAACCTCTAACAGTAGGACCTACATGTGCAAGACCAAATTGTTAAAAACCTAAATATTAGAATGGTTCCTGCAATTCCACAATAATGTGTTATTAGAAAACAGAGCATGCATGTACTAACCTCGATTGTAAACCTTGGTGCTTCCCATTGTTTCCTTGCAACACATATAAGGTAGTTAGTCATCAGCTTAAGTAAGGGTTCGCATGCTATTTGTAAAATATGTTGATGAAAAATAAGCACATTGCATATTCATCAGATTAATTCAAGCCACATGGAAAACCCATTTATCCAAACCAAGAATGATTAAGAACTAGGAAATATAGCACTTGTATATGTTTCTCGTGTATTAAATGCAGCCAGATTCCATTTATTCCTCACAGGCACAACAATACAAATTTCTACGCATGACAATTGGACATCACATTGCAGAATTGAACCAAGCAGTTAACTAAACACCACAACAAATGAACCAAACATTAACTGAGCACCGCATTGCACAATATAACATACTTGTAACAACCCCAAAATTGGGTTATCAATTTTTGTGCTGTTATTCCTTCATGGCACTCATGTTTCAATATTTTCTCCTGAGTTTGCTAAGATGACTCAGACAATTCTTGTCATTTTCAACCTTTCAAAAACCTTGCTCATGTATTTTTCAGTGGGCAAGCCCTCATCTGCATCATCTCAAACCCTCTCAAACCCTAATTCCAAATTTTTGGAATTTGGATATGCCCTTTGTGCTTACAAAGGAGCCATCATTTTCCTTGATCTATTGATCATTCCAATTGTTCCCAGAGACCATTCTACCTTTCTGAACATTGGATATGCAAAAATATTGCTAAGTCCCATGCAATATTTTTGAATTGTGATTTATTCCTTTTCTTGCTTTTCTGAGGAATAAATTCCAAAGCCATAGCTAGCCATCTCCTAAATTCATGAGAATTGGTGGGGTTGATACTTATGTCTAATCCAAGCTCTGGCAAATGTATTGGCCATAATTAAATAAGGAAAATTGCATTTTCCTATTTAATGCCAATATTGCATTTCTACCATTTTCCAAAGGAACTACTATTTTTATAGTAGGGAAAATTCCTACATAAATTGTGGAGCTTGTCCTTGCTATATAATCACTAGTTCCATCCTCATCTCATGTTCCTCAGTTCAAAAATTTGGCACATGATCCAATGCAAGTTTTTGCCTTCTCTGAAATTTTGCAAAGGAAGTGTTTCATTCCTAATTCCAATGGATCTACAATTTGGCAGGGTGATTAACCTCGATAAATAACCCATGTATGCCAAATATGAGCTCAATCCATTCATCCTAGCTCCCTGTGCTATTTTTCAAAGTTTCTGACCAGAATGCAACTTTGTGAAGGAAGTACCTTCATAGAGCTTCCAAATGGGATGAAACTTTTCCATCCTCTCAACTATCTCAAATCATTAGTATCCACCCAAATTCAGTTCATTTCATTGAAATATTTGAGCACAGGAGCAATTATTGGTTTTTGTCCAATTTTTTAGTTTGTGAAGAAAGTGCATTTTATCTTGCTCCATTATTGCTTAAAATATTCTCAGGGCTTCTCATATCCATGTAACCTATCTCCCCAAGATTTTGGCTCATTTCATCTAGCCAATTGCCCTGAGGGCTTTTCTGGAGTTTTTGGACAGAAATGATAGTTGTGAAGGAAGTACCATTTTGGTAAGTCCATTTGGTATGAACATTTTACAGCATCATTGTATGTCCAAATAATCAGGCTTTGCCAAGTTTCAGCTAAATTCATCACTCCTAGTGAGTGCTTGCTCATCATTCATTTTCTGGGTCAGATTTAGCACTTGTACAACAACTATGCTAAATACTTGACCAAACGACCTCAAAATTACCAGGACCGTAGTCCATGTTACCGTAATCCTCCTAGACATCAAATTTACCTTTTACCCTCTCTAGTTCAATCTCTGGAGTGTGGCGAAGTTTGCAACAGCAAACTTGTGGAGCTTGGTTTACTCAGCTCAATTTGTCTTTGCCCGTTTCTTTACCGTAGTAACACTCAAGTTACGAAGGACTACGCGGTAGACATGAGCTGGCCTCAGTAAAAACTCCAGAGCGCGCCTTGTCTGTGGTGACCACGAGGGCAGCCAGCCAAAACGGTGGTTTAGCCACTGTTCTCATCGGCAGCGCTGCTCCGACCAGCTCTGGCCTCGCCATTAATGCCCAACAGTTCCCCCTCGCGCGTCCTCTTCCCGCTGGACCTCTGGCCTCCTTCGTTTTCTGCTCCGGCGAGCCATGCCAATGACCAAACAGTGTGCTACTGTGGCCATTGTCTTCTTCCTCGTCTCTGTCCGCTTCCTCCTTTCATCCCCGAGCGCCTCTCGTCTCCGTGAGCCTCTGCTGCTCGTCTTGATCCCCCCTCGTCGCCTTCCCGCCGCTTCCCGTGAGCCTTGGCCGCGTCTGCCGACACTGCACCGTCGCCGACGCGCGGACACGTTGGCCGCCACATGCCACCTCCTCCCCACCTTTCCCCGGCTATAAATAGCCAGCCCGAGCCTTCTCCGAGCAAGCCAGCCCCCTCCCCTCTCCCTCCGGAGCCCTCTCACACCCGTGCCTGGCCGAATCCCTCACCGGAGCCCGGAAATTTATCCGGAGTTCGCCCTCGGCCTCCACACCCAAACCCCCTCTCAGGCCGTCCCCTGCCCAGTCCGAGCCCATGGATGGACGCGCCACTCTCCGGCGACCCTTCCCGACCCGCCGCCCCTCCATTTCTCTCACCGGAGCCCTCTGTCCACCCGAGCCCGACGCCCCTCTCCGCCGCGTGCCTCGCTGTTTCCGCTAGAACGCTCGTCGATGGCAGAGGCTACCACCCCAAGATGCGCCTCCTCATGCTGAGCATCTGGGTAGGACGGCCGTCGCGAACGGTGTCCGGAATCGCCGACAATCGCCGTCGGGGTGCCCTCCTCCCTGGGCAGGCATGAGCCCGAGCATGAGGTTGAAGACGCCAGGGCCAGGCGGGCCCCTCCTCGCGCAGTCCCACCTATCGGCGACCGAAGGGTCTGGCCCAGTGCCACGTCAGTTAAGTGGCGGCGCCTCGGGCCGTTTTCCGTTTTCGGAACCCCGAAGGCGTATTTCGGAGAGTGCGCTTTCCCTAAGCCGAAAGTGTATTCCTCCTTTTCTTCGGGCCAGAATGCGCTTTCCTCTCTGGAGAGCGTATTTCTGAGAAAGGCGTGACTTGTATTTCTGTTAGGGGCCAGTTTGTAATGATTTTCTTTACAGATAGGTCCCTGGTAGTTAAACAATCATATCTTTTTACCCGTAGCTCCAAATCAGGTGATTCCAAAGCCCACGTCTTCGTTTCATCGAGCCTGTTCCGTTGGTATCAGTTTCATAATGTTTTCACACAGTGAAATTGACCTTTTTGCCCTTGCCCATAAACAGCCCCGTCCGAGAGAGAACTGTTTCCGGCAAACTTTTCCGCGATCGTTCCACACTTTTTCCCGGAGTATTTATCGACCCCCAGGCAAGCCAACCTCTTATCATGAGCCCCGAACTTGCATGTTGACTTTGCTTGCACCTTGTGTGAGTATAGTTGCAGTTGTTTCATATCGTTTTCGTCTGCAGTTATTCCATTATGCCTGTCAAGCATGCTTGTGTTTTCACGATATCGTTTGCCATGCTACTTAGAATTTTTGTATTGATAATGCCATGTCACTACTCTACTTTATTTGCATCTCATCATTATAAAATGTTATGAGGGATGTAATGCACTATTGATATGCTATTACTTGGTATTGTCATGTTCTTTATGCTATAGTTGTGCACTTGAGAAGTTCAATATTTTGTTCATGCATTTGTATGCTTCATGCTCATCATTGCATTCTTGTTCATGATGATGGAGAAGGAATTAAAATGACTTAACAATAACAAACCTCCTCCGTCATTGATGGGATCGAGTCATAGTGCCACTAAATTGAACTTTTTCAGTGCAGCCACATTTGCCTTTTTGGGGAGGCCTTAATGTGATCTATTGTCGTGCCTCTCGCCGGTGCCTCTAGCTAGGGAAGGTTATGGGCGTGCTTACCCTGATCAGGTAGGCGGACACAACCTTGTGTGCCCCTTGTCAAAAAATTTGGTACCGGTCCCCGTGAGGGACGTTTTGGCCACGATGGTGGTCGTTGTGTCTTTGGTAGACACGGGGACACCCAGGACTAGCACAGTTGGGAGTGGGTCGGAGTGGCCGGGAGAGTGTCATGGCAGTAGGTCGGTTTCGTCGGAATGCCGTTGGTCCACCCGAATGGGATGACGAGGCCATGGATTCCGTGGTGTGGGTACAATGTGCTACCTCTGCAAAGTGTATATAAAGTCTATCGATAGCAACACAGTTCGTAGTATGGTCCCACTATCAGGTCTTGGTCGAAATGGAGGATAAACCTGAAATAATTAAGTTGGTAAATAAAGATGTGATAACCAGAATATGGTCACTTGGACTATGAGATGGTCGTGAGAAGTCATGACAATGTTTTGATATGATCACGAGACGAGGTCTCGGTGAGTGTTGGAGACCAAGTGTTGGTCATGGTTGTGATCACCGGAAAGATCACCGTTTGAGACTCAGTATTGTTCATGGTTGTGATCGCCGGAAAGATCACCGTTCGATTGAGAGGCAACCCGTTGGTAAGAGAGTCCGAGGGACTCGGTGCACAAGTTGGGTTGGTTTGCATGAGTAATATATAACTATTTGCATTTAAAGAACCATGATAGAACAGAAGATGGTTGCATAAAGTTAACATGCTATGTCTGCATTGGATATATTCGGTAGTTTATTTTCAACATAGTTTCATGATTCCATGCCAGGCTTTGATTTATATGTTAAATTATGCCATGATTGGATGATATGTTATGTTTTGCTATTACCCTGTTAGAAGCATGTTTTGTTATGCCATGATAACTGCCATGTTAGTAGATGCTATGATTTTGTTCAGGCTTAGTTGATCTTTATCATGCCATGTTTAGCAATTGATATGAGGTAGGCTGTTGCATGCGCTCGATTCTCGCCTTGTCTTCTGCTTGTTTGGATGCTATGTATTTGGTTGTCTTGCAAGTACATTCAATGTACTGACCTGGGGTGCCATGCCAGTTTTGTAGGTCATACCCGGAGTGTTTGCTTGAACCGTCGTACTAGGCCGTAACCTTGCCAGTCCTGTGAGTTGTGGAGCCCAGCCAGAGTTGTTATGCTGTCAAACCAAGACTTCCGCCGCCATTTCAATAAGTTTCCGCTGCCATTTATATAGCCGTAGGGCTATGCCAGATGATTGTATTCATCAATGATGTACACTTCTATACATGTATTGGATGAATATTCTTGTACCTGGAGTGTTGTATTATGGACCTGTCGTGCGTCAGGTCTTATCCTGGGCTGACGTGCGAAGGCCCCCTGCTCCATGCGGATCAGGGTGCCATAGGACATGGTATCAGAGCTTCCAGGATGGCATAGGTTATCCTAGTGTTAGATCACCGCTACCATTAAACCGTAATAACCCTAAGGGATTTGACTCATCCCTGGCAACCGGCATGGCCACTGTTAATCCACAGGTGGCGCAGTCGGAACCGACACGTCCTCACCCCACTGTCCACGCCTAGTTATCCGTGGAATGTATAGCAGCCACATCCTTTCTGGTCGGCCGCACTGCTTGCCCTTTCGCCATTAAGGACAAGGGGCCACACCCTGCGGGCATGTCCCGCATAGCTGCCTATAAAAGCCCCCTTTCCGCTAGCCGTGTCACTCACTCCTCATTCCGCCATGTCCCTACAGATAAGCCTAGCTAGTAACACTCTAGTCATGGCTAGCACCCTCAAAACAACCAAGTTTCACAACCGCACAAGCGCCGTCAACCATACTGGCTTTCCACCCCTTCTTGCTGAGATGCTCACCCAAGCCTTTGGCTATGATGCTAGCCCCGACTACCTGGTGTTCCAGTCAACACCCATTCCTCACCTTCATCGCTATGATGCAAGGGTGCACATCAGCCCCGGTCCCGCAGCAGATGGCCAGCCGCTGGTTTTTTAGGGTAGAGCCATGCCTACCACTGATTTGGCCATTCAGGCTGCTGCTATGGAGGCAATCCTATACCTCCGAACCAAGTTCCCGCAAGTGGAAGATCGAAGAGAGTTCTCTTTCTTCCCCATTGCTACAGTGACAGGAATTCAACCATCCCCCTCTATCCAAGGGAATGACCCCGCAATCGCTCGCCTGGTGCAGTATATCACTGCCCAGGGAATGATGATTTCAAGGATGCTTGCCGAATTCAGAACCTTGGAAAACGATGCAGTGCGAGTTGTCAAGGAAGCTTATCGTGAGGCTCGTAAGTTCGCCCCTCAAGCGGTTCACACAACACTCTCCGAGCCAGTGCTACCCTCTCAGCCGGTCTTATGGCCTTGGCCAAATATCATCACCCTCGACAAGACTCTTTTCCGGATCCACCAGTAGCATATGCTTGGATCAATTTCAGTTGCACCCCAGTGGCCGAACCCCAACCCATAGTGATCTCGGACGATGAAGAAGGGGATTGGCTCATTCTTCGTCCTCCTGGAGAACCCCAGCAAAGCAAGCCCTCAGCTTGATCTCAGCCGCGCAACCAGTTGTTTCTGCAAGTAGGTCAGTCTGTCAGTTCCTTCCCGATATGAGGATAGAACCATGTATCCCGAAGTGAATAGTTTCGTTTAGCGCGTAGAGCGCTCGTGCTTGCACCGTTTGTAAACTGTGATGTGTTTATGCATGATTTCTTGCTTTTGATTGTTGTGTTGGTCAAAAAGAGATGTTTGACAAGGTTGGCAATGTGTGTTAGCAAAATTTTAATCAGTAGAGCACATACACTAAAAACAACCTCGGCTCATCCCGCGTCTCTAATAAAATGTGCGCTGGTGTAGGTATATATATACCAGGATTATATATACCCACTAGCATTAAAACACCTTAGAATGATTTGTCTGCTATGTTTTTCATTGCATGTTTATTGCCTCTGTCTGTTTGCTAGTTTAGATTATTCCGCATACTAAACGCATACCCGGTTCACCCCCGAGTACATTCGGGCAGTACTCGGGGGAATGCAAAGTCACATATCCCTATCTATCTGGGCATACCCAGTATGACGGATTTTCAAATCCAGAACCTCGCAGAGGCATTTCCGCCTGGAAATTCATCATCTCTAATTCTTTCTCCCGATTCCCTTTTTGGGGGAAACACTACCCACTTTATTTCATCCAGTACAACTACCCCGATACAGATTTCAACTCTGATTCTACCTCGACATCTACTATTCATGGAGCAATCCGCGAAATTTTCCCGTACCCCAGTGTGCTTCCGGAGCTGGCGTAGCCACCTCTCCTGCACATGGACCCCCTCCCCCCACCATCCTCTATGCCTTGCGAGGCACAAACAAGTCGCCACCCCGCTCCACCGCCACACGCGATTACTCCACTGGCACAAAGCGGCGGAGGATCAAGCGTGGCAGAGGACCACGCGGAGCACCGTCTTCTCCCGCATATCGAGCACCTGCAGCCAGCCGCGCGTTCTCCCAAGCCCGATCATTCCTGATGAGTATCAGCAGGAGGATCGACAAGCCGATGAGCGTTCCTAGCAGCGCCACGAGGAATAACCACAGCGCCGCCAAGAACATTTCATCACCGAAGGAGCTCGGCTCGATCTCGTCCAAACCAAAGAGGTAGTAGAGCGGCATTGTGTTGGTGTGTTGGAGGAGAGACGCGCTGCCATCTTTATAGCCCAACCCTGGTGTACGGTGAGCGAGGTCTAGGAGAACCTCTCGTCGCGCGATCACCGGCTTCCAGGAGGCGAATCCGTGAGCAGTGCCGACAAGGTGCTGGCCCGCGACATGAGTGCTTGGTGCACCGGCATCATGCACGCCGCACACTATGGCACTAGGGTCCTCATCGCCCTAGGAGCTAGATGCACGATGCGCCAAGCCGCACGCGGAGCAGCGACGAAGAAGAAGAAGTAGCAAACTAGAGGTAGAAGAAGGAGGCTGCCAGTGGGCCCTGGACCCACGTGTCAGCAGGTGAAACCACTGTTCATTGGGTGCATACAGTATTTTTCGGGAGTCCGATCTTGAGTGCCCCTAGCGGTGGGTATATCCAGGTTTGCCATATCCATTCCCGGGTGTACCAATTATCGGTGCCCCTATCTCGTTTCAATTCGACCAAAGGGTTAAAATTAACCCCGAGGTTTTCCCCCGGAGTGGTTATTCTTCCATTTGTCTTGTAACCCTAGAAATCTCGAGGACGAGATTCTTTTTAAGGGGGGAAGAGTTGTAAGAGCCCCAAAATTGGGTTATCAATTCTTGTGATGTTATTCCTTCCTGGCACTCATGTTTCAAAATTTTCTCCTGAGTTTGCTAAGATGACACTGACAATTCTTGTCATTTTCAATCTTTCAAAAACCTTGCTCATGTATTATTCAGTGGGCAAGCCCTCATCTGCATCATCTCAAACCCTCTCAAACCCTAAGTCCAATTTTTTGGAATTTGGATATGCCCTTTGTGCTTACGAAGGAGCCATCATTTTCCTTGATCTGTTGATCATTCCAATTGTTCCCAGAGACCATTCTACCTTTCTGAACCTTGGATATGCAAAAATATTGCTAAGTCCCATGCAATATTTTTGAATTGTGATTTATTCCTTTTCTTGCTTTTCTGAGGAATAAATTCCAAAGCCATAGCTAGCCATCTCCTAAATTCATGAGAATTGGTGGGGTTGATACTTATGTATAATCCAAGCTCTGGCAAATGTATTGGACATAATTAAATAAGGAAAATTGCATTTTCCTATTTAATGCCAATATTGCATTTCTACCATTTTCCAAAGGAACTACTATTTTCATAGCAGGGAAAATTCCTACATAAATTGTGGAGCTTGTACTTGCTATATAATAACAAGTTCCATGCTCATCTCATGTTCCTCAGTTCAAAAATTTGGCACATGATCCAATGCAAGTTTCTGCCTTCTCTGAAATTTTGCAAAGGAACCATTTTATTCCTAACTCCAATGGAGCTGCAATTTGGCAGGGTGATTAACCTCGATAAATAACCCATGTATGCCAAATATGAGCTCAATCCATTCATCCTAGCTCCCTGTGCTATTTTTCAAAGTTTCTGACCAAAATGCAACTTTGTGAAGGAAGTACCTTCATAGAGTTTCCAAATGGGATGAAACATTTCCATCCTCTCAACTATCTAAAATCATTAGCCTCCACCCAAATTCAGTTCATTTCATTGAACTATGTGATCACAGGAGCAATTCTTGGTTTCTGTCCAATTTTTCAGTTTGTGAAGCAAGTGCATTTTATCTTGCTCCATTATGGCTGAAAATATTCGCAGGGCTTCCCATATCCATATAACCTATCTCCACAAGATTTTGGCTCATTTCATATAGCCAATTGCCCTGAGGACTTTTCTGAAGTTTTTGGACAGAAATGATAGCTATGAAGGAAGTACCATTTTGGTAAGTCCATTTGGTATGAACTTTTTACAGCATCATTGTATGTCCAAATAATCAAGCTTTGCCAAGTTTCAGATAAATCCATCACTCCTAGTGAGTGATTGCTCATCATTCAATTTCTGGGTCAGATTTAGCAGTTGTATAGCAACTATGCTAAATACTTGACCAAACGACCTCAAAATTACCAGGACCGTAGTCCTTGACACCCTAAGCCTCCCAGACATCAAATTTAACTTTTACCCTCTCTAGTTGAATATCTGGAGTGTGGCCAAGTTTGCAACAGCAAACTTGTGGAGCTTGGTTTACTCAGCTCAATTTGTCTTTGCATGTTTATTTACCGTAGTAACACTCAAGTTACGAAGGACTACGCGGTAGACATGAGCTGGCCTCAGTAAAAACTCCAGAGGCGCCTTGTCTGTGGTGACCACGAGGGCAGCCAACCAAAATGGTGGTCTAGCCACTGTTCTCGTCGGCAGCGCTGCTCTGACCAGCTCTGGCCTCGCCATCATTGCCCAACAGGTCCCCCTCGCCGTCCTCTTCCCGCTGGACCTCTGCCCCCCTTCATTTTCTTCTCTGGCGAGCCGTGCCAATGACCAAACAGTGTGCTACTGTGGCCATCGCCTTCTTCCTTGTCTCTGTCCGCTTCCTCCTTTCGTTCCCGAGCGCCTCTCGTCTCCGTGAGCCTTTGCTGCTCGTCTTGATCCCCCCTCGTCGCCTTCCATCCACTTCACGTGAGCCTTGGCCGCGCCTGCCGACACTGCACCATCGCCGACGCGCGAACACATCGCCCGCCGCATACCACCTCCTCCCCACCTTGCCCCGGCTATAAATAGCCAGCCCGAGCCTTCTCCGAGCAAGCCAGCCCCCTCCCCTCTCCCTCTGGAGCCCTCTCACACCCGTGCCCGGCCGAATCCCTCACCGGAGCCCGGCAATTTAGCCGGAGTTCGCCCTCGGCCTCCGCACCCAAACCCCCTCTCAAGCCGCCCCTGCCCAGTCCGAGCCCATGGATGGACAAGCCACTCTCCGGCGACCCTTCCCGACCCGCCGCCCCTCCATTTCTCTCACCGGAGCCCCGTGTCCACCAAGCCCGAAGCCCCTCTCTGCTGCGTGCCCCGCTGCTTCTGCTACAACACTCGTCGACGGCAGAGGCTACCACCCCGAGATGCGCCTCCTCATGCTGAGCATCTGGGTAGCACAGCCGTCGCGAACGGTGTCCGTAATCGCCGGCAATCGCCGTCGGGGTGCCCTCCTCCCTCGGCCAGGCACAAGCCCGAGCGTGAGGTTGAAGACGCCAGGGCCAGGCGGGCCCCTCCTCGCACAGCCCCACCTGTCGGCGACCGAAGGGCCTGGCCCAGTGCCACGTCAGTTAAGTGGCGGCGCCTTGGGCCGTTTTCCGTTTTCGGAACCCCGAAGGCGTATTCCGGAGAGTGCGCTTTCCCTAAGCCGAAAGCGTATTCCTCCTCTTCTTCGGGCCAGAATGAGATTTCCTCTCTGGAAAGCGTATTTCTGAGAAAGGCGTGACTTGTTTTTCTGTCAGGGGCCAGTTTGTAATGATTTACAGATAGGTCCCTAGTAGTTAAACAATCATATCTTTTTACCCGCAGCTCCAAATCAGGTGATTCCAAAGCCCACGTCTTCGTTTCATCGAGCCTGTTCCGTTGGTATCAGTTTCATAATGTTTTCACACAGTGAAATTGACCTTTTTGCCCTTGCCCATAAACAGCCCCCTCCGAGAGAGAACTGTTTCCGGCAAACTTTTCCGCGATCGTTCCGCACTTTTTCCCGGAGTATTTATCGACCCCCAGGCAAGCCAGCCTCTTATCATGAGCCCCGAACTTGCATGTTGACTTTGCTTGCACCTTGTGTGAGTATAGTTGCAGTTGTTTCATATCGTTTTCGTCTGCAGTTATTCCATTATGCCTGTCAGGCATGCTTGTGTTTTCACGATATCGTTTGCCATGATACTTAGAATGTTGTTATTGATAATGCCATGTCACTACTCTACTTTATTTGCATGTCATCATTATAAAATGTTATGAGGATTGTAATGCACCGTTGATATGCTATTACTTGGTATTGTCATGTTCTTTATCCTATAGTTGTGCACTTGAGAAAGTTCAATATTTTGTTCATGCATTTGTATGCTTCATGCTCATCGTTGCATTCATGTTCAGGATGTGGAGAAGGAATTAAAATGACTTAACAATAACAAACCTCCTCCATCATCGATGGGATCGAGTCATAGTGCCACTAAATCGAACATTTTCAGTGCATCCACATTTACCTTTTTGGGGAGGCCTTAATGTGATCTATTGTCGTGCCTCTCGCCGGTGCCTCCAGCTAGGGAAGGTTATGGGCGTGCTTACCCTGATCGGGTATGTGGACACAACCTTGTGTGCCCCTTGTCAAAAAATTTGGTACCGGTCCCCGTGAGGGACGTTTTGGCCACGACGGTGGTCGGAATGTCTTTGGTAGACACGGGGCCACCCAGGACTAGCCCAGTTGGGAGTGGGTCGGAGTGGCCGGGAGAGTGTCATGGCGGTAGGTCGGTTTCGTCGAAATGTCATTGGTCCACCCGAATGGGATGACGAGTCCATGGGTTCCTTGGTGTGGGTACAGTGTGCTACCTCTGCAGAGTGTATATAAAGTCTATCGATAGCAACACAGTTTGTAGTATGGTCCCACTATCAGGTCTTGGTCGAAATGGAGGATAAACCTGAAATAATTAAGTTGGTAAATAAAGATGTGATAACCAGAATATGGTGACTTGGACTATGAGATGGTCATGAGAAGTCATGACAATGTTTTTATATGATCACGAGACAAGGTCACGGTGAGTGTTGGAGACCAAGTATTGGTCATGGTTGTGATCACCGGTAAGATCACCGTTTGAGACCCAGTGTTGGTCATGGTTGTGATCGCCGAAAAGATCACCATTCGGTTGAGAGGCAACCCGTTGGTAAGAGAGTCCGAGGGACTCTGTGCACAAGTTGGGTTGCTTTGCATGAGTAATATATCATCATTTGCATTTAAAGAACCATGATAAAACAGAAGATGGTTGCATAAAGTTAACATGATATGTCTACATTGGATATATTCGGTAGTTTATTTTCAACATAGTTTCATGATGCCATGCCAGGCTTTGATTTATATGTTAAATTATGCCATGATTGGATGATATGTTATGTTTTGCTATTACCCTGTTAGAAGCATGTTTTGTTATGCCATGATTACTACCATGTTAGTAGATGCTATGATTTTGTTCAGGCTTAGTTGATCTTTATCATGCCATGTTTAGCAATTGATATGAGGTAGGCTGTTGCATGCGCTCGGTTCTCGCCTTGTCTTCTGCTTGTTTGGATGCTTTGTATTTGGTTGTCTTGCAAGTACATCCAATGTACTGACCTGGCGTGTCATGCCAGTTTTGTAGGTCATACCCGGAGTGTTTGCTTGACCGTCGTACTAGGCCGTAACCTTGCCAGTCATGTGAGTTGTGGAGCCCAGCCAGAGTTGTTATGCTGTCACACCAAGACTTCCGCCGCCATTTAAATAAGTTTCCGCTGCCATTTATATAGCCGTAGGGCTATGCCAGATGATTGTATTCATCAATGATGTACACTTCTATACATGTATTGGATGAATATTCTTGTACCTGGAGTGTTGTATTATGCACATGTCGTGCGTCAGGTGTTATCCTGGGCTGACGTGCGAAGGCCCCCTGCTCCATGCAGAATTGAACCAAACTGTTAACTGAACACGACAACTAATTAACCAACAGTTAATAAGTGAGCACCACATTGCACGACATATAGAACATATACACTAGAGCAACAGATTGCATGGTAAAAGTAGATAGCACAATTCACTAGAATTTGTTAAGGAAAGGCAGTAGTTAGCAAACTGAACATGGGTCCTTATAGTGAGCTAATAAGACAAGCTACTCGTCATTGTCGGAGATATCAATGACGATTGGCTCCTTGGACATGGAAGAGGGTGAGGCCTCCGCATCGTGGGTGCCCTTGTCGTAGTGGTGAGTTGCTTGAGCCGCTTCGGGGACCAACCTGCTGGCTCTTGAGATGAGGTAAGCATGTGCATGCTGAGAAAACATCTCGTAGTCTTCGTCGAAGGCACCGAGGGTGGCCTCGAGAAAAGGCCATGAATTGTCGTTTAAAGTAGCCAACCGCATCACGGCATCGGCGCACGAGGCGTCGACGGTGGCCTCGACCGCGAGGTGCTCCTGCAAGATCTGGGGGTCAGCACGAATGGCAGCCATCGTAACCTCATCTGTGCGTGCGCCGCGATTTGCTTCTCCGCTGCCAAATGCTCCTTGAGATCCTGGCTATACTGCGTGCACCATGGCTTTGGGCAGCGCTTATTTGGTGGAGGGGTCGGTGATTTGGGTGGAAGGTGTCATGCCGGTGGTCGGGGCATGTGTGATGTGGAAGGAGGAGGAGGATGGGGTCGGGTATGGATTACCTACCTGGATAGGCGAGGCCGAGCAGCGTGAAGGAGGGTCACCGGCGAGGAGGCGTCACTGCAAGGAAGGAGTTAAGGTTTAAACTTGGAAAGGAAGGCAGAAACTGGGGAAATGTGGCTTTTGGTAAGGGGGAGGGGGCGGAGAGGTAGATATTTCTGCGGAAGCCGAAAATTTTGAATCACTTCAGCAAAAGAACTTGCGCGCAAAATGTCATTAGATGGTGCTCCAGGATATTTTGTACTGCATCTCACACGGTTGGTGATAATAAACTGTGTGAGATCTACATGATTTTTCATCTTGATTTGAATTACATAATGGGGTCACAACGGCTATGGACGGTGTTTGAATTGCTAGAACTTTTATCTGCAGTGAACATGCAACTATATGTGTGTCGTAAACGAATTGGAATTATTCATGGTTTCTTTGGAAATTTTATACATTAAATTAGTTTTCTAGCCATTTTAGGTGCGCAATTCAAAATTAAACTACATGCACATGCTCCAGTGCAACAACATGGGTTGAAAAATCATATATGTGTCCATGGGTTTATGCTTATGTCCCATGTAAGAAATGAGGATGAATTTGGGGGATCGTTTGGACATTTTTATACATTAACCGAGTTTTCCCTGCATTCATGTGCATAATTCAAATTCTAACCACATGCACATGCTCCAGTGCATATAAATTGGTTCGAAATTGGAATGTGTGTCCTTGGTTACATGCTTAAGTCCCATGCAAAAATGAGAATGAATGTCAAACACCTTGCCACCATTGCTCGGCCGCTAACATTGAGATACATGGTTTTTAAATTCTAATAAATCGAAAATGCGTTTGAAATTTATGGAACTTGACATTTTAGCATGGAACGGCATCAAGATGCAGTGGTAAAAATATTGTCCCATTTGGGGCAGGTTGGGTTATATAAGCTTCTCACAAACCAGAGCTTCTCTCAACAAGCCTCATGGTTACGGTAGGGAACGTTTCACCTTTCTGGACGAAATGATATCCGTTGCCTCTTCTTGATTTCAATTTTTTTTCTAGTGTCAACATAGAACAACATGAGTGTTGTGTTAATTTTAGGAATTTTTCGGGGCTCCTTTGGACATTTTTATACATTAACTGAGTTTTCAATGCATTTATGTGCATAATTCAAATTTGAACTACAGGCACATGCTCTAATGCATATTAATTGGTTAAAAATTCAAATATGTGTCCTTGGTTGCATGCTTAGGTCACATGCAAGAAATGGGAATGAATGTCAAACACCCTACCGCCGTCACTCGGCCGCAAACATTGAGATACCTGGTTTTTAAATTCTAGTAAATCCAAAACTTGTCTGAAATTCACGAAACATGGCATGCTATCATGGAGCGGCATCAACATGTCGTGGTAAATTTTTTTTGTCCCATTAGGGGCAGGTTTGGGTATAAGCTTCTCACAAAACAGAGCTTCTCACAACAAGCCTGATGGTTTCGGTAGGGAACGTTTCACCTTTGGGGACGAGAATCCGTTGCCTCTTCTTGATTTCAATTTTTCTCTAGTGTCAACATAGAGAGTGTTTTGTTATTTTTTGTAATTTTTTGGGGCTCGTTTGGACATTTTTATACATTAATTGGGTTTTCCAGGCATTTTATGTGCATAAAAATTTGAACTACATGCACATGCTCCAGTGCATATAAATTGGTTGAAAAATCAAGCCTGTGACCTTGGATAGATGCTTAGGTCCCATGCAAGAAATGGGAATGAATTTCAAACACCAGGGCACTGTTGATTGCCGGCAAAACGTTGAGATACTTTGTTTTTAAATTTTAGTAAATCCAAAACTCGTCTGAAATTCATGAAACTTGGCATGCTATCATGGATCGGCATCAACATGCCAGGGTAAAACAATTGTCCCATTTGGGGCAGGTTTGGGTATAAGCTTCTCACAACAAGCCTCATGGTTTCGGTAGGGAACGTGCCACCTTTGGGGAGGAAACGATGTCTGTTGACTCTTATTGCTTTCAAAAAAATTCTAGTGTCAACATAGAACAACAGGAGTGTTGTGTTAAAATTTGGAATTTTTCGGGGTTTGTTTGGATATTTTTATACATTAACTTGGTTTTCTAGGCATTTTATGTGCATAATTCAAATTTGAACTACATGCACATGCTCCAGTGCATATAAATTGGTTGAAAAATCAAATATTTGTCCTTGGGTGCATGCTTAGGTCCCATGCAAGAAATGGGAATGAATTTCAAACATCCTGCCACCATCACTCGGCCGCAAACATTGAGATACCTGGTTTTTAAATTCTAGTAAATCCAAAACTTGTCTGAAATTCATGAAACTTGGCATGCTATCATGAAGAGACATCAACATGTCGTGGTAAAAAATTTGTCCCATTTGCGGCAGGTTTGGGCATAGGCTGCTCACAAACCAGAGCTTCTCACAACAAGCCTGATGGTTTCGGTAGGGAAGGTGCCACCTTTGGGGACGAAACGGCATCCATTGCCTCTTATTGCTTTGAAAAAATTTCTAGTGTCAACATAGAACAACAGGAGTGTTATGTTAAATTTTGGAAATTTTCGGGGTTCGTTAGGACATTTTTATACATTAACGGGGTTTTCTATTTTATGTGCATAATTCAAATTTGAACTACATGCACATGCTCCAGTGCATATATATTGGTTGAAAAATCAAATCTACGTCCTTGGGTGCATGCTTATTACCCATGCAAGAAATGGGAATGAATTTCAAACACCAGGGCACTATTGATTGCCGACAAAACGTTGAGATACTTTGTTTTTAAATTCTAGTAAATCCAAAACTCGTCTGAAATTCATGAAACTTGGCATGCTATCATGTAGAGACCCGACCTCAGACGGTCAAGTCTCTGTGCTTAAGTGTCATCCCTGGATCGGTATTGTTGACACACACAATACTCAAGGATTTATTGCAGAGTTTCAATCACACACTTATTACATCGAGAGTCTCAAAAAAACTACTTATTATAATAATATGGCTGAAGGCCATCTAAATAAGATAACGACGGAAGCTTGAAGATAAATGAGTCCATCCAACTCCATGGCAAAACTGAGTGCACGACAACGACCTAGTGCACCTTACTCTTTGTATCAAAATTCTGCAACATAATACGTTGCAGCCTGTGTAGGTCAACACATGGAATATGCTGGCAAGATAACACTATAGTGCAATGAACAAAATAACAACTATCACTACATGCATATATGGCTGGTGGAGGCTCTATGGTTATATTTTGCATAAAGCTAGTTTTTCCCTACAACAAAGGAATATATTTTATTTAACCACAAAGTTTGTTGAAAACATTGAGAAGGTCACCCCAACTCAATCCCAAAATTAAAAGTTATAACCCGACAAATTAATTAAGCAAAGTGATGAGATCAACATAATAATTCAAGTACCAGATACTCAAAATGTCCATAGCCGGGGACACGGCTAACCATGATTAGTTTGTACACTCTGCAAAGGTTTGCGCACTTTTCCCCACAAGACTTGATATCCTCCTTTAAAGTTCTCGCACTACATGATGTTTGAGAAACGGATGACCGAGACACGGTCTTTTAGAAGCATTAACTCTTTACGATGGGTAGACAGTACCACCTACATCCCCTACATCTGCTAGTCTACCACTAAAAGAGGTCACACAACATACTCAACTATGCCAGAGCCCATAATGGCTTTTGGCTTCTCAAAGTGCAATCATGCCCTTAATCATATTTTGATGTTGATGACAACATGCATATTGGGACTAATCATGTTTATCGAGTATTTCTCAGGGTTGTGTGTGTGTGTGCATCATGACTACGGACATAAAACATATATACATATATCACTCAAGAGCAGAGACACAAGACAAAGATAAAAAGCTTCGACTCCATATTTTCGGTTTGTTCTCGAGTATGGGATCCCGCACTATTAAGAGGGGATCGTTGGATTTCCCAAAAGAACTTGCTCAAAACCACAAAATTCCCTCTCATACCATCTCAAAATTCTTCCTCTAACTTGTGCACAAATGGTAGTATGTTTCTAAGCTAATAGGTCCAACTTACACCGGACGTCCGAAGTCTACGGACGTCCGGCCTCTCTCATCCAACCAGACATCCAACTCTCTCCAGTTGTCTGGTGAATCGTCACAGAACTGATATTAGCGGAAGACCGATCACACCGGACGTCCGGTCACCTAACGTCTGCTCATCTCCGGATATCCGGTGCACTCCAACAGAACTACAATTAGCGGATTTCCGACAACACCAGACGTCCGGGCTCCGGACAACCGGTGCCTTTTGGATGTCTGCTGCCTGTGCGTCTCACTCCTCACCTGTGTCCCTGGTTGGTGTCCCAGCCACCGGACGACCGGCCGCCCTGCCGGACGTCCGGTCCTATCTGTGTCACCGGTCGTCAGGTATCCACCAGACGTCCGTCTGCACTAAGTGGCTCAATGGTATGTTTGCCCTCACACTATATATAGCCTTCTCCCTCTCCCGGGATGAGGTTGACCATTCACTTTGAGCTTGCCAATAACACTTTTCACTCTCTCTCTCAATCCTCTACACCAAATCCTAGATCCCCAAGTGATTTGGGAACATTTGAGAGAAGTTCTCCAATCAAGTGATAGATCCACTCCTTCCCCTTCTTTGCACCAAAGGAATTTGTGATTTGAGCAAGTCTTGAGCTTTTCCCCATCATTCTGGTCACTCTTGGAGGTTGGAGACTCCTAGGCGGTAGGAGTCTTTCGGAGAGGAATCGACCCTTGTGATTACCCCCGGATAAGTTTGTGAGGTTTTCGAGACCACCCCAAGGTCTACCACTAGTGGTTGAGAAATGCCTCCATGGTGTTGTCTCAAAGGGAGAATAGGGTGAGCCTTCGTGGCGTTGGTGTGCCTTCGTGGTAACATCCACCTCTCTAACGGTGACGTAGCTTCCCTCCAATGAAGTCAACATCGGCATACATCCTCGTCTCCCGGAGTTGCGGTTATCCCTAACCCTAACTCTCTACTTGTATTTACTTGTCTCTTAGCTCTTATTCATTTACTTGCTTAGCCCTTAGCATCACACTTGCAATTGTTAGGCTCACCTTCATATTCCGCATTATTGCCTAAAATTGCTAAGTAATAATTAAAAATTGTTAGTGTACCTATTCACCCCCCTCTAGGTCCATCTCGGTCCTCTCAATTGGTATCAGAGCCTCGTGCTCTATTCTTGTGGCTTAACCGCCCTAGAGCGAGATGAACCCCGATGGGACTCCCCTTTTTATAGATCCGAAGGTTAAAGGCGAGGCTTCTTCAGAAGTCAAGTCCTTTACTTCTGAGGATCTGGAATGGGCCCTTGCTAAGCAAAAATAGGAGCATGATGATTCTCTTGAGGCCTTGGTCCAAATGAGACTAGCCACATTGTCCATGGTGCTTGCACCACTTTCTGGTGGTGTGGCTTTGAGGCCAACTGTGCCTACTCCGTCACTTGGTCAACAACCTCCTAAGAATGATCACTCCAGTGTTCCTTGGCTTTATGCAAGACCCCAAGTTGAGAAACCAAAATATAACCCTCAAGGCAAACCTCCTTTACTTGATGCCACTTCTGATTTTGCCTTGTGGAGAGTTGCTATGCAGGATCATCTTCGATATGGAAATGATGAGATGTTGGAGATCTTGGAGACATTTATGACAAGAATCTCAATGACACTGCAACCATGTGTATAAGGAGAGGTACGGTTGAAAAGCAAAGGAGACCTTTCATACACATCACAAGTGCCAAGGAACTATGGGAAAGTATCATAAGATCCAAGACCGGTACCTCCACCCTCCGGAGTGCTCAATATGAAATTGCCAAGGGGTAATTGCAAAACTTTTGTATGGAGAAAGGTGAAACTCCCAATCAACTCCTTGAGCGTCTCATGACTTAAATCGTCTGCATTCGGAGGTCGGACATAAGTCCCTTGAAAATTAGCCCGAAAAGCGTCCTCGAGCTCCTCCCAACTTCCAATTGAGTTTTTAGGGAGGCTTTTCAGCCAGTGTCGAGCTGGCCCTTTAAGCTTCAGGGGCAAGTATTTGATGGCATGGAGATCGTCTCCGCGAGCCATATGAATATGGAGGACAAAGTCCTCGATCCAGACTCCAGGGTCTGTGGTCCCGTCGAACACCTCTATGTTCACCGGTTTGAATCCTTCTAGGAATTCGTGGTCCAGCACCTCATCAGTGAAACATAAGGGGTGTGTGGCACCCCTGTATTGGGATGTGCCATGGTGTTCAGACTGTTGTAGTATTCGGTTTTGGTTTTGTACCGGAGCGCGCTTCCTAGATCCATAGATGGATCTGGTTGCTCCGGATTTTTGGTGCAAGTTCTCACGTAGATCATGTGTTGACTTATGCGCGACTTTGTTAGCCGCTCTATCGCGTTCACAAGGTGGTGGATCCGGCCGGTTGGCCGTATCATTCTTTGGATGTGTGGGCTCTAAGGCCTCATCGTCGAATTCCGATAATAGCTTGCGCTTTGGATAGATTTTTGTGTGGTAACTTCCACCATAATTTGTTTCCTTGTCGAGCACTTTGTTTCCACCTGTTGTTGAGCGTATCTTGTGCGGCCTTAATCCTTTGCTTCTGTTTCTTCAGGCTCCTCGATGTGGCAATAAGCCTTCTGCGGAGGTTCTCTTGTTCCAAGTGCGTTTTCGGGATGATGTATGCATCTTCGTCCGGACCGTTTTCCTCCCCAGACGGGGTTTGATGAGGTTTATCCTTGGCGTCGCCGTGTTCGGACGCTGGATCCATACTATGTTCGCCGTTTGGATCTTGATCGTGCTCTGCCACCGGGGTGGTGCAGTCGTCGTTTCTTCTAGAGTCGACTGGACTGTTATTTCCTCTTGCGCTGTTATCGCTGTTTTTGCTATGGCGGGACTTCGAGCGGCGCCGCTGACGTCGGCGCTTGGGTTGCTTGGAGGGGGCATCCTCCGCTGTCTCTTCGCCATTGCCCTCTGTGGGTGTATCCACCATATATATGTCATGTGACGAAGTGGTCGTCCGGCGCCTTGTGGGCGGTGGTTCCTGTTCGTCTCCTGCATCGCCGTCCATACCGTCGATGTTTCCGGAGTCGAAGTCGAGCATGTCAGTTAAGTCGTCGACAGTGGCTACTAAGTGGGTGGTGGGTGGGCAGCGCATTTCTTCGTCATCCACATCCCATTCTAGCCGGACATAGTTCGGCCAAGGTTCTCCTGACAGGGAGAGAGACCTTAATGAATTTAGCATATCGCCGAAGGGTGAGTGCTGAAAGATATCCGCGGAGGTGAACTCCATGATCGGCGCCCAATCTGATTCGATGTGTGCGGACGCAGGCGGCTCGGAGCCCGTGACCGGATAAGAATCCAGTGGTTCGGCAACGCGGCTCTCGTAAGGGGTAAAGTCAATATCCGGCTCTATCGCCACTAAGAGTGCAGCCTCCATGGCGGGGTCTATCCCTCCGCTCTCGTATGGCGCAATTTTCTCCAGATTGATGGCCGGAGTAGTTATAGATGCGCTCTCCCGAACATTGTCCGACGGCAGAGTTACGTCATGCTCGTCGTGACTAAGCGGCACACCTGGCATGGGCTCGAATCCATCGAAGATCAAATCTCCGCGGATGTCTGCTGTGTAATTCAAGTTTCCAAATCTGACTTGATGGCTAGGGGCGTATCTCTCGATCTGCTCTAGATGGCCAAGCAATTTGGCCCGCAGTATGAAGCCGCCGAATACGAAGATCTGTCTGGGGAGGAAAACCTCACCCTGGACTGCATCGTTACCAATGATCGAAGGATCCATCAAGCCTTACGACGACAACACAGTGGAACTCCCAATGAAAGCACCAATGTCGGTGTCAAAACCGGCGGATCTCGGGTAGGGGGTCCCGAACTGTGCGTCTAAGGCGGATGGTAACAGGAGGCAGGGGACACGATGTTTACCCAGGTTCGGGCCCTCTTGATGGAGGTAATACCCTACGTCCTGCTTGATTGTTCTTGATGATATGAGTATTACAAGAGTTGATCTACCACGAGATCGTAGAGGCTAAACCCTAGAATCTAGCCTATGGTATGATTGTATGTTGTCCTATGGACTAAACCCTCCGGTTTATATAGACACCGGAGGGGGCTAGGGTTACAAAAGGTCGGTTACAAGGGAGGAGATATACATATCCGTATTGCCTAGCTTGCCTTCCACGCCAAGGAGAGTCCCATCTGGACACGAGACGAAGTCTTCAATCTTGTATCTTCATAGTCCAACTATCCGGCCAAAGGATATAGTCCGGCTGTCCGGAGACCCCCTAATCCAGGACTCCCTCACTCACTGCTGACATTGAGTCATGTGAGTGTGACAAGACAGAAGATGGATTCAACATGACTAAGCGATTTCTTGTGGACAAGTTGCTTCATGCTCTTGCCCCATATCACCACCAAATGGTGTGGGACATAAGACAACACCATGCCTTCAAGGAAATGACTACCGATGACATCATATCCACCTTCCAACTATTTGAAGAGTCAAAGGCAAATGCTACAAAACATCTTGCCATGCATGGTACTCCAACATCAAAGATCAATCTTGCATTGAAGGCCAAGCATGTATGTGAAGATGAGCAAAGTGAAGAAGAAGAAGATGATGATGATGATGATGATGAAGATGGTGATGAGCTTGAATCCGATGAGGGCCCTTCATATGAAGACATGGCTCTTTTGGTCAAGAAGTTTAGCGCAGGAAAATTCAAAGGAAGATTCCAGAAGAAGAAAGTGAGAAAATGCTATAACTGTGAAGAAACCAATCACTTCTCCAATGAGTGTCCTTATGAGAAGAGAGAAGATAAACCAAGGTTTCCCAAGAAGAAGTTGCCAAATCGTTTGAACTCCAAGCTCAAGAAGAGAGATTGGAAAGCAATGGTTACTCAAGAAGAATCCGATCCGGATGATGTTAGTGGTGTTGCCGGAGTTGCTCATGATTCTCAAAACACGTTGAGTCTAGTCAACAAGAGTGGTTATGTTGTCACCTACAACTATATGAAGGACTACAAGGGCAACGCTCACAAGTGCCTAATGGCAAAGGCCGTGGTAGAAGATGGACAAGACCAAAGCTCTCTCGACAAGGTCAAGGTAACTCCATGATCAAATCCTCTTTTCACTCCTCCTACTCCTAGTGATGAGTATATTGATGCAGAGGATTATCATGAGGATGATGATATAGATGATCCCATGCTTGCTAAACTAAATAAGTTCATGTGCTCCCTCAAAGGAAAGAAGCTCACTAGGTTTCGTATGCTTATGGAGATGGTGAGTATGCACACCATCACCATTAAAGAACTCGAAACCCTCATCACCGAGGAAAAGGAAAAATATGAAATTCTTGAGCGGAAAGTCCAATATGAGGAAGCAAGAAATGATGAAATATGCTTGAAAATTGGTACAAACATTGATGATCATACTAAAGATCTTGCCTCCTTGAAAAGGGCTATTGACTCTCGTGAAGAGTTGATGAATGATAAAAGTAAGCTTGTGAAGTCTAATGCTTCTCTCTCTAAGGATTGTGAGCTCCTATCCATGTCCCTCAAGACTAAGGAAGAAGATCTCACCCTTCTTACAAAGAGTTTTGAGACTCTCAAGCTTACTTATCTTGAAACTCTAGCCAAGGCTTACTCTTCTCCTATTATCAATGTTGATGCTTGTCCTACTAACTCTAGTGGTGATTTAGCATCTATTCTTGAGGAGAATTGCTTTCTTAAGGCTCAAATAAAGAAAGGTCTCATGACATGTGCTCACGGGGAAACGAACCTTCATGAGGTATTGAGCCAACACAATGAGGTGTCTGCCAAAGAGGGACTCGGGTTTGACCCAAGCACAAGCAAGAAGAAGATGTCCTCTCAAAAGTGCACCACTCCTCTAAAATAAACATTTGTTCGAGAAGGGCACAAGGAGAAAGGTAAGGTTGTTAGTGGGAAGGCCACAAGGGGCATGCCCACTCTCAAGAAGCCAAAAGAATGCATGCCTCCATCCTATGTACTTCGTAATACTAAGGATGGAGAAGTTTATGCTAAGTTTGTTGGTCCTCGAAATGCATTTAGGTTTTATGCTATTTGGGTCCCTAAGACCCTTGTGACTAACTTGGGAGATCCCATTTCAAAATGGGTGCCTCTAACCAAGTCATAATTATGTGTAGGTTGCTTTCTACGGTGGAGTAAAATGGGTGATTGACAGTGGATGTACCAATCATATGACCGGAGATAGAAAATTGCTCTACGATTTCATGGAAGCTATTCAACAATTTATGAGCATTATGTTTGGTGGAGGATCAAAAGGACAGGTACTCGGGTTGGGCAAGGTGGCTATCACAAATGACATGTCTCTTGCAAATGTCATGCTTGTCCAATCCCTTAAATACCATTTGCTTTCTGTTCGCCAATTGGCTTCTGTTGGTTATGATACACTCTTTGGACTAATGGATGTGAAAGTCTTTAAGAGAGATACTCTCGTGGTGGCCTTTGTTGGAGAGTTGGATGGCAACCTTTACACAGTTGATTTCTCGAAAGAGAGCACATTCCATGCAACTTGTCTAATGACCAAGGCCGACAAGGGGTGGCTATGGCATCGCCGGCTAGCCCATGCCGGCATGAGAAATATTCAAGATCTCTTAAAGGGTAATCACATCCTTGGACTAACCAATGTCTCTTTTGAGAAAGATCGTGTGTGTAGTGCATACATAGCCGGGAATCAACATCAATCAAAGCACCCACCCAAGAATATTGTGTCTACTTCAAGGCCTTTGGAGCTCCTTCATGTGGATCTTTTTGGGCCTCCTTCATGGGATAGTCTTGGTGGGAAAAAGTATGGGCTTGTCATTGTTTATGATTACTCAAGATATACATGGGTCTTCTTCCTCAAGTCCAAAGACGAGATGAAGATCACCTTCATTGATTTTGCCAAGAAAGCACAACGCAAGTTTGACAAAGAAATCTTGGCAATAAGAAGTGATAATGGGTCTGAGTTCAAGAACTACACCTTGGAAGAATTTCTTAGTTATGAAGGGATTGAACATCAATATTCATCTCCATACACTCCCCAACAAAATGGTGCAGCAGAAAGGAAGAACCACACACCTGTGGAGATGGAGGTCCATGTTGGATGAATACAAGTCGCCACATAGTTTTTGGGTCGAGGCTGTCAACACCGCATGCCATGCATCAAACCGGCTCTTCCTCCGCACTATATTGGAAAAGATTCCATATGAGCTCCTAACTGGAAACAAGCCAAATGTCAAGTACTTTCGTGTATTTGGGTGCAAATGTTTCATCCTCAACAAAAGAGAACGGTTAGGAAAATTTCAATCCAAAACCATTGAGAGCATATTTGTTGGCTATGGATCAAACTCTCACGCCTGTAGAGTCTACAACAAATCAAATGGATGTGTTGTAGAAACTTGTGACATGGTGTTTGATGAATTTAATGGCTCCCATGGGGAGCAAGTTGATCTAAGTGATGTAGGTGAAGAAGATTCTTCTCAAGATATCTTGACCATGGGTGTTGGTGCACTTCTTCCAATGGAACAAGAACCTCATGATGAAGAAGAAGAAGATGGAAGCTTCACGCATCATCAAACTACTTCAACACCCATACCACCACAAGCTCATATTACTCAACCAATGCCCGTAGACCAAGTACAAGATGATGATCAAGTTCCTCTTCATAATAATCATCAAGACAAGATCTTCCTCAAGGGCAAGAACAAGAAAGTGCAATCATTGACGATGAACCTCAACATATGCAAAATGAAGAAGAAGATCTTCCACCACACATTAATGATCCATATGTTGAGGACGTGGATGATGGACATGAAGTTGAACCTCGTGAAACTCTTACCTCCATCATGCCTCGAGTGGTCGGTCGTGTTGATGTTGACAAAATTCTCACCGGCATATCGGAAGGTAGAGTCACTCGTAAACATTTGACAAACTTTTATGCTCACTTCTTGTTTGTGTCTAGTGTTGAGCCTCTCAAGGTACAAGATGCATTGATGGACAACGATTGGCTCGTTACTATGCAAGAAGAGTTAAACAGTTTTGAATGCGACCAAGTGTGGTCCTTAGTCAAGAGGCCAACTACCGAGCACAATGTCATTGGAACAAAATGGATTTTCAAGAACAAGCAAGATGAGAATGGTGTTATCATCCGTAACAAGGCAAGGTTAGTGGCACAAGGGTACTCACAAGTTGAAGGTTTGGGCTTTGGTGAGACCTTTGCCCCCGTTGCCCGTCTTGAATCCATTCGTATCTTACATGCTTATGTTGCTTTCAATGGTTTTACATTACATCAAATGGATGTGAAGAGTGCTTTCCTTAACGGTCCTCTACAAGAAGTATATGTATCACAACCACCTAGGTTCGTTGATCCCGATCACAAAGACTATGTGTATAAACTTCATAAGGCTTTGTATGGCCTCAAACAAGCACCTCGTGCTTGGTATGATCATCTTAAGAAGTTTTTACTCGATGATGGTTTTGTGAGAGGGGTGATCGATCCCACTCGTTTTACTAAGAGGGACAAGGGTGATTTGATCTTATGCCAAATCTATGTAGATGATATCATTTTTGGTTCTCCTAACATTCATTTGTGCAAGAAGTTTGCGGCTTCCATGACCAAGAATTTTGAGATGTCACTCAATGCGGATTTGAAGTTCTTCCTTGGATTTGAAATCCAGCAATTTCAAGAAGGAATTTTCTTGTCTCAAGCAAAATACCTCAAGGATATCCTAGAGAAATTTGGCATGTCTGATGCTAGTCCATATAAGACACCCATGCCAACCAAAATTGTACTCACTGAAGACACAAACGGTATCCCTTTCGACCCATCTAAATACCGCTCTATGATTGGTTCATTGCTTTATCTTTGTGCATCTAGACCAGACATCATGTTTAGTGTATGCATGTGTGCTAGATTTCAAGCTTCCCCTAGGGAAAGTAATCATAAGGCGGTTAAGCATATTCTTAGATACCTTGCTCACACCCCAAAGTTGGGTCTATGGTACCCCAAGGATGCTAAGTTTGATCTCATTGGGTACACGGATGCGGATTGGGCTGGAGACAAAGTGGATCGTAAGTCCACCTCCGGTGCATGTCAATTCCTTGGAAGCTCCTTGGTAAGTTGGTCCTCCAAGAAAAAAAATTGTGTCGCCCTCTCCACTACTGAAGCTGAATACATTGCAACCGCCAGTTGTGCAACTCAATTAATATGGATGAGGCAAACTTTGAAGGATTACGGTATCACCTATAGACATGTGCCTCTTCTATGTGATAATGAAAGTGCCATCAATATTGCTGAGAACCCCAAAGATCATACCCGCACCAAGCACATTGACATTAGGTACCACTTCTTGAGAGATCATGTGGAGAAGGGTGATATTGACATTGCTCATGTTGGCACAGATATGCAACTTGCAGATATTTTCACAAAGCCATTGGATGAAGCAAGGTTTTGTCTGTTGGGGAACGTAGTAATTTCAAAAAAATTCCTACGCACACGCAGGATCATGGTGATGCATAGCAACGAGAGGGGAGAGTATGATCTACGTACCCTTGTAGATCGCAACGGAAGCGTTGACACAACGTAGAGGAAGTAGTCGTACGTCTTCTTCCCGATCCGACCGATCCAAGCACCGTTACTCCGGCACCTCCGAGTTCTTAGCACACGTTCAGCTCGATGACGATCCCCGGGCTCTGATCCAGCAAAGCTTCGGGGAGGAGTTCCGTCAGCACGACGGCGTGGTGACGATCTTGATGTTCTACCGTCGTAGGGCTTCGCCTAAGCACCGCTACGATATGACCGAGGTGGAATATGGTGGAGGGGGGCACCGCACACGGCTAAGGAACGATCACGAAGATCAACTTGTGTGTCTATGGGGTGCCCCCTGCCTCAGTATATAAAGGATGGAGGAGGAGGAGGCCGGCCAAGGCTATTGGTGCGGCCAGGATGGGAGTCCTACTAGGACTCCAAGTCCTAGTAGGAGTCCATCAAGAGGGGAGGAAGGGAGAAGGAAGTGGAGGAGAACGAGAGGTGGCCGGCCCCCTTTTCCCTAGTCCAATTCGGACCAAAGGGGAGGAGGGGCGCAGCAGCCCCTTGGCCCTTTCTCCTCTTCCCACTAAAGCCCATCAAGGCCCATTGCTTCTCCCGTAACTACCCGGTACTGAGAAAAATACCCGAATCACTCGGAACCTTTCCGATGTCCGAATATAGTCGTCCAATATATCGATCTTTACGTCTCGACCATTTCGAGACTCCTCATCATGTCCCCGATCTCATCCGGGACTCCGAACTCCTTCGGTACATCAAAACTCATAAACTCATAATATAACTGTCATCGAAACCTTAAGCGTGCGGACCCTACGGTTCGAGAACAATGTAGACATGACCGAGACACGTCTCCGGTCAATAACCAATAGCGGGACCTGGATGCCCATATTGGCTCCTACATATTCTACGAAGACCTTTATCGGTCAGACCGCATAACAGTATACGTTGTTCCCTTTGTCATCGGTATGTTACTTGCCCGAGATTCGATCGTCGGTATCCAATACCTAGTTTAATCTCATTACCGGCAAGTCTCTTTACTCGTTCCGTAATACATCATCTCACAACTAACATATTAGTTGTAATGCTTGCAAGGCTTTATGTGATGTGCATTACCGAGAGGGCCCAGAGATACCTCTCCAACAATCGGAGTGCAAATCCTAATCTCGAAATACGCCAACCCAACATGTACCTTTGGAGACACCTGTAGTGCTCCTTTATAATCACCCAGTTACGTTGTGACGTTTGGTAGCACCCAAAGTGTTCCTCCGGCAAACGGGAGTTGCATAATCTCATAGTCATAGGAACATGTATAAGTCATGAAGAAAGCAATAGCAACATACTAAACGATCGGGTGCTAAGCTAATGGAATGGGTCATGTCAATCAGATCATTCAACTAATGATGTGATCCTGTTAATCAAATAACTACTCCTTTGTCTATGGTTAGGAAACATAACCATCTTTGATTAACAAGCTAGTCAAGTAGAGGCATACTAGTGACACTCTGTTTGTCTATGTATTCACACATGTATTATGTTTCCGGTTAATACAATTCTAGCATGAATAACAAACATTTATCATGATATGAGGAAATAAATAATAACTTTATTATTGCCTCTAGGGCATATTTCCTTCATTGTCAACTTAGGCATGCACTTGGTATCTTAGAGCTTGACAATATTATGTGAAATCTAGTACCCATTCATGCATAAACTCAATGTCTTGTCTTGATGTAGGCATATATTTAGGGGGAGACATTCAATTCGTGAGTATTCTCAGCCTACATAATGCATAAATAGAACAAACACTCTCAAAGCTATCATGTTATTCTAACTATGGTGCTTTCAATGATGGAGTAGTGATTATGCACCCAAAGTTCAAATCTTTGGGAAGCCATGTCAAGAATACTCATAGATGGTGGCCTTGGCCACCGCTCTTGTCATTAGAACAATATCTGAGCGGTGTGTTTTAGAGTTGACATAGGATACTCAATGCTTAATATATTGTGATTTTGCATCCTACTACGTTTTGAACTCATCCTCCCCATCATGGTCATTAGCACCAACTATGACCCCAACTATGGCCCTTTGTGTTCTCAAAAATCCACAAGTGCTTCCGGTCGTCCGCTATGTACCGGACGTCTGTAACATCCTCTCTGGTGCCATACTACTAGACGTCCGCTAATTAGTGCCCTGGCCAATCGCGTCGGATCTCCGGTGATACCGGTCGTCCGCTATTTCCTGCCCTGCTCAGACCCATCGGACGTCCGGGCGTTGTCGGTTGTCCGCTCCCTGGCATATCTGTTTGCCTTCTCAGGCCCCGGACGTCCGCTCCGCACCGGTCGTCCGGTCAACTCCTGGCCCGCCTATATATAAAGCCCGCGTCTTGTAGCAGTTCCTAAACCTAAAATCCGCCGTCCCTCATATCTTCTCCGCTGCCGCCGCTCACTCTCCTCACTGGGGGTGCGCGCCACCCGTGGTCCTTGCCGACTTTGCACGGGCGGCCGCCGTCGGGACCCCGCTCGTCCTCCTCTCGTCCTGATCGGCGTCGGGGAAACCCATTCATCTCCGTCGCATCTTCTCCTCGCCCTCCCGAGGTATCAACCCTTTTTTCTCCCCTCATTTCTCGAACTTCCTTGATCTATGGCAGTGGTTAAGTAAAATGGGGCTTCCTCCTTCTCTAGGTCGCTATGCCAAGGACCAAGCACTCCGCGCGCAAGCAAGTCACCGGTGGGCCATCCCGTCCGCCTCGTCGTGGTGGCTCTAACGATTCACAAGAGCGGGCCCGTCCCCAGAGGCGTGCCGCCCTCCCTCACAGCTCGACTAGTGACTCCTCATCGGAGGGATCCGACTATGAGGACGAAATCGCGGATTTGGAGCAGCCCGCCTATGTCGCTATTCGCACCTCCGCACCTAAACCGGGAACACGTCGGCCCACTTTCAAGCCTCCTCCTCCTCTGGAACAAACTCAAGGCGATGCCCGTCGCATCTCTCTTGAACCTCCACTTTCTCATGGTCGCATCATTAAAAGGTTCAATGAGGTTCCTATAGCTTCCTATCTTAAGCTTCGTCGTGACATAGATCAATTCACTGTTGTCAGCGACTCACAGGATGCTCGTTTTCACACTAATGTCCAAGCCGACATTTTTACCACTATCATCATTCCTAAAGGTTTATCTCTACATTTATGCATTGACTTAGAGCATATTCGTGCTCATCCAGTGAAATATCCGGGAGCTATTGAGCTCATTGAGTCATCCAATCTTGCTGCCCCATTTGAATTTCAACATGATTTTAACCACTCTGCCATTCATCAATTCTAAGCCACATGTTATTTTGGTCCAAATAACACCATCACTTGGATGACCTCCGACACCCTGCTCACGGCATCTTATTCTCAATTTGTTGCTGCTCTTGGGTTTCCTGACACCGGGTTCAAAATCCATAAGGATGACCCCAACCATAGGCCCAAGGGCATTGATGTCTATATGAATCTTCTCAAACCGATAGGAGATTTGACTAATGATGAGAAACAAAAGGGTCTGAACTAAGTATCCATTTGGCGCTCACCTTTCTACATCATCTATCAGTATGTCATCTGTACCATCTATCCCAAGATGGGTGACAAAGGGTCATGTAATAGCTACTGCATTGATCTCATGCATCTCCTCTATGCATCTCCAAAGGGGAAGATAAATGTCCCTCATTTTCTGTGGCATGAGATCCGTCTTGCTTGTTTTCAACACAAGCGAGCCTTTCCTCATGCCCCCTTTCTTCAGGCATTTATCGAGAGTGTTGCTCCATTTCCCATTGCCCGCAGGCACTTGCATGAACGGTGGGTCATTCCACCTCACATGGGGGATGATTGGGTTCCCAAGGACTCTTCTGCTCCTACTCGTTGCACTCCGGCTAGTGTTCCTCCTTCTACCGCTCGTTCTACTTCTTCTGGCTCTGCATCTTTTGGTCGCATTTCTCGTTTCCTTGGGAAAGCTCACTATGCCATGATGAACATGTTTACCTTTCATTGCTCCCAAAATCACGACGTTGTCACACGCTTGGTCACCTCCAAGAATGCTCTGAAGGCTCGTTTGAGAGACTCCGGAGTTTACGATGTGAGTGACGATGAACGTCTTCCTGATGTTCCACCTTCTGACTTTGGTTTTCCTTCAGGTCTTGAGTGGGCTGACTTCTTTGATGAGGCTGGTGGTAGTGGTGCTCATGATGATGATGAAGATGATGCTCTTTGATGCTGTTATGACACCTCCTTTTGGGTATTTGCTTCCAAGGGGGAGTAGGCACTTATTTATGTGATATGATGCTATGTTATTATCTTGTTATCGAACTCATGCTATGTTATTAGCCTGTTATTGAACTTATGATATGTTTGTATCGACTTATGTTATATACTATGAGTGATGAATCTTTGTGGAGCCTATTCTAAATCTAATGTTATATTTATTATCTTGTGTATGAGTTTCGGTTGTGTTGGTATCATATTGAGGGGGAGCTCTCTTCATGCTTACCTATTAGTTATTGCACATATTGAGGAGGAGCTCCACAAAAAATCCTTCGATATTCAATGTTTTCAAATTCTTTTGATATTCAAAGCTTTACTCTAAAAAGTGCATGTATGTTGTCATCAACTACCAAAAAGGGGGAGATTGAAAGTGCAATCATGCCCTTAATCATATTTTGGTGTTGATGACAACATGCATATGGGACTAATCATGTTTATCGAGTATTTCTCAGGATTATGTCTCAAGGGCTGTGTGTGTGTGGATCATGACTACGGACATAAAACATATATACATATATCACTCAAGAGCAGAGACACAAGACAAAGATAAAAAAGCTTCGACTCCTTATTTTCGGTTTGTTCTTGAGTATAGGGATCCCGCACTATTAAGAGGGGATCGTTGGATTTCGCGAAAGAACTTGCTCAAAACCACAAAATTCCCTCTCATACCATCTCAGAATTCCTCCTCTAACTTGTGCACAAATGGTAGTATGTTTCTAAGCTAATAGGTCCAACTTTCACCGGGCGTCCGGCCTCTCTCATCAAACCGGACATCCGACTCTCTCCAGTCGTCCGATGAATCGTCACAGAACTGATATTAGCGGAAGACCGATCACACTGGACGTCCGGTCACCGGACGTCCGCTCATCTCCGGATATCCGGTGCACTCCAACAGAACTACAATTAGCGGATTTCCGACAACATCGGACGTCCGGGCTCCGGACGTCCGGCGCCTTCCGGACGTCCGCTCCTGTGTGTCTCACTCCTCACCTGTGTCCCTGGTTGGTGTCCCAGCCATCGGACGACCGGCCGCCCTATCGGACATCCGGTCCTATTTGTGTTACCGGTCGTCCGGTACCCACCAGACGTCTGTCTGCACTAAGTGGCTCAATGGTATGTTTTGCCCTCACACTATCTATAGCCTTCTCCCTCTCCCGGGTGAGGTTGACCATTCACTTTGAGCTTGCCAAGAACACGTTTCACTCTCTCTCTCTCTCTCAATCCTCTACACCAAATCCTAGATCCCCAAGTGATTTGGGAACATTTGAGAGAAGTTCTCCAATCAAGTGATAGATCAACTCCTTCCTCTTCTTTGCACCAAAGGAATTTGTGATTTGATCAAGTCTTGAGCTTTTCACCATCGTTCTTGTTACTCTTGGAGGTTGGAGACTCCTAGGCGGTAGGAGTCTTTCGGAGAGGAATCGACCCTTGTGATTACCCCCGGATAAGTTTGTGGGGGTTTGGAGACCACCCCAAGGACTATCACTAGTGGTTGAGAAACGCCTACGTGGTGTTGTCTCAAAGGTATAATAAGGTGAGCCTTCGTGGCGTTGGTGTGCCTTCGTGGTAACATCCACCTCTCTAACGGTGACGTAGCTTCCCTCCAAGGAAGTGAACATCGGCATACATCCTCATCTCCCGGAGTTGCGGTTATCCCTAACCCTAACTCTCTACTTGTGGTTACTTGTCTCTTAGCTCTTATTCATTTCATATTGTTCTTGTTTACTTACATACTTGTTTATCTTGCTTAGCCCTTAGCATCACACTTGCAGTTGTTAGGCTCACCTTCATATTCCACATTATTGCCTAAAATTGCTAAGTAATAATTAAAAATTGTTAGTGTACCTATTCACCCCCCCTCTAGGTCCATCTCGATCCTTTCAGCTGCACACGGAAGTTTCCAGCATGAATAACATTATGATCCCTTTGAGCCTGGGTGGCAAACCATAGGATGATCACACGGGTTCCCCGGGATCTCCTTGGACAACACTAGTATATCCCCAGGTGCCCACACCCAATCCACCCAGATGTGTATTAAAGTAGCCACCTTAAGTTAACCCTTAGTTAATAATAACTCTCGCATCTTTCATGAATTCTCTCAAAACCCAAACCACGTCTACAAGCATAGCATAGGAGTATAAGCATAACGTAGTAACACCCAAGGTTTGCATATAAGACAATAGGTTCCTACCTCATCAACTACTTCCCAATACCCACATGTTAATCAAATCCTACTCATGCAATGTTTGAGGGTTGAAACTAATGCATAAAAGCTAGGTAATAAAGGGGTATGATCAAAGTGTTACTTGCCTTGCTCACGACTAGAAAACCCTAGAGATTCGTAGTAGCAAGCCTCGCACTCCGGAAACTCTATCGTGAACAAACAATAGCATACATAAGCACTCAAGCATAATATGCAAAGTTAAAACCCAAATGAAAATATCTAAACTGAAAGTTCAAGTGAAGAGCTTCGATTTGCAAAAGGAATCAACCAAATCGGAGTTACAAAACTCAAACTACGATCAAAAGAAGTTCAAATTCAAATCTGCTTGAAACCAAATTTTAAATTTTCAAATCATGTTTAAGTTGATTATTTGGATAGAGGGGAACAAGACGAAGATTATGGCGTTGGTTTCACTGGATTTGGACAAACAAACAAAAAGTAGCCAAGGTTTAAAGATCAGGGAGTAATCTGCAAAAAATATAATTACGGATAGGTACCTAGCCAAAAATAAAACTAAAAAGAAAAACCTAACGAACGAACATTTGCTAATAGGGACTAACGAACGAATTCGTTCGCTAACAGAGAAGAGCGGGTGAACGTTCGCTAATTAGAAAACCTAAAAAAATAAACCCGATCTAATGAAATAAACCAAAAAAGGGGCGGTTTTGCTTCGGTTTTTACCGGCTCGGGATGACACTTAAGCATAGAGACTTTACCGTCTGAGGTCGGGTCGCTACATATCATGGAATGGCACCCGACATGTTGTGGTATTTTTCGTGTCCATTTTGAGAGAAGGCACACTCTAATAACAGCCAACAAAGGCATTTTGAAAAAATAGTTGCCACTTTAATATCTCAAATGTTTGTATAATTAAAATCATGTGCGTTCTGTTAACCATTCACGTGACGCCATGTGTCTTGGTTTTAATGGCTATAGGAGGTGCCGTGCGGACAGCTGCTTGACTAACGGGAGGCGTGCGAGCGGAGTTCGATGCGTAGGCTGACCGAGAGGCGTGCAAGCTATCCTCAAATGCATAGGCTCACCAAGAAGCGTGCGAGTTGTACACTGCGCAGGCTCACTGGGAAGCGAGCCCTTTGACTTCCATGGCCGCCTGCCTTCCTCTCCATTAATGGCACCCAAGCCACTATTTAATACGGGCGGCCTTACTGTTCGCCTCCCATTCCCCTCTCCCCCCCTCCCGCAAACCTCCACCAACGCCATGGCGCAGAATGATCATCTACCACTAGTCTTCAAGTTTGGTGAAGTCGACTCTGAGACGGAGCAGCTAGAAAATAAGGCGGAACGGGGCCTTACTGACATGGCCCTGAACGAGCTGGCCGCGGCAGTTGCTGCCCCCGCTCCCGTCCCAGCTCCTATCCCCGCGCCCGCGCCAGCGACCATACCCGTAGCATTGATGGGCTGGTCGCCGAGCACTATCACAGAGCTGGAAGACGCGAGCGTCAGTGAGGTCTCCGCAGACCCGCACGAGCTCGTGTACATGCCAGCGCCAGTGCCCATGCGTTCCCTTCCACCCACCGCCGCACCGGTGATATTACCATGGCGATAACTAACACTACTAATCCAGTAGTAGACGTTCAAGTGGTCAATGATGTTTCCATTATAGAAGTTACATGCATGCATACTATGGCATGGATAAAGGTGCACTCACGTAAGAAAGATGAAGGGAGGCAGTTGAACGTGCATGCATTAACCAGGGAGATGGGCATGTGCGTGCATGCAAGAAACGACTTGTACACAAGCACGTTTGAGTCAGAAAATATAAGAGACAAACAGAATATGAACAGTCCGGGCTGGTTTAAAGACGAAACTGTGCATATTGACTTTCTATTCTTATTCTTGCCTCCTAAGAAAATTATTAATGTTGTAATTAGGCTGGCCGGATCATGGAATTATCTTTGTTTATGTGCGTTAGGTTGGGGGCCACCGGACGGGGCAAAGTTACAGCAAAAGAGGTGGTCATGCACTGAATCCCTCATATCTATAGTTTGGGTTGTTTTGGTAGTTCATTTATTTGTCGAGATGTAAAAGGAAATATCTATATAGAGTCTAGATTAGCTTCTTTCCATTGCTTGATTTCCAAGTTAGCTTAGGGTTTTCGGCCACAATATAAGGCAAGTCAATACGTCATGGTAAGGGCAGGTTATTTTGAGATGAATTAGACATCGTGTGTGTTTCGGCCGCCGACCAAATCTTGTCAAAAGTCTCTACTGGCGTGTGTGTTCCTGCGACGCGATGCGTAGCAGATTACAAGTTGAACCTATATGGTTCGTCCACGTTATTCCTTCAGATCGAGGGGTTGGCGTGTTGTTTCCGTGGGATTTGCGAACATCTTCGTAAACCCGCGACTTGTTCTTGTTGCGATGGAGGTTTGTGCCATGAAGGATCGGGCCAACAACGAATCGACCTTTGTCTCGAGGTTCGCTCCTCATCAAGTGGTATCAGAGCATGGCGTTTCTCACAGCACTTCAGAGGAGACGGACGGTGTGCCGTCACCAATGAACTACTGGAGGCTATCCAGCGACTTTTTTGCTAGAGGAGATAGGCTATGGTGCTGAACTTTTTCATACCTACTGTAAAGTGGGAGACAAGGTTTGTGCCACGAAGATTGACCAGTACAGTTTGATCAGCGCGGTCGGCGTCGACATGGTTGAGAATTTGCAGCTATCAGTGACACCACATTCACGATCGTACTCATTGAGGAGGTACTACGACAAGCTCAACATTACGCACCAAACTACGGTATTGTTTACAGTTGGAAAAATTTCTTATGAAGTTTTGTGCGACGTAATTCCGGTACCGATGATTTCTTGTCATATGCTGCTGGGAAAGCCATGGTACAAGAAAAATAACGTTACACACGACTATTTCGCCAACACATACACTGTCGTACATGATACAAAATATGTTCTCATGGCCATGGAAAAGAAGCCATTTAAGACAAGGAGAAAAGAACGACTATAGAAAAGGAAGGACTAGAAGAAGCCAAGAAGGAGGCCGAAGAAACTCAAATTCTTTTGGCATATATTCAGCTTGCAGATGAAGATCTTTTTGAAGAAAATGATTCAAAACCGAGGACGGTTTTGTTTGAAGGGAGGGAGGATGATATGACCATGGCGATAACTAACACTACTAATCCAGTAGTAGACGTTCAAGTGGTCAATGATGTTTCCATTATAGAAGTTACATGCATGCATACTATGGCATGGATAAAGGTGCACTCGTGTAAGAAAGATGAAGGGAGGCAGTTGAACGTGCATGCATTACCCAGGGAGATGGGCATGTGCGTGCATGCAATAAACGACTTGTACACAAGCACGTTCGAGTCAGAAAATATAAGAGATAATCAGAATATGGACAGTCTGGGCTGGTTTAAAGACGAAAACGTGCATATTGACTTTCTATTCTTATTCTTGCCTCCTAAGAAAATTATTAATGTTGTAATTAGGCTGGCCGGATCATGGAATTATCTTTGTTTATATGCGTTAGGTTGGGGGCCACCGGACGGGGCAAAGTTACAGCAAAAGAGCTGGTCACGCACTGAATCCCTCATATCTATAGTTTGGGTTGTTTTGGTAGTTCAGTTATTTGCCGAGATGTAAAAGGCAATATATATATAGAGTCCAGATTAGCTTTTTTTCCATTGCTTGATTTCCAAGTTAGCTTAGGGTTTTTGGCCGAAATATAAGGAAAGTTAATACGTCATGTAAAGGGCAGGTTATTTTGAGATGAATTAGACACCGTGTGTGTTTCGGCCACCGGCCATTATCGAGTTTTGAGAAATCTTGTCAAAAGTCTCTACTGGCGTGTGAGTTCCTATGACGCGACACGTAGGAGATTACAAGATGAACCTATATGGTTCGTCCACGTTATTCCTTCAGATCGAGGGGTTGGCGTGTTGTTTCCGTGGGATTTGTGAACATCTTCGTAAACCCGTGACTTGTTCTTGCTGTGATGGAGGTTTGTGCCGTGAAAGATCGGGCCAACAAAGAATCGACCCTCGTCTCGAGGTTCGCTCCTCATCAACCGGTCCCGGTGCGTTTGGCTGCACCCACCGCGCCCGTGCCCCTGCCCATGCACGCTCCTCCACCCACCACGGCACCGGTCCCCGTGCATTTGGCTGCACCCGCCACGCCCATGCCCGTGCACGCATCCCCCTTAGCGGCATGGGACGCCGCCGTCGACTACTACCTCTCAGCGGCGCCAGTTGTCATCCTCCCGTGCCCCGCCCGTCGATCGCATGACGACATGATGTTTGATTTACAAGTGATGCTGCCTTGAAGACTTCAACAATGGCGCCCCGGAGGACGACAACAACGACGGCGCGGCACGCCGCCTCCTTCGCCACCGGAAATAGATTTTTGGGGGTTTAATACTGTATCTCGAATTCTCGATCATATGAATATAAATTCATAGTGTGACTGAATGAAAGATCGGGTTTGAACGAACTTGTGTTTTTCTCTCTTAATGTACAGACTTATCAAACAATTTTCTTTTGAAAATAACGTCAACGGTTTTTAAGTATAAAACACTCGTCGCAAACGTTTTAGTTAGAACACCCGTATGCAAACTGACAGCTTCCACAGGAAGCCAGGGAGAAATGTGCCGAGCAGGATTTGTGCAGCTCTTGATCGCAAACGTTTTAGTTAGAACACCCGTATGCAAATCAATAGCTTCCCCATGAAGCCAAGAGAAAATGTGCCAAGAAGGATTTGTGCATCTCTTCAACGCAAACAGTTGTTTTGGATGACCCGTGTGCAACAACATACAAACAATTTGGTAAGATTTGCATCTGTCATATTGGGTATGTTGCCACTTGTCAAACTGGAAAGATTGACATTTGTTGATCTAGTAACATTGTCATTTGTCAACCTTGTAACACTGCGATTTGTCAAAATGTGCAGCTCAAAATCACTAGCACTATCTACTTTTTGCAACTAAAATCACTAGCACTGTCCATATGGACACCAATACAAAGTGGCATTGTACTTTTTTGTCAAATTTGAGACCAATTTTGATGTAATCTTTATCTAATTACAGACAGAAGATTATTAATAATTGGGAACCAATATCCCAAACGGATTATTTATTCGAACCGTGAGCGTTAGACCAACAATGGATACGTGCCATGCTTCGATTAAGCAATAAAGCGGCATCATTAATCATCCAAATAGAGAAACAATACATGTCGCCACACGACCCATGTGTCGTGCGAGCAGGGGTGAGTTGACGGGACGCATATGCAAATGTACCATTCATTACATACAACAAGTCAACAACACACAACGACAACGAGGATACATGTTGGACTATAGAGTATTTCCAACAAAACATTCTAGTAAATACTAAAGTTTTTCTCACACAAGAAATAACAAAGTGATGGAATGAACTTCAGCTCAACCAATCCTCGGCGTTGGAAATGCTTGCTTTGAACCATAACTGATTCTCTGGGAAGGGCCGGCTATTGTCAATCTCGAGACGAACGCGGGACTGATCATCCAGGCTGAAGCGGCCTATATCAGGACGCATATTGTGATAGCCAGGGTTGGGAACCATAACAATGTCTGAGGTATAGATACAGTTGCTTCTCATAAATGGTAGTAACGTTGTGTCAACAGCAGCTGGATCGCCTTTCAGCATCATTGGATAGTTTTGTCCAAGGAAGAGCGAGTTTTCTCCAAGACTATCAATACTGAACCAGGGAGAAAGTGTTGGCTCTAGCACACTAGTATCCATCCCGAATACCCTGCAACGGATGTTGGAATAGGTCCGAAGAGTGCGACCATGGGAGACAACACCTGCTTCGTTAGTAACATCAGCAGTGCCCTGTATACATACAAGAAGAGGTGATCCATCGGAATAAGTTTCTAGGCGCCACTGAGTATATAGGTCTTGCTTGTCCTGATGCTCATGATCATCACCATCATCATCTCCCCCTTGGTTATAAATTTTTTCAAGTATAGGTGGCGGAATGTTCACAGGACCTTGGAAAAACAAGAAGGTTAATTAGTAAAGGGAAACTAGCTAACCCGCATGCATGTGGATGAAACAATTATAATTATAGTGGAAGACAAACGTACCGTAACCATAAGGATTCCATGCAAAAACAGTGCCATGAGTGGTGGCAGCAAACACAAGACCCTCATATTGAATTGCATCACAGTACTCATCCATGTACAAAAATTGATTTTTGAGCAATATTCATCGAGGTGTGGAAGTAAGGACGACAACAAGCTTGTCGAAGATAGCAACAACTTCATAGTTCTTATAATCCCAAGAGTGGTTGGGAACTCGACAAATTGCTATCTTCCGTAGTTGATGATACATCTCTGTCGTATCTATACTTTTTTATTGTTCCATGCCAATATTATACAACTTTCATATACTTTTGGCAACTTTTTATACTATTTTTGGGAATAACATATTGATCTAGTGCCCAGTGCCAATTCATGTTTGTTGCATGTTTTTTGTTCCGCAAAAAATCCATATCAAACGGAGTCCAAATGGGATAAAAAATTACGGAGATTTTTTTGGAATATATGTGATTTTTTGGAAGAAGAATCAATGCAAGACGATGCCCGAGGGGGCCACGAGGCAGGGGGCGCGCCCCTGACCATCGTGGCCACCCCATAAGGCGGTTAGTGCCCTTCTTTCGCCACCAGAAAGCTAATATCCGGATACAAAGCGTGTTAAAATTTCAGCCCAATCAGAGTTACGGATCTCCAGGAATATAAGAAATGGTGAAAGGCCAGAATCTAGAATGCAGAAACAGAGAGAGACAGAGAGATAGATCCAATCACGGAGGGGCTCTCGCCCCTCCGCTGCCATGAAAGCCATGGACCAAGGGGTAAACCCTTCTCCCATCTAGGGAGAAGGTCAAGGAGGAGTAAGAATAAGAAGAAGAAGAAGAAGAAGAAGGGAGGCTCTCTCCCCCTCTCTCCCGGTGGCGCCGGAACGCCGCCAGGGCCATCATCGCGACAATGATCTACACCAACACCTCTGTCATGTTCACCAACGCCTTCATCACCTTCCTACATCTATTTACAGCGGTCCACTCTCCCACAATCCGTTGTACCCTCTACTTGAACATGGTGGTTTATGCTTCTTATTATTATCCAATGATGTATTGCCATCCTATGATGTCTGAGTAGATTTTCGTTGTCCTATCAGTAATTGGTGAATTGCTATGATTGGTTTAATTTGCTTGTGGTTATGTTGCTGTCCTTTGGTGCCCATCATATGAGCGCGCACATGGATCACACCATAGGGTTAGTTGTATGTTGATAGGACTATGTATTGGAGGGCAAGAGTGACAGAAGCTTCAACCTAGCATAGAAATTGATGCATACGGGATTGAAGGGAGACCAATATATCTTAATGCTATGGTTGGGTTTTACCTTAATGAACGTTAGTAGTTGCAGATGCTTTCTAATAGTTCCAATCATAAGTGCATAGAATTCCAAGTTAGGGATGACATGCTAGCAGTGGCCTCTCCCACATAAAACTTGCTATCGGTCTAGTAAAGTAGTCAATTGCTTAGGGACAATTTCGCAACTCCTACCACCACTTTTTCACACTCGCTATACTAACTTTATTGCTTCTTTACCTAAAACAGCCCCTAGTTTTTATTTACGTGCTCTTTATATTCCTGCAAACCTATCCCGTTACACCTACAAAGTACTTCTAGTTTTATACTTGTTCTAGGTAAAGCAAACGTCGAGCATGCATAGAGTTGTATCGGTGGTCGATAAAACTTGAGGGAATATTTATTCTACCTTTAGCTCCTCGTTGGGTTCGACACTCTTACTTATCGAAAGAGGCTACAATTGATCCCCTATACTTGTGGGTTATCAAGACATTTTTTGGCGCCGTTGCCGGGGAGTTATAGCGTGGGGTGAATATTCTCGTGTGTGCTTGTTTGCTTTATCACTAAGTAGTTTTTATTTTGTGCTCTTGTTTTCTATCTTTAGTTATGGGTAGGAAACGCAAAATACTAAAAGAAATAGTGGTCCCTATTGAACCAATGGTTGAAGAACCACTCAAAATCTATCACACTACTGAAGCTTTTTACTTGGATCATCTTCAATCCCTATGTGCTCGGGCTGAAAGCCCAACCGGCTTAGTTGAGGGCAAATCTTTAGATGAGCATGCTTGTTATGTGCAACACCGCATATCTGAAAAGGGGGGACTTTTACTAGATCAAATTCATCGTTTGCAGTGCTATGCTTGGAATTTATGTGAAATATATGATTGTACTTGTTGTTCTAAAGACCCTAAGAAACACCTTCCTTACCAATGTGGGTTTAGTAATAATGGAATCGTATCTTCGTATACTAAGGGTGTTTATAATTACTATGATGTTCAACAAATTGAAGAATTTGTTGCTTTTAGGGTTACTTGTGAAATTGCTTCTTTTATTGAAGAGTGTGTACTCTCTACAAATCTGAAAATTTGGCCATACTTAAATATTGCTGTGATAATTATGCTTCTAATCCTTATATTGAACCATATATTGAGGACTCCTCCACTGTCTAAGAAGAGACTAATATTTTGCAGGAGTCTATGGAAGAAGAAATTAATGACATTATGAGCTCATTGGATGAAAAAGATGAGGAGGAGAGCGAAGAACAAAGGGAGGAAGAGCGGATTGATCACCCGTTCCCACCATATAATGAGAGTAACTCTTTATCCCATACATTGTTTAATTTCCCTTTGAATTTACCGATGGATGAATGCTATGGTGATTGTTATGATCCCGTTGATTGTTTTGAAATATCCCTTTTTGATGATGCTTGCTATGCTTGTGGCCAAGATGCCAATATGAATTATGCTTATGGAGATGAACTTGCTATAGTTCCTTATGTTAAACATGAAATTGTTGCTATTGCACCCACGCATGATAGTCCTATTATCTTTTTGAATTCTCCTGACTACACTATATCGGAGAGGTTTGCCCTTATTAAGGATTATATTGATGGGTTGCGTTTTACTACTACACATGATGATTTTGATAGATATAATATGCATGTGCTTGTTGATCCTACTTGCAATTATTATGAGAGAGGAACTACAGCTCCGCCTCTCCATGTTTCCAATATGATAAATTGCAACAAACAGTTTATACTATGCATTGGCCTTTACTATGTGTGCATGAATTGTTCTTTTATGACATGCCGATGCATAGGAAGAGAGTTAGACTTCGTTGTTGCATGATATATGTTACTTTGTGCTCACTACTAAATCACAAATCATTGTTAATTAAAATTGGCTTTGATATACCTTGGGATCCGGGTGGATGCATTACTTGAGCACTATATGCCAAGCTTAATGGCTTTAAAGAAAGCGCTGCCAGGGAGACAACCCGGAAGTTTTAGAGAGTCTTTTATTTCTATTGTGTGCTTTTATAAAGTTTAAAAATAAAATAAAATAAAGAGGGGAACCTAAAACTTTTTCAAAAAGAAAAGCGAAAGTGAGAAAGACGAGCATTGTTAAAGTGGGAGCTAGCCTTGAACTTTGTTCATGCCCATGGAAACTTTGTGACCCTTGATTACAGAAACTTTTCAAACAGAAATGATTATCCCCTTGTACAAATCCATTGTATCATAAAAATAATGTGCCAAGATTTGCCTTTAGGATGTTTACATTGCTTGTTAGTTTGTGCGGTGCCAAACTGAAACTTTGGCTGTAGTGCGCGATTTTACATTTTTTGCTGGAACATAAAACGGTTGTGAAACTTTCTGCACTGTATTTCTATACAAACTGTTTATTTTTCCTAATTGTTTCAGAATTTTTGGAGTACCAGAAGTATGGTGAATGTTCATATTACTACAGTCTGTCCTGTTTAAGACAGATTCTGTTTTTGATGCATTGTTTGCTTGTTTTGATGAAACTATCGATTTCTATCAGTAGATTAAGCCATGGAAAGGTTATATTACAGTAGCTACAATGCAAAAACAAAATATGAATTGGTTTGCAACAGTACTTAGAGTAGTGATTTGCTTTATTATATTAACGGATCTTACCGAGCTTTATGTTGAGTTTTGTGTGGATGAAGTGATCAAAGATCGAGGAGGTATCAATATGAGGAGAAGGAGGAGAGGCAACAGCTCAATCTTGGGGATTCCCAAGGCACCCCAAGTAAATATTCAAGGAGACTCAAGCGTCTAAGCTTGGGGATGCCCCGGAAGGCATCCCATCTTTCTTCAACAAGTATCGATATGTTTTCGATTTCGTTTCATTCATGTGATATGTGCAAATCTTGGAGCGTCTTTTGCATTTAGTTTTCACTTTTATTTGATGCACCATGCTGGTATGAGATAGTCCATGGTTGATTTATAGAATGCTCTTTGCACTTCACTTATATCTTTTGAGTGTGGCTTTATAGAATGCTTCATGTGCTTCACTTATATCATTTGAAGTTTGGATTGCCTGTTTCTCTTCACATAGAAAACCGCCATTTGTAGAATGCTCTTTTGCTTCACTTATATTTGTTAGAGCATGGGCATATCTTTTGTAGAAAGAATTAAACTCTCATGCTTCACTTATATCTATTTAGAGAGCAGACAGGACTTGGTCATTCACATGGTTAGTCATAAAATCCTACATAAAACTTGTAGATCACTGAATATGATATGTTTGATTCCTTGCAATAGTATTGTGATATAAAGATGGTGATATTAGAATCAGGCTAGTAGGTAATTGTGAATTTGACAAATACTTGTGTTGAGGTTTGCAAGTCCCGTAGCATGCACGTATGGTAACCGTTGTGTAACAAATTTGAAGCATGAGGTGTTTCTTTGATTGTCTTCCTTATGAGTGGCGGTCGGGGACGAGCGATGGTCTTTTCCTACCAATCTATCCCCCTAGGAGCATGCTCGTAGTGCTTGGTTTTGATGACTTGTAGATTTTTGCAATAAGTATGTGAGTTCTTTATGACTAATGTTGTGTCCATGGATTATACGCACTCTCACCCTTCCATCATTGCTAGCCTGTTCGGTATCGTGCATTGCCCTTTCTCACCTCGAGAGTTAGTGCAAACTTCGCCGGTGCATCCAAACCCCGTGATATGTATGCTCTATCACACATAAGCCTCCTTATATCTTCCTCAAAACAGCCACCATACCTACCTATTATGGCATTTCCATAGCCATTCCAAGATATATTTCCATGCAACTTACATCATCTTCATATACATGACTTGAGAATTCATTGTCATATTGCTTTGCATGATCGTAAGATAGCTAGCATGGTGTTTTCATGGCTTGTCCATTTTTTGATGTCATTGCTATGCTAGATTATTGCCCATCCCGGTACACCGCCAGAGGCGTTCATATAGAGTCATACTTTGTTCTAGACATCGAGTTGTAATATTGAGTTGTAAGTAAATAAAAGTGTGATGATCATCATCATTAGAGCATTGCCCATGTGAGGAAAGGATGATGGAGACTATGATTCCCCCACAAGTCTGGATGAGACTTCGGACTAAAAAAAGCACAAAAAACACAAAAAATGAGAGAAAAAGAGAGAGGCGGCAATGTTACTATTCTTTTACCACACTTGTGCTTCAGAGTAGCATCATGTTCTTCATATAGAGAGTCTCTTGAGTTATCACTTTCATATACTAGTGGGGATTTTCATTATAGAACTTGGCTTGTATATTCCAACGATGGGCTTCCTCAAGTGCCCTAGGTCTTCATGAGCAAGCAAGTTGGATGCACACCCACTTAGTTTCAGTTTGAGCTTTCATACACTTATAGCTCTAGTGCATCTGTTGCATGGCAATCCCTACTCCTCGCATTGACATCAATTGATGGGCATCTCCATAGCCCGTTGATTAGCCGCATTGATGTGAGACTTTCTCCCTTTTTGTCTTCTCCACACAACCTCCACCATCATATTATATTACACCTATAGTGCTATATCCATGGCTCACGCTCATGTATTGCGTGAAAGTTGAAAAGGTTTGAGTATACTAAAGTATGAAACAATTGCTTGGCTTATCATCGGGGTTGTGCATGATTTGAACATTTTGTGTGACGAAGATGGAGCATAGCCAAACTATATTATTTTGTAGGGATGAACTTTCTTTGGCCATGTTATCTTGAGAAGACATGATTACTTTATTAGTATGATTGAAGTATTATTGTCTTAATGTCAAATGATAGACCATTGCTTTGAATCACTCGTGTCTTAATATTCATGACATGATTAGATTACATGATCAAGATTATGCTAGGTAGCATTCCACATCAAAATTTCTTTTTTATCATTTACCTACTCGAGGACGAGCAGGAATTAATCTTGGGGATGCTGATACATCTCCGTCGTGTCTACATATTTTTATTGTTCCATGCCAATATTATACAACTGTCATATACTTTTGGCAACTTTTTATACTATTTTTGGGACTAACATATTGATCTAGTGCCCAGTGCCAGTTCTTTTTTGTCGCATGTTTTTTGTTTCGCAAAAAATCCATATCAAACGGAGTCCAAACGGGATAAAAACTTACGGATATTTTTTGGAACATATGTGATTTTTTGGAAGAAGAATCAACGTGAGACGATGCCCGAGGGGGCCACAAGGCAGGGCACGCGCCCCTAACCCTCGTGGCCACCATGTAAGGTAGTTGGTGCCCTTCTTTTGCCGCAAGAAAGACAATATCTGGATACAAATCGTGTTAAAATTTCAGCCCAATCGAAGTTACGGATCTCCAGGAATATAAGAAACGGTGAAAGGCCAGAATTTGGAACGTAGAAACAGAGAGACAGATCCAATCTCGGAGGGGCTCTCACCCCTCCGCCTCCATGGAAGCCATGGACCAGGGGGTAAACCCTTCTCCCATCTAGGTAGAAGGTCAAGGAAGAAGAATAAGAAGGGGGGCTCTCTCCCCCTCCCTCCCAGTGGCGCTGGAACACCGCTTAGGCCGTCATTGCGACAACGATCTACACCAACACCTCCGTCATCTTCACCAACGTCTTCATCACCTTCCCCCATCTATCTACAACGGTCCACTCTCCTTCAATCCTCTGTACCCTCTACTTGAACATGGTGCTTTATGCTTCATATTATTATCCAATGATGTGTTGCCATCCTATGATGTCTGAGTAGATTTTTGTTGTCCTATCGGTAATTGATGAATTGCTATGATTGGTTTAATTTTCTTGTGGTTATGTTGTTGTCCTTTGGTGCCCATCATATGAGCGCGCACGTGGAATACACCATAGGGTTAGTTGTATGTTGATAGGACTATGTATTGGAGGGTAAGAGTGACAGAAGCTTCAACCTAGCATAGAAATTGATGCATACGGGATTGAAGGGGGACCAATATATCTTAATGATATGGTTGGGTTTTACCTTAATGAACGTTAGTAGTTGCAGATGCTTGCTAATAGTTCCAATCTTAAGTGCATAGAATTCCAAGTAAGGGATGACATGCTAGAAGTGGCCTCTCCCACATAAAACTTGCTATCGGTCTAGTAATGTAGTCAATTGCTTAGGGACAATTTCGCAACTCCTACCACCACTTTTCCACACTCCCTATACTAACTTTATTGCTTCTTTACCTAAAACAGCCCCTAGTTTTTATTTACGTGCTCTTTATATTCTTGCAAACCTATCCCATTACACCTACAAACTACTTCTAGTTTTATACTTGTTGTAGGTAAAGCGAACGTCAAGCATGTGTAGAGTTGTATCGGTGGTCGATAAAATTTGAGGGAATATTTGTGCTACATTTAGCTTCTCGTTGGCTTCGACACTCTTACTTATCGAAAGAGGCTACAATTGATCCCCTATACTTGTGGGTTATCAGACGACAGTCGCCATGATCGTATTTGAACGTACGTTGTCATCTGTGTGCTCAACCTCAGGGCAGTCTGTGCTTTTTCGAAGTGGAACCCGGTGACGAGTGTACACATTCACAAGTTCCCACTCACAGTTATACCCAATATAAACAACCCAATCTCTATTTGCGCCTACCCAAGCCTTACCCTTAAGCGATGTCATCTTAACATCACATGTATCATTATCAAGCGGCATCAACTTGCACAAGGCGACGCTTCCGTCGTCCCCACGCCGTTGACCAGCATCATGGCGAAGAAGATAGGGGAGATCAAACTGCTCCTAAACCCTTGGCTTCTTTACAATGATGTTATTTGTTGAGTCGGGAATGGACTTGAACGAACCTGTCGTGTTAGCCGAGGTGATGACGTCACACCGATCAATGAGTTCCTCCACCATGTCATCTTTTAGATCGGGGCAAGAATAACGAGGTCATTTCCGGCCTGTTCCCTCCATGTAGAAGACGAACGGACAATGGCAGAAGGAAGGGAGAAAGCAAATGGAGGGAGGAAGAGCGTGCGACAACAGTTCCAAATTGAGAGGGAAAGGCGAAGAGGTAGTGGACAGTTGCCATGGTACAAGAAGAGGCTAGTAGGGAGCGAACGGTTGCCACAAAGGTCACACACTGACGACAAGGCCGAGTGAACTGCATGTCGTATATCAGGCACACCTTGATCTGGCTAACCGTTTCTTTTGTGTTGCCTAATCACAAATAGTTCATCCGAGTGAACCGTATGCTGTATATCGCACACACATTCATCTCATTGCCCGTTTCTTTTGTTCCTCCTCATCGCAAACAGTTAATTGAACTGAAACCGTATGCCCTGCATCACACACGCAACTAAAATCCAAACCCTGTTTGATGCATTCGTCATCGCAAACCTTTTTTGACGGGTTTTTTACACCACCATTTGCGATTATTGCATCGCACACAGTTTCATCGAAGGGTCTCTGATCGTAGTGTCGTGTTAGCAGCATCCTGTAGTAGTGCAAGGTTGACAAATGGCAATGTTACTAGATCAACAAATGTCGATCTTTCCAGTTTGACAAATGGCAACATACCCGATATGACAGATGCAAATCTTACCAAATTGTTTGTACGTAGTTGCACACGGGTCATCAAAAACAACCGTTTGCATTGAAGGGATGCACAAATCCTACACTGTGAATTTTCACTTGACTTAAGGGGGAAAACCATAGCTCTCACTTTGCATACGGGTGTTCTATCTAAAACATTTGCGATCAAGAGCTGCACAAATCCTGCTCGGCACATTTTCCCTTGGTTTCCTGGAGAAGCTGACGGTTTGCATACAGGTGTCCTAACTAAAACATTTGCGATGAGTGTTTTATATTTAAAAACCATTGACATTATTTCCAAAAGAAATTTTTTTGATAAACCTATACATTAAGAGAGAAAAACGCAAGTTCATTCAAACCATATCTTTCATTCAATCACATTGCAAATTTATATTCATATGATCGAGAATTCGAGATACAGTATTAAACCCCAAAAAACTATTTCCGGCGGTGGCGGAGGCGGCGTGCCGCGCTGTCATTGTCGTTGTCGTCCTTCGGGACGCCATTGTTGAAGTCTTCAAGGTAGCACAGAATGTTCTTCACTTGTAAATCAAACATCATGTCATCGCGCGATCGACCGGCGGGGCACAGGAGGACGGCAACTGGCGCCGCTGAGAGGTAGCGGTCGACGGCGGTGTCCCATGCCGCTGACGGGAGCGCATGCACGGGCACGGGCGCGGCGGGTGCAGCCAAACGTATGGGGACCGGCGTGGTAGTGGGTGGAGGGGCACGCATGGGCACTGGCACGGGTGCTGGCACTGGCATGTAGATGTGTAACACCCTTGATGTAACTTTCCCTATTTGTACTCCAACTCTTGCCGTTTCCGGCGTTAAGTTATATTTATTTCTCGGGTTCGGGTCTTTGTCTCCGTGTGTTGTTTTTTGTTGTCATGCATCTCATATCATGTCATCATGTGCATTGCATTTGCATACGTGTTCGTCTCATGCATTCGAGCTTTTTCCCCGTTGTCCATTTTGCATTCCGGCGCTCCGTTCTCCTCCGGTGGTCTTTTCTAGCTTTCTTTCATGTGTGGGGATTAAACATTTCCGGATTGGAACGAGACTTGCCAAGCGGCCTTGGTTTACTACCGGTAGACCGCCTGTCAAGTTTCGTGTCATTTGGACTTCGTTTGATGCTCCAACGGTTAACCGAGGGACCGAAAAGGCCTCGTGTGTGTTGCAGCCCAACACCCCTCCAATTTGGCCCAAAACCCACCAAACTCCGCTCCATGTCCTAGAGCGTTCGATCACGATCACGTGGCCGAAAACCGCACCTCATTTGGACTCTCCTAGCTCCACTTATGCCTATAAATAGACCCCCCGTTTTTCGGATCTCCTCCCCCCTCGAAACCCTAATTTTCCAGATCTCCGCGCCGCGCAGGACACGTCCGACCCGGCCGGACGCGTCCGCCACCGCCGCCCGCAGCCACACGCGCGCCGCCACGTGGCGAGTCACCGCCTCCGCCGCCGCGAGCCCGCCAGGCCCGGGGACGGCCCCCGAGGCCCATCGCCCGAGCCGCCGCAGCGCCTCCCGGCCCCTCCTCTCGCCGCCGCCTCTTCCCACGCTGGTGGCCGGCGCCACCGCGCTGCCATCTCCGGCCGCTCGCCGCCGGAGCTCCCCGGCGCCTTCTCCCGGTCGGTGCCGCGTCCGCCGCCTCGGCCATCGCCAGCGTCGACCGCCACCGCCTCGGCCTCGCCGCCCCTCCATGCCCTCGGCCGGTGTCGCGGCCACCTCCTCCCTCCGCGCCAAGTCCAATGATGGATCTCCGGCGAGCTACTGTTCCGGCGAACCTCGTTCCGCGTGCATCTCAGATCTGAGATCTGGAAAACCCTAACAGTTGACTTTTCTCCTCCAAACCCTATTTTTTATGCCTACTTTGACCGACCGTATCTTTGCATGCGCAGCTCCGTTTTAGACATATAGTATATCAAAATGTTCTTCTCGACGAGTACATAATTTCATTCCATTGTATAATTTTCATTTGAGCTCATATTGATGCCCGAAATGCTGTTAGAAGAGGGCTTCGTGAGTTAATTGTCAGATCTGCTAGTTCATCTTAGACATTTGTCATTTTTGCCATGATTATTGTGTGCATGCTATGCCTGTGAGCCCTTCATATGTTTTGTTAAGGATTTTGTCTTCTTTCCATAGGTGCAACCCATGCATTTTTAGGATGTGTGTGGTGACTTGTGCAAGCTTGCAAAGTGAGGCATCCGGTAAATCTGTTTCAGGGACTTAGTAGTTTTCACTAAGTCTGGGATTATTTAGTTCATGATGCCATATGTTCGGCTTGTTTCCTAGTGATCCGTGCCTCTTTTGAGGATGATCAGAAAAGGAGTTTTTTTAATCATGTTATGATCTATCCTTTCATGTCTTTGTTTACAATTATGGAGCATCCTAGCTTGAGTAAATCAAGCTCTACTTTTGCTTCATGGTGAATCTAGGCAGATCTTCAACTCGTTTGCGATTTTGACGATGCTATTGTAGTTGATCCGTGCATGCTATGCCTTTGTTCTTGCCATGTCTAGCTATAATTTTGTGCCTTCTTAATGGATGTATGCTTGCCTTGCCATGACTTGCACCATAGTGAGTGCATCGAGCTCGTTTACATGCCTTCGTGAGTTATATTTCAGCATGTCTCAGTTTTCACTGTCTGAAAACTGTTTGTGTTTTAGCTATGTTCGTGTGCCCGTTAGTATATTTTGTTAACCCTTTTGGCCCCAGGTCACTTTGGGTCTTTTGTTAAGCTTGTTGAGTAGCTCCATGCCATGTACTTCCTTGTCATAATCAGGTCATGTATCATGTTGTTTTGCTGCTCCGAAGAGGGCTTCGTGATCTGAAATTTCAGACTAGTGTTAATTTCACAAAGTCTGAAATCTGTTTTGCATTTGCGTTTTTGACATGCTTGTTTGAACCTCATAATGGATGAATTGGCCGTGGCTCAGTGCTAGTCTTTTGTTAAGCATCTTGTGTGCATCCCTGCCATGTATTTTGTTGTCATGTTCGGTGGCTGTAGCATTTTCGTTTCGTTGCGTTTAGATGCCTACTTGCTGTAAATTGCAGACCGGTGTCATTCGTAAAACGCTTGCCATTTCCAAACCGTAACTCCGATTCCGGCGTTCTTTATATCGTTTTCAAGAGATTTCATCTCATCTTTCCAGTGGAACCCTTGGAATTCCAAGTTGAGGCCAGGTTCATGCATTTCCTGTCATATCTTGCATTTGACATCCCGCATCGCATCCCGCATAGCATATCATCATTTCATCATATTGCTTGGTCTTGCACGTGGTTGATTGTATCATTGTTGCTTGTTTGTCTTGTTTGGGTAGAGCCGGGAGACGAGTTAGCTACCGAGGAGCCCATTGAGTTTGCTTGTGAGGATCCAGTCAACTCTGACAACTGTGCAGGCAAGATGATCATACCCTCGAAATCACTACTATCTTTGCTATGCTAGTTTGCTCGCTCTTGCTATGTCAATGCTACGATGCCTACCTTTTGCTTGTCAGCCTCCCAAATTGCCATGTCAAACCTCTAACCCACCTTTGTCCTAGCAAACCGTTGATTGGTTATGTTACCGCTTTGCTCAGCCCCTCTTATAGCGTTGCTAGTTGCAGGTGAAGATTGGAGCCGTTCCTTGTTGGAACATTTATTTACTTGTTGGGATATCATTATATTGCTATGTTATCTTAATGCATCTATATACTTGGTAAAGGGTGGAAGGCTCGGCCTCTCGCCTAGTGTTTTGTTCCACTCTTGCCGCCCTAGTTTCCGTCATATCGGTGTTATGTTCCCGGATTTTGCGTTCCTTACGCGGTTGGGTTATAATGGGAACCCCTTGATAGTTCTCCTTGATTAAATCTTTTCTAGTAATGCCCAACATTGGTTTTACCATTCGCCACCTAGCCTCTTTTTCCCTTGGGTTACCGGAGCCCAAGGGTCATCTTATTTTAAACCCCCCCGGGCCAGTGCTCCCTCTGAGTGTTGGTCCGAACTGAGCTGCCTGCGGGGCCACCTCAGGGAAACTTGAGGGTTGGTTTTACTCGTAGCTAGTCTCGTCTGAGTGTGCCCTGAGAACGAGATATGTGCAGCTCCTATCGGGATTTGTCGGCACATTCGGGCGGTGTTGCTGGTCTTGTTTTAACCTGTCGAAGTGTCTTGAGTTACCGAGATTCCGAGTCTGATCGGAATGTCTTGGGAGGAGGTCTATTCCTTCGTTGACAGTGAGAGCTTGTCATGGGCTAAGTTGGGACTCCCTTGCAGGGATTGAACTTTCGAAAGCCGTGCCCGCGGTTATGGGCAGATGGGAATTTGTTAATGCCCGGTTGTAGATAACTTGAACCTTAATTAATTAAAATGAGTCAACTGAGTGTGTTACCGTGATGGCCTCTTCTCGGCGGAGTCCGGGAAGTGGACACGGTGTTGGAGTAATGTTTGCGCAGGTTGCTCTCTAGTTCCTCACTCGTGCTTTGCCTCCTCTTCTCGCTCTCTTTTGCGAATAAGATAGCCACCATATATGCTAGTCGCTTGCTGCAGCTCCACATATATATTTGCCTTACCCTTCCTATAAGCTTAAATAGTCTTGATCGCGAGGGTGAGAGATTGCTGAGTCCCTTTGGCTCACAGATACTATAACTCCAGATGCAGGTCCAGGTGATTCCGCTCCAGGTGACGAGTACGAGCTCAAGTGGGAGTTCGACGGAGACTCTCAGCGTTACTACATGTCTTTTCCTGATGATCAGTAGTGGTGCCTAGTTGGGGTTCGATTCAGGGTCGTGTCGCATGTTGGGTTCTTTTCTATTTTGGCGCCGTAGTCGGGCCATGAGTGTTTGAATGATGGATGTTATTTATGTACTTTGATGTGACGTGGCGAGTGTAAGCCAACTATGTATTTCCCCCTTTTATTATGTATTACATGGGATGTTGTGATGATTGCCTAACTTGCGACATTGCTTTCAATGCGGTTATGTCTCTAAGTCGTGCCTCGACACGTGGGAGCTATAGCCGCATCGAGGGCGTTACAACATGAGCTCGCGCGGGTCTGCGGAGACCTCGTTGATGCCCGCGGCTTCCAGCTCTGCGATAGTGCTCGGTGACCAGCCTGTTAATGCTACGGGGAGGGTCGCTGGTGCGGGCGCGAGGATGGGAGCTAGGAGGGGAGCGGGGCAGCAGCCGCCGCGGCCAACTCGTTGAGGGCCATGTCCATGAGGCCCCATTCCTCCTTATTTTCTATCTCCTCCGGCTCGGAGTCGACTTCACCAAACTTGAAGACTAGTGGCAGATGATCAATCTGCGCCATGGCGTTGGTGGAGGTCTATGGGAGGGAGGGGAATGGAAGGCGAACAGTAAGGCTGCCCATATAAATAGCGGCTCGGGTGCCATTAATGGAGAGGAAGGCGGGCGGCCATGGAAGTCAAAGGGGTTGCTTCCCAGTGAGCCTGCGCAGTGTACAGCTCGCACACTTCTCGGTGAGCTTGCACGCCTCTCGGTCAGCCTACGCATCGGACTGCGCTCGCACGCCTCCCGTTTAGTCAAGCAGCTGTCCGCACGGCACCTCCTATAGCCATTAAAACCAAGACACATGGCGTCACGTGAATGGTTGACAAAACGCACACGATTTGAATTATACAAACGTTTGAGATATTAAAGTGGCAGCTATTTTTTTCAAAATGCCTTTGTTGGTTGTTATTCGAGTGCGCCTTCTCTCAAAATGGACTCGAAAAATACCACAGCATGCCGGGTGCCATTCCATGATAGCATGCCAAGTTTCATGAATTCAGACGAGTTTTGGATTTACTAGAATTTAAAAACAAAGTATCTCAATGTTTTGTCGGCAATCAACAGTGCCCTGGTGTTTGAAATTCATTCCCATTTCTTGCATCGGACCTAAGCATGCACCCAAGGACACAGATTTGATTTTTCAACCAATTTATATGCACTTGAGCATGTGCATGTAGTTCAAATTTAATTATGCGCATAAAAGCATTGAAAACTCAATTAATGTATAAAAATGTCAAAACGAACCCCGAAAAATTCCAAAATTTAACACAACACTCTTGTTGTTCTATGTTGACACTAGAGAAAAAATTGAAATCAAGAAGAGCCAACGGATATCGTTTCGTCCCCAAAGGTGAAATGTTCCCTACCGAAAACATCATGCTTGTTGTGAGAAGCTCTGGTTTGTGAGAAGGTTATGCCCAAACCTTCCTCAAATGGGACAAAAAAATTACCATGGCATGTTGATGCTGCTCCATGATAGCATGCCAAGTTTCATGAATTTCAGACAAGTTTTGGATTTACTAGAATTTAAAAACCAGGTATCTCAATGTTTTCGACCGAGTGATGGTGGCAGGGTGTTGGAAATTCATTCCCATTTCTTGCATGGGACCTAAGCACGCACCCAAGGAGACATAACTAATTTTTTAATCAATTTATATGCACTGGAGCATGTGCATGTAGTTCAAATTTGAATTATGCACATAAAAGCATTGCAAACTCAATTAATGTATAAAAATGTCCAAACAAACCCCGAAAATTCCAAAATTTAACGCAACACTCCTGTTGTTCTATGTTGACACTACATGAAAAAATTTGAAATCAAGAAGAGGCAACAAATATCGTTCGCCCCCAAAGGTGAAACGTTCCGTACCGAAAACATCAGGCTTGTTGTGAGAAGCTTATGCCCAAACCTGCCCCAAATGGGACAAAAAATTTCCCACGTCATGTTGATGTGATGTCTACTATGCAACCTTCTTCTTGTAGAGGTTGTTGGGCCTCCAAGTGCAGAGGTTTGTAGGACAGCAGCAAATTTTCCTCAAGTGGATGACCTAAGGTTTATCAATCCATGGGAGGCGTAGGATGAAGATGGTCTCTCTCAAGCAACCATGTAACCAAATAACAAAGAGTCTCTTGTGCCCCAACACACCCAATACAATGGTAAATTGTATAGGTGCACTAGTTCGGCGAAGAGATGGTGATACAAGTGCACTATTTTGAAGCACAAGTGTGGTGAAAGGATAGTAGCATCGCCCCTTCTCTCTTTTCTCTCATTTTTTTGTTTTTGGGGCCTTCTCCCTTTTTTATTGGCCTCTTTTTTATTTTTTTTTATTTTTTTTCATCTGGAGTCTCATCCCGAATTGTGGGGGAATCATAGTCTCCATCATACTTTCCTCACTGGGACAATGCTCTAATAATGATGATCATCACACTTTTATTTACTTACAACTCAAGAATTACAACTCGATACTTAGAACAAGATATGACTCTATATGAATGCCTCCGGCGGTGTACCGGGATGTGCAATGACTCATGAGTGACATGTATGGAAGAATTATGAACGGTGGCTTCGCCACAAATACGATGTCAACTACATGATCATGCAAAGCAATATGACAATGATGAAGCGTGTCATAATAAACGGAACGGTGGAAAGTTGCATGGCAATATATCTCGGAATGGCTATGGAAATGCCATAATAGGTAGGTATGGTGGCTGTTTTGAGGAAGGTATATGGTGGGTTTATGGTACCGACGAAAGTTGCGTGGTACTAGAGAGGCTAGCAATGGTGGAAGGGTGAGAGTGCGTATAATCCATGGACTCAACATTAGTCATAAAGAACTCACATACTTATTGCAAAAATCTATTAGTTAGCGAAACAAAGTACTACGCGCATGCTCCTAGGGGGATAGATTGGTAGGAAAAGACCATCGCTCGTCCCCAACCGCCACTCATAAGGAAAACAATCAATAAATAAATCATGCTCCGACTTCATCACATAACGGTTCACCATACGTGCATGCTACGGGAATCACAAACTACAACACAAGTATTTCTCAAATTCATAACCACTCAACTAGCATGAATCTAATATCACCATCTTCATATCTCAAAACAATTATCAAGTATCAAACTTCTCATAGTATTCAACACACTCATAAGAAAGTTTTATTATTAATATTGTGTACCAAGCATATTAGGATTTTAAGCAAATTACCATGCTATTTAAGACTCTCAAAATAATCTAAGTGAAGCATGAGAGATCAATAGTTTAAATAAAACAAAACGACCACCGTGCTCTAAAAGATATATGTGAAGCACTAGAGCAAATGACAAACTACTCCGAAAGATATAAGTGAAGATCAATGAGTAGTCGAATAATTATGCAACTATGTGAAGACTCCCTGACATTTAATAATTTCAGATCTTGGTATTCTATTCAAACAGCAAGCAAAGAAAAATAAAATGACATTCTAAGAATATCAAACATCATGTGAAGAAGCAAAAACTTAGGATCAACCGAAACTAACCGATAGTTGTTGAAGAAGAAAGGTGGGATGCCAACCGGGGCATCCCCAAGATTAGATGCTTGATACTCCTTGAAATATTATCTTGGGGTGCCTTGGGCATCCCCAATCTTGAGATTTTGTGTCTCCTTAATTCCTCTCACATCATGGTCTCCCTAAATCTCAAAAGCTTCATCCACACAAAACTCAACAAGGACTCATGAGATAAGTTAGTATAAACCATTGCAAAAACCTTATGATACTCTACTGTAGAAAATCACTAAAGTTATTATTCAACATTGCATACTAAAGGCCTCTGCATATTTAATAGTCCTATCCTCAAATAGAATCATTAAAGAAGCAAACATATGCAAACAATGCAAACATAACAGCAATCTGCCTAAACAGGACAGTCTGTAAAGAATGCAGCAACATCCATACTTCCCTAGATCCAAAAATTATGAAATAAAACTCCCACTGTAGTAAATTTATCATATCTTAATATGCAAAAGGTTTCAACATTTTATCACATTCTGACTTTTCTAGGGAATTATTGCAACAGCGGTAAACTTTCTGTTTTCAAACAGCAACATGTGGACTTCTAAAATAGGCATAGTAAAGGCTATCAATGCCAATTTTATTGAAATAAAAGATGCAAAACATTGTTCTAAATAACAGCAAGAAAATCCTAATAAAATAAATTGACTCTCCAAGCAAAACACATATCATGTGGTAAATAAAAATATAGCTCCAAGTAAAGTTACCGATGAACAAAGACGAAAGAGGGGATGCCTTCCGGGGCATCCCCAAGCTTAGGCTCTTGGCTATACTTGAATATTACCTTGGGGTGCCTTGGGAATCCCCAAGCTTAGGTTCTTTCCACTCCTTATTCCATAGTCCATCGAATCCTTACCCAAAACTTGAAAACTTCACAACACAAAACTTAACAGAAAACTCGTAAGCTCCGTTAGTATAAGAAAATAAATCACCACTTCAAGGTACTGTAATTAACTCATTATTTATTTATATTGGTGTAATATTTACTGTATTCCAACTTATCTATGGTTCATACCCTCTGATACTACTCATAGATTCATCAAAATAAGCAAACAACACATCGAAAACAGAATCTGTCAAAAACTGAACAGTCTGTAGTAATCTGGATCAAATGTATACTTATGTAACTCATAAAATTCTCAAGTAAATTGCTGGACCTGAGGAATTTATCTATTAATAATCTGCAAAAAGAATTAACTAAATAGTACTCACCAAATAAAAATGGCAGCAATTCTCGTGAGCGCTAAAGTTTCTGTTTTTTACAGCATGATCAACAAGACTTTCCCCAAGTCTTCCCAAAGGTTCTACTTGGCACAAACACTAATTAAAAGCATAAAACCACATCTAAAAAGAGGCTAGATGAATTATTTATTACTAAACAGGAACAAAAAGCAAGGAACTAAAATAAAATTGGGTTGCCTCCTGTCGGTGTACTAGAGTAGGGGTACCCTTGTACCCCGAACTTGTGCACGGGCAGTCGCAGCGTCCCGCGGCAAGGCCTGCCAGGTCACCGCCAAGAATCTCCGTGGTCCCCCTGAAGACCATTCAAGAACAAAGTACTCAAGACAAGACCCCGGCAAGAGGAGCTTGCCGGGAAGAAGGCAAGACCCCGGCAAGAGGAGCTTGCCGGGAAGGCCATCAGAAGCGTCCCAAGGCCCCGACAAGAGGCGCTTGCCGGGAAGGCCGTCCTAGGCATTCCAAGGAACTTGCCGCGGCGCGCTACGCGCCCCGACAAGGCCCGGTGAGCGACAAGCTCCCGAAAGCGACAAGTCGACGGCCGCGGCAAGGCGCTTGCCGCGGCAAGCCCCCACTCCACGCCCGCGCTCCAGCACATCCACCCACGTGTCGCTCCGGGGCCCCTCCCGAGAGCACGTGGCAGGAGGCTGTGCGGCTAGGGGCGTGCGGTGGCGCGCAGGCGCTGACAAGACAACCATCGTGGCAAGACGGTGGCGTCCCTAGCGGTCCCTTTCGGTGCTGTCTAGGCGACACAGACGGGCATTTAATGCCCTTGTCCCCTGTCGTCAGGGTTAGGTATGATAACACTGTAGCAGCTAGCTGTGCCTACTACAGCACCTAGCTGTGCCTACCCACGGCACCCTTTCCATTTTTTCCCTTGGCCCCCGTTGCTCTATGTCGGTAACCCCTTGAGTATAAAAGGAGGCCCGTGTGCAACGTAGAGGGGGTCGGCCACCTCGAGAGCTCTCGCGAGGTTCAGCAATTCCACACACTCACGCTCGCTCCCGAGCTAGAAATCAATACCAATCCACAAAGTAGGAGTAGGGTTTTACGCATCTGTGCGGCCCGAACCTGGGTAAATCGCTCGCATGCTTCGCCTTGATTTACTCCTCGCACGACCAACCGCCCGCTTGCTTTGCCTCGATCTGCTCTTTGCGCAACCTCCGCCCCCCGCCGAACCAAAAGGGACCCGGTCCGCCGGTCCCATAGGTGCCCGTGGATCAGAAACCCCGGCATCTCTCTGGCGCGCCAGGTAGGGGGCGTCGAAGTTGTGTGAATCAGATCCGGAGTTCTTGCGGGCTAGATCTTCATCTTCTTCATCGATCTTCATCATCTTCATCAACATGCCTCTGAAGAAGAAAGTTTCGGAGGCAGCCGCTCCGTCCGCGCCGAGCCACCCACCGCCGGAGCAAACGGATGGTGGTGCAGGCGCCGGCGGAAGGGCACGCATCGACGAGGGAACTCACGGTGCTGCCAGGTCCCAAGGCAAGGCTGCGCTGCCCATCGGCGGCGTGGCCGGCTCCCACAACGACCAGGCGCCCTCCAAGACCTCGGCGTCCATGCATGCTCCGCGCCCATCTCAGGAGGCGCGGGACCGGCAGCGTCATGGTACTCACGGTACCATGCGCTCGCTGGACCCGGATCGAGCTGGTGGATCCCGGAGCGCCCAGGGCCACCATGCGCGTCAACAAGCCAGCGCGAGCGAGACACGGTCGCTTGGACGAGATACTGCTCCTTCTAACATGGTTAGAAGTCCGAGCTTATCCCGCTCCTCGCACCGTTCGCTACCGCCGCCCGCCACCGCAGCCGAAGCTCTGGCGCGAGCTCAGCTGCTCCTAGACTACCCTCCAGCACCGGACAAGATCGACGACTGGAGGGCCACTATCCAGAGTCTCATCGGTTTCGCCAACGGCGACACTCCTCGGTAGCCGACCACGTCGCAGCCGCAGCGAGTCAGCCAGGCACAAACCGGTGGTGACAAGACTGGTGGGGGTGCAACTACTGTGCACTCCCCACCCCGAAGGCCAAGATCACCGACTCGTCGGGTCCACCTCGACAGCGACTCCATCGCGTCGTCTGATCCCCGAGTTCGTCGCGATCAGCGCCAAGTTCTTCAAGAACGGCAGCGGGAAGACGCTCGTACTCGCATCGAGCGCCGGAGAGAAGCGCGACGTCAGTCAGACCAGCGCGCTGGGCCCTCTGTTGACATGCATGCGCCAGGGGAACCAGGCGACTTACCGTACCCGGTAGGTTGCCCTGCGTTCACTCGTGAGCTGCGGCAAGTCCAGTGGCCCAGTACGAAGAACTTCAAGCCCGACGTACCAGAGAAGTACGACGGCAAGTTGCATCCGTCCGAGTTCCTCAGCATCTACACCATCGCGGTGCAGGCTGCTGGGGGGCGGGACGACAAGATCCTTGCCAACTACTTCCCGTTGGTACTCAAGCCCAACGTCAGGTCCTGGCTCATGCACTTGCCGGACAACTCCATATCCTCTTGGGCTGAGCTGTGCCATCAGTTTGTTGGCGCCTTCACAGGCGGCCACAAACCTCATGGCCAAGAGAGCGATCTTCATCTGCTCGTCCAGAAGGAAGGAGAGCCCCTGCGCCAGTACATCCAGAGGTTCAGCCGTGTACACCACAACATCCCAAATATCCACCCCGCCGCGGTAATCAGCGCGTTCCATCAGAACGTGCGTAACCGCAGGATGCGGGAGGAGTTGGCGATGTGCAAGTTTCGAGACGTCAGCGAGCTTTATGCCCTGGTCGACAGATGTGCACGCGCTGAGGAGGGGAGGAAATTCCCCGGAGAAAGCACTGGAGCAGGAGGATCTGACAGTGAGGATGCCGCCCCGGCAAAGAGAAGCCGGCGGCGCAACAACAGGAAGAAGTAGAACAACGAGGTGCTGGTCGTTGAGCAGTCCGGCAATGAAGGTGATGCCACGAAGGCTACAGTTGGTAGCTCCGGCAAGGAAGTTGCCGCATGCACCAACTGTCAGGCTGTGGCGGCCGTCGACAAGCAGGACGGCTCCGGCAAGCAATACTGTAAGATTCACCGCACCAAGGGCCATGACCTCCAGAGCTGCAAGAAGGTCGAGCAGCTCGTCCAGCAACAGAGGGCTGAGTACGAGCGGCGCGACAGGGAGAGAGCCCAAGGGGGTGCCGAGAAGCCTGGCCAGAAGCGCACCGGCCAGCAAGGACGCCGCGGCAAGGCCAAGCAGCGGCAAGGAGACAGACCTCCCCGCGGCCGCGACAACGACGAAGGCGACGGGGAGGATGAAGACATGGATGACGTTGAGACCAGTGAGCAGGAGTTTCAGAAAGCCACAGAGGTCTTGTGCGTTGACGGGGGTGCTTCCCTGCATACCTCGCACCGCCAACTCAAACAGTGGGTGCGGAAGTCAATGCAGCGGAACCACCCATTGAATCGCGCAAGCTTCTGAAGTGGTCCAGCACGCCTATCATCTTTGACATTGAGGACCACCCTGATCGCACAACCGCGGTCGGGTGTCTGCCGATGTTGGTTTCACCAACTATCCGCGACCTCAAGGTCACCAAGATGCTAGTTGACGGCGGGGCCGGCTTAAACCTGATCTCCTCCGCTGTGCTTCGAAAACTCCAGATCCCTGACGGCGAGCTCGAAGAAACCGGCACATTCCAAGGGATCAATCCGGGAAGGAGCAAGCCGAAGGGGAAGGTCACGCTGCCGGTAACATTCGGCAGCAAGTTAAACTTCAGGACTGAGAGGGTCACGTTCGACGTTGCCGATATCCCGTTGCCTTACAATGGGATACTTGGCCGTCCAGCACTCGCCAAGTTCATGGCGGCCTCTCACTACGCGTATAACATGCTGAAGATGCCAGGCCCGATAAGCGTCATTTCTGTCCCTGGCGACAAGAAGGACGCTCTTATCTGTGCCGACAAGATCTACCGGGAAGCAGCAGCCATGGCAGACCGCGATCCACTTGCCGCTGAAGCTCCCGGGACCAATAAGACCAAGTCCGGCAAGAGTTCTGGTGCCTACTCCGGCAAGCGCGCCTCTTCGGAGTGCTGCGCTGCTGTCGAGGACACGCCATCGAGCTCCACCGGCAAGAAGACCAAGTCCGGCAAGAGCTCTGCTGCCCACTCCGGCAAGCGCACCTCTTCGGAGTGCTGCGCTGCCGTCGAGGACGCACCATGGAGCTCCACCGGCAAGAAGACCCAGTCCGGCAGAAGCTCTGATGCTCACTCCGGCAAGCGCGCCTCTTCGGAGTACTACGCTACCGTCGAGGACGCACCATCGAGCTTCACCGGCAAACACAAGAAGACGATGGCAGCTCCGCCAGAGACAAAGAAGGTGTCCGCCAAGGAGGATGGCACTGGTGGTACCTTCACCATCAGTGCCGCGCTTGATCCTAAATAGGAAGGCGTGCTCGTTGCTTTCCTGCGGGCGAATGTCGACGTGTTTGCATGGCAACCGTCTGACATCCCCGGCGTTCCCAGGAAAGTGATTGAGCACCACCTTGCCGTTTGTCCTCATGCGCGGCCCGTCAAGCAGAAAGTCCGGAAGCAGGCGGTGGAGCGCCAAGAATTCATTGCGGAGGAAATCAAGAAACTGGAAGAAGCAGGCCTCGTCAGAGGAGTGCTCCATCCCACGTGGTTGGCCAATCCTGTAGTCGTGCGCAAGGCAAACGGGAAATGGAGGCTTTGCATCGATTTCACCGATGTTAACAAAGCTTGTCCCAAAGACCCATTTCCTTTGCCACGCATTGACCAGATTGTTGACTCCACAGCTGGGAGTGATTTGCTTTCATTTCTTGATGCATACTCCGGGTATCATCAGATTTTCATGGCAGAGGAGGATGAAGAGAAGACCGCATTCATTACTCCATGTGGCACGTACTGTTTCGTACGGATGCCTTTCGGATTAAAGAATGATGGTTCAACATTTGCAAGAGTAGTCCATATTGCTCTTGAGCCACAAATACACAGAAATGTGGAAGCCTACATGGATGATATAGTGGTCAAGAGCAAGGACGGAGCAACCCTGATCCAAGACTTGGACGAGACTTTTGCAAATCTGCGCAAGATCAGCCTCAAGCTCAACCCAGAGAAGTGTGTGTTTGGAGTTCCCTCCGGAAAGCTTCTCGGGTTCTTCGTGTCTCAGCGAGGGATTGAAGCCAATCCCGACAAGATCAAGGCCATTGAGCAGATTGAAGCACCGAAGCGCGTCAAGGATGTACAGAAACTTACCGGTTGCGTGGCTGCTCTCAGCAGGTTCATCTCTCGGTCTGCTGAGCACGCCCTGACATTTTTCAAACTATTGAAAAAAGCAGGTCCAATGAAATGGACTCCGGAAGCGGAGGCTGCGCTGCAAGACCTGAAGAGATACCTGTCCTCCCCTCCAATACTTGTCGCGCCTAAACCACAAGAGAAGTTGCTGCTGTACATAGCGGCAACCAATCAAGTGGTTAGTGCTGCGTTAGTGGCAGAGAGGGAGGCGGATGACGAGCCAGCAACCGCGGCAAGCGCATCCAGCGACAAGCAGGGGGCTTCCCCGACAAGCTCTGGTCCCGACAAAGATGAACCCGCGCTGATACACGAGGAGGTACGGAAGAAAATGGTGCAGCGCCCAGTTTACTTTGTCAGTTCCCTCTTGCAGGGGGCTAGGTCAAGGTACTCTGGTGTGCAGAAACTGCTTTTCGGCCTTCTCATGGCCTCGAGAAAGCTGCGCCATTACTTCCAAGCACATGAGATCACAGTGGTCACTCGCTTTCCGTTGAAGAGGATACTGTAGAATCCAGAAGCAACCGGCAGGATTGTTGAGTGGGCACTGGAACTGTCAAGCTTTGATCTCAAGTTTGAAAGCACTTCAACTATCCAGAGCAGAGCATTGGCAGAATTCGTAGCGGAATGGACGCCAACTCCGGATGAAGAAATTCCGGAGACGAGCATCCCCGACAAAGAAGCTAACAAAGAGTGGCTGATGTACTTTGATGGTGCCTTCTCGCTGCAAGGCGCCGGCGCTGGTGTGCTGCTTATCGCGCCCACCGGAGAGCACCTCAAGTACATAGTCCAGATGCACTTTCCCAAGGAGCAAGCAACAAACAATACTGCAGAGTATGAGGGATTGCTTGCCGGTCTCCGGATCGCGGCAGACCTTGGGATCAAGAAGCTCATTGTCAGGGGTGACTCACAGCTTGTCGTCCGCCAAGTAAACAAGAATTATCAGAGTCCGTTGATGGAAGCTTACGTCGACGAAGTGAGAAAGCTAGAAGAGCGCTTTGACGGCCTACAAATGGAGCACGTTCCGAGATCTCAGAACGCCATTGCAGATGGCCTGTCGAAGTGCGCCGCACTTAAGTTACCTGTGGAACCAGGGACCTTTGTGCTCAAGCTGACTCAACCGTCCGTAACACCATCAACTGGACAAAGCAAGAAGAGGAAGTTGATTCCTGGTGACTACCTGCCAGCAGAGCTTCCCGAAGCCGCCGCCAAGAAGGTCCCCAAGATCAACACCGAAGGCGCTGAGGAGCAAGATGCTCCGGCAAACCCCAGGGTTTGTTCCGTTGAAGCAGAAGCTCCCGGCAAGTTTGTCGCGGAATGTCACGCTCCGGCAGAGACACAGCTTCTCGCCGTAGAAGCGGATATTCCCGCAGCAATCTCCAAGATCAACGCCAAGAGCGCCGGGGAGCCAGATGCTCCGGCAAGCCCTAGGGTTTGTTCCGTTGAAGCTGAAGCTCCCGGCAAGCTTGTCGCGGAACTTCAAGCTCCAGCAGAGACACAGCTTCTCGCCGTAGAAGCGGATGTTCCCGCGGCAGCAGAGTTGCCTTTAGTCCTTGTTGTCGAGCCACAGGCTCCAACGTGGGCGCAGCAGATTGTCCGTTTCCTTCAGACAGGAGAACTTCCCGAAGAGCAAGAAGAAGCCGAAAGAGTAGCCCGGCAGTCAAGTATGTACCAGTTCGTCGACAAGACACTGTACAGAAGAAGACTCAACGGTGTGAAATTGAGGTGTATTCCCCGGGAAGATGGACAAAAGCTGTTGGCAGAGATACACAGAGGCATATGTGGTCACCACATTGGCGCGAGAGCACTTGTCGGCAAAGCGTTCCGGCAAGGATTCTTCTGGCCAACAGCCCTCTAGGATGCGACTGCACAAGTAACCAAGTGTGAAGCGTGCCAGTTCCATTCCAAGCAGATACACCAGCCAGCTCAAGCTCTCCAGATGATCCCTTTATCCTGGCCATTTTCGGTCTGGGGGCTCGACGTCCTCGGCCCCTTCCCCCGAGCTTTCGGGGGCTTTGAGTACTTGTACGTCGCAATCGACAAGTTCACAAAGTGGCCGGAAGTGGAACTAGTGAGGAAGGTGACCGCATAGTCAGCCGTCAAGTTCTTCAGATCGATTGTTTGCCGCTTCGGGATCCCTAACCGGATAATCACCGACAACGGCACCCAATTTACGAGCCACGCTTTCATGCAGTACGTCCAAGATCTCGGCATCAAGGTCTGCTTCGCTTCTGTTGCTCACCCAAGGAGCAACGGTCAAGCGGAGAGGTCGAACGCCGAGGTGCTGCGCGGGCTCAAGACCAGAACTTTCGACAGGCTGCACAAGTGCGGAAGAAACTGGATCGAGGAGCTACCGGTGGTTCTTCGGTCGATCAGAACGACGCCAAATCAAGCCACTGGACAGACACCCTTTGCTCTAGTCTATGGAGCAGAGGCAGTTACCCCCACGGAACTCGTATACGGGTCACCTCGAGTGCTCGCTTACGATGAGCTTGAGCAAGAGCGGCTGCGGCAAGATGACGCGCTGCTCCTTGAGGAAGATCGTCTCCAGGCTGCTGTGCGAGGTGCTCGCTACCAGCAAGCTCTGCGCCGCTACCATAGCCGCAGAGTCAGTGCCAGGAGTCTCGAGGAAGGCGACCTTGTTCTTCGGCGCGTTCAGTCAGCCAAGAATTCCAACAAGTTGACGCCGAAGTGGGAAGGCCCTTACCGGGTGAAACGAGTCACAAGGCTTGGCGCTGTCCGCCTTGAGACCGAAGATGGCATCCCAGTGAGCAACTCCTGGAACATCGAGCATCTTCGTAAGTTTTACCCGTAAGGCACGGTTGTCGGACCCCGTCCGGCAACCACCTTTCTGTACGAGTCTTGCCGCTGTTGCATGTAATCCTTTATACAGAGCCAGGCGCAGACCCTGAGCACCAGAGAATGAAGCGCTGCATACCCCGGGGGCTATAGCATGCATGCTAGGTTGAGTCTGAGTCCCGTCCTTGGTTAGGGTCGATAGTCCCTAACAGCGGCTAACCCCTAGCTTAGAGGTCGAGTGTCCGTCCCTTTGCTTTTCCTTCGTTCACAGGCCTCGCACGTCCTGGCCAGACCACCTGGAGACGAAAAGGAGAAGAAGGGCGCGCCGGCACCTAGGCCCCGGCAAGAACGCTGGGGGCTGTGAATGCTAAGATGTCACCCCCGGCAAGCGAGAGTTGCCGGGGGCTGCGATATCAGATAAGTTTTCCATCCCTATTCATGCATCCCCTTATGGACTTGGGAATGTGAAACCGCGTTTCTTCCCGTAAACTGCCGTGCTCCCCCAACTCTAGGCCCTGGAGCGCGTTCCCGGGGCCAAGTTTGGTCGTAGCCGTGACAGCAAAGTGATGAAATGAGGAGGCCGCACCCACCTCGTTCCCGCCTCCGTCAAAGGCGTGAGAACGGTCGAAGCGACGTGGGAAGGCGGCAGGGCCTGTTGCCGGGAATGTCTGTCCGAGGGATACTAAGGATTTGCTCCTTGGCGTGGGTCCGACCCGCGAGGCAAATAACCCGGCAAACATCCCCTTTTCATTAAAAAACATCCCATACAGGTACAGTCCATAGAGGATGAAAAACATGAAAGAGAGGATTACAAGTTTTAGATACAGCTAAGGCCCGAGGGCTTACAATTAAAAAGATAAGGTGCCCGTAATCCCTTTCCTGTCCCTCTCTTCAGGAGGTAGATCAAGGAGGCGAAAAGGGGAAAGGGGCGCCAAGGCGAGCTACAGGTGCCAGAAGACACCAAGAGAACATCCCGGGGGCCGGACGGTGATGGCGACGCCGGGAGAAGGGTGCGAAGGAGGGGCGGCAGGACGTCAGCGCGCTGTCGAGGGCACCACGCCCTCGTACTCCGACCTGACGGCCTTGTCGCCAGCCCTCTTCCCCTTCCGCGGCCTCCCTACGCCAGCCGCCCAAGGAGACGCCCCCGGGGAGTTCAAGAAGCCGGCGACGCGGATGGTGGGGTCGCCGGTGCCGCACAAGACGGCGCCCGACACCTAGTCGGAGCCGCCATCCTGCCGCCCGCCACCCTCACCATCACTGCCGCTCTCCTCCTCGTCACTCTCGCTCGAGGAGGAGCCTTCGGTATCGGAGGAGCTGTCCACGCAGCACTTCGCCCGGGTGCCGAAGCACCCGAAGACCTTAACGGAGAGGAGATCGCCCTCCACCAGCTTAAAATGGAGGGTGAGTCCCCCCGTCAAACTGTGGATGCGGGCGAACGTCTTCCACCCTCGATCGAGATACATCACACTAGGGGCTGGGAACACCACGCGGACTCGCGTGCCGCTGATCCCACAGCCCCTCATGTGTAATCTCATAGTTTCGGGCGGGTCCGACTCCATCGCGCTCGCGAACGGAGCAGGAAGCCGGAGGCGACGACGAGGCGCCCGGTGCAGCTTGACGAAGAACTCGCAAGGGTCGTCCCCTATATGGACCGCCGCGGGTAGAGGAGCCGCTGGCGCGGGCGAAGCTGGCGCGTCGCCCCGTCCACCTCTTCCCCGAGCGCCTCGACCTCGTCCTCGACCTCGTCCACGACCTCGCCCCCTCCGCCGGTCCCATAGGTGCCCGTGGATCAGAAACCCCGGCACCTCCCAACAAGCGCTATCGTTTAACGCCCCTAGCTAGGCATGATGATTTCAATGATGCTCACATAAAAGATAAGAATTGTAACATAAAGAGAGCATCATGAGGAATATGACTAGCACATTTAAGTCTAACCCACTTCCTATGCATAGGGATTTTGTGAGCAAACAACGTATGGGAACAATAATCAACTTGCATGGGAAAGCAAAACAAGCATAACTTCAAAACTTTAAGCACATAGAGAGGAAACTTGGTATTATTGCAATTCCTACAAGCATATGTTCCTCCCTCATAATAATTTTCAGTAGCATCATGAATGAATTAAACAATATAACTATCACATAAAGCATTATTTTCATGATCTACAAGCATAGAAATTTCATTACTCTCCACACAAGCAAAGTTCTTCTCATGAATAATAGTGGGAGCAAACTCAACAAAATAATTATCATGTGAGGCATAATCCAATTGAAAACTAAAATCATGATGACAAGTTTCATGGATATCATTATTCTTAATAGCATACAAGTCATCAGAATAATCATCATAGATAGCAACTTGTTCTCATAATCAATTGGAACCTCTTCCGGAATAGTGGATTCATCACAAAATAAAGTCATGACCTCTCCAAATCCACTTTCATCAATATAATCATCATAAATAGGAGGCATGCTTTCATCATAATAAATTAGCTCATCAAAACTTGGGGGACAAAAAATATCATCTTCATCAAACATAGCATCCCCAAGCTTGTGGCTTTGCATATCATTAGCATCATAGATATTCAAGGAATTCATACTAACAACATTGCAATCATGCTCATCATTCAAATATTTAGTGCCAAACATTCTAATGCATTCTTCTTCTAGCACTTGAGCACAATTTTCCTTTCCATCATACTCACGAAAGATATTAAAAAGATGAAGCGTATGAGACAAACTCAATTCCATTTTTTATAGTTTTCTTTTATAAACTAAACTAGTGATAAAACAAGAAACTAAAAGACTCGATTGCAAGATCTAAAGATATACCTTCAAGCGCTAACCTCCCCGGCAACGTTGCCAGAAAAGAGCTTGATGTCTACTACACAACCTTCTTCTTGTAGACGTTGTTGGGCCTCCAAGTGCAGAGGTTTGTAGGACAGTAGCAAATTTCCCTCAAGTGGATGACCTAAGGTTTATCAATCCGTAGGAGGCGTAGGATGAAGATGGTCTCTCTCAAGCAACCCTGCAACCAAATAACAAAGAGTCTCTTGTGTCCCCAACACACCCAATACAATGGTAAATTGTATAGGTGCACTAGTTCGGCGAAGAGATGGTGATACAAGTGGTATATGGATAGTAGATAAAGGTTTTTGTAATATGAAAATATAAAAACAGCAAGGTAACTAATGGTAAAAGTGAGCGTAAATGGTATTGCAATGCTTGGAAATAAGGCCTAGGGTTCATACTTTCGCATGTGCAAGTTCCCTCAACAATACTAACATAATTGGATCATAAAACTATCCCTCAACATGCAACAAAGAGTCACTCCAAAGTCACTAATAGCGGAGAACGAACGAAGAGATTATGGTAGGGTACGAAACCACCTCAAAGTTATTCTTTCCAATCAATCTGTTGGGCTATTCCTATAAGTGTCACAAACATCCCTAGAGTTCGTACTAGAATAACACCTTAAGACACAAATCAATCAAAACCCTAATGTCACCTAGATACTCCAATGTCACCTCAAGTATCCGTGGGTATGATTATACGATATGCATCACACAATCTCAGATTCATCTATTCAACCAACACAAAGGACCTCAAAGAGTGCCCCAAAGCTCTACCGGAGAATCACGACGAAAACGTGTGCCAACCCCTTTGCATAGGTTCATGGGCGGAACCCGCAAGTTGATCACCAAAACATACATCAAGTGAATCACGTGATATCCCATTGTCACCACAGATATCCACGGCAAGACATACATCAAGTGTTCTCAAATCTTTAAAGACTCAATCTGATAAGATTACTTCAAAGGGGAAACTCGATTCATTACAAGAGAGAAGAGGGGGAGGAGAAACATAAGATCCAACTATAATAGCAAAGCTCGCGATACATCAAGATCGTGCCCAATAAAGAACACGAGAGAGAGAGAGAGAGATCAAACACATAGCTACTGGTACATACCCTCAGCCCCAAGGGAGAACTACTCCCTCCTCATCATGGAGAGCGCCGGGATGATGAAGATGGCCACCGGAGAGGGATTGCCCCCTCCGGCAGGGTGTCAGAACGGGTCTAGATTGGTTTTTGGTGGCTACGGAGGCTTTTGGCGGCGGAACTCCCGATCTAATCTCCGTTCTGGAAGTTTTACGATACGTAGGTATATATGGGTGAAAGGAGTACGTCGGTGGACCGAAGGGAGGCCACGAGGCAGGGGGGCGCGCCCCAGGGGGGTGGGCGCGCCCCTACCCTCGTGAGCACCTCCTTCATCTTCTGACGTAGGGTCCAAGTCTATCATGTAGGTTTCCTTCCAAAAATAACTTCTCCAGTTGATTTCGTTCCTTTTCGACTCCGTTTGATATTCCTTTTCTTTGAAACACTGAAATAGGCATAAAACAGCAAATCTGGGCTGGGCCTCCGGATAATAGGTTAGTCCCAAAAGTAATATAAAAATGGATAATAAAGCCCAATATTGCCCAAAACAGTAGATAATATAGCATGGAGCAATCAAAAATTATAGATACGTTGGAGACGTATCAAGCATCCCCAAGCTTAATTCCTGCTCGTCCTCGAGTAGGTAAATGATAAAAAAGATAATTTTTGATGTGGAATGCTAGTTGGAATAATTCAATGTAATTCTTCCTACTTGTGATATGAATATTCAGATCCGAAAGATTCAAAACAAAAGTTCATTTTGACATAAAAATAATAATACTTCAAGCATACTAACAAAGCAATCATGTCTTCTCAAAATAACATGGCCAAAGAAAGTTATTCCTACAAAATCATATAGTCTGGCTATGCTCTATCTTCACCACACAAAATATTTAAATCATGCACAACCCCGATGAAAAGCCAAGCAATTGTTTCATACTTTTGATGTTCTCAAACTTTTTCAATCTTCACGCAATACATGAGCGTGAGCCATGGACATAGCACTATAGGTGGAATAGAATGGTGGTTGTGGAGAATACAAAAAGGAGAAGATAGTCTCACATCAACTAGGAGTATCAACGGGCTATGGAGATGCCCATCAATAGATATCAATGTGAGTGAGTAGGGATTGCCATGCAACGGATGAACTAGAGCTATAAATGTATGAAAGCTCAACAAAAGAAACTAGTGGGTTTGCATCCAACTCGCTTGCTCACGAAGACCTAGGGCATTTTGAGGAAGCCCATCATTGGAATATGCAAGCCAAGTTTTATAATGAAAGATTCCCACTAGTATATGAAAGTGACAATGTAGGAGACTCTCTATCATGAAGATCATGGTGCTACTTTGAAGCACAAGTGTGGTAAAAGGATAGTAACATTGCCCCTTCTCTCTTTTTCTCTCATTTTTTTATTTTTTTATTTGGGCCTTCTTCCCTTTTTTATGGCATCTTTTCTGCTTTTTTTATTTGGGCTTCTTTGGCCTCTTTTATTTATTTTCGTCTGGAGTCTCATCCCGACTTGTGGGGGAATCATAGTCTCCATCATTCTTTCCTCACTGGGACAATGCTCTAATAATGATGATCATCACACTTTTATTTACTTACAACTCAAGAATTACAACTCGATACTTAGAACAAGATATGACTCTATATGAATGCCTTCGGCGGTGTACCGAGATGTGCAATGACTCATGAGTGACATGTATGGAAGAATTATGAACGGTGGCTTTGCCACAAATACGATGTCAACTACATGATCATGCAAAGCAATATGACAATGATGAAGCGTGTCATAATAAACGGAACGATGGAAAGTTGCATGGCAATATATCTCGGAATGGCTATGGAAATGCCATAATAGGTAGGTATGGTGGCTGTTTTGAGGAAGGTATATGGTGGGTTTATGGTACCAACGAAAGTTGCGTGGTACTAGAGAGGCTAGCAATGGTGGAAGGGTGAGAGTGCGTATAATCCATGGACTCAACATTAGTCATAAAGAACTCACATACTTATTGCAAAAATCTATTAGTTAGTGAAACAAAGTACTACGCGCATGCTCCTAGGGGGATAGATTGGTAGGAAAAGACCATCGCTCGTCCCCAACCGCCACTCATAAGGAAAACAATCAATAAATAAATCATGCTCCGACTTCATCACATAACGGTTCACCATACGTGCATGCTACGGGAATCACAAACTACAACACAAGTATTTCTCAAATTCATAACCACTCAACTAGCATGAATCTAATATCACCATCTTCATATCTCAAAACAATTATCAAGTATCAAACTTCTCATAGTATTCAACACACTCATAAGAGAATTTTATTATTCTTGAATACCTAGCATATTAGGATTTTAAGCAAATTACCATGCTATTTAAGACTCTCAAAATAATCTAAGTGAAGCATGGGAGATCAATAGTTTAAATAAAACAAAACGACCACCGTGCTCTAAAAGATATATGTGAAGCACTAGAGCAAATGACAAACTACTCCGAAAGATATAAGTGAAGATCAATGAGTAGTCGAATAATTATGCAACTATGTGAAGACTCCCTGACATTTAATAATTTCAGATCTTGGTATTCTATTCAAACAGCAAGCAAATAAAAATAAAATGACATTCTAAGAATAGCAAACATCATGTGAAGAACCAAAAACTTAGGATCAACCGAAACTAACCGATAGTTGTTGAAGAAGAAAGGTGGGATGCCAACCGGGGCATCCCCAAGATTAGATGCTTGATACTTCTTGAAATATTATCTTGGGGTGCCTTGGGCATCCCCAATCTTGAGCTTTTGTGTCTCCTTAATTCCTCTCACATCACGGTCTCCCTAAATCTCAAAAGCTTCATTAACACAAAACTCAACAAGGACTCATGAGATAAGTTAGTATAAACCATTGCAAAAACCTTATGATACTCTACTGTAGAAAATCACTAAAATTATTATTCAACATTGCATACTAAAGGCCTCTGCATATTTAATAGTCCTATCCTCAAATAGAATCATTAAAGAAGCAAACATATGCAAACAATGCAAACATAACAGCAATCTGCCTAAACAGGACAGTCTGTAAAGAATGCAGCAACATCCATACTTCCCTAGATCCAAAAATTATGAAATAAAACTCCCACTGTAGTAAATTTATCATATCTTAATATGCAAAAGGTTTCAACATTTTATCACATTCTGACTTTTCTAGGGAATTATTGCAACAGCGGTAAACTTTCTGTTTTCAAACAGCAACATGTGGACTTCTAAAATAGGCATAGTAAAGGCTATCAATGCCAATTTTATTGAAATAAAAGATGCAAAACATTGTTCTAAATAACAGCAAGAAAATCCTAATAAAATAAATTGACGCTCCAAGCAAAACACATATCATGTGGTAAATAAAAATATAGCTCCAAGTAAAGTTACCGATGAACAAAGAAGAAAGAGGGGATGCCTTCCGGGGCATCCCCAAGCTTAGGCTCTTGGCTATACTTGAATATTACCTTGGGGTGCCTTGGGAATCCCCAAGATTAGGCTCTTTCCACTCCTTATTCCATAGTCCATCGAATCCTTACCCAAAACTTGAAAACTTCACAACACAAAACTTAACAGAAAACTCGTAAGCTCCGTTAGTATAAGAAAATAAATCACCACTTCAAGGTACTGTAATTAACTCATTATTTATTTATATTGGTGTAATATTTACTGTATTCCAACTTATCTATGGTTCATACCCTCTGATACTACTCATAGATTCATCAAAATAAGCAAACAACACATCGAAAACAGAATCTGTCAAAAACTGAACAGTCTGTAGTAATCTGGATCAAATGTATACTTATGGAACTCATAAAATTCTCAAGTAAATTGCTGGACCTGAGGAATTTATCTATTAATAATCTGCAAAAAGAATTAACTAAATAGTACTCACCAAATAAAAATGGCAGCAATTCTCGTGAGCGCTAAAGTTTCTGTTTTTTACAGCATGCTCAACAAGACTTACCCCAAGTCTTCCCAAAGGTTCTACTTGGCACAAACACTAATTAAAAGAATAAAACCACATCTAAAAAGAGGCTAGATGAATTATTTATTACTAAACAGGAACAAAAAGCAAGGAACTAAAATAAAATTGGGTTGCCTCCCAACAAGCGCTATCGTTTAACGCCCCTAGCTAGGCATGATGATTTCAATGATGCTCACATAAAAGATAAGAATTGTAACATAAAGAGAGCATCATGAGGAATATGACTAGCACATTTAAGTCTAACCCACTTCCTATGCATAGGGATTTTGTGAGCACACAACGTATGGGAACAATAATCAACTTGCATAGGAAAGCAAAACAAGCATAACTTCAAAACTTTAAGCACATAGAGAGGAAACTTGGTATTATTGCAATTCCTACAAGCATATGTTCCTCCCTCATAATAATTTTCAGTAGCATCATGAATGAATTAAACAATATAACTATCACATAAAGCATTATTTTCATGATCTACAAGCATAGAAATTTCATTACTCTCCACACAAGCAAATTCCTAGTCGGAGCCGCCATCCTGCCGCCCGCCACCCTCACCATCACTGCCGCTCTCCTCCTCGTCACTCTCGCTCGAGGAGGAGCCTTCGGTATCGGAGGAGCTGTCCACGCAGCACTTCGCCCGGGTGCCGAAGCACCCGAAGACCTTAACGGAGAGGAGATCGCCCTCCACCAGCTTAAAATGGAGGGTGAGTCCCCCCGTCAAACTGTGGATGCGGGCGAACGTCTTCCACCCTCGATCGAGATACATCACACTAGGGGCTGGGAACACCACGCGGACTCGCGTGCCGCTGATCCCACAGCCCCTCATGTGTAATCTCATAGTTTCGGGCGGGTCCGACTCCATCGCGCTCGCGAACGGAGCAGGAAGCCGGAGGCGACGACGAGGCGCCCGGTGCAGCTTGACGAAGAACTCGCAAGGGTCGTCCCCTATATGGACCGCCGCGGGTAGAGGAGCCGCTGGCGCGGGCGAAGCTGGCGCGTCGCCCCGTCCACCTCTTCCCCGAGCGCCTCGACCTCGTCCTCGACCTCGTCCACGACCTCGCCCCCTCCGCCGGTCCCATAGGTGCCCGTGGATCAGAAACCCCGGCACCTCCCAACAAGCGCTATCGTTTAACGCCCCTAGCTAGGCATGATGATTTCAATGATGCTCACATAAAAGATAAGAATTGTAACATAAAGAGAGCATCATGAGGAATATGACTAGCACATTTAAGTCTAACCCACTTCCTATGCATAGGGATTTTGTGAGCAAACAACGTATGGGAACAATAATCAACTTGCATGGGAAAGCAAAACAAGCATAACTTCAAAACTTTAAGCACATAGAGAGGAAACTTGGTATTATTGCAATTCCTACAAGCATATGTTCCTCCCTCATAATAATTTTCAGTAGCATCATGAATGAATTAAACAATATAACTATCACATAAAGCATTATTTTCATGATCTACAAGCATAGAAATTTCATTACTCTCCACACAAGCAAAGTTCTTCTCATGAATAATAGTGGGAGCAAACTCAACAAAATAATTATCATGTGAGGCATAATCCAATTGAAAACTAAAATCATGATGACAAGTTTCATGGATATCATTATTCTTAATAGCATACAAGTCATCAGAATAATCATCATAGATAGCAACTTGTTCTCATAATCAATTGGAACCTCTTCCGGAATAGTGGATTCATCACAAAATAAAGTCATGACCTCTCCAAATCCACTTTCATCAATATAATCATCATAAATAGGAGGCATGCTTTCATCATAATAAATTAGCTCATCAAAACTTGGGGGACAAAAAATATCATCTTCATCAAACATAGCATCCCCAAGCTTGTGGCTTTGCATATCATTAGCATCATAGATATTCAAGGAATTCATACTAACAACATTGCAATCATGCTCATCATTCAAATATTTAGTGCCAAACATTCTAATGCATTCTTCTTCTAGCACTTGAGCACAATTTTCCTTTCCATCATACTCACGAAAGATATTAAAAAGATGAAGCGTATGAGACAAACTCAATTCCATTTTTTATAGTTTTCTTTTATAAACTAAACTAGTGATAAAACAAGAAACTAAAAGACTCGATTGCAAGACCTAAAGATATACCTTCAAGCGCTAACCTCCCCGGCAACGTTGCCAGAAAAGAGCTTGATGTCTACTACACAACCTTCTTCTTGTAGACGTTGTTGGGCCTCCAAGTGCAGAGGTTTGTAGGACAGTAGCAAATTTCCCTCAAGTGGATGACCTAAGGTTTATCAATCCGTAGGAGGCGTAGGATGAAGATGGTCTCTCTCAAGCAACCCTGCAACCAAATAACAAAGAGTCTCTTGTGTCCCCAACACACCCAATACAATGGTAAATTGTATAGGTGCACTAGTTCGGCGAAGAGATGGTAATACAAGTGGTATATGGATAGTAGATAAAGGTTTTTGTAATCTGAAAATATAAAAACAGAACGGTAACTAATGGTAAAAGTGAGCGTAAACGGTATTGCAATGCTTGGAAATAAGGCCTAGGGTTCATACTTTTGCTAGTGCAAGTTCCCTCAACAATACTAACATAATTGGATCATAAAACTATCCCTCAACATGCAACAAAGAGTCACTCCAAAGTCACTAATAGCGGAGAACGAATGAAGAGATTATGGTAGGGTACGAAACCACCTCAAAGTTATTCTTTCCAATCAATCTGTTGGGCTATTCCTATAAGTGTCACAAACAGCCCTAGAGTTCGTACTAGAATAACACCTTAAGACACAAATCAATCAAAACCCTAATGTCACCTAGATACTCCAATGTCACCTCAAGTATCCGTGGGTATGATTATACGATATGCATCACACAATCTCAGATTCATCTATTCAACCAACACAAAGGACCTCAAAGAGTGCCCCAAAGCTCTACCGGAGAATCACGACGAAAACGTGTGCCAACCCCTTTGCATAGGTTCATGGGCGGAACCCGCAAGTTGATCACCAAAACATACATCAAGTGAATCACGTGATATCCCATTGTCACCACAGATATCCACGACAAGACATACATCAAGTGTTCTCAAATCTTTAAAGACTCAATCTGATAAGATTACTTCAAAGGGGAAACTCGATTCATTACAAGAGAGAAGAGGGGGAGGAGAAACATAAGATCCAACTATAATAGCAAAGCTCGCGATACATCAAGATCATGCCAAATCAAGAACACGAGAGAGAGGGAGAGAGGGAGAGAGAGAGATCAAACACATAGCTACTGGTACATACCCTCAGCCCCGAGGGAGAACTACTCCCTCCTCGTCATGGAGAGCACCGGGATGATGAAGATGGCCACTGAAGAGGGATTGCCCCCTCCGGCAGGTGGCCGGAACGGGTCTAAATTGGTTTTTCGTGGCTACGGAGGCTTCTGGCGGCGGAACTCCCGATCTAATCTCTGTTCTGGAAGTTTTACGATACGTAGGTATATATGGGTGAAAGGAGTACATCGGTGGACCGAAGGGGGGGCCACAAGGTAGGGGGCGCGCCCCAGGGGGGTGGGCGTGCCCCTACCCTCGTGAGCACCTCCTTCATCTTCTGACGTAGGGTCCAAGTCTATCCGGTGGGTTTCCTTCCAAAAATAACTTCTCCAGTTGATTTCGTTCCGTTTCGACTCCGTTTGATATTCCTTTTCTTCGAAACACTAAAATAGGCATAAAACAGCAAATCTGGGCTGGGCGTCCGGATAATAGGTTAGTCCCAAAAGTAATATAAAAGTGGATAATAAAGCCCAATATTGCCCAAAACAGTAGATAATATAGCATGGAGCAATCAAAAATTATAGATACGTTGGAGACGTATCATATAGATTGGAAAATAAAGATTGCAAAATAGAAATAGAAAATTGATAGGAAAATAATATGATGGAAAATAGACCAGGGGCCATAGGTTTCACTAGTGGCTTCTCTCAAGATAGCAAATTCTATGGTGGGTGAACGAATTACTGTCGAGCAATTGATAGAAAAGCGCATAGTTATGAGAATATCTAGGCATGATCATGCATATAGGCATCATGTCCGCGACAGGTAGACTGAAACGATTTTGCATCTACTACTATTACTCCACACATCGACCGCTATCCAGCATGCATCTAGAGTATTAAGTTCATAAGAACAGAGTAACGCATTAGGCCAGATGACATGATGTAGAGGGATAAACTCAAGCAATATGACATAAACCCCATCTTTTTATCCTCGATGGCAACAATACGATACGTGCATTGCTGCCCCTACTGTCACTGGGAAAGGACACCGCAAGATTGAACCCAAAGCTAAGCACTTCTCCCATTGCAAGAAAGATCAATCTAGTAGGCCAAACCAAACTGATAATTCGAAGAGACTTGCAATGATATTTAAATCATGCATAAGAGATTTCAGAGAAGAATCAAATATTGTTCATAGATAATCTTGATCATAAACCCACAATTCATTGGATCTCGACAAACACACCGCAAAAAGAATTACATCGAATAGATCTCCAAGAGAATCGAGGAGAACTTTGTATTGAGATCCAAAGAGAGAGAAGAAGTCATCTAGCTAATAACTATGGACCCGAAGGTCTGTGGTAAACTACTCACACATTATCGGAGAGGCTATGGTGTTGATGTAGAAGCCCTCCGTGATTGATTCCCCCTCCGGCGGAGCGCCGGAAAAGGCCCCAAGATGGGATATCACGGGTATAGAAGGTTGCGGCGGTGGAAATAGGGTTTCTTGGTGCTCCTAGATGTTTTCGGGGTATATGGGTATATATAGGAGGAAGAAGCACGTCGGTGGAGCTACGAGCGGCCCACGAGGGTGGGGGTGCGTCTGCCCCCCTGGGTGCGCCCCCTACCTCGTGGCCTCCTTGCTTCTTTCTTGATGGCCACTCCAAGTCTCCTGGATCATGTTTGTTCCAAAAATAACTCTCCCGAAGGTTTCATTCTATTTGGATTCCGTTTGACATTCCTTTTCTATGAAACACTAAAATAGGTGAAAACAGCAATTTGCACTGAGCCTTTGGTTAGTAGGTTAGTCCCAAAAATAATATAAAAAGGTATATTAAAGCCCATTAAACATCCAAAATAGATAATATAATAGCATGGAACAATCAAAAATTATAGATACGTTGGAGACGTATCAATCATCCCCAAGCTTAATTCCTGCTCGTCCTCGAGTAGGTAATTGATAAAAACGGAATTTTTGATGTGGAATGCTACCTAGCATAATTCTCAATGTAATTTTATTTATTGTGGCATGAATGTTCAGATCTGAAAGATTCAGGACAAAAGTTTAATATTGACATAAAAATGATAATACTTCAAGCATACTAGAAAAGCAATCATGTCTTCTCAAAATAACATGGCCAAAGAAAGTTATCCCTACAAAATCATATAGTCTGGCTATGCTCCATCCTCACCATACAAAGTATTTAAATCATGCACAACCCCGATGACAAACCAAGCAATTTTTTCATACTTTTGATGTTCTCAAACTTTTTCAATCTTCATGCAATACATGAGCGTGAGCCATGGATATAGCACTATAGGTGGAATAGAATGGTGGTTGTGGAGAAGACAAAAAGGAGAAGATAGCCTCACATCAACTAGGCGTATCAACGGGCTATGGAGATGCCCGTTAATAGATATCAATGTGAGTGAGTAGGGATTGCCATGCAACGGATGCACTAGAGAGATAAGTGTACGAAAGCTCAACAAAAGAAACTAAGTGGGTGTGCATCCAACTTGCTTCCTCACGAAGACCTAGGGCATTTTGAGGAAGCCCATCATTGGAATATACAAGCCAAGTTCTATAATGTAAAATTCCCACTAGTATATGAAAGTGACAACATAGGAGACTCTCTATCATGAAGATCATGGTGCTACTTTGAAGCACAAGTGTGGTAAAAGGATAGTAACATTGTCCCTTCTCTCTTTTTCTTTCATTTTTTCCTTTTTTGGGCCTTCTCTTTTTTTATGCCCTTTCTTTTCTTCTTCTTTTTTCGTCCAGAGTCTCATCCCGACTTGTGGGGGAATCATAGTCTCCATCATCCTTTCCTCACTTGGGACAATTCTCTAATAATGATGATCATCACACTTTTATTTACTTACAACTCAATACTTAGAACAAAATATGACTCTGTGAATGCCTCCGGTGGTGTACCGAGATGTGCAATGAATCAAGAGTGACATGTATGAAAGAATTATGAATGGTGGCTTTCCACAAATACAATGTCAACTACATGATCATGCAAAGCAACATGACAATGATGAAGCATGTCATATCAAACGGAACGGTGGTAAGTTGCATGGTAATATATCTCGGAATGGCTATGGAAATGCCATAATAGGTAGATATGGTGGCTGTTTTGAGGAAGGTATATGGTGGATTTATGGTACCGGCGAAAGTTGCGCGGTACTAGAGAGGCTAGCAATGGTGGAAGGGTGAGAGTGCGTATAATCCATGGACTCAACATTAGTCATAAAGAACTCACATACTTATTGCAAAAAAAATTATTAGTTATCGAAACAAAGTACTACACGCATGCTCCTAGGGGGACAGATTGGTAGGAAAAGACCATCGCTCGTCCCCGACCGCCACTCATAAGGAAGACAATCAAAAAATAAATCATGCTCCGACTTCATCACATGATGGTTCACCATACGTGCATGCTACGGCAATCACAAACTTTAGAACAAGTATTTCTCAAATTCACAACTACTCAACTAGCATGACTCTAATATCAGCATCTTCATATCTCAAAACAATTATCAAGTATCAAACTTCTCATAGTATTCAATGCACTTTTTATGATAGTTTTTATTATACCCATCTTGGATGCCTACCATATTAGGACTAATTTATAGCCAAAGAAAATTACCATGCTACTCTAAAAGACTATCAAAATGATATAAATGAAGCATGAGGTATCAATAATTTCTATAAAATAAAACCACCACCGTGCTCTTGAAGATATAAGTGAAGCACTAGAGCAAATTTATCTAGCTCAAAAGATATAAGTGAAGCACATAGAGTATTCTAATAAATTCTAATTCATGTGTGTCTCTCCAAAAGGTGTGTACAGCAAGGATGATTGTGATAAACTAAAAGGCAAAGACTCAAATCATACAATACGCTCCAAGCAAAACACATATCATGCGGTGAATAAAAATATAGCCTCAAGTAAAGCTACCGATGGACGAAGACGAAAGAGGGGATGCCTTCGGGGGCATCCCCAAGCTTAGGCTTTTGGTTTTCCATGAATTTTTCCTTGGGGTGCCTTGGGCATACCCAAGATTAGGCTCTTTCCACTCCTTGTTCCAAAATCCATCAAATCTTTACCCAAAACTTGAAAACTTCACAACACAAAACTCAACAGAAAATCACATGAGCTCCGTTAGTATAAGAAAACAAACCACCACTTTAAGGTACTGTAATGAACTCATTCTTTATTTATATTGGTGTTAAACCTACTATATTCCAACTTCTCTATGGTTCATACCCCCCGATACTAGCCATAGATTCATCAAAATAAGCAAACAACATACGAAAAACAGAATCTGTCAAAAACAGAACAGTCTGTATTAATCTGTAGGTTTCGAATACTTATGTAACCCCAAAAATTATGAAATAAATTGTTGGACATGAGGAATTTGTCTACTAATCATATGAAAAATAATCAATCTAATCGCACTCTCCAGTAAAAAATGGCAGCAAATCTCGTGAGCGGTAAGGTTTCTGTTTTTTACAGCAGGATCGCAAAGACTTCCCCCAAGTATTCCCAAAGGTTCTACTTGGCACAAACATGAATTAAAAGCATAAAAACACATCTAAACAGAAGCTAGATGAATTATTTATTACTAAACAGGAACAAAAACAAGAAACAAAAATAAAATTGGGTTGTCTCCCAACAAGCGCTATCGTTTAATGCCCCTAGCTAGGCATAAAAACAAGAATAGATCTAGGTATTGTCATCTTTGGTATGCAATCCATAAGTGGATCTCATAATAGATTCATAAGGTAATGTAATTTTATTTCTAGGAAAGTGTTCCATGCCTTTCCTTAACGGAAATTGGAATCTAATGTTTCGTTCTTTCATATCAATAATTGCACCAATCGTTCTAAGGAAAGGTCTACCAAGAATAATAGGACATGCAAGATTGCAATCTATATCAGGAACAATGAAATCTACGGGCACATAATTCCTATTTTCAAAAATAAGAACATCATTAATCCTTCCCATAGGTTTCTTAATAGTGGAATCCGCAAGATGCAAATTTAATGAACAATCATCAAATTCATGGAATCCTAACACATCACACAAAGTTTTTGGAATCGTGGAAACACTAGCACCCAAATCACATGAAGCATAGCATTCATGATCTTTAATTTTAATTTTAATAGTAGGCTCCCACTCATCATGAAGTTTTCTAGGGATAGAAACTTCTAATTCAAGCTTTTCTTCATAAGATTGCATTAAAGCATCAATGATGTGTTTGGTAAAAGCTTTATTTTGACTATAAGCATGAGGAGAATTTAGCACGGATTGCAACAAGGAAATACAATCTATCAAAGAGCAATTATCATAATTAAATCCCTTGAAATCCAAAATAGTGGGTTCATTTATATGTAAAGTTTTGACCTCTTCAATCCCACTTATACCAATTTTTGCATCAAGATCTAAAAACTCTGAATCATTGGGACGCCTTTTAACTAAATTTGACTCATTTCCAGTCCCATAATTATCAAGATTCATATTCCAAAACAAAGATCTAATAGGAGACACATCAATCACTTTTAGATATTCATCCTTATTATCGTGAAAACTAGAAGAACACGCTTTCATAAAGCAATCTTTTTTAGCACGCATCCTAGCGGTTCTTTCCTTGCACTCATCAATGGAAATTCTCATGGCTTTGAGAGACTCATTGATATCATGCTTAGGTGTAATAGATCTAAGTTTCAAAGAATCAACATCAAGAGAAAATTCTATCCACGTCCCTAGCCAACTCATCAATCTTAGGCAATTTTTCTTCAAGCAAAGCATTGAAATTCTTTTGCGAAATCATAAGTTCTTTAACACTAGTCCCAAAATCAGAGGGCACCTTATCAAAATTTCCATAAGAGTTGTTGTAGGAATTACCATAATTATTAGAGGAATTACTAGGAAACGTTCTATGATTAAAGTTTCCTCTATACGCGTTGTTACCAAAATTGTTCCTACCAACAAAATTCACATCCATAGATTCATTATTATTCTCAATCAAAGTAGACAAAGGCATATCATTAGGATCATAAGAAACACTCTTATTAGCAAACAATTTCATAAGTTCATCCATCTTTCCACTCAAAACATTAATTTCTTCTATAGCATTAACCTTTTTACTAGTAGATCTTTCGGTGTGCCATTGAGAATAATTAACCATAATATTATCTAGGAGTTTAGTAGCTTCTCCTAAAGTGATTTCCATAAAAGTGCCTCCCGCGGCCGAATCTAAAATATTTCTAGAAGCAAAATTCAATCCAGCATAAAAGTTTTGTATGATCATCCATAAATTTAATACATGAGTAGGGAAATTACGTATCATTAATTTCATCCTCTCCCAAGCTTGTGCAACATGATCATGATCAAGTTGTTTAAAATTCATAATATCGTTTCTAAGAGAGATGATCTTAGCGGGAGGAAAATACTTAGAGATAAAAGCATCTTTGCACTTATTCCATGAATCAATACTATTTTTAGGCAAAGACGAAAACCAAGTTTTAGCACGATCTCTAAGCGAAAACGGAAATAACTTCAATTTAACAATACCATTATCCACATCTTCCTTCTTTTGCATATCACACAAATCAACAACATTGTTTAGATGGGTAGCGACATCTTCACTAGGAAGGCCAGAAAACGGATCTTTCATGACAAGATTCAGCAAAGCAGTATTAATTTCACAAGATCCAGCATCGGTAAGAGGAGCAATTGGAGTGCTAATAAAATCATTATTGTTGGTATTAGAGAAGTCACACAATTTAGTATTATCTTGAGCCATCATGACAAACAATCAATCCAACACACAAGCAAACAAAAAGCAAGCAAAAAGAGGCGGCCGGAAAAGAGGGCGAATAAAACGGCAAGGGTAAAGTGGGGGAGAGGAAAACGAGTGGCAAATGGCAAAATAATGTAATGCAAGGGATAAGAGTTTGTGATGGGTACTTGGTATCGGTGCCAGAAATCCGCACATTGGTGGGAGATCAAAGATTGAATTGACTTGGTGTAAACCTCCCCGGCAACGGTGCTAGAAATCCTTCTTGCTACCTCTTGAGCTTGCGTTGGTTTTCCCCTTAAGAGGAAAGGGTGATGTAGCATAGTAGCGTAAGTATTTCCCTCAGTTTTGAGAACCAAGGTATCAATCCAGTAGGAGGTAACAAACAAGCCCCCTAGTACCTGCACAAACAAACAAGAACCTCGCAACCAACGCGATAAAGGGGTTGCCAATCCCTTCACGGTCACTTATGAAAGTGAGATCTGATAGAGATAATAAGATAAATATTTTTGGTATTTTTGTTGTATAGATTGGAAAATAAAGATTGCAAAATAGAAATAGCAAATTGATAGGAAAATAAGATGATGGAAAATAGACCCGGGGGCCATAGGTTTCACTAGTGGCTTCTCTCAAGATAGCAAATTCTACGGTGGGTGAATGAATTACTGTCGAGCAATTGATAGAAAAGAGCATAGTTATGAGAATATCTAGGCATGATCATGTATATAGGCATCACGTCCGCGGCAAGTAGACCGAAACGATTCTGCATCTACTACTATTACTCCACACATCCACCGCTATCCAACATGCATCTAGAGTATTAAGTTCATAAGAACATAGTAACGCATTAGGCCAGATGACATGATGTAGAGGGATAAACTCAAGCAATATGACATAAACCCCATCTTTTTATCCTCGATGGCAACAATACAATACGTGCCTTGCTGCCCCTGCTGTCACTGGGAAAGGACACCGCAAGATTGAACCCGAAGCTAAGCACTTCTCCCATTGCAAGAAAGATCAATCTAGTAGGCCAAACCAAACTGATAATTTGAATAGACTTGCAAAGATATTTAAATCATGCATAAGAGATTTCAGAGAAGAATCAAATATTGTTCATAGATAATCTTGATCATAAACCCACAATTCATCGGATCTCGACAAACACACCGCAAAAATAATTACATCGAATAGATCTCCAAGAGAATCGAGGAGAACTTTGTATTGAGATCCAAAGAGAGAGAAGAAGCCAACTAGCTAATAACTATGGACCCGAAGGTATGTGGTAAACTACTCACACATCATTGGAGAGGATATGGTGTTGATGTAGAAGCCCTCCGTGATCGATTCCCCCTCCGGCGGAGCGCTGGAAAAGGCCCCAAGATGGGATCTCATGGGTACAAAAGGTTGCGGCGGTGGAAATAGGGTTCCGTGGTGCTCCTGGATGTTTTCAGGGTATATGGGTATATATAGGAGGAAGAAGTACGTCGGTGGAGCTGTGAGGGGCCCACGAGGGTGGGGGGCGCGCCTGCTGCCCGGGCGTGCCCCCTGCCTCGTGGCCTCCTCGCTTCTTTCTTGACAGCCACTCCAAGTCTCGCGGATCATGCTTGTTCCAAAAATAACTCTCGCAAAGGTTTCATTCTGTTTGATATTCCTTTTCTGTGAAACACTGAAATAGGCAAAAAAACAGCAATTTGCATTGGGCCTTTGGTAGGTTAGTCCCAAAAATAATATAAAAAGGTATATTAAATCCCATTAAACATCCAAAACAGATAATATAATAACATGGAACAATCAAAAATTATAGATATGTTGGATACGTATCACTAACCTATTGACATAGTGCCAAGTGTCAGTTGCTATTTTCTGCTTGTTTTTTACATCACAGGAAATCAATACCAAATGGAGTCCAAATGAAATGAAACTTTATAGAGATTTTTTATGGACCAGAAGAAACCCAATGGGCCAAGGCAGTGCCTGGGGGTGCTCTGAGGGGAGCACAAGCCACCAGGGCGTGACAAGAGGCCCAGGCGCGCCCTAGTGCGTTGTGCCCACCTCGGGTGCCCCCCGAACCGCCTCTTTGCTCTATAAATACCCCAATATTTCAGAAACCCTAGGGGAGTCGACAAAAATCAATTCCAGCCGCCGCAAAGTCCAGAACCACCAGATCCAATGTAGACACCATCACGGAGGGGTTCACCACTTCCATTGGTGCCTCTCCGATGATGTGTGAGTAGTTCCTTGTAGACCTTCGGGTCCGTAGTTAGTATCTAGATGGCTTCCTCTCTCTCGTTTGATTCTCAATATAATGGTCTCTTGGAGATCCATATGATGTAACCCTTTTTGTGGTGTGTTTGTTGGGATCGGATGAACTTTGAGTTTATGATCAGATCTATCTTTTTATATCCGTGAAAGTTATTTGAGTTTCTTTGATCTCTTATATGCATGATTGCTTATAGCCTCATATTTCTTCTCCGATATTTGGGGTTTTTTTTGGCTAACTTGATCTATTTATCTTGCAATGGGAAGAGGTGCTTTGCAGTGGGTTCAATCTTATGGTGCTTGATCCCAGTGACAGAAGGGGAACCGACACATATGTATCGTTGCTACTAAGGATAAAATGATGGGGTCTATCTCTACATAGATAGATCTTGTCTACATCATGTCATCGTTCTTATTGCATTACTCCGTTTCTCCATGAACTTAATACACTAGATGCATGCTGGATAGCGGTCAATGTGTGGAGTAATAGTAGTAGATGCAGGCAGGAGTCGCTCTACTAATATTGGACGTGATGCCTATATAATGATCATTGCCTGGATATCATCATGATTATCAAAAGTTCTATCAATTGCCCAATAGTAATTCGTTTACCCACCGTTTGCTATTTTTCTCGAGAGAAGCCACTAGTGAAACCTACGGCCCGCGGGTCTCTTTCTCATATTATTTGCCTTTGCGATATATTTTCCTTTGCTGTTATTTTAAGATCTACTAAACCAAAAATACAAAAATAACTTGCTGCAATTTATTCTTATTTATTTTATTTGGCGTTCGATCTATCAATCTACTACAATTTATTCACGTTCGCTTGCCAATTTTTGGCGTCGTTACCTGAAAGGGATTGACAACCCCTTTAACACGTTTGGTTGCGAGTATTTTTTATTTGTGTGCAGGTGTTGTTTACGTAGTTTTGCTTGGTTCTCCTACTGGTTCGATAACCTTGGTCTCATCACTAAGGGAAATACCTACCGTCACTGTGCTGCATCATCCCTTCCTCTTTGGGGAAATACCGACGTAGTCTAGCAGACATCATTAAGCATGCTTGGCTCGGTTAACTGTCTGATCTTCTATTAGGAGTATGTTATATTGTGCAATGTAGTGCTCAGTTAACATTTGGTTCATTTGTTGTGGTGTTTAGTTAACTGTTTGGTTCAATTCTATAATGCGATGTTCAATTGTTGTGGGTGCATTCTGTTATTGTATACAATGTGAGGAATAAATTGAATTTGGCTATACTAAATACATGAGAAACAAATACAATTGCTATATTTCCAAGTTGTTAAGCATGCTTGGTTTGGTTAACTGTCTGATCTTCTATTAGGAGTATGTTATATTGTGCAATGTGGTGCTCAGTTAATATTTTGTTCATTTGTTGTGATGTTCAGTTAACTGCTTGGTTGAATTCTGCAATGCGATGTCTAATTGTCATGGGTAGAATTTTGTATTGTTGTGCATGCGAGGAATAAATCGAATTTGGCTGCACTTAATACATGAGAAACATATACAAGTGCTATATTTCCTATTTCTTAATCATGGTTGGTTTGGATAAATAGGTTTTACATGTGGCTTGAATTAATCTGATGAATCTGCAATGTGCTTATTTTTCATCAATATATTTTAATGATAGCATGCGAACCCTTACTTAACCTGATGACTAACTACCTTATATGTGTTGCAGGGAAACAATGGGAAGCACCAAGGTTTACAATCGAGGTTAGCATGTGCATGGTCCGTTGTCTAATAGCACATTATTGTGCAATTGCAGAAACCATTCTAATATTTAGGTTTTTAACAATTTGATCCATGAATATAAATCAAGTCAAGAAACTCAGAAAGATTGTTAGGATAAAGAAATTAGCGACAAAAAACAACAAGATCTTTGTCTGCACAATGAAGAAGACATCAGATAACTACAAGATGGTACTAACTATTATACCTTGCCTTTTTATTTCTTTGCCCCATTTCCAATATAGAGAAGATATTTATGCACATCCTTGTTTTCAGGCCTTTCCAAAGAAGTTCACTGATGATTACCTCTCAAACCACCTCTATGGCCAAGAGGCAAGGAAGGATTTGATACAACACACACGGTTCAATATTGAAGTGTTCCTGAAGAGGACGAAGGATGGATGGTCAATCATCCACATGCAGTGCCTAAAGTTGCAAAGACCTTCAACATCAATGAAGGCTCAATATTCGCATTCCGCTTCAGCAGTTTTCCAGATGAGATGCATCTGTCTATGTACCGTCTATGATGCTAATTTCGAAAGGTTCTAGATGTTGCACGTGAAACTTGGTGCTTGTGTAGTTGTGTAATGGGGTAGCTGAGTGCTGAAGCTATATCATGTTGTACTCTGATGTATTTCAATTATGGAATCCTTCTTCCTTAATATGGAAATTAAATATATTGTGTGCTTAATATGAATGTCAATTCGATTAATACATGAATTATTAATAATAGGGCAATTAGCCTGCTAATTGGGTTTTCTATTGCAAATGGTTATTCAGAAAACACCATGGGCGATGACCTCGGGCAACGCACACAGTTTCTAAGAATAAACCGTGTTGGATAAATGAACAATCACACACGGCATTCTCTTGAAAACTGTTTGTGTTAGGCCACCTTGCGCAAACGTTTACCACAGAAAAATTGTGTGTGATGGACAGCCTTTGCCACACAATTTCTTCTATGCACCGTGTGTGATGCATTCAATAACGCAAACGATAAAATTGTTAATATCGTGTGCAATGGCAATGCTATCACAAACGATTTAACGGGGAAAATTCTGTGTGATGTACCTGCGAACGGAAACGTTTTCCTTGGAGCGACTGTGTGGGATATATATACGAATGGAAACGTTTAGCGGGGACTGAATGTGTGGGATGTACTTACGACCGAAAACGATTTCGCCTATATAATTTTATTTTTTAGCACTACTATACATATAACCGTATTTGATCGCTCGCCGGTCGCGCACGACCTCATTTTGCCGAGCGTGTGTGCGAGGAGGGCATATCCCCAACGGTTTCTGGGTCATGTGGGAAGGACCCCCCTATCGCCCATGTTAGGGAACGTAGTAATAATTCAAAATTTTCTTACGTGTCACCATGATCAATCTAGGAGATGCTAGCAATGAGAGAGAAGGAGTGCATCTTCATACCCTTGAAGATCGCTAAGCGGAAGCGTTACAAGAACGCGGTTGATGGAGTCGTACTCGCGGCGATTCAAATCGCGGAAGATCCGATCCAAGCACCGAATGGACAACGCCTCTGCGTTCAACACATGTACAGCCCGGGGACGTCTCCTCCTTCTTGATCCAGCAAGGGGAGAGGAGAAGTTGAGGGAGAACTCTGGCAGCACGATGGCGTGGTGGCGGTGGAGCTCATGGTTCTCCGGCCGAGCTTTGCTAAGCACTACGGAGGAGGAAGAGGTGTTGGAGGAGGGAGGGGTTGCACTAGGGAAGGGGTGCGGCTGCCCTCTCTCTCCCTCACTGTATATAGGGGGAAGGGGGAGGAGGAGGCGCCCTAGGGTTTCCCTAGTGGAGGGGCAGCGGCCATAGGGGAAACCCTGTTGGGGAACGTAGTCATTTCAAAAACATTCCTACGCACACGCAAGATCATGGTGATGCATAGCAACGAGAGGGGAGAGTTGTCCACGTACCCTCGTAGACCGTTAAGCGGAAGCGTTATGACAACGCGATTGATGTATTCGTCCGTCTTCACGATCGAACGATCCTCAGTACCGAACGTACGGCACCTCCTCGTTCAGCACACGTTCAGCTCGATGACGTCCCGCAAACTCATGATCCAGTAGAGCTCGACGGAGAGTTTCGTCAGCACGACGGCGTGGTGACGATGTTGATGAAGCTACCGTCGGAGGGCTTCGCCTAAGCACCGCTACAGTATGACCGAGGTGGATTATGGTGGAGGGGGGCACCGCACACAGTTGGGAGAGATCAATGATCAACTTTTGTCTTTGGGGTGCCCCCTGCCCCCGTATATAAAGGAGCTAGGGGGGACGCGGCCGGCCAGGAGGAGGGCGTGCCAAGGGGGGGGAGTCCTACTCTCACCGGGAGTAGGACTCCTTCTTTCCTAGTAGGAGTAGGAGAAGGGGAAAGGGAAGGAGAGAGGAGGAAGGAAAGGGGGGCGCCGCCCCCCCCCTCCTTGTCCAATTCGGACTAGAGGAGGAGGGGGTGCGCAGCCTGCCCTGGCCGCCCCTCCTCTTCTCCACTAAGGCCCAATAGGCCCATTACATCCCCCGCGGGGTTCCGGTAATCCCCCGGTACTCCCGTATATGTCTGAAAGCTCCCGAAACACTTCCGGTGTCCGAACATAGTCATCCAATATATCGATCTTTACGTCTCCACCATTTCGAGACTCCTCGTCATGTCCGTGATCATATCCGGGACTCCGAACTACCTTCGGTACATCAAAACACAAAAACTCATAATACCGATCGTCACAGAACTTTAAGCGTGCGGACCCTACGGGTTCGAGAACTATGTAGACATGACTGAGACATGTCTCCGGTCAATAACCAATAGCAGAACCTAGATGCTCATATTGTTTCCTACATATTCTACGAAGATCTTTATCGGTCAAACCGCATAACAACATACGTTGTTCCCTTTGTCATCGGTATGTTACTTGCCCGAGATTAGATCGTCGGTATCTCAATACCTAGCTCAATATCGTTACCGGCAAGTCTCTTTACTTGTTCTGTAATGCATCATCCCGCAACTAGCTCATTAGTTGCATTGCTTGCAAGGCTTATAATGATGTGCATTATCGAGAGGGCCCAGAGATACCTCTTCGACAATCGGAGTGACAAATCCTATTCTTGATCTATGCCAACTCCACGAACACCATCGGAGACACCTGTAGAGCACCTTTATAATCACCAAGTTACGTTGTGATGTTTTGTAGCACACAAAGTGTTCCTCTGGTATTCGAGAGTTGCATAATCTCATAGTCATAGGAACATGTATAAGTCATGAAGAAAGCAATAGCAGTAAACTAAAACGATCAAGTGCTAAGCTAACGAAATGGGTCAAGTCAATCACATCATTCTACTAATGATGTGATCCCGTTAATCAAATGACAACTCATGTCTATGGCTAGGAAAATCAACCATCTTTGATCAACGAGCTAGTCAAGTAGACGCATACTAGTGACACTATGTTTGTCTATGTATTCACACATGTATTATGTTTCCGGTTAATACAATTCTAGCATGAATAATAAACATTTATCATGATATGAGGAAATAAATAATAACTTTATTATTGCCTCTAGGGCATATTTCCTTCAGTCTCCCACTTGCACTAGAGTCAACATAGTAATGATTGTAACACCCATGGAGTCTTGGTGCTGATCATGTTTTGCTCGTGGAAGAGGCTTAGTCAGCGGGTCTGCAACATTCAGATCTGTATGTATTTTGCATATCTCTATGTCTCCCACCTGGACTTGATCCCAGATGGAATTGAAGCGTCTCTTGATGTGCTTGGTTCTCTTGTGAAATCTGGATTCCTTTGCCAAGGCAATTGCACCAGTATTGTCACGAAAGATTTTCATTAGACCCATGCACTAGGTATGACACCTAGATCGGATATGAACTCCTTCATCCAGACTCCTTCATTTGCTGCTTCCGAAGCAGCTATGTACCCCGCTTCACACATAGATCCCGCCACGACACTTTATTTAGAACTGCTCCAACTTACAGCTCCACCGTTCAATATAAACACGTATCCGGTTTGTGATTTAGAATCGTCCGGATCAGTGTCAAATCTTACATCGACGTTGTCGGCGTTCTGGGAACAGGGGTCCCCAGACTTGCCTGCCTGCGGCCTGCGGCATGGGTCAAAGGGGGGCCCAGCATGGCCCATCTTCACCAACACAGACCCAAGACCCTCGCGAGGGGCCAAGCCTCGCGGGGCGGACGACGCGGAGCTTCCTCAGGCACGGCCTCACCAGGCTGGCTCGCGAGGAGGCGGAGAGATCAAGGCGGGGTACCTCACGAGGTGCCCGTGACGCAAGCCATGACGACCAAGGGCGCCAGGCGGGTGCCAGACCGCGCAGTGTTGTAGGATCGAAAGTATGTCTAGAGGGGGGGGTGATTAGACTACTTGACCAAATAAAAACTTAACCTTTTCCCAATTTTAGTTCTTGGCAGATTTTAGCTATTTTAGGACAAGTCAAGCAATCATCACATAATTCAAGCAAGCATGCAAAGAGTATATATGAAGCGGAAAGTAAAGCATGCAACTTGCAAGAATGTAAAGGGAAGGGTTTGGAGAATTCAAACGCAATTGGAGACACGGATGTTTTTCCCGTGGTTCGGATAGGTGGTGCTATCCTACATCCACGTTGATGGAGACTTCAACCCACGAAGGGTAACGGTTGCGCGAGTCCACACAGGGCTCCACCCAAGGGTAACGGTTGCGCGAGTCCACACAGGGCTCCACCCACGAAGGGTCCATGAAGAAGCAACCACCCACAAAGGGTCCACGAAGAAGCAACCTTGTCTATCCCACCATGGCCATCGCCCACACAGGACTTGCCTCACTAGAGGTAGATCTTCACGAAGTAGGCGATCTCCTTGCCCTTACAAACTCCTTGGTTCAACTCCACAATCTTGTCAGAGGCTCCCAAGTGACACCTAGCCAATCTAGGAGACACCACTCTCCAAGAAGTAACAAATGGTGTGTAGGTAATGAACTCCTTGCTCTTGTGCTTCAAATGATAGTCTCCCCAACACTCAACTCTCTCTCATAGGATTTGGATTTGGTGGAAAGAAGGTTTGAGTGGAAAGCAACTTGGGAAGGCTAGAGATCAAGATTCATATGGTAGGAATGGAATATCTTGGTCTCAACACATGAGTAGGTGGTTCTCTCTCAGAACATATGAGTTGGAATGGTGTGTGTGTGTTCTGATGGCTCTCTCATCGAATGAGAAGGAGGTGGAGGGGTATATATAGCCTCCACACAAAATCCAACCGTTACACAATTTTCCAATCTCGGTGGGACCGAATCAATAAGCTCGGTCGGACCGAAAATGTAAACCTAGTGACCATTAGTGATTTTCGGTGGGACTGACACGCAACTCGGTAGGACCGATATGGTTAGGGTTTGGGCATAACGTAATCTCGGTGAGACCGATTACACAAACTCGGTGAGACCGAATTTGGTAATTAGCTAACCAGAGAGTTGGTCAGGCAAACTCGGTGGGACCGATTTGCTCTTTCGGTGAGACCGAGTGGAACTCGGTGAGACCGAAAAGTTACAAAGGGGAAACACTGAGTTTACATTGCAATCTCGGTGGGACCGATTCGCTCTTTTGGTAAGACCAAAAAGTTACGAAAGGGAAACAGAGAGTTTGCAACCCCATCTCGGTTGGACCGAGATCGTTATCGGTAGGAGCGAATTGCTAGGGTTTGGCAGTGGTTAATGACAAGTGAAACTCGGTGGCGCCGGATAGGAAGAATCGGTAGGACCGAGTTTGGCTTAGGGTTTAGGTCATATGTGGATATGGGAAAGTAGTTGAGGGTTTTGGAGCATATCACTAAGCACATGAAGCAAGAGGCTCATTAAGCAACACCTCATCCCTCCTTGATAGTATTGGCTTTTCCTAAAGACTCAATGTGATCTTGGATCACTAAAATATAAAATGAAGAGTCTTGAGCTTTTGAGCTTGAGCCAATCCTTTGTCCTTAGCATTTTGAGGGTTCCACTTTCACATCCATGCCATGCCAATCATTGAGCTTTCCTGAAATAATCATCTTGGAATAGCATTAGCTCAATGAGCTATATGTTGTTATGAATTACCAAAACCTCCTAGGGATAGTTGCACTTTCAATCTCCCCCTTTTTGGTAATTGATGACAACATATAGATCAAAGCTTCGACAAAAGATAATAATCATGAAATATATCGTCGCTTTGAGAAGTATGTGATAAGCAAGAGCTCCCCCTAAATTTGTGCATATTAAAATTTGCTTTGGACTGCAAATGCACAAAGAGTTAGAGTCATGGGTTACTCTTCCATGTCACATACATCTTGGTGGAGCGCTCAAAATGATAAGAATGAATTACATGCACTCATCACCAAGAAAAGTGAATGATCACACAAGATAGATAGGATAATAGCATTAAGCAAGCATTAAGTGTAGCTTATGATCAAACACATGATCATCAATGTCTCACAAATAATGACGTAGTATCTCAAGCACTCAAAAGCAAACAAGTTCGAAAAACCACCAAATAAAGCAAGAGAGAAAAGCAACACTCTCTCTCTCGAAGCCTATGATCTATACATCTTCTCCCCCTTTGGCAACAAGTTACCAAAAAGTTCCTAGAAAATGCATAGCACTAGATCGACGCTCAGGCTTGATCTTCAGGTGGTGGTGGAGTCCGGATCACTCCAAGGACGAAGGCTTCGGTAGATGCTGAAGTAGACGCTGGAGTTGGAGCTGAAGTAGATGGTGGAGTTGGTGGAACTGAGGCTATGGCTGGTGCTGAGGTGGTGGCTCTTGTGTCAGCAACTGGCACGGCAGACGACCTCGGACCTCTTGGCACTCTGGCAAAGGCATGAGTAGTAGTCCTGCCTCTCCTCTCCTGCATGTCCTCCTGGAGCTGCTCCACTGTAGACTGAACTTCCGTTACTTTGACATCCAGGTCATAGAACTTCTGTTCCATGATTCTCTCTAGGCTCTGCTGATTCTGAGTGAGGGTGGCCAGACTTTGCTCAATCCTCAGCGTGGATGCAATCAAGTAACCAAGCTGCTCTTGTTTGGTCTTCAAGAAGTATTCAGATGCCTCCTCTTGAGTAGGCATCTTGGCAGCTTTCTCCTTCATCGCCTTCTCCTTCTTTGCAAATGCTTGTGCATACGATGGCTCGTTCTCATTCATCACAACTTCATTGTTCTCAAAATCTGGACGGATGGGCAAATGTTCCTTGTCCAATAAATATATGCACGTGCCCATCTTGGAGTTGATGAGCTCCTGAATCTGAGGGGCATATCCGCAGCTCCTCTTCTGGTCTGCTGCAGTCCTCTTGATTGTTTCCACTATGAGGCTCATCACCTTGAACTTCTGAGGCACATCAAACACATGTAGCAAGTTGATAGCATGGCCTCTGGTCATCTTGTGATCTCCAGACTTGGGCAGTAAGGTGTGCCTTAGTATCCAATTGATCGTCGGGAGCCCTGACAGAAGGTAATGTACTGAGCCAAACTTGAAGGTATCAAGTGCTTCATTTGGGATCTCCTTGTACATATTTGACATGGAGTTATGGTCCATCTTCTTCTTGGCATAGATATCCAAGTCATCATCTTGCTCCTCTGGGCCATTAATGATCTGTGCCCACTCAGCAACTGTGGATTGGTACCTTGTACCCTCAGACATCCATGTGATCCTCCCATCTGGATAAAAGTGAGCTGTGGAGTAGAACTGCATGATGAGTTCCTCGTTCCACTTTGTGAGCTTCTGCCCAACAAAGTCAGCTACTCCACAAGCTATGAAGCTGTCTTGCACTCCAGGATAGTGCTCCTCATTGTCCTTGATGTATGTCCAATCAACCCATCGCATATCACAGACAATGGGCTTCTTATCTAGCAGCACTGTCTCATAAAAATCCTGCTGCTCCTTGGTGTGAAACCTGTAGTCCACGGCAGTCCTTCTCCTTGAAGCATACGGGTCTGCTTCTCTCCACTTTCTCAGCCCTGAATCCCTCCTGAGCTTCATGTCCTCAGCCACAGGATGAGCATCATTGTGGTCTGGGATCTTGGGCTTTAGCTTCCTTAGGACATTCTCTTCCTCTTCTTCAGCAACAGTCTCAGGCACTGGGGCCTTGTTCTTTTCAGCTGCAGGAATGCTCCTTGTATTTCTCTTAGGCCTTGGATTTGGAGCTGACTTGGCCTTGGAAGCAGCTCCCCCTGATTTTATAGCATCTCCCATTAGCTTGGGTGCCTTGGGCGCTGGTGCAGCTACCTCTTCTTCCTCTTCTTCTTCCATGATGGAAGCTTTGCCAAGCACTCTAGCCACAGTCTTCTTCACCCTTTCCTTTCTTTTCTTGCCCTCAGCTGCAACTGGCTCTTGGGGAGTGGGCTTCTTAGTTGAGGCTCTTGCCTTTGACATGGGCTGCCTGCCTGCTGGCCTTTTGATTTTCAGACCTGGCTTAGTGCCTTGAGCTGGCTCAACTCTCTTGGAAGTGGCCTCTTCCTCTGCCACATAGTCCTCATCTTCGGAATCTGAAGTCCTCTTCTTCCTTTGTCTCGTGGCAGCCTTTGGCAAATTTCTAGGAGTGCTCCTGCTGCCTTCATCAGATGAACTGGAGGGACTAGTGCCCTCACTCATCACCACTTGCTGCTCTGACATATTTTGGCTATCACTTTGATCAGACATGCTGCAAACTGACTGCTGACCCTGTGAATAGATTATAGATGAGATAGAAAAGATGAGCATCACAAAATGCAGAGATTTTTGCAAAAGAATGATCCAAAAACTTAGTTTTAGTTTCCCACTGAAATTATCTCGGATCTACCGATTTTCAAACTCGGTGATACCGAAGCAGTTTTGGAACCTAAACTAGTGAACTCGGTAGGACCGAGTCACAGTTCGGTGGCACCGAGACTGCTAGGGTTTCACTAAGTTCAAAAATCGGTCACACCGATAAGTAATTCTCGGTCAGACCGAGTCTCACTTGTGCAATGGCATAAGCCAAATCGGTGGGACCGAGTTTTTCAACTCGGTGGGTCCGAGATAGTTTCGGCGGAAACCTAAACCTAGAATTTTCGAATCAAACCTAATCTATGAGCGTTTTGACTGGATAGAAGTTTATCAAACGTGGCTAGAATCAATATGATCACAATGTGCTAGGAATCAGATTGAGGAGTAGCACAAAGATCAAGTCCATACCCTAGTTCGGCGGGGACTTGCTACGGCGGCAACGGCGGGGCAGAATTCCCGTTGACGGTGACGGAGACCAGCGACTGGAGGCTGCTGGCGGCGACAAGACGATCCGGAGACCACGAGGGCAGAGCAGGCTATCGCGCGGGTGAAGGGGTTCAGAGAAATTTCCAAATTTTGCCCGTGACTATATATAGCCCGACCCTGTCGGTGTGACCGAGTGGAACGACTCGGTGGCACTGAGATTCATAACTGCGTGCAGTTACTGAAACTCGGTGTGACCGAAAGGTTCAAATCGGTTGCACCGAGATCGAAAACCTAGATCAACTTAATGATCTTGGTAGGACCGAAAGTGGAGTATCGTCAGACCGAGAATCATAAAGAGGTTTTGGAAGTTTAAGTCTATGACGAATCGGGGACTCCGAGCGCTCCTCACACAGAGTGGTTCGAATCTGACTTGATCAAATTTTGTGATGCAGCATGAATAGAGTTTGAGACGAGAAAAGCATAGATAGCTAGAGGAGGTTCTTAGGCATTCTTGTCCATCCACTTGGCAAAAAGAAATAAAGCCGAACAATCAAAACAACAAGTGGATGTCCTTGAATGAGTAAAATATGCAACCAGCATGCTCACACAATAAGATGGCAAATGAAATATGTGACAAGGCATGCACAACCAATTCTAGCATCTATTAAGCAATTTGCGATGACTAGGTCATCTATATATGAGTATATTGACTTAGGAGTCAGGTGAGATCACTTGATCATAGGTCATACTCATCGTTTAAGCTCAAGTGGGGTTACCACTTTTACATAAAGCATTATTGTGTTCACATCTTTAGAGTTGCTTTAGCTCAAGTCTTAGAGTAAAGCTCCCCCTAGATGTGATATCCCCCCTTAGAGGGATGAACTAACCTCGGGTTTTGTCGATGATGACTTCATGTAGATGTTGAAGATGTGGATGCTCAATGTTGATGTAGATCACTTGGAGCTATCCATTTGAGTGAATTGCACTTTCAATACCTACATGGGTTAGTCCCACAAGGAACAAACAAGGATATCCATAGACATAGAGTGATGCACACACAAGATGATGTCCATGAAAACTTTTAGGTTACCTTGTCCCTTGTCTTACCAACAAGAGGGTTTGTGACTCCTTGAACTAGTGCAAGATGTGGAAGTTGATTGCACTTGTTCTTGCCAAAATGATAAGAGTGAAGTATGTTGGCGGAGTCACCCTCAAGAACTCTCTAGTTCTTCTTCTTTTGGATCCACACCATCTTGATGGGAATCCTTGGAGTTGTAGTCGTACTTGATGAAGTGGAACTTGAAGTAGTCTTGGGAATCCACTTGACTAAGGTCTTAGGAGCTTCTTCAAATGCATCAATTTCCTCTTGAAGCTTGTCCTTGCCTTTTTGCTTGTAGTCTTGTGGTGGAAGATCATCTTGAGCTTGTTTCCCCTTGAAAGAAGTATCATACTTCTCTTGTTGAGGGACAAACTTTGTCTTGGGGTATTGATCTTCTTCCCACTCAACTCCATTGGCATTGAACTTTCGCTCAAAACCAACACCTTGATTCTTCTGGTGCATTCCTTGCTTGCACACAATTTCCTCGAATTGCTTACTCCCGGCAAGGCTTTTGTACACTCCTTTCTCTATAATTCCCTTCAATAAACTATTTTCTTGCTCAAGTGTAACTTGGCTAAGAGAATCATTAGTGGAATCAAGAGAGCTACTAGAAGCAACAATATTGGATTTAGCATGATCATTGTTACTACTAGAGGAAGAATCTTTCTTGTTACTAGACTTGACTTGAGGCATGTAAGTGGATAAGAGTAAACGCTTGGCAATGTAAGAAGAACTTTTCTTGCGGAGATCATCATTGATTGCCTTTAAGAACTCATGCTCTTGCTCAAGATTGAGCTTTTCAAAGCGTAATTTCTCATGAGCTCTTAAAAGTTCTCGATGATCTTCGAAGATAGTGTCATGAGCTAACTTAAGAGTTTTTAGTTCTTTAGTTAGAGCCTCAATCTTCTCCTTATCATTGTCATTCGTTTTATCTTGATTAGCATGATTAACTGTTCTTTCATCATAGTATTCATCACTAGAGTTGTCAACAAGCAAATCATCACCTAACAAGTCATCTTCATCACTATTGAAATCAACATACTCGGGGTGTGTTACCTTAGGACCTTTGGCCATGAAGCATCTTCCAATTCCTTCATTTGGTGAGTCAAATATGTCGTAGGAGTTGGTTGACACAAGTGCTAGACCGGCAACACCTTCATCTTGAGTATCTTCGGAGTCAGAGTGATAACTTCTCTCGGAGTGGCTGTCGGAGTCGGAGCCGGATACCCATTCACCAACATGAGCTTGATGTCTTCGTCTTGTGTAGCTCCTTGATGATTTTTCCTTCCTTTCTGAATCCTTGCTTCTCCGTGAGTATCTTCGTTCATAACGATCATCTCTACTCCTTCTCTCTCTTGGTGGTGATCCTTTGCTTCTTCTTTTTGGAGAATCTTCTCTTCTCTTGTAGGGAGCCGTACACTCATTGGAATAGTGTCCGGGTCTTCCACAATTGTAACAATTTCGCTCTCGACTAGAAGATCTTTTGTCATTGTAGGACCTTGACTTGGAGCTTCTATCTTTGCTTCTACTCTTGTAGAACTTGTTGAAGTTCTTCACCATTAAGCTCAATTCTTCATTGAAGTCTTGTTTCTCACTTGATGATGTAGGGGCTTCACATGAGGCTTTATAGGCACCACTTGATTTGTTGTGAAGTTCCTCTTTATCCTTAAGTGACATCTCATGAGCAACAATTCTTCCAATCACCTCTGTTGGCTTGAGATCTTTGTAATTGGGCATCATTTGGATCAATGTGCACACGATATCATATTTTCCATCCAAGGCTCTTAGAATATTCTTGATGATGAATCTATCGGTCATCTCTTCACTTCCTAAGCCGGCAATCTCATTTGTGATGAGAGCAAGCCTAGAGTACATCTCAACGACACCTTCACCATCCTTCATCTTGAACTTGTCAAGTTGGCTTTGAAGTACATCCAACTTGGATTCCTTGACAGAGTCGGTACCTTCGTGCATATCAATCAAAGTGTCCCAAATTTCCTTTGCATTCTCAAGGCGGCTGATTTTGTTGAATTCTTCGGGGCACAATCCGTTGAAGAGAATGTCACAAGCTTGAGCATTGTATTGCAACATCTTCAACTCATCCGCGGTAGCTTCACGGTTTGGTTCTCTCCCATCAAAGAAGTCACCTTGCAAACCAACACACACAATAGCCCAAACGGCGGGGTTATGTCCAAGAATATGCATTTTCATTTTATGCTTCCAACTAGCAAAATTAGTACCATCAAAGTAAGGACCTCTATGGTGATAATTTCCCTCGCTAGACGCCATACTCTCCTAGGTTGTGAAACCAAGGCTATGACCACCAAAAGCTATGGAGATCAAGCAAATGGAGACCAAAGCTCTGATACCACTTGTAGGATCGAAAGTATGTCTAGCGGGGGGGTGATTAGACTACTTGACCAAATAAAAACTTAACCTTTTCCCAATTTTAGTTCTTGGCAGATTTTAGCTATTTTAGGACAAGTCAAGCAATCATCACATAATTCAAGCAAGCATGCAAAGAGTATATAGGCATCGGAAAGTAAAGCATGCAACTTGCAAGAATGTAAAGGGAAGCGTTTGGAGAATTCAAACGCAATTGGAGACACGGATGTTTTTCCCGTGGTTCGGATAGGTGGTGCTATCCTACATCCATGTTGATGGAGACTTCAACCCACGAAGGGTAACGGTTGCGCGAGTCCACACAGGGCTCCACCCAAGGGTAACGGTTGCGCGAGTCCACACATGGCTCCACCCACGAAGGGTCCACGAAGAAGCAACCACCCACAAAGGGTCCACGAAGAAGCAACCTTGTCTATCCCACCATGGCCATCGCCCACACAGGACTTGCCTCACTAGCGGTAGATCTTCACGAAGTAGGCGATCTCCTTGCCCTTACAAACTCCTTGTTTCAACTCCACAATCTTGTCGGAGGCTCCCAAGTGACACCTAGCCAATCTAGGAGACACCACTCTCCAAGAAGTAACAAATGGTGTGTAGGTAATGAACTCCTTGCTCTTGTGCTTCAAATGATAGTCTCCCCAACACTCAACTCTCTCTCATAGGATTTGGATTTGGTGGAAAGAAGGTTTGAGTGGAAAGCAACTTGGGAAGGCTAGAGATCAAGATTCATATGGTAGGAATGGAATATCTTGGTCTCAACACATGAGTAGGTGGTTCTCTCTCAGAACATATGAGTTGGAATGGTGTGTGTGTTATGATGGCTCTCTCATCGAATGAGAAGGAGGTGGAGGGGTATATATAGCCTCCACACAAAATCCAACCGTTACACAGTTTTCCAATCTCGGTGGGACCGAATCAATAAGCTCGGTCGGACCGAAAATGTAAACCTAGTGACCATTAGTGATTTTCGGTGGGACTGACATGCAACTTGGTAGGACCGATATGGTTAGGGTTTGGGCATAACGTAATCTCGGTGAGACCAATTACACAAACTCGGTGAGACCGAATTTGGTAATTAGCTAACCAGAGAGTTGGTCAGGCAAACTCGGTGGGACCGATTTGCTCTTTCGGTGAGACCGAGTGGAACTCGGTGAGACCGAAAAGTTACAAAGGGGAAACACTGAGTTTACATTGCAATCTCGGTGGGACCGATTCGCTCTTTCGGTAAGACCGAAAAGTTACGAAAGGGAAATAGAGAGTTTGCAGCCCCATCTCGGTGAGACCGAGATCCTTATCGGTAGGAGCGAATTGCTAGGGTTTGGCAGTGGTTAATGACAAGTGAAACTCGGTGGCGCCGGATAGGAAGAATCGGTAGGACCGAGTTTGGCTTAGGGTTTAGGTCATATGTGGATATGGGAAAGTAGTTGAGGGTTTTGGAGCATATCACTAAGCACATGAAGCAAGAGGCTCATTAAGCAACACCTCATCCCTCCTTGATAGTATTGGCTTTTCCTAAAGACTCAATGTGATCTTGGATCACTAAAATATAAAATGAAGAGTCTTGAGCTTTTGAGCTTGAGCCAATCCTTTGTCCTTAGCATTTTGAGGGTTCCACTTTCACATCCATGCCATGCCAATCATTGAGCTTTCCTGAAATAATCATCTTGGAATAGCGTTAGCTCAATGAGCTATATGTTGTTATGAATTACCAAAACCACCTAGGGATAGTTGCACTTTCAAGTGTCCTCCTTTCCTCTTTGGTGCAAAGGGGGCAAGCGCAGTCGCGGAGTACCGAGGCATCAGGCAAAAGGTTGCCATTTCGGTGCAACAAGACCAAGACCAGGAGGACTGCAAGACGGAGGTCATTGTGGAGCCCAAGACGGCGTCATCACCAGAGCTTTGTGCAGGCGAAGACTACTTTTGTCAGGATAGCTGGTACTAGCTGTCCCCCTTCAAATTAGCCCGCCATTGTTGGCTCCCTTCCCGCTCGATATTTGGGAAGAGGACCAGGGCCTCTATAAATAGGACCAGCAACCCACAGGGCAAAGGGGGAGAAGAGATGCAGATAAACAAGGGGGATCGAGACCAACGATAGAGGAGAATCAGAGAGAGAGAGAGAGAGAAGGGTGACTGAACTCCTCCCAGCAGTTCATCGCCCCAGCCAAGAACAGACCCTCGCGAGGCTGTTCTTCCTTGTATTGTTCCTCATCATCAGCCCAAGAGGCAATCCACCACACCACACACTGGAGTAGGGTATTACACCACAACGGTGGCCCGAACCAGTATAAACCCTGTGTCTCTGGTGTTGTTCTTTCCATAGCTTAGATCTTAGAAAGGCGGAGGGGTGCAGGTAGGTAGGAGGCGAAATCTCCGCGCGCACCCCAGTGTTCGAACCTTAAGGGTCTGTCGGAACCCAAAATACGACATTTGGCACGCCAGGTAGGGGTGCGCCGGAATTCATCTTCCACCACCCCGTTCTCCTCCGACCATCGCGCCCATGTCTGACGCTCGTCGGGCCCGCGCCGAGCGCCGGGCCGCTCCCGCTTCCCGCGTCGCCCAGACGGCTCCTGTCGACGGGCGTCCTCGCCGTTCCCCGTCACCTGCCGTCAACGCCACCACCGGCCCGGCGGGGGACGAGCAGCAAGCATCGTCTCAGCATCCGTCCGTGCGGCAAGACGGCCGCACCGCTACTCCCTCGCTCACCCCAGCTGGTTCTTCGTCTCGCGCGCTCCGCGCACCCATGGAGGCTCGAGCTGCGCTCATCGCGGCAAACGAGCTCCTGCGCTACCGCCCCGTCGACGACGTCTATGAAAAATGGCTCGCCCGCGTCGCCGAGCTTGTCCGCGCCGCAGGGGGCTCTCCTGCACCATCCGTTCCGCTGCACCGCACCCCGCCCCGCGCGGGCGACGAAGCTCCGGCAGTGCCCCGGCCGTCTCCTCCTCAAGAAGGCGCCATGGCTCCAAGGCGTGTGGCCCCTGGGCGGAACCTGCTCCGTCAGGTGCCAGCGCAGCAAGAGCAAAGCTGCCAGGAAGTCCCTCGCCCGCAAGAAGCTGCCCGGGCGCTCCCTCCTCCAGCACGTCGCGACCATGCTGCTGCTCCCGCATGTCAAGAGCCAGCTGCAGCGCGTGGGGACATGCAAGACCAAGCTCTCCGTCACCCAAGGCCTCCCGTGGCCACAGCAGGCTGCCATGCCTTCACCACCGAGCTACGCAGCGTCGCGTGGCCCGACAAGTTCAAGCCAGACCTGCCTCCTCGTTACGACGGCACGACTGACCCTGCGGAGTTCCTCCAGCTCTACGAGCTGGGCATCGAAGCTGCCAACGGAGACGAGAAGGTCATGGTGAACTGGTTCCCCATGGCACTCAAGGACGGGGCCCACACCTGGCTCCTGAACCTGGCTCCAGGCACGATCTTCTCCTGGGATGAGATGCGCACCCGCTTCATCGCCAACTTCCAAGGTACTCGCGACCGGCCACCCGCCGTGAGCGACATGCGCCGCATCAAGCAACAACCCGGGGAGACCCTGCAGAAGTACATCGAGCGCTTCAACAATGCACGCCTCAAGATTGCCAAGGTGACTGAGGAGGCCATCATCTCAGCCTTCTCCGACGGCGTGCGCGATGTCAAGATGAAGGAGCAGCTGGCGATGCATGAAGACCTGTGCACTTCCTTGGAGCTATTCAACTTGGCAACCAAGTGCGCCAGGGCTAAGGAAGGGCGTCTCTCCCTCCTCGAGCTGCCTGCCGCAGACCCAGAAGAGAAGAAGCCCAAGGCCAAGGATGTGAAGCGCAAGGGGGCTGCCGTGCTCACGGCGGAACCAGACACCAAGCGGGGCAGAGATCAGCCCGAACCTTCCAAGGGCAGCTGGTACTGTGTGTACCACGACCTCCACACCCACAACACCAACGAATGTCAAGAGCTCCGAGCCGTGCGAGAAGGAAGGATCGGCCGTCGCCCCGACCTCGGTGACCGGGGCTACGGTCGAGGAGGAGGAAGGAACGCAGGACGCTGGGAAGACCGTGGCCTGCGCCAAGGGTGGCGCGATCAACCTCGCGAGGATCGCTGGCAAGACCCGCCTCGCGAGGGAGACTGGAGGGATCAGCCTCGCGAGGATCGCCCGCAAGGCAACGCAGGCCTCCCTCCACTGCCGCCGCAGCCAAGGAGAAACGAGGACCGCCACCAAGACGAGGGGGCTGGGGGCTTCTAGGAGCCGCGCGCGATCGCCTGCATCCTGGGCGGGGCTCAGGCCCCAGCCTCTCAACGCATCTTCAAGCAGTTCGCCCGCGAAGTGAATGCAGTCCTTCCCAGGCTTGAAGCCACGCGCCCTCTCAGGTGGTCGGCGTGCGCCATCACGTTCAGCTCAGCAGATCAGCTCAAGTGTGCGGCTACAGCCAGAGTCCTCCCAATGCTTTGTTCCCTAATCATCAGCAACGTGGTGGTCACCAGGACCCTCATCGATGGCGGGGCAGGGCTCAACGTCCTGTCCATGGAAACATTCAACAATCTCCAAGTGCCCTACAACCAGCTTCAGCCAACCAAGCCCTTCTCCGGAATCACCGACGGCTCCACGGTCCTGATTGGGCAGGTCCGCCTCCCTGTCACCTTCGGGGCACGCGACAACTACCGCACCGAGCTCATCGACTTCGACATCGCTCACATTCGCCTGTCGTACAACGCCATCCTTGGGTACCCGGCGCTGGCCAAGTTCATGGCCGTAACTCACCACGGCTACAACGTCCTCAAGATGCCAGGAAGTGGCGGAGTCATCACGGTGCCCTGTAAAGAGATGGACGCGGTGTGTTCCCTGGAACGAGCCTTTCAGGCCGTGTCATTGGAAGACCCGGATCGCGGAAGCAGGAGGCTTCCCGAGACCACCCCCAAGAAGAAGAAGACATTGTCTGGCCCAGCCCCTCAGGAGGCAGGCCCCTCTGGGCCCGTGCCTGCCCAGGGGGAACCTCCTTCCATCGCATAGGGAAGCGCGCCCGGCGCCCTCCTCAGGCAGGGCTCGGGGGCTCTCCCCTGGAGGGCTACCGACCTGGCTAGGGTCATGAGGGAGGCGCTTGGGCACCACATGGAGGCGTGTTTCGAAGCACGTTTCCCTCAAGAAGGAGTAAGGCAAGGAGAACCAGACCCTCAGGAGTTCGTCAGCAAGGCCATTCAGGAGCTACAGGAGTCAAGGGTCATGAAAGGCGGCCGCCGTCTACCAGCAGTGGCTCCCCATCCAGGCAAGGATGGTGGGCTGCGCGTCTGCATCGACATACCAGGGCTCAACCGAGTCGCCTCTCTAGAGCGCCTCTGGCCCTCGCGAGTGGGGCGCTGCGGAGGTCCACCCCACAGCTACGTTCGCATGCCTTACGGCTTGCCGAACGCGGCTGCCACGTACCAGCGCCTCATGAGGGGCATCATGGAGGCACAAGAGGCCAGGCGTTCCGCAGCCCTGGAGGAGATGGAGATGGTCCGCGGGGAGCCGCCAGCACCTCCAGAGCCTCCCGAGGCCCCCAGGCCTGGGGGCTCGTGAGGATCGGCTTCCGCAGCCCACCGAGTCTGCTACACCAACACCCCTTCGTCCTCAACGTCATCAGGTGACATCTTTCAAGTTTCACTTCCAGCTGGGAGCGCCCCCCAGGGCTGCATTATTCCCAGGCCGCATGGGTCCGTCCCTGCGGCATGTATCCCTTTTATTTCATGTTGTTAGCTTACCTTGTTGGGGGCGCCCCTCGGGTTGCATCATCCCCAAGTCGCTCGGGCCTGGCCCAGTGATGTCGGCCTTCCCAGCATCTATTTGGATGAATCCACTCCTTCACGGCTAATGTGTTTGCCCTAGCTGCCTGCTCAACTGACGCCAACTGACGGAACTGCTCCCAAATGGCATGACGCTTGCGCATGGGTCCATCCCTGCAACGCCAACAAACCTGAATGGCTGAGCTCTGGCCGCGGCAGCCCCGCATGGCGCCACCTCGTCAAGCCTTTAGTGCCTCGTACCCCTCGGAAGCAACCAACGGCTGACTGTCAATTGTCATGGCAACCCCTCGTTTTTTCTATGATGGGCCTATAGGATCTCCTGAAGGAGCTGCGTCAGGCGAGGCCCTTGCGGTGTCTCCTTCACTCTCATCCTCGCGAACCGCTTGCACGTTAAAGGGGGGGTGCCTGAGCATCGCGACTCAGGGCTCCTACTGGCTCTCCAGCCCTCACCCTCTGGCCTTGTCCATGGCATCGCGACCTGGCATACCAGCGACGGCTGAGACTCGCTCGAGGGCCGGGACCCGAGGACGTAGAGCAGAAAGGGGAGCAAAGGTGAGAGGGGAGGGACACGCGAGGACCTCGCCGAGCAACCTCACGCCTGCCGATGCACGGACCCGGCGACACACCAGAGAGCGACCCCTGATTCTCGAGATAAGTCACCACCCGGAAGCGCCAGCTACCGTGGCACCACCCCCGCACCTAATGCAATCCCGTGTTAGCGATGCCGCTCTCCTTTCTCACCGAACGACGGCTGCTTGAGCGCCAAAGGGGACCTCCTGAGCATCGCGACTCAGGGGTTCTTACCGGACTCCGGGTCGCTCACCTCCTGGCCTTGACCACGGCATCGCGACCTGGCATACCAGCGACGGCTGAAGCCGCCTTGGGACTGGGACCTGTCGGCGCAGAGCACCAAGCCCTCGTGAGGTTCGAAAGGGAGGACTGAGCTAAGACGGAATGAGCAACTCACACAATTCTACGACAAGGGTTGTAATAACAAAACAGGATCACAGGCACCTTACAAGCCCCCACGGGACGCGTCTTTGATTCCTCGCAGGGAACAGATCCTAAAGGGACACTAACTACGCGCGCCCCTGCAGAAGACGCCATCATCAACAGTGGGCCATCAAGCACCAGCGCCAACCCCATCCAGATCAGAGTCGGCGGCGTCCTGACGAGCCCGCCCTGCTCCAGGAGCGGCGCCGGCTTGGGGGCTCGTAGCTGTCGTCGCTCGTCTCCGGAGTCGCGAAGAGCTCGCCGGAGTCGCTGGAACCTCCGACGCCCCCACCGCCTGAGGAGCCTCCAAGGGAGTGGTCGGCGGGCCCGGTCCTCACCGCAGTAGGGTCCCGGCCACCTCTCCCGGGGCAGCACTCTGGCCGGCGCCCGTTTGCATCGAAGACCTTGAAGAACATCATCGAAGCACCATCGTACTCCAAGTGGATCGCGAAGGCGCCTCTTGTCCTGCACCCGTGGGCGATTTCGCTCCAGCCTCGAGTCATGAAGACCTCGCCCGGGGCAATGACCGCGACCTCTGCCTCGGTCGCGAGGGTGCTGCATCCGGCGTGCTGCAGCCAAAGCTCCAGGGGCTCTCCCTGTGGGACGATGGAGGCAAAGAAGGGAGGAAGGCGAATCCAAGACTGAGGAGGCATGGTGACGTGGAGCACGAACTCTCGGGAGGAGCCCCCGGTGTGGACCCCAGGGGGGACGACCCACACCTTCGTGACCCGTCGGCGCCGACGGCGGTGCCGCCCGTGGCGATCAGCATCAGCTCCTTCAGGGCCCTCGTTGTGGGCGTACAAGGGAAGCGGGAACCCCGGCGGTGCCCGCTCGCACCAGGGCCTCGACACCACCTGATCAGCCCCCTCGTCTAGGCCGCGGAGGACGAGCCGTTTCTTCGGCGGGAGCGGGACTGGTTCCTCTCGGGGAGCCTTTTCCTTCTCTGCCGTCGAGAACCGGCGGATCGGGGCCATCGCAGCAAGACGGAGCAAGGATCGGGAAGAAGGAGAAGCAAGAAGGGATGGACTGGAAGGGCGCGCACCGTTCCGTACTTATAGCCGGCGAAGGCCAACCGCCAACCTCCACGATCGCAGGTAATCATGACCCGCTTTGCATGCAGTGACTTGTCCAATCCGTGCAGTTGTCGAGGCGCCATGGGGAAGTGGAGATGCCCACGTCCAATCAACCGCCACGCGGCACCCAAGGCCGCAGGCTGTTAGGGCCCGCGGCGCTTCGCTCTTGCCCTTCCGCCTCCCTGCACGGCCAAGTCCGGGCGTGCCTTGAGCCCGGGGGCTACTGTCGGCGTTCTGGGAACGGGGGTCCCCAGACTTGCCTGCCTGTGGCCTGCGGCGTGGCTCAAAGGGGGGCCCAGCACGGCCCATCTTCACCAACACAGACCCAAGACCCTCGCGAGGGGCCAAGCCTCGCGGGGCGGATGACGCGGAGCTTCCTCAGGCACGGCCTCACCAGGCTGGCTCGCGAGGAGGCAGAGAGATCAAGGCGGGGTACCTCACGAGGTGCCCGTGACGCAAGCCATGACGACCAAGGGCGCCAGGCGGGTGCCAGCCCGCGCAGTGTCCTCCTTTCCTCTTTGGTGCAAAGGGGGCAAGCGCAGCCGCGGAGTACCGAGGCATCAGGCAAAGGTTGCCATTTCGGTGCAACAAGACCAAGACCGGGAGGACTGCAAGAAGGAGGTCACTATGGAGCCCAAGACGGCGTCACCACCAGAGCTTTGTGCAGGCGAAGACTACTTTTGTCAGGATAGCTGGTACTAGTTGTCCCCCTTCAAATTAGCCCGCCATTGTTGGCTCCCTTCCCGCTCGATATTTGGGAAGAGGACCAGGGCCTCTATAAATAGGACCAGCCACCCACAGGGCAAAGGGGGAGAAGAGATGGAGATAAACAAGGGGGATCGAGACCAACGATAGAGGAGAATCAGATAGAGAGAGAGAGAAGGGTGACTGAACTCCTCCCAGCAGTTCATCGCCCCAGCCAAGAACAGACCCTCGCGAGGTTGTTCTTCCTTGTATTCTTCCTCATCATCAGCCCAAGAGGCAATCCACCACACCACACACTGGAGTAGGGTATTACACCACAACGGTGGCCCGAACCAGTATAAACCCTGTGTCTCTTGTGTTGTTCTTTCCATAGCTTAGATCTTAGCGAGGCGGAGGGGTGCAGGTAGGTAGGAGGCGAAATCTCCACGCGCACCCCAGTGTTCGAACCTCAAGGGTCTGCCGGAACCCGAAATCCGACAGATGTAACCATTTATGATGAGCTCTTTGTCACCTCCATAAACAAGAAACATATCCTTAGTCCTTTTCAGGTATTTCAGGATGTTCTTGACCGCTGTCCAATGATCCACTCCTGGATTACTTTGGTACCTCCCTACTAAACTAATAGCAAGGCACACATCAGGTCTGGTACACAGCATTGCATACATGATAGAGCCTATGGCTGAAGCATAGGGAACACTTCTCATTTTCTCTCTATCTTCTGAAGTGGTCGGGCATTGAGTCTTACTCAACTTCACACCTTGTAACACAGGCAAGAACCCTTTCTTTGCTCAATCCATTTTGAACTTCTTCAAAACTTTATCATGGTATGTGCTTTGTGAAAGTCCAATTAAGCGTCTTGATCTATCTCTATAGATCTTGATGCCCAATATATAAGCAGCTTCACTGAGGTCTTTCATTGAAAAACTCTTATTCAAGTATCCTTTTATGCTATCCAGAAATTCTATGTCATTTCCAATCAGCAATATGTCATCCACATATAATATTAGAAATGCTACAGAGCTCCCACTCACTTTCTTGTAAATACAGGCTTCTCCAAAAGTCTATATAAAACCATATGCTTTGATCACACTATCAAAACATTTATTCCATCTCTGAGAAGCTTGCACCAGTCCATAAATGGATCATTGGAGCTTGCACACTTTGTTATCTCCCTTTGGATCGACAAAACCTTCTGGTTGCATCATATACAACTCTTCTTCCAGAAATCCATTCAGGAATGCAGTTTTGACATCCATTTGCCAAATTTCATAATCATAAAATGTGACAATTGCTAACATGATCCGGACAGACTTAAGCATCGCTACGGGTGAGAAAGTCTCATCATAGTCAACTCCTTGAACTTGTCGAAAACCTTTCGCAACAAGTCGAGCTTTGTAGAAAGTAACATTACCGTCAGCGTCCGTCTTCTTCTTGAAAATCCATTTATTCTCGATGGCTTGCCGATCATCGTGAAAGTCAACCAAGGTCCATACTTTGTTCTCATACATGGATCCCATCTCACATTTCATGGCCTCAAACCATTTTGTGGAATCTGGGCTCACCATCGCTTCTTCATAGTTCGTAGGTTCATCATGGTCAAGTAACATGACTTCCAGAACAGGATTGCCGTACCACTCTGGTGCGGATCTTACTCTGGTTGACCTACGAGGTTCGGTAGTAACCTGATTTGAAGTTTAATGATCATTATCATTAGCTTCCTCTCTTATTGACGTAGGTGTCACAGGAACCGGTTTCTATGATGAACCACTTTCCAATAAGGGAGCAGGTACAGTTACCTCATCAAGTTCTACTTTCCTCCCACTCACTTCTTTCGAGAGAAACTCCTTCTCTAGAAAGGATCCATTCTTAACAATGAATGTCTTGCCTTCAGATCTGTGATAGAAGGTGTACCCAACAGTCTCCTTTGGGTATCCTATGAAGACACATTTCTTCGATTTGGGTTCGAGCTTATCAGGTTGAAGCCTTTTCACATAAGCATCGCAGCCCCAAACTTTAAGAAATGACAACTTTGGTTTCTTGCCAAACCACAGTTCATAAGGCGTCGTCTCAACGGATTTCGATGGTGCCCTATTTAACATGAATGCAGCCGTCTCTAAAGTATAACCCCAAAAGGATAGCGGTAAATCAGTAAGAGACATCATAGATCGCACCATATCTAGTAAAGTATGATTACGACATTCGGACACACCATTACGTTGTGGTGTTCCAGGTGGCGTGAGTTGCGAAACTATTCCGCATTGTTTAAAATGTAGACCAAACTCGTAACTCAAATATTCTCCTCCACGATCAGATCGTAGAAACTTTATTTTGTTGTTACGATGATTTTCCACTTCCCTCTGAAATTCTTTGAACTTTTCAAATGTTTCAGATTTATGTTTCATCAAGTAGATATACCCATATCTGCTCAAATCATCTATGAAGGTGAGAAAATAACGATACCCGCCGTGAGCCTCAATATTCATCGGACCACATACATCAGTATGTATGATTTCCAATAAATCTGTTGCTCGCTCCATTGTTCCGGAGAACGGCATTTCAATCATCTTTCATATGAGGCATGGTTCGCAAGTACCAAGTGATTCATAATCAAGTGATTCCAGAAGTCCATCGGTATGGAGTTTCTTCATGCGCTTTACACCAATATGACCCAAATGGCAGTGCCACAAATAAGTTTCACTATCATTATCAACTCTGCATCTTTTGGCTTCAACATTATGAATATATGTATCACTACTATCGAGATTCAATACAAATAGACCACTCTTCAAGGGTGCATGACCATAAAACATATTACTCATATAAATAGAACAACCATTATTCTCAGATTTAAATGAATAACCGTCTCGCATCAAACAAGATCCAGATATAATGTTCATGCTCAACGCTGGCACCAAATAACAATTATTCGGGTCTAAAACTAATCCCAGAGGTAGATGTAGAGGTAGTGTGCCGACGGTGATCACATCGACTTTGGAACCATTTCCCACGCGCATCGTCACCTCATCCTTAGCCAGTCTTCGCTTAATCCGTAGTCCCTGTTTCAAGTTGCAAATATTAGCAACAGAACCAGTATCAAATACCCAGGTGCTACTGCGAGCTCTAGTAAGGTACACATCAATAACATGTATATCACATATACCTTTGTTCACCTTGCCATCCTTCTTATCCGCCAAATACTTGGGGCGGTTCCCCTTCCAGTGACCAGTCTGTTTACAGTAGAAGCACTCAGTCTCAGGCTTAGGTCCAGACTTGGGTTTCTTCTCTTGAGCAGCAACTTGTTTGCCGTTCTTCTTGAAGTTCCCTTTCCTCTTCCCTTTACCCTTTTTCTTGAAACTGGTGGTCTTGTTGACCATCAACACTTGATGCTCCTTCTTGATTTCTACCTCCGCAGCTTTTAGCATTGCGAAGAGCTCGGGAATCGTCTTATCCATCCCTTGCATATTATAGTTCATCACGACGCTCTTGTAGCTTGGTGGCAGTGATTGAAGAACTCTGTCAATGACACTATCAACAGGAAGATCAACTCCCACTTGAGTCAAGTGGTTATGGTACCCAGACATTCTGAGTATATGTTCACTGACAAAACTATTCTCCTCCATCTTGCAGCTGGAACTTATTGGAGACTTCATATCTCTCAATCCGGGCATTTGCTTGAAATATTAACTTCAACTCTTGGAACATCTCATATGATCCATGACGTTCAAAACATCGTTGAAGTCCCGGTTCTAAGCCGTAAAGCATGGCACACTGAACTATCGAGTAGTCATCAGCTTTACTCTGCCAGACGTTCTTAACGTCATCAGCAGCATCTGCAGCAGGCCTGGCACCTAACGGTGCTTCCAGGACGTAATTCTTCTATGCAGCAATGAGGATAATCCTCAAGTTACGGACCCAGTCCGTGTAATTGCTACCATCATCTTTCAACTTTGTTTTCTCAAGGAACGCATTAAAATTCAACAGAACAACAACATGGGCCATCTATCTACAATAACGTAGACAAGCAAAATACTATCAGGTACTAAGTTCATAATAAATTTAAGTTCAATTAATCATATTACTTAAGAATTCCCACTTAGATAGATATCTCTCTAATCATCTAAGTGATCATGTGATCCATATCAACTAAACCATAACCGATCATCATGTGAAATGGAGTAGTTTTCAATGGTGAACATCACTTATGTTGATCATATCTACTATATGATTCACGCTCGACCTTTCGGTCTCAGTGTTCCGAGGCCATATCTGCATATGCTAGGCTCGTCAAGTTTAACCTGAGTATTCTACGTGTGCAAAACTGTCTTAAACCCATTGTAGATGAACGTTGAGCTTATCACACCCGATCATCACATGGTGTCTCGGCACGACGAACTTTGGCAAGGTGCATACTCAGGGAGAACACTTTTACCTTGAAATTTAGTGAGAGATCATCTTATAATGCTACCGTCAAACAAAGCAAAATAAGATGCATAAAGGATAAACATCACATGCAATCAATATAAGTGATATGATATGGCCATCATCATCTTGTGCCTTTGATCTCCATCTCCAAAGCACCGTCTTGATCACCATCGTCACCGGCGCGACACCTTGATCTAGATCGTAGCATCGTTGTCGTCTCGCCATCTATTGCTTCTACGACTATCGCTACCGCTTAGTGATAAAGTAAAGCAATTACAGGGCGATTGCATTGCATACAATAAAGCGACAATCATATGGCTCCTGCCAGTTGTCGATAACTCTGTTACAAAACATGATCATCTCATACAATAAATATAGCATCATGTCTTGACCATATCACATCACAACATGCCCTACAAAAACAAGTTAGACGTCCTCTACTTTGTTGTTGCAAGTTTTACGTGGCTGCTACGGGCTGAGCAAGAACCGTTCTTACCTACGCATCAAAACCACAACGATAGTTCGTCAAGTTAGTGTTGTTTTAACCTTCTCAAGGACCGGGCGTAGCCACACTCGGTTCAACAAAAGTTGGAGAAACTAACACCCGCCAGCCACCTGTGTGTGAAGCACGTCGGTAGAACCAGCCCCGCGTAAGCATACGCGTAATGTCAGTCCGGGCCGCTTCATCCAACAATGCCGCCGAACCAAAGTATGACATGTTGGTAAGCAATATGACTTGTATCGCCCACAACTCACTTGTGTTCTACTCGTGCATATAACATCTACGCATAAACCTGGCTCGGATGCCACTGTTGGGGAACGTAGTAATTTCAAAAAAATTCCTATGCACACGCAAGATCATGGTGATGCATAGCAATGAGAGGGAAGAGTCGTCCAAGTACCCTCGTAGACCGTTAAGCGGAAGTGTTATGACAACGCGGTTGATGTAGTCGTACGTATTCATGATCGACCGATCCTCAGTACCGAACGTACGACACCTCCGCGTTCAGCACACGTTCAGCTCGGTGACGTCCCGCGAACTCACGATCCAATAGAGCTCGAGGGAGAGTTTTCTCAGCACGACGGCATGGTAACGATGTTGATGAAGCTACCGTCACAGGGCTTCGCCTAAGCACCGCTACAGTATGATCGATGTGGATTATGGTGGAGGGGGACACCGCACACGGCTGGGAGAGATCAATGATCAACTTTTATCTTTAGGGTGCCCCCTACCCCCGTATATAAAGGATCTTGGGGGAGGCGGCCGGCCAGGAGGAGGGCACGCCAAGGGGGGAGTCCTACTCCCACCGGGAGTAGGACTCCTTCTTTCCTAGTAGGAGTAGGAGAAGGGAAAAGGGAAGGAGAGAGGAGGAAGGAAAGGGGGGCGCGCCCCCTCCTTGTCCAATTTGGACTAGAGGGGGAGGGGCGCGCGGCCTGCCCTAGCCGCCCCTCCTCTTCTCCACTAAGGCCCAATAGGCCCATTACATCCCCCGGGGGGTTCCTGTAATCCCCCGGTACTCCGGTATATGTCCGAAACCTCCCGAAACACTTCTGGTGTCCGAACATAGTAATCCAATATATCGATCTTTATGTCTCAGCCATTTCGAGACTCCTTGTCATGTCCGTGATCATATCCGGGACTCCGAACTACCTTCGGTACATCAAAACACAAAAACTCATAATACCAATCATCACAGAACTTTAAGCGTGCGGACCCTACGGGTTCGAGAACTATGTAGACATGACTGAGACATGTCTCCGGTTAATAACCAATAGCGGAACCTGGATGCTCATATTGGTTCCTACATATTCTACGAAGATCTTTATCGGTCAAACCGCATAACAACATGCGTTGTTCCCTTTGTCATCGCTATGTTACTTGCCCGAGATTCGATCGTTGGTATCTCAATACCTAGCTCAATCTCATTACCGGCAAGTCTCTTTACTCATTCTGTAATGCATCATCCCGCAACTAGCTCATTAGTTGCATTGCTTGCAAGGCTTATAGTGATCTCCAGAGGGCCCAGAGATACCTCTCCGACAATCGGAGTGACAAATCCTATTCTTGATCTACGCCAACTCCACGAACACCATCGGAGACACCTGTAGAGCACCTTTATAATCTCCCAGTTACGTTGTGATGTTTGGTAGCACACAAAGTGTTCCTGTGGTATTCAAGAGTTGCATAATCTCATAGTCATAGGAACATGTATAAGTCATGAAGAAAGCAATAGCAGTAAACTAAAACGATCAAGTGCTAAGCTAACGAAATGGGTCAAGTCAATCACATCATTCCACTAATTATGTGATCCCATTAATCAAATGACAACTCATGTCTATGGCTAGGAAACTCAACCATCTTTGATCAACGAGCTAGTCAAGTAGAGGCATACTAGTGATACTATGTTTGTCTATGTATTCACACATGTATTTATGTTTCCGGTTAATACAATTCTAGCATGAATAATAAACATTTATCATGATATGAGGAAATAAATAGTAACTTTATTATTGCCTCTAGGGCATATTTCCTTCAAACCCTAGAGGGTTTGGCGCCCCCACCCCTAGGAAACTTGCCCCCCTAGCCAGAAGGGGCGGATTCCCTAGGGAGGCGCCCCCACCTATCCAGGTTACGTGAGATGGGATGGGAAGGGCGCACAGCCCCTTAGTGGGCTGGTGTGGCCCCTCTCCTTGGCTCATAAGCCCCCCCCAACGCTTGCCGGGGCCTTCAAAACTTCTTTCGGTCACGCTGGTCGTCACCTAGTACTCCCAGAACAATTCGGGACTCCAATACCCTTCGTCCAATATATTGATCTTCACCTCCGGACCATTCCGGAGTTCCTCATCACATCCAGGATCTGATCCAGGACTTTGAACAACCTTCGGTAACCACATACTATTCCCATTACAACTCTAGCGTCACCGAACCTTAAGTGTGTAGACCCTACGGGTTCGGGAACCATGCAGACATGACCGAGACACCTCTCCGGCCAATAACCAATAGCGGGATCTGGATACCCATATTGGCTCCCACATGCTCCATGATGATCTCATTGGATGAACCACGATGTCGGGGATTCAATCAATCCCGTATAGAATTCCCTTTGTCCATCGATATGTTACTTGCCCGAGATTCGATCGCCGGTATCCCTATACCTTGTTCAATCCCGTTACTGGAAAGTCTCTTTACTCGTTCCGTAACACATGATCCCATGTGAGGGAATCCTAGATTAGGGGGTCTCCGGACAGCCGGACTATATCCTTTGGCCGGACTGTTGGACTATGAAGATACGAGATTGAAGACTTCGTCCCGTGTCCGGATGGGACTCTACTTGGCGTGGAAGGCAAGCTAGGCAATACGGATATGTATATCTCCTCCTTTGTAACCGACCTTGTGTAACCCTAGCCCCCTCCGGTGTCTATATAAACCGAAGTGTTTTAGTCCGTAGGACAACATACAATCATACCATAGGCTAGCTTCTAGGGTTTAGCCTCTCCGATCTCGTGGTAGATCAACTCTTGTAATACCCATATTATCAAGTATAATCAAGCAAGCCGTAGGGTTTTACCTCCATCAAGAGGGCCCGAACCTGGGTAAAACATCGTGTCCCCTGCCTCCTGTTACCATCCGCCTTAGACGCACAGTTCGGGACCCCCTACCCGAGATCCGCCGGTTTTGACACCGACATTGGTGCTTTCATTGAGAGTTCCTCTGTGTCGTCATCATTAGGCTTGATGGCTCCCTCAATCATCGATAGCGATGCAGTTCAGGGTGAGACTTTTCTCCCAGGACAGATCTTTGTGTTCGGCGGCTTCGCACTACGGGCCAACTCGCTTGGCCATCTAGAGCAGATCGAGAATTACGCCCCTAGCCATCAGGTCAGGTTTGGAAGCTTAAACTACACGGCCGATATCCGCGAAGACTTGATCTTCAACGGATTCGAGCCCCTTCCCAATGCGCCACACGGTCACGATGAGCACGATTTAGCTCTGCCATCGGACAGTGTTCAGGAGATCGCGCCGGCAACCGCTCCGACCCTCAATTCGGAGCCAGTTGCGTCATCCATGGATGGGTGGATAGACCCTACCACGAAGGCCGCACTCTCATCGGCGATCGAGCCGAGTATCGACCTTACCCTTCACGGGAGCCGTGACGCTGGACTACCGGATTCTTCCCTGGCCACGGACTCCGAACCGCCTGTGCCCGCACCTATCGAAACCAACTGGGCGCCGATCTTGGAGTTTACCTCTACGGATATTTTTCAGCACTCGCCCTTCGGCGACATACTGAACTCATTAAGGTCTCTCTCCCTGTCAGGAGAGTCCGGGCCGAACTATGTTCGGCAGGATTGGGGTTCGGATGACGAAGAAATTTGCCGCCCACCCACCACCCACTTAGTAGCCACTGTCGATGATTTGACCGACATGCTCAACTTCGACGGTATGGACGACGATGCAGGAGACGAACAGGAACCACTGCCCACAGGGCACTGGACGGCCACTTCATCATATGACGTATACATGGTGGACACACCCAAAGAAAACGATGACGAGGAACGGAAGGACGCAGCGAAGGGTTGTTCCCTCGAGAAGCAGTCAAAGCGGCGGCGTAAGCGCCGCTCCAAATCCCGCCTCGGCAGAAACAGTGGTCATATAGACCCAGCGATAGAGCAGGGTGAACCATCGCCCGACCAGGGCAACACGGAGAATCAAACCGAACAACCCGACCCCGTCGAAGATAACAGTCCGGACGACATCACACCGGACAAGAACCCGGAGCAATAGAATGCCCATCAAAGGCTGGTTGCCACTGCGAGGAGTCTGAAAAGCAGAAGCAAAGGCTCAGGGTTGCACAAGACACACTCAGAATCATATGGAGTGAAGTACTCAACAGTGCAGCGAAGTACAACGGTAATCGCCACATCAAGAGCTACCCGAAGCGAAAGCTGCTACCTGAATTCAATGAGGAGGCCTTAGATCCCCCGCAATCAAAAGACAAAATGGCCATCTAGTCGGATAGACGACCTCGTGGCCAACATAGAACGGCAAATGACGCCGCACATAAGCCGATACGCGATCCACGTGAGGACTCGCATCAAAAGTACGACGCAACCAGATCCATCTACGGGCCACGCAAGCGCGCTCCAGCACGCAATGCAACACAACAAACATCCCAATACAACGGTACACCCAAATACAGGGGTGCCGCACACCCCCTATGTTTCACCGATGAGGTGCTGGACCATGAATTTCCAGAGGGATTCAAACCCATAAACATGGAGGCGTACGATGGAACGACAGACCCTGGGGTCTGGATCAAGGACTACGTCCTCCTTTTCCATATGGCTCGAGGAGACGATCTCCACGCCATCAAGTACATACCCCTCAAGCTCAAAGGGCCAGCTCGGCACTGGCTTAAAAGCTTCCCCGAAAACTCCATTGGAAGCTGGGAAGAGCTCGAAGACGCCTTTCGGGCAAATTTTCAAGGGACCTATGTTCGACCACCGAATGCAGACAATTTAAGTCATATAACTCAACAGCCCGGAGAGTCAGCCTGAAAGCTTTGGAATAGGTTCCTCACTAAAAAGAACCAAATAGTCGACTGTCCGGATGCCGAAGCCTTAGCAGCTTTCAAGCACAGCGTTCGAGACAAATGACTTGCCAGACACCTCGGCCAAGAAAAGCTGAGAACAATGGTAGCATTAACAAGCCTCATGACCCGCTTTTGCGCGGGCGAGGACAGCTGGTTAGCCCGATGCAGCACCAGCGGCCCAAGTACATTCGAAGTCCGGGACGGAAACGGGAAATCACGACGCAGCAAGAACAAGCGCCAGAATAAAGAAGACAGCCCGAAGAGCACAGCGGTGAACGCCAGATTCAAAAGCTCTCGGCCAGATCAGCAAAAGCTGCCCCCCAAGGGCAACAGAGACGAACTGTCCAGCCTAAACAAGATTCTGGGCCAAATATGTCAGATCCATAGCACCCCGATAAACCTGCAAATCATACCCATAGAGAATGTTGGGTCTTCAAGCAGTCCGGCAAGCTCAACGCCGAACACAAGGGGCAGGATACACCAAGTGAAGATGAGGACGAGCCTCGCAAGCAAAGTACTGGGGACCAGAAGAAGTTCCCACCAGAAGTCAAAATAGTAAACGTATTGCACGTGACAAAGGGGAGAAACAAAGCGGCACTCCTAGAGACACATGCCCCAGGGCCTATCACAGCAGAGTTATGCCACTGGTCGTCCCAACCGATCACCTTCGACCATCAGGATTACTCAGCAAGTATCCGGTGTGCAGGATGGGCTGCCTTGGTATTAGACCCAATAATTGACGGATACCACTTCACACGAGTCCTGATGGACGGTGGCAGCAGTCTAAACCTGATATATCAGGACACAGTCTGCAAAATGGGGATAGACCCAACAAAAATTAGCCGCAGCAATAATACCTTTAAAGGAGTAACACCAGGCCCAGAGGCCCATTGCACGGCCTCCCTGCTACTAGAGGTTATATTCGGCTTTCCCGATAACTTCCGTGGCGAACATTTAACGTTCCACATCACTCCGTTCCAAAGTGGCTATCAAGCACTACTCGGACGCGAAGCTTTCGCTCGCTTTAACGCAATACCGCATTACGCTTCCCTCATGCTTAAGATGCCCGGTCCATGTGGCATCATTACAGTAAATGGAAATATTGAGCGCTCCTTGCGCGCGGAAGACCGTGTGGCTGCCTTGGCTGCCGCACACTAAACGGCCTCACCAACTAAAGCATCTGACAGGTCGTTAAGACCATGGACACGGTTGGACAAGTCCGGTACTGCTATATGTAATTGATACAGGTTTGATGGCTATACCCCTATTACAATACAAGGGGCTCAACGCGAGCGCACAAGCGACAATCAGGCTCAACTTTACTCATATTGTTTATTTAGTATAACTTACCTTTTGCACGACAACTTTTCAATTAAGTTCCTCTCTTTTTCAGATGACCATCGTGCTACACCCGTCCAGAATACGGCACAACGGAGACACAGGCGCAGATGTGCAGCAGGGACCCGTTCCAAGGATTCTTTTTAGATTAAGACCCTGCGTAAACCTTTTTTACTGTCTCTTGTTGATACACATCCCTCGGATTCTCAGTACAATTGAGAAGGATGCTGACGTATTGGCATGTGGCCATGTCAGAATATTGCACGTACCTGGACACCAGGGGCTTATTACAAAGGGCACTGTTTAGGCCCGGTTTACACCATAAAGACTGAATACCTTAGGGAGTGTTCGGCGTCGCGAGTTTGGCCTTATATGCATCAGCTCCAAATCATGTCTTTGGTCAAATGTTGGGTTTGCCCGGCTCCTGTGTTTTGCTGCCTTATGTTCCGCTCTATCAGCTAAGGCGGCACCAGGAGAACTACTGCGATTGTGCCCTGGTTCATCCGGCCGAGCACCTCAGTAGAGAAAGCCAAAAACTGACTGTCATGATATAGCGTGAGACTGGTCACCCACTCGATGACCTATCAGAATCTTCGGGATTCCCCCGCCTTAACGAAGGGCCGTTTCGCGGCCAGGCATGTACGCACCCCGAATTCGGATAAGTGCGGAGCCACCAGGGGCTATATAGTAGCCCCACTGTTAAACTCCTCTGGCTAAGTGAAAGTGTTAAAGCATTATAGTCTGGTTGCCTAGTTCGCTGCGCTATCACCTCCTTAATGGACCAAGACGTTGGGTCAAGTGTGAACATGTGTCTTCTGCGAACACCCCCGCATTATATGCGTGGGGGCTGAAGCCGACGACTGCAATCTTTCAGGTTATATACATATATACATAAACGGCCGCACATGAGGCATCATAATACTTTCGGGCAAAAGTATAAATACAGCCTTGATAAACTTAATAAAACATCATTTTTACAATGGGAATACATGTCACTCAAACATAATATTCTTCAAGCACTGGGCCTCTATCGAACGAGCGCCTTCAAGAACTTCTTCAAAACAGTGCTCGGCAGCCACTCGCCCTATGGCCGAACCCTGCGCCGCAACAATGGTGGCATCCATCTCCGCCCAGTATGTTTTAACACGGGTAAGGGCCATCCGCGAGCCTTCGATGCACGCCGACCTCTTCATCGCATTAATGCGCGGCACAGCACCAAGGAACTGCTACACCAAACTAAAATAGATGTTCGGCTTTGGCCTTTCCGGCCACAGATGATCCACAACAGACCTCATGGCGAGTCCGGACAATCTATTCAGCTTGGCCCATTTGGCAAGCCGATCAGTCAATGCAAGCGGACGCTCTGGAACATTAAATTGTGACCAGAATAGCTTGTCCACTTCATGATCTGTTTGATCTCGGAAGTATTCGGCTGCATCGACAGCACACGCCGCCAAGTCCAGATATGCATTCGCCGAACTCCACAGCCAGTCCAGAGGGGCATACTGAGGATCTCCAAACTTCCTCCGCGGCATAAAGGGTTTCCCAGCCGCGATATCCCCGGCTTGACGCAGCTCCTCCTTTTTCTCTCTCATCGCAGAGCGGGTATCTTTGGTCGCCATCGTAGCCTTTTCCAGGTTCGTCGCCTTCGCCCGGTTTTCTTCAAGAAGCTGGCAACGGTCGGCAGTATCTTTTAACTTTACAGCCATCCTGGCCATTTTCTCTTTGCTCTCGCAATGTGCGGCCTGTTCGGCCCTTAACTCTTTGGTCGCTTGCAAAGCAGCCGCATTGCTACTCCTTGCTTGCTCCTTGGCTCAGGCAAGCTTCGCCCGAAGGGTCTCCACGGTGGCTGCTCCATCTGTAGTCACAACATATTGAATATACTGGCATCATGCTGCTCTTATTATGTGACGATTACCAGAAGGGCCACTCACCCTATGCCTCGTCAAGCCGCTCGTTGACAAGCACGATGTCAACATCTGCCGCATCCAACTGCCACTTTAGTTCAGCATACCAATCAGTCCGGCTAGCCACCGGAGCCTCCATCACCTGCACATAAAGGCAGTCTGGTTATTACCTGGGACTATGATCCTCTGTTTGCCGCCATTTTCGACGACAACTAGAGTCTCAGGGGCTACGATCTACACAGGGCACATCTAAAAATGTGCGGTACTTTCAAAAATATACATCATTTCACGTACCTCAAAACCCGCCAGTAGACTGATAAAGGCTTCATGCAGCCCTCTTTCGGCGGACAAAATCCTTTCAATCACCTTACCCATCAATTTGCGGTGCTCTTCTGAGATAGCCGCCTTCTCCAGCAGATCCCTCGTACATCCGACCGCGCACCAGACGATGTCGAACTCTTTTTGCTCTCTTCGAGAGCCGGATACTGAGGACTTCGGGTGGCCATAGGATTACCTTCTGGCCTTGCCGGATCAGGAGAAGCCCTTCGCGACGACACCTCAGGGTCACCCGCTTCGTAAGGCGGCGTGGCAGGGGGAGGCGTTTCGCTCTCCATCATCTCTAGAAGGAGATCCCCTGAAGACGAGCTCAGCTGAGAAGGGCTAAGATCCGAACTGCAAGATAAATACTTCGGTTATTTTCCTTAGAAGTAAGGTAGATATCTTCACCATTAAATACCTTTTGATTACTTACAGCCCGTTAGAGGGCTGATCCTCACGTGGACATTGTGCGGCAAGAACACCCTCCGAGGCAGGACCCTCTGGCAGAGATTTCTTCTCCCGTTTGGAAACCTTGATTTCCGGATCTTCGGAGGTAATCCTCTTCCTTCCCTGGGGAGAGAGAATGTCAGATTCTTCCCCTTGGTTATCCTCCCTCGCGGAGGTGCTCATTCCCTCGGTTGGAATAGGTAGCGATGGAGGCCCGCTTTCGCCCTCTTTATTCCCCCCTTCATCTTCCTTTGAGGGCACCGGACAAGGTGCTGGCTCGAGCATCTTTTCCAACACCGGATTGTCCAAGCCTTCAGGAAGGGGGGCCGAACACCGGATCATCTTCGCCTTTGTTATCCAGTCCTGGTCAAAGAACGATTCTTTAGAATGATGTCATGATAAATAAAAGGACGATGTGTTCGGCCATGGGATTACTTACTTGGGTGGCGGTGCGGTTGCTGCTCAGGCCCACGTCCTCGGTAGTGTCCGGACACTCTATTTGGGGTCCGAAGAACGATTTGTACATCTCCTCGTGCATCATGCCAAGGAAATTTTGAATAGTGCGCGGTCCTTCTGGGTTGAAATCCCACATGCAGAGGGGCCGGCGTTTGCAAGGCTGGACTCGGCGAACCAGCATGACTTGCATCACCATAACCAGACTGAAATCTCCCTCAAAGAGATCTCGGATACGGCTCTACAGTATTGGCACGTCCTTGGCTGGACCCCAGCTCAGTCCCCTGCTGATCCATGACATCAGCTGTGGTGGAGGGCCCGAGCGAAAGGTGGGGGCAGCTACCCACTTGGCACTTCGGGGAGCTGTGACGTAAAACCACTCATGTTGCCACAATCCGGACACCTCTGGAAAGGAACCCTTTGGCCATGGAGCATCAACAATTTTGCTTATTAAAGCACCTCCGCACGCTGCGTATTGTCCCTCGACCATCTTCGGCTTCACATCGAAGGTCTTGAGCCACAAGCCGAAGTGAGGGGTAATGCGGAGGAAGGCCTCACGGATGACAATAAATGACTAGATGTGAAGAAGGGAGTCCGGGGCGAGATCGTGAAAATCCAGCCCGTAATAGAACATAAGACCCCTGATAAAGGGATCCAGAGCGAGGCCTAGCCCTCGGAGGAAGTGGGAGACGAACACAATGCTCTTGTTGGGTTCGGGAGTAGGGACGACCTGCCCTCAGGCGGGCAGCCTATGCGAAATTTCGGCGGTCAGATATCTGGCCTCCCTCAACTTCTTGATGTCCTCCTCCGTGACAGAGGAAGACATCCACCAGCCTTGAAGGCTGGATCCGGACATGATTGAAGGTCCGAAGCACCTGACCTTGGCTTTGGGTGTTAGAACTCGAGGCGGGGGAGGGATTCAATTGAGCACGGGAGGGAAAAAAGTAACAGCCTTGTCCCTTTTGGGACTTGCCTAAAATCTAGGAGTCCTAGGCACGGTTGGGTTACCCACGTCTGTATTGATGAGAATCCCGTAATAAGGGGAACACGATCTCTGCTTTGACAAGACGTGTCAAGAAACCGCCTCGCGTTATGTGCGGGGGCTGGTTAAAGAAAAACGGTTCAAATAATTACCGGGCCGTGGCGTGATGTCATGCTGCCAAAACGTGTTAGCGGATTAGATTTGTGGCAATATTATTCTCTCTATGGTGGTATGTGGAACTTATTTTGCAGGGTCGGACACTATCCTTGTATTCAAATTCTTCCGTGGTGTGTTCGGAGGAGGAACCCGCCTTGCAATGTTGAAGACAACACTGCGCGCCGGACTCATCGTCATTGAAGCCTGGTTCAGGGGCTACTGAGGGAGTCCTGGATTAGGGGGTCTCCGAACAGCCGGACTATATCCATTGGCCGGACTATTGGACTATGAAGATACAAGATTGAAGACTTCGTCCCGTGTCCGGATGGGACTCTACTTGGCGTGGAAGGCAAGCTAGGCAATACGGATATGTATATCTCCTCCTTTGTAACTGACCTTGTGTAACCCTAGCCCCCTCCGGTGTCTATATAAACCGGAGGGTTTTAGTCTGTAGGACAACATACAATCATACCATAGGCTAGCTTCTAGGGTTTAGCCTCTCCGATCTCGTGGTAGATCAACTCTTGTAATACCCATATTATCAAGTATAATCAAGCAGGACGTAGGGTTTTACCTCCATCAAGAGGGCCCGAACCTGGGTAAAACATCGTGTCCCCTGCCTCCTGTTACCATCCGCCTTAGACGCACAGTTCGGGACCCCCTACCCGAGATCCTCCGGTTTTGACACTGACACCATGACTAACTCCTTATTCACATTGAGCTCATTATGATGATGCATTACCGAGTTGGCCCAGAGATACCTCTCCGTCACACGGAGTGACAAATCCCAGTCTCGATTTGTGCCAACCCAACAGACACTTTCGGAGATACATGTAGTGCATCTTTATAGTCACCCAGTTACATTGTGATGTTTGATACACCCAAAGCACTCCTACGGTATACGGGAGTTGCACAATATCATGGTCTAAGGAAATGATACTTGACATTAGAAAAGCTCTAGCAAACGAACTACACGATCTTGTGCTATGCTTAGGATTGGGTCTTGCCCATCAGTTAATTCTCCTAATGATGTGATCCCGTTATCAACGACATCCAATGTCCATGGTCAGGAAACCATAGCCATCTAATGATCAACGAGCTAGTCAACTGCTACCTCTTGAGCACTGCGTTGGTTTTCCCCGAAGAGGAAGGGATGATGCAGCAAAGTAGCGTAAGTATTTCCCTTAGTTTTTGAGAACCAAGGTATCAATCCAGTAGGAGGCTATGCGCGAGTCCCGCGTACCTGCACAAAACAAATAAATCCTCGCAACCAACGCGATAAGGGGTTGTCAATCCCTACACGGCCACTTACGAGAGTGAGATATGATAAGATAAAATTTTTGGTATTTTTATGATAAAGATGCAAAGTAAAATAAAAGCAAAGTAAAAAAAGCAAAGGAAATTACTAAGTATTGGAAGATTAATATGATGAAGATAGACCCGGGGGCCATAGGTTTCACTAGTGGCTTCTCTCAAGAGCATAGGTATTCTACGGTGGGTGAACGAATTACTGTTGAGCAATTGACAGAATTGAGCATAGTTATGAGAATATCTAGGTATGATCATGTATATAGGCATCACGTCCGAGACAAGTAGACCGACTCCTGCCTGCATCTACTACTATTACTCCACTCATCGACCGCTATCCAGCATGCATCTAGAGTATTAAGTTAATGAAAACAGAGTAACGCCTTAAGCAAGATGACATGATGTAGAGGGATAAACTCAAGCAATATCATGAAAACCCCATCTTGTTATCCTCGATGGCAACAATACAATACGTGCCTTCTGCCCCTACTGTCACTGGGAAAGGACACCGCAAGATTGAACCCAAAGCTAAGCACTTATCCCATTGCAAGAAAGATCAATCTAGTAGGCCAAACCAAACTGATAATTCAAAGAGACTTGCAAAGATAACCAATCATACATAAAAGAATTCAGAGAAGATTCAAATAGTATTCATAGATAGACTTGATCATAAACCCACAATTCATCGGTCTCAACAAACACACCGCAAAAGGAAGATTACATCGAATAGATCTCCACAAGAGAGGGGGAGAACATTGTATTGAGATCCAAAAAGAGAGAATAAGCCATCTAGCTAATAACTATGGACCCGTAGGTCTAAGGTGAACTACTCACACTTCATCGGAGGGGCTATGGTGATGATGTAGAAGCCCTCCGTGATCGATGCCCCCTTCGGCGGAGCTCCGGAACAGGCCCCAAGATGGGATCTCGTGGATACAGAAAGTTGCGGCGGTGGAATTAGGGTTTTGGCTCCGTATCTGATCGTTTGGGGGTACATAGGTATATATAGGAGGAAAGAGTATGTCGGTGGAGCAACAGGGGGCCCACGAGGGTGGAGGGCGCGCCTGGGGGGGTAGGCGCGCCCCCTACCTCGTGGCCTCCTCTTTTGTTTCTTGACGTAGGGTCCAAGTCTCCTGGGTCTTGTTCATTGAGAAAATCATGTTCCCGAAGGTTTCATTCCGTTTGGACTCCGTTTGATATTCCTTTTCTTCGAAACCCTAAAATAGGCAAAAAAAATACAGCAATTCTGGGATGGACCTCCGGTTAATAGGTTAGTCCCAAAAATAATATAAAAGTGGATAATAAAGCCCAATAATGTCCAAAACAGTAGATAATATAGCATGGAGCAATAAAAAATTATAGATATGTTGGAGACGTATCAAGCATCCCCAAGCTTAATTCCTGCTCGTCCTCGAGTAGGTAAATAATAAAAACAGAATTTTTGATGCGGAGTGCTACTTGGAATAATTTTAATGTAATTCTTCTTAATTGTGGTATGAATATTCAGATTCGAAAGATTCAAGATAAAAGTCTAATATTGACATAAAAATAATAATACTTCAAGCATACTAACAAAGCAATCATGTCTTCTCAAAATAACATGGCCAAAGAAAGTTATCCCTACAAAATCATACAGTCTGGCTATGCTCCATCTTCACCACACAAAATATTTAAATCATGCACAACCCCGATGACAAGCCAAGCAATTGTTTCATACTTTTGGTGTTCTCAAACTTTTTCAATCTTCACGCAATACATGAGCGTGAGCCATGGATATAGCACTATAAGTGGAATAGAATGGTGGTTGTGGAGAAGACAAAAAGGGAGAAGATAGTCTCACATCAACTAGGCGTATCAACGGGCTATGGAGATGCCCATCAATAGATATCAATGTGAGTGAGTAGGGATTGCCATGCAACGGATGCACTAGAGCTATAAGTATATGAAAGCTCAACAAAAGAAACTAAATGGGTGTGCATCCAACTTGCTTGCTCATGAATACCAAGGGCATTTTGAGGAAGCCCATCATTGGAATATACAAGCCAGGTTCTATAATGAAAAATTCCCACTAGTATGTGAAAGTGATAACATAGGAGACTCTCTATCATGAATATCATGGTGCTACTTTGAAGCACAAGTGTGGTAAAAGGATAGTAACATTGTCCCTTCTCTCTTTTTCTCTCATTTTTTTATTTGGGCCTTTTCTCCTTTTTATGGCCTCTTTTCTTTCTCTCTTTTTATTTTTCGTCCAGAGTCTCATCCCGACTTGTGGGGGAATCATAGTCTCCATCATCCTTTCCTCACTGGGACAATGCTCTAATGATGATCATCACACTTTTATTTTCTTACAACTCAACAATTACAACTCGATACTTAGGACAAATTATGACTCTATATGAATGCCTCCGGCGGTGTACCGGGATATGCAATGAATCAAGAGTGACATGTATGAAAATATTATGAATGGTGGCTTTGCCACGAATACGATGTCAACTACATGATCATGCTAAGAAATATGACAATGATGGAGTGTGTCATAATAAACGGAACGGTGGAAAGTTGCATGGAAATATATCTCAGAATGACTATGGAAATGCCATAATAGGTAGGTATGGTGGCTGTTTTGAGGGAGGTATATGGTGGGTGTATGATACTGGCGAAAGGTGTGTGGTATTAGAGAGGCTAGCAACGGTGGAAGGGTGAGAAAAGTGCGTATAATCCATGGACTCAACATTAGTCATAAAGAACACATATACTTATTGGAAAAATCTACAAGTTATCAAAGCAAAGTATTACGTGCATGCTCCTAGGGGGATAGATTGGTAGGAAAAGACCATCGCTCGTCCCCGACCGCCACTCATAATGAAGACAATCAAAAAATAAATCATGCTCCGACTTCATCACATAACGGTTCATCATACGTGCATGCTACAGGAATCACAAACTTTAACACAAGTATTTCTCAAATTCACAACTACTCAACTAGCATAACTCTAATATCACCATCTTCATATCTCAAAACAATTATCAAGCATCAAACTTCTCATAGCATTCAACACACTAATAAGAAAGTTTTTTACTATTCTGGAATTCCAAGCATATTAGGATTATTTAAGCAAATTACCATGCTATTTAAGACTCTCAAAATAATCTAAGTGAAGCATGAGATATCAATAGTTTCTATAAAAAAATCCACCACCGTGCTCTAAAAGATATAAGTGAAGTACCGGAGCAAAACTATATAACTCAAATGATATAAGTGAAGCACATAGAGTATTCTAACAAATTCCAAATCATGTATGGCTCTCTCAAAAGATGTGTACAGAAAGGATGATTGTGGTAAACCAAAAATCAAAGACTCAAATCATACAAGACGCTCCAAGCAAAACACATATCATGTGGTGAATAAACATATAGCTCCAAGTAAAGTTACCGATAGAAGTGGACGAAAAAAGGGGATGCCTTCCGGGGCATCCCCAAGCTTTGGCTTTTAGGTGTCCTTAGATTATCTTGGCGGTGCCATGGGAATCCCCAAGCTTAGGCTCTTGCCACTCCTTGTTCCATAATCCATCAAATCTTTACCCAAAACTTGAAAACTTCATAACACAAAACTTAAAGTAGAAAATCTCGTGAGCTCCGTTAGCGAAAGAAAACAAAAGACCACTTCAAGGTACTGTGATGAACTCATTCTTTATTTACATTGGTGTTAAACCTACTGTATTCCAACTTCTCTATGGTTTATAAACTATTTTACTAGCCATAGATTCATCAAATAAGCAAACGACACACGAAAAACAGAATCTGTCAAAAACAGAACAGTCTGTAGTAATCTGTAGCTAGCGCAAGATATTGAACCCGAAAAATTCTAAAATAAATTTCTGGACGTGAGGAATGTATCTATTAATCATCTGCAAAAAGAATTAACTAAATAGCACTTTACAAATAAAAATGTCAGCAGTTCTCGTGAGCGCTAAAGTTTCTGTTTTTTACAGCAAGATTAACAAGACTTTCCCCAAGTCTTCCCAACGGTTCTACTTGGCACAAACACTAATTAAACACAAAAAATACAACTTAAACAGAGGATAAATAAATTATTTATTACTAAACAGGAGCAAAAATCAAGAAATAAAAATAAAATTGGGTTGCCTCCCAACAAGCGCTATCGTTTAACGCCCCTAGCTAGGCATAAGAAGCAAGGATAGATCTAGGTGTTGCCATCTTTGGTTGGTAATTCTTCAATGAGGCATCTACCATCCTTAGGAATTTCTTTCTTTTTATTGATTATCAAACTTTTAGGCACAAGATAGAAAAATTCATTTGTAACAAATGGTTCCTTAATGATAGCAAAAAAGATTGGGATGAATACTTATGGATTTGAGATCCGCAGTTTCCTTACTAGAAGATTCACCCTTATTTTTAGGAACATACATAAGCTTGGCAATTTTAGTGGGAGGACTTGGAGTATTCTTTACGGAAGAAAAAGCGGTTCCCAAGTTGGTAATAATATCCTCAAGTTTATCGATCCTAGTGGAATCATGATTTATTTTCTCATTAACTATGGGTTCCTTCTCTTTAATATTTTTCAAAGTGACTCCTACTTTAGATCCATATTGAGAGATTCGGTTGTGGATCTTTTTATCCAAATTTTCAATTAACTCTATGGTAGCAACCTTATTTTCAATAATTTCGAGCCTTTGCATTACATGCTCCAAAGTTAATACAGTTCCATTAACCAAAAGAGGGGGTGAGCCAAACAAATCTATCATAGCATTATAAGAATCAAAAGTATGGCTACCCAAGAAGTTCCCTCCGGTAATAGTATCAAGGATATATCTGTGCCAGGGAGTTATGCCTACATAAAAATTGCGAAGAAGAACGGAAGTAGATTGCTTCCTGGTAGATCTATTTTGAGCATTGCAAATTCTATACCAAGCATCTTTTAGATTTTCTCCCTCTCTTTGCTTAAAATTTAGAATTTCATTCTCGGGAGATAACGGAGAAGATAAGGGACTAGCCATAACGACAAGCAAGCAAACTAACACACAAGCAAACAAAAAGCAAGCGGGCAAAAAGAGGCAAATAGAGAAAGAAAGGGAGGATAGAGAGAGAGAGGGTGAATAAAATGGCAAGGGTGAAGTGGGGGAGAGGAAAACGAGAGGCAAATGGCAAATAATGTAATGCGGGAGATAGCGATTGTGATGGGTACTCGGTATATTGACTTTTGCGTAGACTCCCCGGCAACGGCGCCAGAAATCCTTCTTGCTACCTCTTGAGCACTGCGTTGGTTTTCCCCGAAGAGGAAGGGATGATGCAGCAAAGTAGCATAAGTATTTCCCTCAGTTTTTGAGAACCAAGGTATCAATCCAGTAGGAGGCTACGCACGAGTCCCTCGTACCTGCACAAAACAAATAAATCCTCGCAACCAATGCGATAAGGGGTTGTCAATCCCTACACGGCCACTTACGAGAGTGAGATCTAATAGGTATGATAAGATAATATTTTTGGTATTTTTATGATAAAGATGCAAAGTAAAATAAAAGCAAAGTAAAAAAGCAAAGGAAATTACTAAGTATTGGAAGATTAATATGATGAAGATAGACCCGGGGGCCATAGGTGTAACACTCATGATGCGGCTATATCTCCCACGTGTCGGAGCACGACTTAGAGGCATAACCGCATTGTAGGCATGTCGCAAGAGGGGTAATCTTTACACATCCCATGTACTGAATCAGAAAGGGATACAGAGTTGGCTTACAATCTCCACTCCACGCAATACATAAATATAGCATTACATCATCCAGAATACAATCAAGGTCCGACTACGGAACCAAAATAAAAGAAGACCACCCCTAATGCTAGAACCCCGATCGCCCCGACTAGGCTCCACTACTGATCGAAAGGAAACGAAACAACACAACGAACATGATCTTCATCAAGCTCCTCCTTGAGCTCGGTTGCGTCACCTGCATGGTATCATCGGCACCTGCAACTGTTAGAAGTAAACTGTGAGTCACGGGGACTCAGCAATCTCACACCCTCGCGATCAAGACTATTTAAGCTTATGGGTAGGAAAGGTAGTGAGGTGGAGCTGCAGCAAGCACTAGCATATATGGTGGCTAACTTGCGCAAATGAGAGCGAGAAGAGAGGCAAAGCACGGTCGTGAACTAGAAGTGATCAAGAAGTGATCCTGAAACTACTTACGTTCAAACATAACACAAGAACCGTGTTCACTTCCCGGACTCCGCCGAGAAGAGACCATCACGGCTACACACGCGGTTGATGCATTTTAATTAAGTTAAGTGTCAAGTTCTCTACAGCCGGATATTAACAAATTCCCATCTGCCCATAACCGCGAGCACGGCTTTCGAAAGTTCAAAACCCTGCAGGGGTGTCCCAACTTAGCCCATCACAAGCTCTCACGGTCAACGAAGGATATTCCTTCTCCCAGGAAGACCTGATCAGACTCAGAATCCCGGTTACAAGACATTTCCACAATGGTAAAACAAGACCAGCAAGACTGCCCGATGCACCGACATCCCGATAGGAGCTGCACATATCTCGTTCTCAGGGCAACACCGGATGAGACATCCTACGAGTAAAACCAAACCTCAAGTTTCCCCGAGGTGGCCCCGCAGTCTACTCAGTTCGGACCAACACTTAGACAAGCACTGGCCCGGGGGGGCTTAAAATAAAGATGACCCTCGGGTTGGCCGACCCGAGGTAAGGGTAGGTGGTGGTGAGGAAAATGGTAAAACCAAGGTTGGCCTTGCTGGAGGAATTTTATTCAAAGCGAACTGTCAAGGGGTTCCCATAACACCCAACCGTGTAAGGAACGCAAAATCAAGGAACATAACACCGGTATGACAGAAACTAGGGCGGCAAGAGTGGAACAAAACACCAGGCATAAGGCCGAGCCTTCCACCCTTTACCAAGTATATAGATGCATTAAAGTAAATAAGATATATTGTGATATCCCAACAATAACCATGTTCCAACATGGAACAAACTTCATCTTCACCTGCAACTAGCAACGCTATAAGAGGGGCTGAGCAAAGCGGTAACATAGCCAAACAACGGTTTGCTAGGAAAGGTGGGTTAGAGGCTTGACATGGCAATATGGGAGGCATGACATAGCAAGTAGTAGGTATCGCGGCATAGCAATAGAGCGAACAACTAGCAAGCAAAGATAGAAGTGATTTCGAGGGTATGGTCATCTTGCCTGAGATCCCACAAGGAAGAAGAACGGGTCCATGAAGAAGACAAACGGACGTAGTCGAACGGATCCTCACAAACGTGACGTTATCGGAACTAACCCGAAGAAGCAACACCGGAAAGAAGCAAACAACATAGTAAAATATCCACCACATAAACATGGCATGATGCACAACCAAGTATGATGCATGTCCGGTTTAATGATTCATGGCATGGCAAAGTGCACAAGCAAAACTACAAGTTAAGTGGAGCTCAATATGCAACGAGTTGCATATTGACGAAACACCACAAGTTATTTAGTTTGATCTCGTTTATGTACCCAACAATATTAAATGTTGATTAACATGGCAAGAGGTGAAGCAAAATAAAACTATCTATCTAGGCAAGTTTAAATGAGGCCGGAAGAGCAAGCAACAAGTTCGGAAAATCCTCATGTGCATATTTATGGATTTGGTACTGTTCTGCCCTAAACCATATTTTTGAGTTTTTAAACATGCAAGACAAGTACACCATGTTAAACTAGGCATTTTTCTACCCCATTTACATATAAAGTTTGTTAAGTTTGGAGCTACGGTTATTTAGTTATGAATTAAAGCATTTTAACATGGCATAGGAGCAAAATAATGCAAACATCATTTTAAACATTTTAACATGGCAAGAAAGTGGCATATTTTTTTTGACCATGAAGACTGCAGGGCTTGCACCCCACAGCATTATATTAATAAAAGCAAAAGGCATACAGGGTTTCCTCAAGGTGAGGAAAGAAAGAAAAGAATAAAAGAAAAGAATAAAAGAAAAGAGGGAAGGCTCTAAAGAAGGCTATACAGAGAAGGGGTGCACTATACCTAATAACTACAAATAAACAAAGAAGCAACTCTCCTCAAGGAGGAAGAAAATCAATCCACTTAAGAAGGGCATCTCTATATTTCCGTTTGATTCGATGAGAGAGCATAGTAAGATCATGAATGAAGCCATTCCTCCATGCCCTGAAAGATGGTTGGATTTTCCTGAAAGCTCTATCATTCCTGATCTTCCAAATATTCCACCAGGCCATGAAAACCACCTCCCCAAAGAAAGGCTTGTTTAAATCCTTCCTAGCATGACGAGCAATTTCCACCATATCATCACAATCTTTCCATTCAATTTGCAGATAGTTCCACACGCGAACACTAAAATTGCACTGGAAAAAGAGGTGATTTCTGTCCTCCAGTATTCCAGTCGGGCAAAGAACACATTCTGGTCCTTCATTAATCCTCCAATGCCTCCTCTAAATCATGTCCTTGGTGTTAACCCTGTCCATTATAACAAGCCAAGCAAACATCTTGATCGACATAATACAGCAACTTTTCCATATCCACCCCAGAATGGGGTTTGATACCATTGGCTGATAGACAAAATCGTAAAACCTTTTTGTAGTATATTCTGATTTCTTGCCATGCCTCCATCCCTAGTGGTCATGGGAGTTACTGTCCAAATGGAAAGACCCCATTAAAGAGGAAAGCTGTTGTAGTTCCTGAAAAGCTTGTTCAGTAAGAGGCAAGTAAAAAAGGTCCTGGAAACTACTAGCCTCAAAGACTTCCTTGACTGAGAGATTTTTGTGGAGACAAAAAGAATATAGCCTAGGAAATCGATCTTGCAGAGGGACAGAACTGTTTCCAATTTGCCAATAGTCAGACCAGAATTGCACCATATCTCCACTATGAACATCAACCGAAGTAACTGCCCTGAAATTATCCATCAACTTACAGACATCTCTCCACCAAAAAGAGCCACAAAGAACAGTATCATGTGGAATCCTTTCAAAATAGTAAGAATCCCAAACTAACTGCACCCAGGGCACATCCATCTTGTTATAAAATTTATTGAGATGTTTCAGAAGGAGAGCATCATTCTGCCAACCTAGGTTTAAGATTCCAAGCCCCCCCTTCGACTTAGGCCTGCAAACAAGTGGCCAAGCCGCCAGTGAATGTCCCCTTTCCTGACCATATTTCCTCCATAAACACTGCCTCTGGATTCTTTCCAATTGTTTCAAATACCCTGAGGAATTGACAAACTGCAAAGGAAGAAGATAGGCAATGAAGAAATGACAGAATTAACTAATTGCAATCTGCTCCCTTGAGGCAAGAACCAAGAACTTACTGTCAATCTTCTCTCCATACAATCCACAAGGGGAAGAAGGTCCACAATTTTGGGCCTGGTGGTCCCCACTGGCAGACCCAGATAAGTAAAAGGCATATTGCCTAATTTGCAACCAAAATAGGCAGCAAGGTCAGAAGCATCCTGATCACTCACATTAATGGGATACATGGAGGATTTATGGAAATTAATCTGAAGCCCAGTTGCCTGTGAGAAGGAATGCAAAACTGATTTCAGAGCCCCCAATTGCTCTTTATCAGCATTTAAGAAAAGCAGTGTGTCATCAGCATATTGGACCACTGGGAAATCAGGATCATGGGTTGGCAGAGGCCTGCTTATTAAACCTTGCTGAAGAAGATCATTAATCAATGTCTGCAAGAGATCAGCCACAATAACAAAGAGCAAGGGAGAAATTGGGTCCCCTTGCTTAACTCCACATTTGCATTTAAATGATTACCAGGAACTCCATTCAGAAGGACAGAAGAAGTGCCAGAAGACAGCAACTGCTTAATCCAAATAATCCATCGTTCATCAAAACCTTTTGCAATTAAAATCTTTATGATAGCCTCATGCTGGATAGAATCAAAAGCCTTTTCAAAGTCTAAATTAAGCAAAATGATGGGCCTTTTAGACTGATTGCACTGATGGATATACTCAAAGGTCCAAGCAAGACAATCCTGGATTGTTCTTGGATAGAATCAAAAGCCTTTTCAAAGTCTAACTTAAGCAAAAGGATGGGCCTTTTAGACTGATTGCACTGATGGATATACTCAAAGGTCCAAGCAAGACAATCCTGGATTGTTCTTGATTTTATGAAACCATATTGATTTTTATGCACACATTTGGTGATCTCCTGTTGGAATCTGTTAGCAGAAAGCTTTGTAAGGAACCTCGGACCAACAGAGGTTAGTGAAATTGGCCTAAAGTCTCCCACACACTCAGGTGTCTGCTTCTTTGGAATCAGGGTAATGTATGCATCATTCAAATTTTCTAACTGCACTGTTCCAGCATGAAACTCCTTGACCAGCTGAATAAAATCAGCAGAAATTATATGCCAACACTTTTTAAAAAAAAGCCCATTAAAGCCATCAGGCCCAGGGGCCTTATCAATAGGCAAATCCTTAATAACCTGCTCAATTTCTTTTAATTCAAACGGTTTTGTGAGCACCTCCAAACCTTGGACCTTAGGTATTAGAGACAATATGTTTTCATCCAAAGAAATTGACCTAACTATCCCCATTCTGCTTTTGAAGGATGACAAGAATTCTTTGGCCATTTCCTCATGGTTTGACGTTACTGATCCATCAGACAGCAACAAGCTAGCAATAGAGTTTTTTCTATATCTCTCAGTTGCCATGGCCTGAAAGAACTTAGAGTTTTCCTCTCCCACTTTGATATACCTGATTGTACATCTCTTCCTCCAGTACAGATATTGCATGTGCAGCAGATGTTCATGGTGCAATTTTGTGATTTTCCTGAAATTAAACTCAGGCCTAGACAGAGATCTCATATCCTCAAGATTGTCCAACCAAAGAATTACCCAGTTACACTTCTCAAGTAACCTTTTAATATGTGATAAACCATTCTGCCATTTCTTCAATGCAAACCTCAACGCCTTTAGTTTGTCAACAATTATTGCCGAAATATGGGTCTTACGAGGGGGACGAGTCCAAACCTCCTGAACACACTCCATAAAACCAGCCTGATGGATCCAAAAAATTTCAAACCTGAAGATATGTGCTTTTGGAATTGTTGTACTGATGGTCACCAGACAAGGCACATGATCAGACGCAGTCTTGGCCAAAGGGGTCAGTTGAGTCATGGGATAAATTTTAATCCAACTCGCAGAAGTAAAAACCCAGTCCAACTGTTCCAGAAGAGGCCTGTCCTGCATATTAGACCAAGTAAATTTTCGTCCTTTTAAAGGAAGTTCCAGCAGTCCCAAATGGCCAATTATTTCATTAAAAATAAACATATCATTTATATCGCCCCCGGGGAGATTCCTATTATCAATGGAGCGGATGAAGTTGAAGTCCCCCATCAACATCCACGTCTGATCCGGATCAATGTCCAAGTTGTAAATCCAGGAAACAAACTCATCGCGCAACTCACCCTGACATGGACCGTACACATTAACCAGAAACCATTGCTCATTATTATGAACCGAGGTAAATTGCATAACGATAGCGTAGGGTTTGACTTCGAGCAGGGTGCCACGGAACACATCAGATCGCCACACTGTTAAAAGACCCCCAGAAGCTCCACTAGAGGGAGACTCAGCGAATTGATCAAAACCACGAGGACAAATGCTTTTCATGATTGAACGCGAGCAAGAGGATAGCTTAGTTTCTTGCAAACAAAGCACTGAACACTGACTCTCTATCACTTTCTCCCTGACAGAGCGCTGCCTAGCATCCGAATTCAGACCGCGAACATTCCAACATAAAACTTTCCAACTACGCGTTGTAACAGGATTCATGAATAACCATTGCGTAGAGTAGCAAAAAGAGCATGGCACATAATGCCATACCATCCAAAATAAAGTAAAGTTCAGAACCCCAATGTGCCACATCCCAGACCGGACTCAGTTCAACAGAAAACAAAACAAGCATAACAGGCGCCCTCGGCCTCGACATAGAAGATAACATAAATACTAAGCTGAAGATGCAGACGAGTCCTCCTGTGGATTAGCCATAAGCTTGTCCACCGATAGAAGCGAAGGATCAATCTCTAGCTCCACGCCCACAGCTTGGAGAACATGAATCGGGGTGTGTGGTGGTGCAGTAGGCAGAGCATCTTCAGAGTCATCCGCAGAAGTGGGCTGGGCCTTGTCCTCCATGGCTTTGCACGGGGGCGCTTCTTAGATGGCTGTAGAGAAAGCTGCTCAAAAACAACGTTTTTGTAGCCATCCAACTTTGCCGCGCTCCGAGTGCAACGCCTTAGTGACGTATCGACAATAGGAGCCTTCTTCTTCTCTCTCCGCTTACGCGCAGTAGATTGTTCCACAGAGAAAACCAAAGGTGATGACTAAACCGAGACAGGAACAGCAGAACTATCAGACACAGCTTCTTCAGAAACAGAATCTGAAACAGCCGGCAACTCCTCAAATAAAGCTCTGGCCACTGGGCGCTTCACCATGACAGGTTTTCTGACAGCAGGAACCACGGGCAGAGAAGCAGCCAAACAAGAAATCATCCTTGATTCGTCAAAAGCAATGGACCATGACCTCTTGGAGTAAATGATTGTGCCCATCGGCTTGAAGAAGATAGACCTTGGCACTTCCTTAACTGAGAAATCGAACATAAGGTTCTGGAAAGACCTTTTCCAAACCATCTCCGGAGGAAGAGGAGGTCCAGCCACAATGCATGCCATGCCAATAAAGATTTCTTGCTGCTGAATCACAGGAGGTTGGTAGGGCACAATGGCAAGCTGATTCTCCTCAAAGACAGGGTGCTGAAGTTCTGGGAGTGGTAAATCATGATGTTTTTGGATTTCAACTTCTTGTTCTTGTTGCTCTATAGAAGCAGATCCTTCGGGCTGATCAATCACTATTGAAACTTGATCCTGTTCGGGAGCAGCAGGGTGTGGGGCCTGCTCATTCCTAGCTTCATCTCCCCACATGGCATTGCCCCAACCAGGCACTTCATCATTCACAGGTGGAGGAGGTGGAGCGACAGGTGCATCATTCCAACCCAACATTGGGTATGGTGGTAAGACAAACATCAAATTATCCGGAACCAGATTACCAGGCAAAGGGTGAGGGTTTCCATCCAAGGGCATAGGGTCTTCGTCATTTGGCATCTGATCTGCAAAATCTGCACCTAGAACATAACAAGCAGCAGTCCAAGACACTTGAGCACCTCCATACTCCGCATAATCACCAAACACAACATCTCTTGGAACCAACGGCGTATCTGGGAAACTAGCTTCAACCAAAGTCCGGACAAGATAAGGATCCTCACTATCCCAAGAAATAAACTTTCCAAAAGTGCCTACGGCCTGCGAGATGTATTCAGTGGTGCGGTAATCCAGGGGAATCCCAATGAACATTAACCAACCCTTGCGAAAACCATGTGTTCCTTTGAAATTTTCTCCCTCATCATGCTTCATAAATCTGACAAAACGATCGTTGCCCAATGGAAAATGTGCATGCTGAACCAAGGTATACCTAACTGACGGATCCCTGACTTGAAACATCCCTACCCCATGAAACCATGGCTGAGCAGATCGGACCAAAATACCTCTATTTTGCAGAAACTGGACAACTTCTTCCCGCACTGGGCCAAGTGGCCCCTCAGGCGCCGACATCACCTCGGCAACCATGAAGTCCTCATGCCGACGGAGCGAACATGCGGCGGGCGTGAAGAAGGTGCGTGGTAGCCGACGATCACCACCATCGATGATGTGGTGGCCAGGGGGCACAAAGCGCTGTGGATCGAGCTCGTAATTCGCCATGGAAGAGCCAGAAGCTTGTCGGGGGTTTTCTTTGGCTTGGGGAGAGGGAAGATGCAATGCGGGCGGCGGCGATGGGACTGGACAGTCTATCCCAATAACTCCGGCTCTGTTCCCATGAGAAGTAGCAGATTCCGATAAACTCGTTTTTTGTTGCACCGAAATTGGCCTCCAAACCAATCCATTGGAGCGCGCGAAATCATTACAGTCACGGCTAGAGTGACCAGGACGAGAGCAAGTCGTACAGACTACTCGCATTCCACAAGTCGTTGACAAGTGGCCCTTCTGAGAACAAATAATGCAGGTAACCACACGGTCCACCATGTCATCGACCATAGCTTCAAACTGCCTCACAGCCTCTTGAGATGTAGGGATATCTGGACAATGGCCTAGAGGAGTTGAAACCAGAGGCATGGAAGGCCCAGAGGCAGATGGGCTAAGCAGCAAAGGTGGGGTAGAGACCTGACGGGCCTCCAAAGCCACTGGGTCAAAAACCTGACAATTGTTTTGAATGGGTGACAATCCCGCCTCTGCGAAACTTACGGGCGAAATCTCAGCATGCACGGGGGAAAGTTCCTCCGAAACCGGATCAATCACCGATGAAGATGATTCCGGCCGGCTCAACGCCGGCAAAGGAGTGACTGTACCAAAAACAATAGGTGAACGAGCCACCATCCAAAACAAGTCCGCGGGTGGCGATTGATGTATGACTACACATTCATGAGCAGGAAGATCATACCCCGCATCTCTCATGGTGTCAATGCACTTTTGCGTAGCCGGATATCTATATCCCTTGCAAGCAGAGTATCGCTCAAACGTGGCGCTTTTTATGAGCAGATGCAACAGTCTTAATAGCTGATCTAACCGGAGGCTTATTCATGGCCAAAAGACCTAAAGATGATCGACGCTTAGTAGGACTGACTAGAATCCATTCAGCGTCACATTCCTTCCTCCAGATCCGGAGCTCTCGAATCCAATTAGGTCCCCCATTTCCCCACAAATGAAAATAGCACTTGAACAGATCACATGCATAGGAACGGAGATCCATAATAAGAAAACCAACTTGCTTGCAAGAGACATGAAAGGAGTAAACCTTATCTTTGATGTGATCAACATGAAGATCAATTGCCGAACCTCCAATTACTGCCTCCAAAATCGCGGCCACAGAATCCTCCGAGAGACGAAAGGCATGGCGGCTGAACGAAACCACTAAGATGAATGACCTCCTGTGCCCTGAAGGATGGACCGTATGCCCAGTAGATCTGAAAACCTCATCTGCAAAAACCCTACCCTTGGAGAAATCCAAGCCAAGGGTAGATCCACCAGAAGAACACATTGGAGATGGGTATTTCCTTGATCCCGAGAGGACGTCGGAGCAGATGATCGGTGAGAATCCACAAATTAGTGGAGAAAGAGGGAGATCGCCAGAGAGAGGGAGATCGCCGGAGAGGGTGGGAGTGCCGTGGTGGGGGGTGGGAGCGCCATCTCTATGCTCCACGCAATTATGTTTACATGGTTGCCATTGTATCTTCTGATTATTGTATCCACAAATTGTAACCCGCTGTTGTAGCAGCAAAGTAGTTAAACAAACAAGTAGATAGAAAGTGGCATATTATTAATCTACACATAATTTTAAGCAAGTTTCATGTATAAATTATTTTAATCCGATGCACGGTTTGAGAGTTATTATATGCATGAATGGCAGGGGGTTTTCTCTAAAACTGCTCTCCTCTGGAAAAATAGACAAAAACGCAGCAACAGAAAAAAAACATATCGGGCCGAATCTGGTGGATCTGGGCTGGATGGAAGCTGCTCACAATGGGCTCCTTGAGGCCAGCTGTTGGAGCGGCTGGGCCACGGGCGGGGCGCGATGAGGCACGAAGCGAGGTCAGCCCAGGCACTCAATCGGGAGGCAGCAACGGGCCGGTCAACGCGCAGGGACGCGCTTGAGACGAACAGGAGGCAGCGCACTCCTCGTCAGGAACGGATGAAGACGGCGACGACAGGGCACACCGGCGAGATGCGGGAGTGGATCCGGGCGAAGAGGGCCTTGGCGCTGCGCGGAGCTGGTCAGGAACGGGCAGCGCCGAGTGGATCTGAACGGAAACAAGGTCTTGGCGACGCAGCTTGGCGCGAAGACGACGGATGGTGCGGTGGCTTGCTCCGGGCGGTGCGCCGGCATGAGGCAGAGGAAGCAGACGCGAAGGGCGACGGTAGGGGAGGCATACATCCAGGCGGTGGATGCCGTTCCCTGTGGCGGACTTGACGGATCAGCACAGGAGAAAGCCCTTGGCAGCCATAGCGGAGCTTCCGCTACTCCTGCACCTGACGGGAGAGAGAGACACCGGAGCATGAGAGAGATTAGGGAAGGGGAGCGGGATGGATAGAGAACGAGGGGGACCCTGGCCTGATCCGACGACGCTACTCCGGCGAGGCAGTCGACGGGTGGTGGCGCTGGGCCGAGGTGAGGAGGTGGTGCCTCTGCGGGAGGATGCAGGAGGCGAGGCTAGGGCGTTGGGAGCGTGGGTGGATCTGGATCCCGAGGAAGATAGTGGCAGCGGCCGAGAGGGGTCGATGGGACATCTCCCTAGAAGTTCAGGATTTGTCCAGATTTAGACTAGGGAGTTTTTATATAAGGAAAAGAGAGGAAGTTTAGGGTTGATTCGGACCCTCCGATCAAAATCGGGCGGTTCAAGAAAACTAGGTTAGGAAGTCCAAATAAGAAAACGGTGATATTTTGTAGATGTTTGGGGATGATCCGGACCCAACGGTGACAACTCCCTGGGTCGAGTTCGGGACAACTTCCGGACGCGCACGAGGGGTTCGATGCATTGTGCAGAGAGGGTTTTCGGACCGTGCGATCGCATCTGACGGCTACGGACGCGAAGAGGGGTAGGTGGATGGACTAGGTGGGCTGTGGCGAGGCTGAGAGGAGAGAAGAGAGAGAGAGGGCCCGGCAGAAGTTTTCGGAGACCGAAAACGTCCGACGTTAGACCGGCAGCGGTGCCGCTATAGTTATGCGTTGGGGCATCAAACAGACTCCGAACACGATGAAATTTGACAGGCGGTCTACCTATAGTAAAATAAGACCGCACGCCAAATTTCAACCCATTCTGAGAACATTTTTTGGCCACTTATAAAATAATATTTCGGATATGCCGCGGGCGCGTGCGAGTGTGGTTGGACTCAGAACGGACAACGGACGGAACTAGGAGACCCGGACGAATGCAAGTTTTGTAAACATGATGATGCAATGCACATGATGACATGACAAGATGCAACACGTGAGCAAATGACATGGCAACGACGGTGAATAACTGGGAGACACCTGGCGCAACGGTCTCGGGGTGTCACAATAGGTTTCACTAGTGGCTTCTCTCAAGAGCATTGGTATTCTACGGTGGGTGAACGAATTACTGTTGAGCAATTGACAGAATTGAACATAGTTATGAGAATATCTAGGTATGATCATGTATATAGGCATCACGTCCGAGACAAGTAGACCGACTCCTGCCTGCATCAACTACTATTACTCCACTCATCGACCGCTATCCAGCATGCATCTAGAGTATTAAGTTAATGAAAACAGAGTAACGCCTTAAGCAAGATGACATGATGTAGAGGGATAAACTCATGCAATATGATGAAAACCCCATCTTGTTATCCTCGATGGAAACAATACAATATGTGCCTTGCTGCCCCTACTGTCACTGGGAAAGGACACCGCAAGATTGAACCCAAAGCTAAGCACTTCTCCCATTGCAAGAAAGATCAATCTAGTAGGCCAAACCAAACTGACAATTCGAAGAGACTTGAAAAGATAACCAATCATACATAAAAGAATTCAGAGAAGATTCAAATATTATTCATAGATAGACTTGATCATAAACCCACAATTCATTGATCTCCACAAACACACCGCAAAAAGAAGATTACATCGAATAGATCTCAACAAGAGAGGGGGAGAACATTGTATTGAGATCCAAAAAGAGAGAAGAAGCCATCTAGCTAATAACTATGGACCCGTAGGTCTGAGGTGAACTACTCACACTTCATCGGAGGGGATATGGTGATGATGTAGAAGCCCTCCGTGATCGATGCCCCCTCCGGTGGAGCTCCGAAACAGGCCCCAAGATGGGATCTCGTGGATACAGAAAGTTGCGGCGGTGGAATTAGGGTTTTGGCTCCGTATCTGATCGTTTGGGGTTACGTAGGTATATATATAGGAGGAAGGAGTATGTCGGTGGAGCAACAGGGGGCCCACGAGGGTGGAGGGCGCGCCGGGGGGGTAGGCGCGCCCCCTACCTCGTGGCCTCCTCTTTTGTTTCTTGACGTAGGGTCCAAGTCTCCTGGGTCTTGTTCGTTGAGAAAATCACGTTCCCGAAGGTTTCATTCCGTTTGGACTCCGTTTGATATTCCTTTTCTTCAAAACCCTAAAATAGGCAAAAAAAACAATTCTGGGTTGGGCCTCCGGTTAATAGGTTAGTCCCAAAAATAATATAAAAGTGGATAATAAAGCCCAATAATGTCCAAAACAGTAGATAATATAGCATGGAGCAATCAAAAATTATAGATACGTTGGAGACGTATCATCAACTATAGGCTCACTAGGGACATGTTGTGGTCTACGTATTCACACATGTATTGCAGTTTCTGGTTAATACAATTATAGCATGAACAATAGACAATTATCATGAACAAGGAAATATAATAATAACCATTTTATTATTGCCTCTAGGGCATATTTCCGACAGTCTCCCACTTGCACTAGAGTCAATAATCTAGTTACATTGTGATGAATCGAACACCCATAGAGTTCTGGTGCTGATCATGTTTTGCTCGTGGAAGAGGTTTAGTCAACGGGTCTGCAACATTTAGATCCGTATGTACTTCACAAATCTCCATGTCATATTGTAGATGTTGCTTCCATGCTCCACTTGGAGCTATTCCAAATGGTTGCTCCACTTGGAGCTATTCCAAATGGTTGCTCCACTTATACGTATCCGGTTTGCTACTCAGAGTCATCCGGATAGGTGTTAAATCTTGCATCGACGTAACCCTTTACGCCGAACTCTTTATCACCTCCAAAACTGGGAAACATTTCCTTATTCCTCTAAGGACAATTTTGACGATGTCCAATGATCCATTCTTGGATTACCCTTGTACCCCTTGCCAGACACGTGGCGAGGCACATATCAGGTGCGGTACACATCATGGCATATCGTATAGAGCCTATGGCTAAGGCATAGGGGACGACCTTCGTCCTTTCTCTTTCTTCTGTCGTGGTCGAGCATCAAGTCTTAACTTCACACCTTACAACTCAGGCAAGAACTCCTTCTTTGACTGATCCATCTTGAACTCCTTCAAGATCATGTCAAGGTATGTGCTCTATGAAAGTCTTATCAGGCGTCTTGATCTATCTCAATAGATCTTGATACCCAATATGTAAGCAGTTTTACCCAGGTCTTCCTTTGAAAAACTCCATTCAAACAACCCTTTATGCTTTCCAGAAATTCTACATCATTTCCGATCAACAATATGTTATCCACATATACTTATCAAAAATGTTGTAGTGCTCCCACTCACTTTCTTGCAAATACAAGTTTCTTGCAAACTTTGTATAAACCCAAAAACTTTGATCACCTCATCAAAGCATATGTACCAACTCCGAGATGCTTGCTCCAGTCCATAGAAGGATCGCTGGAGTTTGCATACCTTTTAGCATCCTTAGGATCGACAAAACCTTCTGGTTGTATCACATATAGCTTTTCCTCACGGAAACCGTCAAGGAAACTTTGTTTTGACATCTATCTGCCAGATTTCGTAAATGAAAATGCATCAACTACTAACATAATTCTAACAGACTTTAGCATCGCTATGATTGAGAGAGTCTCATCACAGTCAACTCCTTGAACTTGTCGGAAACTTCTTTGAGACAAGTCGAGCTTCATAAATGGTGATATTACCATCAATGTTCGTCTTCTTCTTAAAGATCCATTTATTCTCAATGGCTTGCCGATCTTCGGGCAAGTACACCAAAGTCCATACTTTGTTCTCATACATGGATCCTATCTCGGATTTCATGGCTCCTAGCCATTTGTTGGAATTAGGGCCCACCATCGCTTCTTCATAGCTCGTAGGTTCACCGTTGTCCAACAACATGACCTTTAAGACAAGGTTACTACTCAGAAGTTGTACGCACCCTTGTCGACCTATGAGGTTCGATAGTAACTTGATCTGAAGCTCCATGATCATCATCATCATCTTTCTCTTCAACTGACATAGGTGCCACAGAAATATCTTTCTATGCTGCGCTACTCTCTGGTTGAAGTGAAGGTTCAACAACCTCATCAAGTTCTATCTTCCTCCCACTCAATTCTTTTGAGAGAAACTCTTTCTCGAGAAAGAACCTGTTCTTAGCGACAAACACTTTGCCCTCAGATCTGAGATAGAAGGTATACCCAATCGTCTTCTTTGGGTATTCAATGAAGACACAATTTTCCGCTTTGGGTTCGAGCATTTCTGGAAGAAGCCTATCGACATAGGCATTGCAGCCCCAAACCTTAAGAAACAACAACTTAGGTTTCTTGCCAAACCATAGTTCATACGGTGTCGTCTCCACGGACTTAGATGGTACCATATTCAAAGTGAATGTAATTGTCTCTAATGCATAACCCCAGAATGATAGCGGTAGATCGGTAAGAGACATCATAGATCGCACCATATCTAATGGGGTGTGATTACGACGTTCGGGCACACCATTACGCTATGGTGTTCCATGTGGCGTCAATTGTGAAGCGATTCCACCTTGTCTTTAGTGATTGCCAAACTCATAACTCAGATACTCTCCCCTTGATCAGATCATAGGAACTTGATCTTCTTGTTATGATGATTCTCAAGTTCACTCTAAAATTGCTTGAACTTTTGAAACGTTTCAGACTTATGCTTCATTAAGTAAATATACCCATATCTACTCAATTCATCGGTGAAGGTGAGAAAATAATGATATCCATCACGTGTGTCAACACTCATCGGACCACACACATCAGCATGTGTGATTTCCAACAAGTCACTTGCCCGTTCCATTGTTCCATAAAACGGGGTTTTAGTCATCTTGCCTATGAGGCATGGTTCGCATGTGTCAGGTGATTCAAAATCAAGTGACTCCAAAAGTCCATTAGTATGGAGGTTCTTCATGCGCTTTACACTAATATGACCTAAGCGGCAGTGCCACAAGAAAGTGGTACTATCATTATCAACTCTACATCTTTTGGCATCAATGTTATGACCATGTGTATCACTATGACTGAGATTCAATAAACCATTCACATTTGGTGCATGACCATAGAAGGTAGTATTCATGTAAACAGAATAACCATTATTCTCTGACTTAAATGAATAACTGTATTGCAATAAACATGATCTAATCATGTTCATGCTCAACGCAGACACCAATACAAACAACATTTATCTGGGTTCAACACTAATCCCGAGGGTAGAGGGGGCGTGCGATGGTGATCATATCATCCTTGGAAACACTTCCAACACCATCATCACCTCGCCCTTAGCTAGTCTTCGTTTATTCCGTAGCTTTTGTTTCGAGTTACCAATATTAGCAACTGAACCAGTATCTAATACCCAGGTGCTACTAGGAGTACTAGTAAGGTACACATCAATAACACATGTATCAAATATACTTTTGTTGAAGTTGCCAGCCTTCTTATCTACCAAGTATTTGAAGCAATTCTGCTACCAGTGACCGTTCCCCTAATAGAAGCACTTCGTCTCGGGTTTGGGTTCTTGGGTTTCTTCACTAGAGCGGCAACTGGCTTGCCATTCATGAAGTTTCCCTTCTTGCCCTTGCCCTTCTTGAAACCAGTGGTCTTGTTAACCATCAACACTTGATGCTCCTTCTTGATTTCTACCTTCACGGCCTTAAGCACGATGAATAGCTCCGGGATCATATTCCCTTGCATGTTATATTTCATCACGAAACACTAGTAGCTTGGTGATAGTGACTAGAGAACTTTGTCAATCACTCTCTTATCTAGAAGATTAACTCCCACTTGATTCAAGCGATTGAAGTACCCAGACATTCTGAGCACATGCTCACTGGCTGAGCTATTCTCCCCCATCTTGTAGGCAAAGATCTCGTCAGAGGTCTCAAACCTCTCAACATGGGCATGAGCCTGAAATACCAATTTCAGCTCTTGGAACATCTCATATGTTCCATGGTGTTCAAAACGCCTTTGGATTCCTGATTCTAAGTTGTAAAGCATGGCGCACTAAACTATCAAGTAGTCATCAGAACGTGTCTACCAAATGTTCACAACATCCACAGACGATGCTAGAGGGGTTGGCACACCAAGCGGTGCATCAAGGACAGAAGCCTTATGTGTAGCAGTGAGGACAACCCTCAAACTACGTCCCTAGTCTACACAATTGCTCACAATATCTTTCAACTTAGTATTTCTCTAGGAATGTATTAAAACAGGGAGCTAAAGCGCGAGCTATTGATCCACAACATAATTTGCAAAGACAATTTGGACTATGTTCATGATAATGAGTTCAATTAATCAAATTATTTAATGAACTCCCACTCAGATAGACATCCCTCTAGTCATCTAAGTGATACATGATCCGAATCGACTAGGCCGTGTCCGATCATCACGTGAGACAGACTAGTCTTCAACGATGAACATCTCCATGTTGATCGCATCTACTATATGACTCATGTTCGACCTTTCAGTCTCTCATCTTCCGAGGCCATGTATGTACATGCCAGGATCGTCAAGTCAACCTAAGTGTTTCGCATGTGTAAATCTGGCTTACACCCGTTGTATGCGAACGTTAGAATCTATCACACCCGTTCATCACGTGGTGCTTCGAAACAACGAACCTTCGTAACGATGCACAGTTAGGGGGAACACATCTCTTGAAATTTTAGTGAAGGGTCATCTTATTTATGCTACCGTCGTTCTAAGCAAATAAGATGTAAACATGACAAACATCACATGCAAATCATAAAGTGACATGATATGGCAAATATCATCTTGCGCCTTTGATCTCCATCTTCGAGGCACGGCATGATTACCTTCGTCACCGGCATGACACCATGATCTCCATCATCGTTTCTTCATGAAGTTGTCTCGCCAACTATTACTTCTACTACTATGGCTAATGGTTAGCAATAAAGTAAAGTAATTACATGGCATTTACATTGACTCACAGGTCATACAATAAATTAAGACAACTCATATGGCTCCTGCCGGTTGTCATACTCATCGACATGCAAGTCATGATTCCTATTACAAGAACATGATCAATCTCATACATCACATATATCATTCATCACGTCCTTTTGGCCATATCACATCACATAGCATACCCTGCAAAAACAAGTTAGCCGTCCTCTAATTGTTGTTGCATGTTTTACGTGGCTGCTATGGGTTTCTAGCAAGAACATTTCTTACCTACGCAAAAGCCACAACGGTGATATGCCAATTGCTATTTACCCTTCATAAGGACCCTCTTCATCGAATCCGATCCGACTAAAGTGGGAGAGACAGACACCCGCTAGCCACATTATGAATAAAGTGCATGTCAGTCGGTGGAACCTGTCTCACGTAAGCATACGTGTAAGGTCGGTCCAAGCTGCTTCATCCCACGATGTCGCCGAATCAAGATAAGACTAGTAACGGTAAGCAAATTGAACAAATCATCACCCACAACTACTTTGCGTTCTACTCATGCATAGAATCTACGCATAGACCTAGCTCATGATGCCACTGTTAGGGAACATAGTAATAATTCAAAATTTTCCTAAGTGTCACCAAGATCAATCTAGGAGATGCTAGCTATGAGAGATAAGGAGTGCATCTTCATACCCATGAATATCGCTAAGCGGAAGCGTTACAAGAACGCGGTTGATGGAGTCATACTCGTGGCGATTAAAATCACGGAAGATCCGATCCAAGCGCCAAACGGACGGCGCCTCCGTGTTCGACACATGTACAGCCCGGGGACGTCTCCTCCTTCTTGATCCAGCAAGGGGAGAGGAGAAGTTGAGGGAGAACTCCGGTAGCACGACGGCGTGGTGGCGGTGGAGCTCGTGGTTCTCCGGCAGAGCTTCGCTAAGCACTATGGAGGAGGAGGAGGAGGGGTTGGAGGAGGGAGGGGTTGCGCCAGGGAAGGGGTGCGGCTGCCCTCTCTCTCTCCCTCACGATATATAGGGGTAAGGGGGAGGAGGCGCCCTAGGGTTTCCCTAGGGGAGGGGCAGCGGCCACAGGGGAAACCCTAGATGGGTTTGGGCGCCCCCACCCCTAGGAAACTTGCCTCCCAAGCCGGAAGGGGCGGCTGCCCTAGGGGAGGCGCCCCCACCTCTCCAAGTTATGTGAGATGGGATGGGAGGGGCGCACAGCCCCTTAGTGGGCTGGTGTGCCCCCTCCCCTTGGCTCATAAGCCCCCCAACGCTTGTCGGGGCCTCCGAAACTCCTTTCGATCATGCTGGTCGTCACCTGGTACTCCCAGAACAATTCCGGACTCCAATACCCTTCGTCCAATATATCTATCTTCACCTCCGGACCATTTTGGAGTTCCTCGTCATGTCTAGGATCTCATTCGGGACTCCGAACAACCTTCGGTAACCACATACTATTCCCATTACAACTCTAGTGTCACCAAACCTTAAGTGTGTAGACCCTACAGGTTCGGGAATCATGCAGACATGATCGAGACACCTCTCCGGCCAATAACCCATAGCAGGATCTGGATACCCATATTGGCTCCCACATGCTCCACGATGATCTCATCGGATGAACCACGATGTCGGGGATTCAATCAATCCCGTATACAATTCCCTTTGTCCATCGGTATGTTACTTGCCCGAGATTCGATTGTCGGTATCCCTATACCTTGTTCAATCTCGTTACTGGCAAGTCTCTTTACTCATTCCATAACACATGATCCTGTGACTAAATCCTTAGTCACATTGAGCTCATTATGATGATGCGTTCCCGAGTGGGCCCAGAGGTACCTCTCCGTCACACGGAGTGACAAATCTCAGTCTCGATTTGTACCAACCCAACAGACACTTCTGGAGATACCTGTAGTGCACCTTTATAGTCACCCAGTTACGTTGTGACGTTTGATACACCCAAAGCACTCCTATGGTATCCGGGAGTTGCACAATCTCATGGTCTAAGGAAATGATACTTGACATTAGAAAAGCTCTAGCGAACGAACTACATGATCTTGTGCTATGCTTAGGATTGGGTCTTGTCCATCACATCATTCTCCTAATGATGTGATCCCATTATCAATGACATCCGATGTACATGGTTAGGAAACCGCAACCATCTATTGATCAACGAGCTAGTCAACTAGAGGCTCACTAGGGACATGTTGTGGTCTATGTATTCACACATGTATTACGGTTTCTGTTGGGGAACGCAGTAGTTTCAAAAAAAATCCTACGCACACGCAAGATCTATCATGGTGATGCATAGCAACGAGAGGGGAAGAGTGTTGTCCATGTACCCTCGTAGACCGTAAGCGGAAGTGTTATGACAACGCGGTTGATGTAGTCGTACGTCTTCACGATCCGACCGATCCTGGTACCGAAAGTACGGCACCTCCATGATCTGCACACGTTCGGCTCGGTGACGTCCCACGAACTCTCGATCCAGCTGAGTGTCGATGGAGAGCTTCGTCAGCACGATGGCGTGATGACGGTGATGATGAAGCTACCGGCGCAGGGCTTCGCCTAAGCACTATGACGATATGACCGAGGTGGATTATGGTGGAGGGGGGCACCGCACACGGCTAAGGGATCAATGATCAACTTGTGTGTTCTAGGATACCCCCTACCCCCGTATATAAAGGAGCAAGGGGGGAGGCTGGCCAGCCCTTGAGGCGCGCCAGGAGAGGAGGAGGAGTCCTCCTAGTAGGAGTAGGACTCCCCTTTCCTAGTCCTACTAGGAGGAGGAAGGGGGGACGAAGGAGAGGGAGAGAAGAAAAGGAAAGGGGGGCGCCCCCCCCCCTTCCCTAGTCCAATTCAGACTAGAGGGGGAGGGGCAGGTGGCCCTGCCTTGGCCGGCCCTCTCTCTCTCCACTAAGGCCCATGTTGGCCCATTAGTCCCCCCCGGGGGTTTCGATAACCCCCCAGCACTCTGGTAATTATTCGATGACCCCCGGAACTCATTTGGTGTCCGAATATAGTCGTCCAATATATCAATCTTTATGTCTCGACCATTTCGAGACTCCTCGTCATGTCCGTGATCACATCCAGGACTCCGAACTATCTTCGGTACATCAAAACACATAAACTCATAATACCGATCGTCACCGAACGTTAAGCGTGCGGACCCTACGGGTTTGAGAACTATGTAGACATGACCGAGACGCGTCTCCGGTCAATAACCAATAGCGGAACCTGGATGTTCATATTGGCTCCCACATATTCTACGAAGATCTTTATCGGTCAAACCGCATAACGATATACGTTTTTCCCTTTGTCATCGGTATGTTACTTGCCCGAGATTCGATCGTCGGTATCTCAATACCTAATTCAATCTCGTTACCGGCAAGTCTCTTTACTCATTCCATAATGCATCATCCTGTAACTAACTCATTAGTCACATTGCTTGCAAGGCTTATACTAATGTGCATTACTGAGAGGGCCCAGAGATACCTCTCCGATACTCAGAGTGACAAATCCTAATCTCGATCTATGCCAACTCAACAAACACCATCGGAGACACCTTAGAGAATCTTTATAGTCACCCAGTTATGTTGTGACGTTTGATAGCACACTAAGTGTTCCTCCGGTATTCGGGAGTTGCATGATCTCAGAGTCATAGGAACATGTATAAGTTATGGAGAAAGCAATAGCAACAAACCAAACGATCATCGTGTTAAGCTAACGGATGGGTCAAGTCAATCACATCATTCTCTAGTGATGTGATCCCATTAATCAAATGACAACTCATGTCTATCGTTAGGAAACATAACCATCATTGATTCAACGAGCTAGTCAAGTAGAGGCATACTAGTGACACTCTGTTTGTCTATCTATTCACACATGTACTAAGTTTCTGGTTAATACAATTCTAGCATGAATAATAAACATTTATCATGATATAAGGAAATATAAATAACAACTTTATTATTGCCTCTAGGGCATATTTCCTTCAGTTTCTGGTTAATACAATTATAGCATTAACAATAGACAATTATCATGAACAAGGAAATATAATAATAACCATTTTATTATTGCCTTTAGGGCATATTTCCAACATCCCACACTCACTTGGCGACGGTTCCAAATGCTGTCGTGGAAAGGGCTTAAAAACCGTTTGTATGGCACCTCGTTGTACTAGTGTTGGATCTTGGAATTGGAGTCGGTTGAAATTGGAATTTCACCAAAAAAATTATCCTATGCATCTAGTTCATCGTGGTCAGAATTATATATGTAATTTTTGACCCCATGAAGGAGAAAGTATCGCTCTAGCTTGGGGGAGGGTTAAGTCAATGTTATATTCATGCCCCAATCATGGTCTCTCAAGAGAAATTATCATTCAGAATTTTTATGCTCGGCTTTCTCGTTATGATCAATCCATGGTTGATACTTCTTGTACTAGTTCCTTTATGAATAAGATTATTGACTTCCAGTGGGATCTTCTAGAAAGAATTAAACGCAACTTTGAAGATTGGGAACTCGACGAAGGTAAAGAGTCAGGTATTAAGGTTAAGTATGATTGTGTTAAATATTTTATGAATACCGATGCTTTTCAAAAGTTTAGCACTAAATATGGACTTGACTCTGAGATAGTAGCCTCCTTTTGTGAATCATTTGTTACTCATGTAGATCTCCCTCAGAAGAAGTGGTTTAAATATCACCCACCTATTAAATAAGAAACTAAAGAACCGGTAATATCTAAAGATGAAACTATTATTTATAATGTTGATCCAGTTGTGCCTACTACTTACATTGAAAAACCACCTTTCCCTGTTAAGATAAAGGAACATGCTAAGGTTTCAACCGTGGTCAATAAAAGTAATATTAGAGCACCTAAACCTGCTGAAGAAATCAAAGTAGAACCTAGTGTTGCTATGGTTAAAGATCTCCTGGTTGAAAATATAGATGGGCATGTTATTTACTTCTGTGATGAAGATGCTAGAATTACTAAACCCGATGAAAAAGATAGACATATACCTGTTGTTGGCATGCCTGTTGTCTTAGTTAAAATAGTAGATCACTGTTATCATGGTTTATGTGACATAGGTGCTAGCATGAGTGCTATTCCTTTTACCTTATATCAAGAAATTATGAATGATATAACACCCGTTGAAATAGAAGACATAGATGTTACTATTAAGCTTGCTAATAGAGATACCATCACACCACTTAGGATTGTAAGAGATGTTGAAGTCTTATGTGGGGAGAATAAAATACCCTAGTGGTTTTCTAGTTCTTGGCTCCCCACAAGATGATTTTTGTCCCATTATCTTTGGTACACCTTTCTTGAACACCATCAATGCTAAAATAGATTGTGAGAAATAAACTGTCGGTGTTAGTTTTGGTGATGAGTCTCATGAGTTTAATTTTTCTAAGTTTAGTAGGAAGCATCATAAGAAAGAATTGTCTAGTAAGGATGAAATAATTGGTCTTGCTTCTATTGCCGTGCCTCCTACTGATCCACTAGAACAATATTTGCTAGACCATGAGAATGATATGCACATGCATGAAAGAAATGAGATAGATAAAAGTTTCTTTGAACAACGACCTCTGCTTAAACACAATTTGCCTATTGAAACTCTAGGAGGTCCTCCTCCACCTAAGGGTGATCCTGTGTTTGAATTAAAACAATTGCCAGACACTTTGAAATATGCTTATCTTGATGAGAAAAATGCATATCCTATTATTATTAGTGCTAACCTTTCAGAACATGAAGAAGAAAGATTATTGAAGGTTCTAAAGAAGCACCGAGATGCTATTGGATTTACTCTTGCTGATTTAAAGGGCATTAGTCCCACTCTCTGTCAGCACAAGATTAATATGGAACCTTATGCTAAACCCGTTGTTGATCACCAACGACATTTAAATCCTAAAATGAAAGAAGTGGTAAGAACTGAAATACCGAAGCTTCTGGAAGCAGGTATAATCTATCCCATAGCTGATAGTAGATGGGTAAGTCCTGTTCATTGTGTCCCTAAGAAAGGACGTAGTACTGTTGTTCCTAATGATAAGAATGAACTTATTCCACAAACAATTGTCACTAGTTATAGAAAGGTAATTGATTTTAGAAAATTAAATAAAGCTACTAGAAAATATCATTATCCACTACCTTTTATTGACCAAATGCTAGAAAGACTATCTAAGAACACAAACTTTTGTTTCCTTGATGGATATTCTGGTTTTTCTCAAATACATGATTCACAACCTAATCAAGAGAAAACCACCTTTACTTGTCCCTTTGGAACTTATGCTTATAAATGTATGCCTTTTGGTTTATGTAATGCACCTTCTACCTTTCAAATATGTGTGACTGCTATATTCTCTGATTTTTGTGAAAACATTGTTGAGGTTTTCATGGATGATTTTTCTGTTTACGGAACTTGTTTTGATGATTGCTTAAGCAACCTTGATCGAGTTTTGCAAAGATGCGAGCAAACTAATCTTGTCTTGAATTGGGAGAAGTGTCACTTTATGGTTAATTAAGGTATTGTCTTGGGACATAAAATTTCTGAAAGAGGTATTGAGGTGGATAAAGCTAAAGTTGATGCAATTGAGAAAATGCCATGTCCTAAAGATATCAAAGGTATTCGTAGTTCCCTTGGTCATGCTAGTTTCTATAGGAGATTTATTAAAGACTTCTCTAAAATTTCTAGGCCTCTTACAAATCTTTTACAAAAGGATGTTCCATTTGTTTTTTATGATGATTGTGTAGAAGCCTTTTAAACACTTAAGAAAGCCTTAATTTCTGCACCTATTGTTCAACCATCTAATTGGAACTTGCCTTTTGAAATTATGTGTGATGCTAGTGATTATGTCGTTGGTGCTATTCTAGGACAAAGAGTTGATAAGAAGTTAAATGTTATTCATTATGCTAGTAAAACTCTAGACAGTGCTCAGCACAATTATGCTACTACTAAGAAAGAATTTTTTAGCAGTGGTGTTTTCTTGTGATAAATTTAGATCTTGCATTGTTGATTCTAAGGTAATTTTTCACACCGATCATGCTGCTATAAAATATCTTATGGAAAATAAAGATGCTAAACCTAGACTCATTAGGTGGGTTATTTTGCTACAAGAATTTGACTTACATATCACTGATAGAAAAGGAGTTGATAACTTGTCTAGGTTATAAAATATTCTTGATGACCCATAACCTATTCACGATAGTTTCCCTGACGAACAATTAGCTGCAATAAATGTTTCTCAAAACACTCCTTGGTATGCTGACTATACTAATTACATTGTTGCTAAATACATACCACCTAGTTTTACATACCAAAAAAAGAAAAAAATTCTTCTATGATTTAAGACATTACTTTTGGGATGACCCACATCTTTATAAAGAAGGAGTAGATGGTATTATTAGACGTTGTGTACCTGAGCAGGAACAGGGACAAATCCTACGGAAATGCCACTCCGAAGCTTATGGAGGGCATCATGCATGCGGGAGACGAAACTTCTCACAAAGTATTGCAATCTGGTTTTTATTGGCCTGCTCTATTCAATGATGCCCGTAAGTTTGTTTTATCTTGTGATGAATGTCAAAGAATTGGAAATATTGGTAAGCGTCAAGAAATTCCTATGAATTATTCACTTGTTGTTGAACCATTTGATGTTTGGGAATTTGATTACATGGGACCATTTCCTTCCTTTAATGGGTATACTCATATTTTGGTTGTTGTTGATTATGTTACTAAGTGGGTAGAAGCTATTCCAACCAGTAGTGTTGATCACAACACCTCTATTAAAATGCTTAAGGAAGTTATTTTCCCAAGGTTTGGAGTCCCTAGATATTTAATGATTGATGGTGGTTCACATTTTATTCATGGTGCTTTCTGTAAAATGCTTGCTAAGCATGATGTTAACCATAGAATTGCATCACCTTATCATCCCCAGTCTAGTGGTCAAGTTGAACTTAGCAATAGGGAAATAAAGTTAATATTACAAAAAAATGTCAATAGGTGCCGAAAGAATTTTTCTAAGAAATTAGGTGATGTACTTTGGACCTATAGAACAACATATAAAAATCCTATGGGTATGTCTCCTTATAAAATGGTTGATGGAAAAGCTTGTCATTTACCTCTTGAGTTAGAACATAAAGCATATTGGGAAATTAAAGAACTCAACTATGATTTCAAACATGCCGGTGAAAATAGGTTATTTGATATTAGTTCACTAGATGAATGGAGAACCCAAGCTTATGAAAATGCCAAGTTATTTAAAAAAAGGTTAAAAGATGGCATGATAAAAGAATCCAAAGGTGTGAGTTTAAAGTTGGAGAATATGTTCTTTTGTACAACTCTCGTTTCAGATTCTTTGCAGGAAAACTCCTCTCCAAATGGGAAGGACCCTATGTTATTGAGGAGGTTTATCGATCTGGAGCCATAAAAATAAATAATGCCGGAGGTACTAACCCGAAGGTTGTCAATGTGCAAAGAATAAAACATTATATATCAGGTATGCCCACTAATGTTGAAAGCAATATTATCCAAACTATGACACCAAAAGAACACATAAAGGAAACCTTCCGGAACACTCCAGAATCATGAAAAAAAAGAGGAGGTATGTGATATGGTATGTAAACGGACTCCGAAAAATCCGCAAAAATATTTTCTATCAATTTTGGAATATAAAAAAATTAGGAAAATAAGTAACAACCAGGAAGGCAACCCCGGTGGGCGTAAGACACCAGGGCGCGCCTGGCTTGCCAGGCGCACCCAGGTGGGTTGTGCCCACCTCTGGTACCTTCCGGACTCCGTTTTTCTTCTGTTTGCTTGTTTTCTAAGAGAAAAAAATCTTTATATACCCCCCGAACCTATTGACCATCGTATTGCAGATAAATCTTCTGTTTTCTTTCCTCGTTATTTCCTGCTGATCTGAAAATATGTCGTATCAAGATTCCGAGGAGGATCGTCCAGTTACTCATCGGCCTCTGGATAAGAATATCTTCAAGGATACCTATCCCTATATGTGGTACACCGATGAGGAAGATGAAGATGAACCTTTCCCTCCTCGCTTCAAGCAAGAAAGCAAAGAAGAAGCGTTATGCAAAAGGATAATAAAGCTTGAGATAGAGAATGATGAGTTGAGGATGGACAATTTCACCCTCAGACACAAGTTGGAGAAGAAGAAGGACGAACCCACCACTTCATCACCACCACCTCCTTCTTCATCACCAAAGGAAAATGAGTATTGGGTATGGGCACTCCCCTTGGCTTATGCCAAGCTTGGGGGAGGTGCCCCGGTATCGTATCACCTCCACTATCTTTTTACCTTTACTTATCTTAGTTCGATCCATAGTTATCTTTTGCTTTAGATGAATAAAAGTTTAGTTCGATCCTTTCTTTTCGAGTGTTTGCTTAGTGATCTATCCTTGTAATCATGTGCGAGATATATAATAAAGTTTAGTTTGAGTTTTGTTTTCTTTACTTTCATGTTAAATATAAAGAAAGGGAATAAATGAAAAAGACCATATTCTAATCTTATGGTAAGTAATGACATCACATAAGGAAGAGTATAAGTAGAAAATTTTATTGGAGATTCACAAACATAACATTGGTCAATGATGCAATTCATGAAAGAATTAATAAGGGAAGAGAAGATTCACATGCAAATACACTATCTTGTACATCTTTTGTGATTGTGAGCCCCCATCAAAATATTATATGCCAAAATTGTTGACGTTGGACAAGGAAGACAACGTAATGATTTATGTTTGTTCATATTCACATAGAAGTTATATTGTCATATATCCTTCAACATGTGGTGCTTGTCCCCCATATTTGCTAGCCAAAAATGCCGCACTAAGTAGAGATACTACTTGTGCATCCAAAACCCTTAAACCAAATCTTGTTTTGAGAGTCCACCACACCTACCTATGGATTGAGTAAGATCCTTCAAGTAAGTTGTCATCGGTGCAATAAAGGCAATAAAAGGTGTTGGATCATTTACTGTAAGAGAAAATTGAGTGTTGTACGAACTTGTGATGGCAAAGAATAAAAGAGACAGACTGCATAATAAAGGTTGCTATCATAAGGGGCAATATTACATGACGTTCTTTTGCACTAAGAGATTGAGCATACAAACAAAAAGTGCATGGCAACCTCTGCTTCCCTCTGCGAAGGGCCTATCTTCTACTTTTATGTATTTACTTTTATGCAAGAGTCAAAGTTCTTCTCTCTATTCCTTTTTATTTTATCTTTTGGCAAGCATCATGTGGCGAGGAAAGATCTAGGCACATATATCCAGTTGGATATGGGTAGCATGAGTTATTATTGTTGACATCACCCTTGAGGTGAGTATGTTGGGTGGCGAATCTATAAGCCCCTATATTTCTATGTGTCTGGTTGAAACTTTGCTCATCTGTATGTGGTGAGTGTTAGCAATCATAGAAGACTATATAATGGTTGAGTATGTGGACTTGCCAAAAGGCTCCCATACGTGCCTCTTCCTGAAAAGATGATGAATTGTAGTTGCAAAGTTGACTGAGAACATAGTTTGTTGGTTTTCAATAGAGTTTATGCTTTATACTTCGATGTTGTGATGAATTGTTACTTATTCATGAGAAGTTTATGATAAAAGTTATGTGATAAAAGTTCTATGATAAAGTTTGTTGTTGTTATAATAATATACATGATGCTTCTATGTTTGTATTTTGTTTTTATCGACACCTCTCTCTCTAAGCATGTGGACATGTTTTCGATTTCGGTTTCTCGCTTAGGTGCTTAGGTGTTGTTCTTACTTGAACAAACCTCCTACTTATGGGCCATGAGAGGGGAGCAGACCAACCCACAAGGGGTGGTGCTCCCCCTATGGAAGTTGGCCGGATTGGAGAAGGAAAAGGGGGGTTCGGCCCCCCTTCCTTTCTCTCTTCTCCCTTTCCTTTTCCTCTCTGGTAAAATAAGGAAGTGGGGCACCCCATGGATGCATCTCCTCCCTTCCCACCTATATATATGAGGGGAGGGGCGCCTAGAAAACACAGCATCAATTGTTAGCCATGTGCGGCGCCCCCCTCCATAGTTTACACCCCGGTCATATTCTCAAGGTTCTTAAGCGAAGCCCTGCGTGGATCACTTTACCGTCACCATCACCATGCTGTCGTGCTGACGAAACTCATCTACTTCCTCGACATCTTGCTGGATCAAGAGGACAAGGGACGTCACCGAGCTGAACGTGTGCAGAACTCGAAGGTGTCGTATGTTCGGTGCTTGATCGGTCGGAGCTAGAATAAGTTCGACTACATCAACCGCGTTGTCAAACGCTTCCACTTTCAGTCTACGAGGGTACGTAGACACACTATCCCCTTCGTTGATATGCATCTCCATGGATAGATCATTGCGTGTGCGTAGATTTTTTTTGTTTACCATGCAATGTTTCCCAAAAATATTGAATCACAAAGCTTAACACCAATATTTTTACTAACTATTTTTATTAACTATTAAGCTTCGATAATATAACTTCCATATATTTGATCGTACGCAACTCATTCAGTGATCTACATGAAAGTTTTTACTATACCACTCTTGTATACCTATCATTTTTAGACTAAACATATAGCCTATAGCTCGTGCAAATTACCACTTCCTATTTAAAAACTCTCAAAAGATATAAGTGAAGCATGAAAGTGCAAATGATTCCTATAAAATATGACTACCGTCATGCTCGACAGATATAAGTGAAGCATATGAGCAACTGCCTTAACTCAAAAGGTATAAGTGAAGCATAAAGAGCATTCTAACAAATCATGTTGAATGTGTGTGTCTCATAAAACGTGTGTCCAACAAACAATGGCTGTGACAAATAATCAAACAAAATAAAGCTATAGCACACAATGCTCCAAGTAAAACACATATCATGAGATGAATAAAATATAGCTTCGAGTAACATACGAGTAGATTGGTGACGAAAGAGGGGATGCCTTCCGGGGCATCCCCAAGCTTAGACGCTTGGGTCTTCCTTGGATATTACCTTGGGGTGAATTGGGCATCCACAACCTTAGGGTCTTGTCGTTCCTTCTTCCTTCATCCATCGTAAACTCACCCAAAGCTTGAAAACTTCGCCACACAAAACACAATAGAACCTTGTGAGATCCATTAGTATAATTGGTAAACCATAAACTTAGGTATTGTTATAAATAGATTCATAATTGCCATTGCATAATACCTACTATATTCTAACTTCTCCATGACTTATACCCCCCTATATAATCCATAGCATCATTAAAATAAGCACACTATGCAATAAAGACAGAATCTGTCTAAAACAGAACAATTTGTAATGACCTGAACTAAAATCATACTTCAGTAACTCTAAACATTCTAAAACATTAGGACAACATAGGAAATTTTTATCACAATACTGTGTAAAATTCAGACCCAGATCATGTTCGAGTAAAAAATGTAAATTCAAATACTAGGCGCAAAAGTTTCTGGTTTTGCACAAAATCAATTCAACTATCATCTAAATCATCCCAAAGGCTTTACTTGGCACAGAATCAAAATAAAAGATAAAACACAATCATTATAGTAGCAATAATCATGTTGGCACACAAAAACATAAAATAAAAATGAAAATAAAGATAACTATTGGGTTGCCTCCCAACAAGCACTATTGTTTAATGCCCCTAGCTAATCACAATGCATAGTTTCAAGTTTTATCATCATTCATAGTAATTCCATAGATAACTCTCATAATGGATTCATATGGTGGTTTAATTCTCTTCCTTGGTAAGTGTTTCATCCCTTTCTTTAATGGGAATTGGAATGGTATATTTCCTTCTTTCATATCAATAATTGCACCTATGGTAAAATGGCCTACCAAGTATTATAGGGTAAGATGGATTACATTCAATATCAATCACAATGAAATACACGGGTACATAATTCCTATTAGAAAGTATGACAACATCATTAATTCTACCAAATGGTTTCTTAATTGTTTAATCGGCTAAATGATAGTTGAGGGGACAATCATCCATATCAATGAGACCTAGAATATCACATAAAGCTTTTGGTATAGTAGAGACGGTAGCTCCTACGTCACATAGAGTATTACATTCATAATATTTAATCATAACTTTAATTGTAGGTTGCCATTCATCCCTTGGTATAGACCCTTCTAATTCAAGCTTTTCTTCATGAGCTTTAATGAAGGCTTCTACAACGTGTTTAGTAAAAGCCATGTTTTGTTCATAAGCATTAGGTGAATTAATCATGGATTGCAACAAGGAAATACATTCAATTAAAGAGCAACTATCAAAATTAAAGTCTTTGTAATCCAAAGTAGTGGGTACATTGCTATCTAAAGTTTTAACCTACAGTCCCTTTATCATCAAGTTTTATGTTACTAAATAAAGTTTAATAGGTGTCACACCAATCATTTTAATATCTTCATCATTATTATCATAAAAACTGGGTGCGAGCACCTTTTCTAGAAATTCACGTTTACCTCTCATCATTTCCGTCCTTTTTCTACTTTCATCCACTGTGATAGGCGTTGGGATTTCCCCGAAGAGGAGGGTGTTGTAGTATAGTAGCAGATAGTATTTCCCTTAGTTAAGAACCAAGGTTTATCGAACCAATAGGAGACTCACTCCGACAGACGTCAACAGTACCTGCACACACGCACAACAAATACTTGCACCCAACACGGGCAAGAGGGTTGTCAATCCCCTTGTACTCGTTAAATTGAAGGATTAATTCTGTGGTTGATAGATAGATAAATTGCAAAGTAAAATAAAAGATAATGAATTGCAGCAATGTATTTTTAGGTTTATAGTAAATATAAAGTGAATGGACCCGAGGGCATAGCTTTCACTAGAGGCATCTCTGTCATGAGCATAGCAACAGTGGATAAAATTAATGTTGGGTAATTGATAGAAAATAGCATAGTTAGGACGTTATTCTTGGCATGATCAATACATAGGCATTACATCTGTGACAAGTATACTGAAATGATTCTGCACTACTACTATTGATCCACCCAGGGGTCGGGCCAGGATTTGAGCATAGGGGGTGAAGAAGATAATATAACACATGTCACATGAAATGTAGGATAACGCTTTACGCATGAATATACTATATATGTGGTTTGTTTTCAGTTTAGCTTATTTAAGATTTTTACTTGTGCCATGATATTTCAGTCGGGAGTTTGTATACCGATCAATCAGAGTATCTCCTGAACTAGATTACATTTTCAATGGCAGAGTGGTACTTAATTATTCTCTTAATTCTTGAATCATAACAAATAATTTGATCTATATCTAACCCGTATTTCAAATTTGTCTTATGCGATTCTATGTTATTATATATATACATCCTATGTTGAAAGTTTCTAACAAAAATGCTAAATACTAGATATAAACTATAATCGATCTAAGAAAGATAATAGCAGGTAATTTGTATAAATCTACCACTTCTTTTGCGGGGCAGTGTAAGTGTAGCATTGATAGTGATATGTGATGAGATGCATACCTTTGATCTCAGATGTGATTCATGTGAGCCAGGCTGAGAGGTATTATAATGACCGAGGGGCCATGGACAATAGGCGCGACGCCACAACCACAAGGCCATGGTGTCAATCGCTTTAGGAAGCGGCGAAAGCTTCTAGCGGCAACTCATGCCTATGCGGCTATGCCCTAGGCCGACGGCGACAGCTTAACGAAACAAAACACAAGTAAGAAATCCATGCGTGTGAATCGTTCGATCATAGCCGTCGGCTGGCTCTTTTTCTGGCTGGCCCTAGCATGGTGTGGATTGTCTTCTTCGGCTTTGTTAACCAGCCGATTCAGTTGTTGGCCCACTCAAGTGTTTTATTTGTGCTAATAGCCTAGTACAAGTGGCAACATAGTGCTATTAATACCGCTAACCCCTGCTAGAGTTTGTTGGGGTGGCCTAACCATAGGGGGTCTGCCCCCGCTCGCCCCCTACTGGCACCGCCCCCGACTCCACCCCTCGATCGCTATCCATCATGCATCTTAAGGTATTAACTTCATAACAAACAAAGTAATGCTTGGAGCACGATGACATAATGTAGACAAAGTAATACCAATTAATATGTTTGAGCTCTGTCATTTTACCCTTAGGAGCAACAATACAAATATGTGCCTCGCTACTTCTCTTGTCATAGAGTGAGGACACCACAAGATTGAACCTACCACAAAGCATCTCTCCCATTAAAGATAAATTAATCTAATTGGCCAAACTAGATGGATAAATCAGAGATAAATACAAAGCTATAAAAATCACACATAATAAAGTTCAGAAAAGACTCAATTACTTTCAATGAATAATCATGTCATAAACTCACAATTCATCGGATCACAACAAACACACCGCAAAAGGATTACATCGAATCGATCTCCGAAGAGAACATTGTATTGAAGATCAGAGGGAGAGAGAGAGAGAGATCTAGCTACTTCTATGCACCTGTAGGTCCTATGGGGACTACTCACTCATCATTAGGATGGCAGCAAGGTTGATGTAGAAGCCCTCCGTGATTGATTCCCCCTCTGGAAGATTAGCGGCGGAGGCCTCCAAATGGGATCACGGAAGAACAGAGGCTTGCGGCGGTGAAATAATTGTTTAGGGTCTCCCTCTAGTGGTTTTTAGATTTTAGGGAGGGTGGGAGGGCGCACGCGGGTGCGCCGAATTCAACACATGTAGTGGCCCTGTGCGCGCCCACGGTCCACCCATCATGGACCCCCAAGGCTGGTTGCCGCGGTGCGCACCATCCGTTCCAATCGTATGACGCAGAGAGCTCCCGAGAAGCCCTCGCGACACGCCACCGCTAAAAGGATGGTGCAGAGGAAACGCTCACCCTCGAAGGTCCCTAGGAGGCGAGTACTCCAGCATCCTTTATAGGAGTAATTCATGTTTTATTGTCACATCACCCTCATAAATCGAAACATCATCCCACTTTTTAGCACTTATAGTAAATCCTTTTTATTTTTGCACTTACCATTTCCTTCGGCTCCTCGTGGGATCGATACCTTTACTTATCGAAAAGATCTACAATTGACCTCTTACATTTGTGAGACATCAGGCCTCCACTAGGAAGAAGTTGAAGGTGTGTGGGTTCATGGAGGATGGGGCTTTGGCTACCCAAAATTAAACTCCCGAAGCATTGGTTCTTCAACCACATTTGTTAGATCGTTTCTCTTTGGGCTATCTTGTGCGATGTCCATCTAAATGGTCACTTTGAGTACAACATCACTTGGAAGCACACGACTAGCGGGCATTACTCGGTAACCTCCGCGTACAAAGAGCAATTCCTTAGTGCCACTAGATCTGTCATGAGCACCACTACATGGAAGGCTTTGGCGCCCCATGAGGCGATTTTTTTTTGCTTGGTTGTCCATCCAAAATCATAACTGCAGATAGATGGCCAAGCGTGGGTGCCCAATTTGTGGTTTTTGTCCGCTTTGCAAGGGCGAGGTTGAAAGCGTCAACATTTTTCTCAAGTGTCGGTTCAAGCTCGAGCTTTGGGATATGATCAAGGAGTGGATCCAACTCGTGCATATTGACAAGTCCACTTGGCATTTGAATCCATCCATCAAGGAGTGGTTGGTTAACATATATGATCCCAACAACCCCAATAGAAAAGCCATGGTACCCCCACCATGCTCACCTCCTAGATGATATGGAACTAGAGGAATGCTCGCGTCTTCAGCGACAAGGACACCCCTCCGGCGATCTTGCTATCCCACATCAAGAATGAAGTGATGCTTTGGGTGGCTGTAGGTGCCAAAAAATTAGGGGCAATTTTTTCCAGGAGAGTAACAACCTTATTGTAATGGGTGACATGTAACAAACTATGTTCCTTCTCTTAATTAATGGATGAGGCAAATCTTTTGCCTCTGTTCCAAAAAAAGAGTTGTCAATGCTTCCATAAAGTTTTCTCCATCCTTCATCATGGTAATCACCTTCATGTTGATGGGGTTAACCAATAGTCTGTTACACGCAATGGACAATGCTAGAGTATGTCCATATCTTAGAGCCCTGGCCTTTGAATTTAACACATTCGAGCTCCATCCAATCATGTTGATTCCTGCAGCTAAGGTGTCGCAGATAAGAACACAGACTGTTCATGTGACCATCTCATCATCAAAACCTGCATTGATATTCGGTTTCAGATAGCCCCTAGCGGGATTTGGGAGCCACCGAGGACCGCCTGAAGTAGCGCAACCACCATGGTTTCATCAGCCACACGTGACTGAATGAGAAGGAGATGTAGAGTCGACAGGTCCCAACATGGCACCCACAGGGTTCAGGTGCGAGTAATGCTCACCCAAACTCGCACCCGTCCCAATATTTTTTTGCCCAAACCCATACCCATATTAGCACCCCGAGTTTCATATGGTTCCCATACCCGTACCCAACCAATGCGGGTAATACCCATGGGTAAAAATATCCATCTCGATCACCTTTCAGTTCATTTTGCCATGTATAATTTCATCATTTCACCATGTCAAACATAACATTTCAGCATGTATATTTAACATTTTAGCACATGTATACCACATTTCAGCATTTCAACACATGGTGTGGTGAGGAGGGAGATGAGGAGATGAGAGAGATGGCCTGGTCATGTCGCTCCACTACTCCAGGCAGTGTCGGTGGCGCCTACCACCTAGGGTTGCAGCCGAGGCGAGAGGGAGATGGGGTTTGTGTTGTGTGACGACGTGATGGGTGGGTGAGGAGAGGGGATTTTGTGTGCGGGTCGCGTCTGGGTTAGGCTAGCGGTTCCCCCTTTTAGTGAATGACATAGGGGACCTACCTGTAAGATGTACGAATATGTGGGTAGGTGGGTACGCGGGTATGGGTATTGCATTCCCGTACTCGGCTACCCAACGAGTACATTTTTTCCTATTTATGGGTATTTAACTTTTTCAAACCCTTACCCTAATAGGGTTTTTACCCGTCGGGTTCGCGGGTATCCATTGCCATGTTGAGGCAGGTGTTGTTGTTGGATCCAGGGTAGGGGTGAGGGCACCATGGTGTGGTAGCGGATCTCTTCTTCGAAGTCCATGCCCATGGTGTTTCCCATGATGAGTGTGTTCTAGAAGGCAACTTGAGAGGACCAAAAGTAGTCATGTTCATGGCAGAAAGGCGGCGGGCATGCGGCCTTCGATGGTGGAGTTGCGGTTTCAGTTGTAATGGAAGTGGTAGGGTGTGGTGGGTCTCCGAAGAGGAATGAGGGGTGGGAGGGGAAGAAAGGGTCATCCCAAGAGCCCCACAATCTTCTCTGTAAAATTTGAATTTGTTCCCGGAGTGATTTTTTTTTTGTAAATCTGCATTGCCACTGAGTAAATCATTGCATATTCTTAGATACATTGCACTTTAGTCAAGTGTAAGCACCACACCATTAAAGCCAGTTTCATAGTTTAAGCTGTTTGAAATAGTAGTGCATAATATCATTTGTCTCATTCATTTTTCAACCGTTCATTATAATGGAAGTAATACATAATATTATTTGCCGTAGTTTGTCTTATTGCACACAGTATTCCACTGTTCATTATATTGGAAGTATGTCGTATATTCCAGTACACTTTTGCAGTCCAACCAATCAGCTGGTTGGTCAAAGGAGAGAGGTTGTTCTTTAAAGAATGGAGAGAGAGAGTGTGTGTGTGGGTGTTTCTTGTGCAGAGAGAGAGAGTGAGAGAGAGAGAGAGAGAGAGAGAGAGAGGGGGGGGGGGAGCGAGCAGGAACCCGGCATTCTTGTGCAGTTTCTGCCCCAATATCTCTCTCTGTTTTATCTCTGCCACCATTTCTCTCGCTCGTCTTTAAAATATTTCCCCCCATAGAACTTTGGCATATGCTACTACTCCTACTACAACAGTGCTACTGGTGCCTCGGCTAGAGCAACCGGGGAAAGAAAGCAAACTTGCTAAACTAGAGTAGGCGTCTCCTCTCCTCTGGTCTGTCTTCTTCCTCGGTTCGAGGCCAAGCCAGCAAACCAAGAAACCCAACCAAAGACCGGCCAAGCAAGCTACCCCCATATGCTACATGGAGGGGAGGGTGGGCATTGCGGTGGCAGGTGGCCATGAAGCCGGCCTCGGCCTGTTCAGAGCAGACGTTTCCATGGCGGAGCCGCAAGGAGCAGCCAAGGTGGAGTACCGCTCCTCTCCCTCCTCGCCGTCCACCTCCCCGACGCCGTCCCCGCCGCAGGCCGCGGCTGGCCAGGGAGGAGGGTACGCGGCCGCGACGCCGCACGCGTGGAGCTTCGGCGGCGAGCAGGAAAAGCGGAGCGAGGCCAGCGCGGGGGATAACGGCAACGGCAACGGCAACGGCATGCAGATGGCGGGTGACGGCGAGCAGGCGGCCGGCTTGAGCTCCGGGCGGCGCAGGGGCCGGCCACGCGGCTCCGGGAGACGGCAGATCCTAGCCACCCTAGGTCCGTATGCTCCCTCTGGAATCCAAACCTTCTTCTTGAGCGACCCAAAGCTTCCATTTTTGCTGTTCGGGTTCTTGCCATGTTTGCTCCCCCTTGTGCATTTCTATTCCATTGCTAGGATGGGGTCCAGTTAGGGCGGTATCTGTTAGGACAGTTCTGCTGTTCTTGACTCTCATCTTGTCGCATCCGTCTCCGATGTTATTAAAGTGATTCCTATGTTTAATCTCCACTTATTCTCACCAACCTTTACCTGTACTCTTCTCCCATTTATTCTCACCAACCTAGCTTGCGTACGCATTATTGTCAGATTTATCTGGCAGGGTTGAACTAATCGACCTGATCCGTTTGAAAGTTACTAGATGATTTCGTACTTATATGCTAACCTTGATTAAGGTCCTTGTTTCATGCTCTCCAGTAGTTCGGTGACCTAGAAAACTAGTGTAATTGTTTGCCTGCCTGCAATCCTTAAATACTTGTGATTTGTGAAGGGGAATGGTATGCGCTCTCAGCTGGAGGGAGCTTCACACCGCATGTCATCATCGTCCCTGCTAGAGAGGTAATTAATTAGCGTCTTTGGCATCTTAAGCCTCTAATATTCCCCTACATTGTGATCTAGTGGCGGATGGGTGTCGTAATTTGAGAAACACGTCGCTGTTCTTGTCCGATTTGGTTTGTAGGATGTGGCGGCGCGCATAATGTCATTCTCCCAGAGGGGTCCACGCTCGGTCTGCATCCTCGCTGCCAGTGGGACCATCTCCAATGTGGCATTCAACAAGCCTGGCTCATCTGGCTCATCTGATAGCACCTTCACCTACGAGGTATGCAACAAAAATGGCACCAAGAATTTGCTGTTTGCCTCTTATCGCTTTTTTTTTCCGGGAATGCGCAAGAGGGTTGCGTGCCTATGTATTAAGAGACAGATAGCAATCCCCTAACAAAAAGAGACAGATAGCAATCAAACATTTTACAAGAATTGCTATTGTGAATCTCTGTTGAATGTTTCATTTGTCCGGAGTAGTTTGCACTCTGCGCTAATTTGGCTTTATTTATACACAATGCAACTTGGTTAATGGCTATGTACTTATGAGGATGGATGAATTCCTTGCCTATTTTAACTGGTGTATTGTGTCTTGCTGATTCAAACTGAAAATATTTCGTGCATCTGATTTCCAGGGCCTGTTTGAGATTCTTCAGCTGACTGGCTCCTTTACAATGGCCGAGGAAGGTGGCCGGAAGAGGACCGGTGGGCTCAGTGTGTCACTTGCTGGCCCCGATGGTCGTGTCATCGGCGGAGTAGTCGCCGGTATGCTGCGTGCTGCCACTCCTATCCAGGTATAGCCCCGGCTTTTCAAGTGCTCTCACACCTTTTGAATTTTGAAACCATCTTTTTCTTCGTTCTCTAACACAGACCGTCTGAACAGGTGATTGTGGGGAGCTTCCTACCGAACAGTCTGAAGCAGCATCAGAGGAGGATGGGCCTGCAGCCGCAACCATCTGCCATTCCAGCGCCGCCGGTGGCTGACGCCCCTCCTCCGGTGCTCACAGCTGCAATGCCCATCTCTCAGGCGGCTCCCGGCAATGGTCGCCATGGGCCTCCGGTCCCCATGGCGCCCCTGCAAGTCCATGCCAATGTGGAGCACGCTGCAACCACCGGCCCCATGAACCTGAACTCAAGCTCCGCCGGCTTCACCATGGTCGGCTGGCCTGTTGGCGCACAACCCATGGGTCACAGGCCTTCCCCTGATATCAACCTCTGCTTGACTCCCCAGGAGTAGAATCTGCTGCCGTTTTGTTTTGGTCCCCTCATCACTGACACATTTTGCAGGGCGTTGACTGGGTTCTATCCTAATCAGCTAGATCAGCAGTCCAGTTGGGGGAGAAACTAGGCTAGAGTGAGGACAATTTAGCCCTAATCTGATAGAGTGATAGGTGGTGCTCTTACATGATCCTTAATTAGGAGAGACTTTTCTATTTGTTCTGGGCTGTTCATTGTGATTTCTGCCATTGCTGTAACGGTTACTTGTGGTACTTTAATCAGTGGTTACATTCTAAGTCCATGTCTGAACGTAGTCTATGGCCTGTTTCCAGAGTCACTGCTTTCTGTTGACGTGTGTTACTTTTGATTTCGAGTAGTGCAATTTGCATAAAATTTGAATTTGCATCTGCACTTAGGGCCTGTTTCTAGAGTCACTGCCTCCTGTTGACGTGTGTTACTTTCGAGTAGTGCAATTTGCATACAATTTGAATTTGTATATGCACTTAGGGCCTGTTTGGATCGCGGCCAGTAACCACCCTACCAAAATCCTATTGTTGACTGAGGGCGTGGGCGAGGCGTTTCAATGGCTGCACCCTGATTTGGTAGGGCGGGCGTGGGCGCCATCCAAACATGCCCTTAATATCGAGAAGGGAACGACCTAGAAATAGACATGAGTCATGGGGTCACAAGTTAGTGACATGTGTGTCATTTATACAACGTTGTTGTGGGCTTGTGGTTCTATCCATGAAGAAGCAATTTCTTAAAGTAAACTTGCTGGACCGGCAAAAATTATTTATCCTCCAATATTTGTTTGGGGAAGCTTAACTCTCCAGCATATTGGTATACACAATTGCATATTTCATTCTTGTTTTTATAACAGAGGCATAAGATGTGCTCGGCTTTAAATTAATAAATCAGGAAACATGCAAAGTAGTCAAATGTTCTTACAGATGACATCTAACATAGTAGCAAGCGAATAGAATTGCGGAGTCAAAGAGGCAGCTAGGCCCCCTCATGCCATAAAAGATGTACTCCCTCCGTGAAGAATATAAAAGTGTTTAGATCTCTCTCGAAACATGCGTTTACCCCGCTTTATAGATTTTTTTCAATAAATGATGTTTTTTTTGACTCATAATGTAATAATATCGAGGGATGCAATCATGATGAGTACACCCCCGGCCTCTGCATAGTTAGGATGCACACAGCAAACACTAACACACACAATGATCACGCCCGCGTGGAGCAAAGTCATACAAAACCGAAGCTATGCCAGATGGAGTGATAAAAAGAAAAATTCCCGAAGCGAATCAACAATATACGGTGGTGACCATCGGCACCCACCATCTCTTGACAACACAAGAAATATGAGAATGGTTCTTCAAAAGCGGCGCCGTCGCCGGATCCAACCATCAAAAGTCAGACCATGGGTTTTCACCCTGAAGATCAAGTCCGAACAAACTCTAAACAATGCCTTCATCAGGGTAACGACGCAAAGAACGCCGCCATTGCCAGGTACAAGCAACTAGGGTCGAACCTAGGGTTTTCACCCCGGAGCTTGAGACCGGGTACTCAAGAAGTACTACCCAATCAAAGTCATCCTTTGTTGGCTCCTCCACTTCCTGCAATCCCTGCAATAACATACACACAAGAGCCGCTCACCATGACGAAGCCTTTAATGGGGAAAGGACATCAGCACCACCAAAATCCTGAGATTCTCCGGCGGCGGCGCATCATCCTCACAAGTGGCAGCTGATGGTTGATCTGCATCAGACGACACCACCATGTAACGCCACTAACTTCACTATCCTCGCATGTGGCAACATGACCGCGAACGATCCAACGCCGAAATGACGCGACGCTCCAGGCCACGATCAACAACTTCTTACCGCCGGCTGCGGATCTGACTGATCCAGGCGAACAATATTGTTTTCGCTAGATCGATGGTTGAAACCGCAGTACCCCACCAGCCACCGCCGTCCCGCGGATGCCAGAATCAGAGGCCACTCAGCCTTGCGCCAAAGCCCGAGTGAAGACCATCATGACCGCCGCCTTCCTGCGGTGTCACGGTCGATGGCCCATGGCTGCTGCAGATTGACTTGGTTGCTTGGTGCACCCACACTCTCGCTGAACTCGACGTCATTAGGAAAATCCGAGGCAACCGCCCAAGCATGAACCGGTGTTGCCACTGCAACGCCCGCCTTCAGAGCATCTGGTCACCTCACACACTTCATCAAACGTCGTGGGAACGGAGTACCGCCGCCTCCGTTGGCCGCCCAGGCAAGCCCGGTGGTGCCGATCGGCGGCAGACAAGGTAGGGCGCACATGAAGGCCTGCCCGGGAAAAGTGGATCGGGGGCAGCCGCCCGTGTCGCGCTAGTCGCACGATACGGGGGCAGTTACGTCACCCCTCTTTATAGATACGTCGCCCCGTTTTATAGATAAAGTACCAACTGAAGAAGAACACGACCGAACGATACAAGATGGTGAGGTAGCCCTCTTACAAAGTCGATCTTGAGATATCTAGCACATGCAAAACGCACGCGACTACGCTACCATCAATGAACACTGGAAGAACTAAACATCCCCACGCTAGAACACTCTCAAGAGGGAAATTGTCGCAGAGTGTCTCCGCTGCCAAGTCCACGCTAGAACGGGTCTTCACCCTAAGCCCTAACATGGAGAGAAGAACCACAACGACGTCTTCAAGAAGATGGCGGCACCCTCGTGTGTCGTCCTCGGCGGCGCCGAGGCACGGAGCTTTCGCCCGACAACTCACCCGAGCCACTATGAGCCAATAGGAGGAGCGCGACGATGACAGAATCCCAGATCCAGATCAGGACACCGCCCATCCAGGGGAGGGGACACGTCCGAGCTACCCGACGCAGCACTCCAGTTGCCCACACAACCGGGGAGTGAAGCCACCACCACCGTAATGGTGCCCGCTCAGGAGCAACTATGTTGACCGCCATCCAGGGCCTGGCATCCCTGTCGCTAGATACCATGTGCCGCACCCATCACAACACACTCAACCACGGTATCGGTCCCCGGGTCTCAGTAGGCGCCTCCACCATAGGAGGCACCCACACCTGTGTCCCCGGCCAGTGACAGGTGGACCGGGGGGACATGACTCCGAGACTACCGACAGCCACCGGCAAGCCAACAACGGACCCATGGCCAGGCAAGCTCACACAGTGCCAAGTCCGTGGTTACCGGTGTCGATCCACGCTCGGACACGACGATAACACGAGCACCACCATCGAGCACCGCACCCGCGAAGAGAGCGCGAGCACCACCTCGGGCACCTCTCGGGCCAAGCCCGACCACTCCTACCCAAAGCACAAGTCACGATCCGCCCCGGGCCCCAACCTGGCCCGCCTGAGCACGAATCCTAGATCTGCACCTACCTCCGGCATACATCCAGGAGAAGGAGGTAGCCACCATCACCCCTCGCCACCTGCAACATGTAGCAGCCATGACGTCGTAGCACCTCCAAGCGCGCACCACCGCTTAGCCCCAACCTAAACCCAATGCTAATCAGGGTCGAACCCGCCATCACGAGCCACCACGCCCAAGACCGAGCCATGGCAGCCAGCCAACATCATCTAAGCTCGCGGCGCCTGCCGGCCAAGCTGGCCGTCGTGGCCGGGCGCACACAACCATCAATGTCGTCCTCGGCCCTCGCCAGGAGCAGAGCGGCCGCCCCGCAGCTCTGGCACGCCAACCCCCACTGCCCCAGCCGCCACTGTGCGCCCTGCCGCCACCAACGTCGTCTGAAGCCCGGCCGAAGCACCGGAGGCCACCAATGGCCCCGTGTGCGGCCGCACTGCGCCCGGGACGAGGAGGCCGCGCTAACCTCCGAGGTTGCGGGAATGAAGATGCCCCACCGCCGCCAACTCCGGTCAGGCTTTGCCCAGTCGAACCCCGGGGCGGCGGCGGGCTCAGGACCCCCCCCCCCCCCCCCCCCCCCCCCCCGGTCGCCGCGCGGGGGCAACCCGGGAGGGAGAAAGGGCCGTGTTTAGATCTACAAAGGAACTTTGATCTCCATTTCGCAGGGGAAGGCATGAATAAGAGAGGGTTCCAGATACAGAGCAACAGCTCAAGGCTAGTCCGGAGACTTTAAACAAAATGGCTAGCTAAGGGGTTAGTTTTTTTAGGGGATTCTAAGGGATTGGTGATGGGGGTATCCGTGCGATGGGACAGAAATGACTAAGCCGTTGAATCGCAACGTCCATTATCTCCTTGTCCTTCGCCTTCCCCGGCTGGGCCACTGATGCATTAACATGATACATTTGAAAATAAAATTAGAGGCATTTTTAGGAATAACTATATTTTTTGTAAATAAATTTGGCACAATGTTGCTATTAAATACTGTACTTTTTTATGGTTCACTAGAAAGTGTTTTTTCAGTATAAGGATGTTTTCTATAGTCCACCTTTGATGATAAAATCTTGAAATACATTCAAATCCGAAAATAACTCGATATTGTTTGAGAATTTTGTTTGGATAATCTTATAACTTTATATTTCCAAGATAATGGTTGTTAAATTTCAGATTTTGACTCTATCTATTCCTAAAGATGATAAATCTAGAGAGTTGGAGGGCGTATATGAGATCATACAAATCATGTAAAGTAACACATATCCTTATTATACTTTCTGAAGTAAGACTCTTTAGCTCTGAAACCTCACCTTTTAATATAACTGGGTTTGTCGGCGTATTAAAACCCAGTAAGGGTGAGGGCCGCTCGGTGCAGGATTTATCTCTATGCCGAGGATGCTGAAATATTCGCGAACCTGGACAAGGAGGAGTTGATGGAGATTAGCTCTATTTTGCAGCTTTGGAGATGTTAGTGGACTAGTGACTAATCTGGCTAAGACCGAGGTATTTCCTATCCGTTGCGAGGGCATCGATCTGGACAACATCATGACTGCATTCCCAACCAAGATGGGGGCTTTCCCGGGTTGATACCTGAGCCTAGCTCTGCCCATGCACCGCTTAAGGAAGATTCACCTTCAGCCTCTCATCGACAAGATCCATGTTTGATTGACATGTTGGAAGGGGACGAACATAGCTCGGCTAGGGATGGTCACTTTGGCTGAGGTCCTTCTTGCGGAAACAACGACATTACACTCGACGTCCATTCCTTTGCTCAAATGGCCTCCCAACAAGGTGGACAAGATCAGGAGAGGATTTATTTGTTGTGGCAGCGATGTTGAGATCGCGAAGGGTGGGTGAATTGGAAGACCGTGTCCTGTCCAAAGTTGCTTGGTGGACTTGGTGTTACCAATCTGGAAAGGTTGTGAACCTTGAGATTGTGTTGGCCTTGCTTGCAGTGGATCGACCCGGACATGCTGTGAGTGGGCTCTCAACTTCCTTGCGACCATTGGTGACGGAAATAATACCTCCTTCTGGCATGACAACTAGACTGGGGACGATGTGTTCTCTGGTCGCTGCCCTCTTCTCTTCCACATTGCAACTCGTGAGAACATGACGGTGCACTGCGAGATGCGCGACAATAAATGGATTTGTTTCATAGCAAGATTAAACACGCCTGACCAATTGCGAGAGTTTGTTGCCCTCGCTTCTATCACCATGGCAATCACCTCGACCCCGAGCATTCGAATTGTGTCGCATGGGCTTGGTGTGAAACCGTACAATATTCTTCTAGCTCAACCTACACCATGCAATTTATGGGGTCGTGTCGTAAGTTTGAGATGGATAAATCTGGGAAGTCCATGCCGAGCTGAAATGCAAATATTTTTCCTAGCTCGTCCTTCACAGCAAAATCCTCACCGCCTGCCATCTTGTGTAGAGAGATCGGCCCCATGGCCTAGGGTTTTAACTTTTCTTGTGGGCGCTTGAGACTACGCTTCACCTGTGCACTCTATGCAACTGCGGGGTTGGTAGTGTCATCCTTTTTGCTCCCTCTGGGGTTGTCACTTACTTATCGTGAATTATGCTACAAACCCTTTGCACTTGCAGGAAATCAGACATCGTGCTCTCTAAACTCTAGAAGTTAAATTCACTTCCTTCGCAAGCCGATCTACGGTATGATGCCACGAGTGGTCTTGTCCTTGTTGGAACATGCGCTCCCTCTCCTCTTCGGTGGTCCACACCATGATAGCCATGACGAGCTTGAACCTAGCGTTTGTCGCTGCCTTCTCCGCGGTTCATAGTGTGTGGAACTTTGTTTGCTCCTTTGCATCCCTCTCCACCGCAGGATCCATCACTGCTAGGTATTGATCTTACTCTGAGACAGAGAGGAGGTGGATCACTACTCTTGAAGTGTGCAAAAGTCTCTCCCACGACAGAGAACAACCTCGAGTCAGGAGTGAGAGGATGGAGCCGAGCCTCGTTGGAGATGGGGGCGGTACGATGGTGGGGCACGACAGACATGGGGCCGGGCATCCATGGAGTCACAAGAGCGGTGCCTAACATGGGAGCGTCCTATTAAGCTCGCAAACTAAGATCTTCACTACCCCCACACGATCGATCGTCCGAGATCAGATCGCCATCATTGTATTGAAACCCTAACTAGGAGGGTAAATATCGTAGGTTAGGTCTTTTGCTTTCTTTTTTCATTTTTTAATGTTTTCATCTTTATTTTATTTTTTCACATTTTATTCAAATACATGTACATTTTAAAACATGCAAAAATAAATAAATAAATAAATGGACATTTTTTAAACATATGAATGTTTTTAAAACGAGTGAACACTTAGAAGATTTATGTTTTCTGAAAATCATGAATATTTTTAAAACACATGTACAATTTAAAAAATTATGAGTATTTTTAAAAAATTATGAAAGCAATTAAATTCATGGCTATGTTCAAGCTCGTGAACACATTTTTAATTTTTTGGGCAATTTCTTAAATTTTTGCTCAATTATAATATTTACTAACATTTTTTAAAATTCATGACTTTCCAGCTATATGAACATTCATTTCACGATAATTTTTTGAAAATACTTATTTTTATTAAAATCATTAATTCCAACTAATTGAACCGACATAAAAAGTGTACAAGTAAAATCTGGGAGATATAGCGCGCAACATTGGAAGAAAGAAAACATAGTCGAATACACCTGATAGAAACTACGGGAATACAATTCCTTGCATACGTCGACAACCGTCGACCAAACACGCACCCCCCTCTGCTTGCTACGTGTTTCGAGCCGGCCCAAGTAGTGCAGATCACACTTCCGGTTTTGGGACAATTCAGACAAGTTTTTTTCTTTCTATTTTCAGTTTTCATGTTCATTTTTTATTTTTTATCTTTTGGGGTTTCCTTTTTCTTTTTCTTCCATTTTTATATTTTGTCACTATGTTTTCATTTCGTGGTTCTTTTTCGAAAATCATGCCCATTTTTTGTTCATTGAATTAAAAAAATCATCAAATTCAAAAAAAATCATCGAATACAAAACAACACAAATAATTCAAATAATGTTCATCATTTTCTAAAAACTTTTCACAAAATTCAGTAAATATTCATAAAATTCCATAAATTTTCATCCAATTTCAAAATTAGAAATCGTGAACATTTCTCAAAAATTCATGAACATTTTTTTGAATTATTGAACAATTTTTTGAATTCATGTACACGTTTTTGACATCATAACCATTTTTAATTCGTAACTATTTTTACAGGCTATGAACATTTTTCAATATTGCACACATTTCTTGAATTCAAGATTTTAGTTTGAAACCCATGAGCATTTTTTGAATTCACGAACATATTTCAATTTCACTGATATTTTTTCTAATTCATGAACTTTTTTGAATTCATGAACATTTTTTCAAATTCATGAGAACATTATTATGAATTCAGATTTTCTTTCTAAAACCATGAATATTTTATAATTCGATTTTATTTGAAATCCCTAACATTTTTTATTGAGAAAAAACCAAAACAGAAAAAACAAAAGGAAAAAAACATGGGGCACCCCGCCCCCACATGGGTGGGCCGGAAAGTCGCACCTCGGCGAGTGAGGAGTGTGTGTTACCTCACTTTCCACCGCGTTGGTTGGGGAATAGGAGCTCCATAGAAACCTTTGATGATACCACAAACTGCGGCTTCAAATGAGTTTGCACGAGCCAACTAGCGGGTGAGTCAACTCTAAGCAGCGAGTGTAGAATGCGGCCAATTCTTGGCTAATCCTACATTATGCCCGCATGCGACAATATAGTTGAGGCTTCGCTGAAGTCTCCAACAGACAGGCCGGCCCACGTAATGGTTATTCAGCTTCGTATCTTTTTCTTTTTCAGTTTTTTGTTTTCAGATCTTGGTTTTTCTTATAGTTGGTTTGCACATTTTTTATAGGTTTTGCACTAAGCGTTAAACAACTTTTCAGTCACACATTGAACTTATTATTATGCAATGAATTTTTTAATACACACTTAACATTTATTTATAACGTACAATGAACATTGTTGTTATATACACTGAACATTTTAAATATATAATGAACTTTCTAAATTACACAATTTTAATATACGATAAATTTTTTGTAATATAAAATGAGTTTTTTATAAAACAAATATGATTTTTTCTAAAATATTTTTTTGTAGGTTTTAAAAATATCTAGTGAAAAAACGACTAACAAAGCGAAGAAAAGAAGACAACTGCCTGCAAATTGGGCTGGCCCATTTGCATTGTCTTTAATGAAGCCACCTCTAGTTGACGAGTGCTCCTCTTTGATGCAGCCTCTGCGCTGCAAAAGGTAGTCAGCGCTCGAAGGAGCGCGGTAATGGGCCGGCCCAGCATCGCTCGTGCTAGATCTCGAAAAACAAACGGCCAGAAAATATGTAGCACGTGGAACTCAAAGCAGGTAATTGGAGATATTGAGAAGGGTACAAACAACAACTATGGACACATTATCAGAGAAATAAAACACCGACCCATAAACTTTAACTGCAAATTCAATTTTGAAGGGCGAGCTGTGAACATAGAGGCGGATAGTTTTGCAAAATTTGCTAGTTCTTTGGATTGGGTCGCCATGTTTGGTCCCCCCCCCCCAATGATCCTATATGTATCCCATTAAATGTTACATTTGATCAATAAAATTTAGATTTCCCCTCAAAGAAAAAAACATGCCATTGTGAACAGACTTGGCGCTTCAACCACAGCACGAGGATAACATTGTTGCGTTATGTACGAAAACAGTTCTATTTGACCCGAGTTTCAGCCCCTGTTCAAATTATTTGGACTAAAGGGAATGAAAATTTGAACAAGAATTCACGAATTTTAAACTAGTTCATCGATTTTGACAAAAGGTCACGGATTTCAAAAGGAATGTTCACAAAATATCAAAACAACTTCAGCAGTTTTTTTTTGAAAAAGTTCACATAATTTTTAAAATATTTCATCAATTTGATTAAAAAAAGCTAACGGATTTGAAAAATAATAATTGATTTTCATAAAAAAGTTCACCGGACTTTGAAAAAGGTTAACTATTTTGATAAAAAGTTCACAATTTGAAAAGGTTCACCAAATTTAAAACAAGTTCATCACTTTTGGTAAAAATAGTTAACAAATTTGGAAAAAGTTCATCGATTTGAAAAAATTGTTCATGAATTTTCAAAAAAATCATGCATTCGGAAAATGTTCATTAATATTGAAAACAAATACTGGAATCTGAAAAAGGGTTCATGGATTCTGATAAAAACAAAATTCACACATTTTGAAAAAATAGAAATAAAAAGGAAAAAGAGAAAAGAAAACAAAAGCGGAATGGACAAAAGAAGTAGAAGGATGTGATAAATCATGCCAGGTGGGTGGGATAGCTGGCTGTCGGCGCTAATGCTGAATGAGAGATCGCATGATCAAATCACACACGGCTGGTTTTCTTTGCGTTTTAAAAATAGAAGAGAAAATTGGTGAATGGTTCGGCCCAACCCGCAGGGGGTTGGGTGTCGCGGGGGTGTGCGCCCGTTTGCGCCAATGCCTTTAAGCGGCGCAACGGGCGCGGATAGGATTTAGCCTAGTTGATGCATACATCGTCAACTACGAGGTCTCACAATTCCTATTCGGCGCTCAAGGCACAGTTTCCTGCGTAAATCGTAAGTTTCGCCCACGTACAATCGTATTGGGCTAAACATATATCCCTTTTTTTAGCCCCTGTTTTTGGAAGCTACTAGATGCTGCAAATTCTTTTTTTACATTTTTTGCTGGGTTTTTTCTTACATTTTTTCCTTTTTTCTCTTTTTTCTTTCTCTATTTGCCTTTTCTCTTTAGTATTTTTAGTTTAATTTTAGTTTTTCCTTTTGAGAACATTTTTCAAATCAGCAAAAAAATTCAGTTACGTAATTTATTTAATTTTTGAACCCTTTTTAAAATCCGTTAATTATTGTCAAATACAAGAGTTTTTTAAATCATGAACTTTTCTAAAAATACTCGAACTTTCTTAAATTCCTATATTCTAAAAAAAATTGAACTTCAATAAAACCTGCGGCTTATTTGCCAATTCACGCAACAAAAGCAAAATCCAAGATATTTTACAAAATTCAATGGTCAATTGGTGGATGGTTGACTGGTCAACCGAGCGAGCAAGACCGAGTGGCTCGAGTGGAGCGCGGGACGGAGTGTGCCAAGAGCATGTTAAGCTGCCTGGGTTGTTTCGCTACCGACGTGTAAAGAAGCTTCGCCTAATGGCTAAACCAATGAATTTCTCTTGGCTCCCAGGGGAAGTTGGATTGGATATGAGGAATTGAAGCGCAAGGAAGGCAATTGGTATTCAAACAACTATTCAAAGTTTCGTACTGAGAGCAATACGCAATGCTGCTACGAATAGAGACAGTGCCCTATCCACTGCAAAACGGTGCTAATGGGCTTGACCAACTGAGACGCATGGGAGAGCTAGCGCTCTAGTCAGCGCCTGAGGCGTCAATTAGGAGCACTCATGAATGAGCACGACAAAGTTGGTTTTGTCGTTCCTATATGAACGAAAGTCATTTTCTGCTCGCGAGCTCAAATGAGTTTATGATGAACAGTAATATCCAAAGTAATTGAAAAAATGATTTTTTTTGGCAAACTTGAGCAAATCTTGTGTGTGCTTGCAAAGTTTCATCATACAATAACATCCGCGCAAGTCGTGAGAGAAAAAGAAAATCAATACTCCAAAATGCTTCCGAAACAACACTTTTGGAGCATCAATTTTTTTCCAGTACTCCCGCGAATGTCATTTTAATGAAATTTTATGAGCCCTCAATACATGTCTATGTTTGCCACAAAAAATCAAAAAAATTGAATTTGTTTTGGTTTACTGTTGACGTGTGCACAAGGAAACATTGCGTCCCTATATGGGCCCAAAATTTGAGTGAACCATTAGCAGGTAGCATTCTTTCTTTTTAATCTCGAAAAAAGTTTGTTTTCTTATCATATAACATTTTTTAGTGGTAGAAAAAATCTTATGCTCAGATTACTATGTATAAAGGTTCTTATCATATTACGTGTAAATAGAAAATATTCAATTTATAAGAAAAAAAGTTACCCGTATTGATAAAATCCTAATTATGTAAAAAGGTTCATGTGATATTTTTAACATGTTATATGTGTGTAAGAAGGTGATCACATTATTAAAAAAAGGTTATGCATGTGTAAAAATTTGTCATTCATATGAATAGAAATATTCACGTATACAGAATGAAACATGCATGTAGTTTTCAAAATTGTATTTATATTTGGAAACTAAGATTGTTGTATATAAATTTAATTTCATATATCGCAAATGAGTGCTCAAGTTTTAAATTTCATATATTGCAAATTGGTGTTTACGTTTTTACCAAAATCACATGTTGAAAAATAATCATGTATATCGGTAAAAAAATGAAGTATTTTAAGACGAAGAACAAAAAACAAAAGAAAGAAGCATAAAAATGAAAATAAGAAATAAAAACAACATACAATAAAGATACTAAAACTTTTTTTAAACATGGTACAGACGCAGAGGCTCATACATACACACATACACTCAATCTACCCCTATGAGCACCTCCGAAAAACTGAGCCGAATTTCATATTAAGATTGACGAAGTCGACGGAAACGTCTCCTCTCACTAAACGCACATCGCCAGAAGACCTGAAATAAATTCAGAAAAATTTCAGCACCAATGTCAGGTCTAGAACTTGAACTATGGTAGGTTGGGTATACAACTGTCCTCCTAATCATCCAACCACAGGTTGTTCGCAAAGGTACTAAAAGTTAAGATACATACTAATAGAAAAAATTGTAAAAAACAAACAAGTCACATAAATGGAAAGAATGGCAAAAGCAAGCACCAAAGAAAACTGTCATAGTGGTCGGCCCACTTGGGATGGTTGTAGACGAGTGTGTCCTATTTCTTGCAATGTTTTTTTAGAAATATTTCCCGCAATAGGTGATATAGGGATTGCCCTTCTCCCATGCATGATTGATATGTCGCTAGTGCTGGTCCTTCTTTAAAAAAAAACTCAATGTTATTCTGAGTTTGATAAGATAATCTCCTTGTTAGTACGTGATACGACATCGATGTGTTCTTCCGTTGGGTAATGTTGTAAGTTATCGATGTTTTGTCTTGTTTACTTTTGTGATTTGTGATTCCAAGGTGGCATCATCGGTGACGCCTAGCTCATCTTTAACATGCCAATGCGAATGAGGTGAAACCATTGTTTATAGAAAGGTGCATCTCTTGAACGAAGGTATTGGTTTGGCGCTTTTTCATTGAAATTTTTTATAGGCTCATGTAGCTTCTTAGGGACTTAAGTTTAAACGGTTGTCAAAAGGAATTCATAAAACTAAATATCCAGATAAAATTCTACATTGGTAATTTGAGTTACAGAACTAGATCCAATAGAAGAAAAAGTCATATGATTTACTTACATCATGGTTCATATGAAATTTTCATTGATAATTTGGAAATATCTAGTTGTTTTCCCTACATTCTTGCTCCAAATTTAGTGTTGGTGGAAATCATGTAGCATAACATCATAATACCGCATCTTACTATTTGTATGTGTTTTAAGAATACCAATCGAAGAGGTTCCCAAATTTTTGGCTACTAGATAAATCCTTAAATTATCATATCTAAAACATTTATCCACTTTCCAATGTTTGATGAAAAATGTGTCTTAGAAATATGAAAAATCTTCTTTTATCATTTTTAATTGCTTAAAAGCTCATAGATTACGGGATGAAGTATATATATGTACAATTTAGCTATAAAATATAACTATTTGTTGATCTATACAAACATAAAATTAAATAGGAAACCGACTTGTGGTAGGGTGGTTAGGAGGGTGGTTCTACCCCTAGACCACTAGGGACCAAACCCTAGGCTTGAAAACTCGCCTGTCTCATGAACACAAAATATTATTTTGGTGAGAGGTGATGTTCTTGTCGACAGCGAGACGCTTGTGGTGACTTTGTCAATCTCAAGATTTGCCGATCAATCTCTCGGAGGTACTCATAGGGGTAGGGTGCACTTGTGTGCGTTCATAGGAATGAGTGTGTGTGAGGGTCTATATCTGTACCGTGTTTGTAGAAAACATGTTAACTTTGCATATATTGTAGGCCACCATATATGTCTAAAAAAGTGTGTTAACTTCACATTGGAATGAGTACACATCTACTTCAGAACTACTAAAAAATGTGTTAAAACTGGTAAAAGGATAAGTCAAATGAAAATGTTGAAAAGAACATGTGATATTTTTTCTTATATTTTTTGTGCATTCGAATCCATGTCCTAATTATGGGCTCATAGGGATGGACAAGGTACAATGGATAAAGCGATATAAAGACACAAAATATGACAAAGATTGATCATTCCAGGTAGCTAATCAGTGCGTGTTCCCCCGCTGAAAAATATTTGTTAGCTATCAGAAGGTAGTGAAACATATCCTTGCCTCCCTTTTAATTTCTAAGTGAAGCAAAAAATGGACAAATGTTAGTTGATAGATCATTGGTCTATGGAGCTTTTGCTTTTGAAATATTGAAAAATGGCTATGGACAACTTGACAAAGAACCTTTAAAGTGCATGAACAAGTCAAAGACATAGGCTTCTTTAGGTTTTATGCCTCTATTTGCACTTTCTCAGCTCTGAACACTTATTTTTGCATCCAATGTTTTCAATTGGAGCGGATCTTCGATTGCTGAGCTGGTTACAACAGGTAAAGGTTGATGTATGATTGGTCATGGTACCATGCTACAAAGACTTTGTGGCCGAGTTAGATGCCAATCAATCTGGTCGAGCAGCTCGGCGAGCTGGGACCAGCTTTACACACTAGTAGGGGAATAGTCAAGCCGAAGCAGAGTTGAGATATCATGCAGAAGGGAGCCCATTATGTCGAGTTTCTCAAATGGAAAAAGATTTTGACATAAAAAGTTGTAGTTTTTCACATTACATCCAATATAATTTCTTTGTGAGTGCCTATTCAGCAAGTGCCTTTTTTATAATCTTAATTGGCAAACACTTCATTTTTAGGCTTATAGCCGAATTGTTTGCCCTTAGATCACGACTGCACATTCATTTCCTCTCTATCTCTCACGTGGGTTTCCATGATTTATTTCCTCCCTATTTTTTCCTCTCTTATTTAAAAAAATGTACAAATTAGTGCGGTAGCGGGATTCATTCCTTGGCCGATGGCCATCTATAGTTTCCTTGTAGTCAACTCTTCTATGTGTTCTTTGTCAATTTAGGTAGACATCATGCTATTTAGCCAATGGCTTCTATTTTTTGTTCCTGGCAAACAAAGCTAGTATTTTATTTAGTTAAACGTTTATTTATTTTTACTAAATTAGGTGGACCAACGATTGGACTAGTGAACCAGTGATTCCACCACTTCTCCTGCATGTTCCACACTAATTCACATGATTCCACCACTTTCTCGGCGTCCTTCACTGGCGTACACAATTATTATCTAGTTACCGAGTTGCATGTGTTCAAGTTATGAACATAGTAATTATACAGTTATCGGGTTTCATACGCTATAGTTATCCACATGGATATTATGTAGTCACCAGTCTACTGATGCTAAAGTTATCAACATGCTCATACTAAAGTTATCATACCTCTCATGTTGAAGTTATCATGATTCTCATGCTATAGTTATCAGGCTGCTTGCTGAAGTTACCAGGGCACTCATGTTATAGTTATTAGGCTGCCCATGTCATAGTTATTAGGCTACTCGTGATAAAAATACCAGGCTGCCCATACTACAGTTACCAACACAACGATTATGTAGGTATCAAGTTTCCCATGCCACAACTACTGACATAATGATTATTTAGTTACCAGGTTGCCATTCTATAATTATCAACATGAGATAAATACAATTGCTAGCTTCCCGTGCTATATTTTTGTCTAGTATGTTAGATCATTCATCTCTGTAATAGACATGTAGTTATATTGGCGTTTTTGGTGGAAATCTAGTTATGAGTCAATAAGTATCTATATATAATCTGACAACACACGTAATATTCGCAGGTAACAACACATGAACATTATCCGTAACTCTTGTTGCACGAGCGATAGCTTTCAAGACCAAAACCACTGAAACATGGCAAAAAAGTTCAATTATTCGTGTCGTAAGGAGCTTGGTAACTTACATACCTCAAATTTGGTAAATTTTACCAAAAAACTCATTAAAAGATAACAACTTGGAATCTAGTTTTGAAGGTTTCGCCGTGAGGGATTTATTCGTGAAAACGGATTTTCAATCGGACTGGCGGTTTGAGCTGTGAAACATTCTTAGTTTTCCAAATGGGAAGAATCTAGGATGACATCGTCTTTTTTTCTTTAGTGCATGCAAAGATGTGCATGAGCAAAGAAAGTTGGGGAAACTATTTTTATAGACCGCTAATTTCAGTGTAAAGAACATGGTAACTTGCGTACCGCAAGCTTAGTAACTTACGTAACCAAGGCCTGGCAAATTTTGACCTGAAAAAGTCTCATCGCAAAGAATTTAATGATGAAAGCGAATTTTGAATCAGACCGACGATTTGACCTACAAATTCTTTTTAAAATTTGACATGAGCTGGACATTAGGATGACATCATCAATTTTGTCTCATTTGCATCCATGCATATGTGTGGGAAAGAATCACCATGCACTATTGCTAATTCCCTAACGACTTTGTGATTTATTACGGTCCAAAAGATCCCTGACACTGTGAGTTATTACGGTCCAATTTTTTTTTTGGCGTTAGTCATTTTTTTCTCAACTATCTGATGGCTCATGTTATTTCTTTTTTCTTCTCAACCATCTTCATCCTCCAACCACAATCAAGCCCCAATCTCTCTCCGACACTGGCCGGTCCACCTCCCATCGCTAACCGTGGCCGACAGCGCTTCCGTGCACCTTATTGCACCATTCTCTCCTCAATCTTCGCCACCGCCGTGCTGCTCCCCTCCCATCCCTCTAAACCTCGTTGGTCAAGAAAAAATCTTCGACAACCCTACACCTCTCAATCAACTTGTTTCCACGGCTCCACATGGGATGTCACATCTAGCCAGCGCTCATAATGCCGCCCTATCTCCGCAAGGTCCTAGCTTGGGCTCGCCATGGTCAACATTCATCATTGTGCTCCTCACATTGCCCCCGTCTTTGGCCTCGCTGGAAATTCGAGTGACTCACGAAAAAAATTCAAGCATTTAGCGAACATGAATCTATTTTCATTTTTGCATACCTCCATACAATTGGGAGTCATAGGGGCACTATATAATCAAAGTTTATGCCTCCGTTTCTAAATAGTAGTACTCGAGCCGCACACGACATCAACCATCCAACTAGGAGTAATTAATTAACACTTATTTCTCTTGCTCTATAACCTTTAAAAAATGTGTGCCGTAGGAGGTTCAAACTTCAATCCTCAAGGTCAACCGGGACACGTTACTTGATGTGCACTTGCTTTCTTTTTTGCTTCTTATGTGGCAAATATAACTTCCCGAACTTTCAGGCCCGCTTCTTTCATGCTTTTTAAAACCGTGCTTTGTTCTATTTGTTTTATTTTTTTTGTTTTCCCTTTTCCTTTTCATTTTTTTCAAATGCATAATTTTTTTAAAATTTAAAATGAAATTTTTCTTAAATTTGTGAATCATTTGATTTTTCACAACATTTGTTTTGCAACTTTTTTTTGTGAAAACCTGCTTTTTTTACAATATGTGCATATTTTTTCAAAATGGATGAACTCTTTTCAAATACGCGAATGCTTGCGCCGGCCCAACATGCGCCCAATGGAAGCGATACCGTCGGCTAGGTGGGTCAAGGCCTAAGTGTTTTTTTGCCTTTCTTTTCTCATTTTTGTTATTTTTTTTCTCCTTTTTGAACTTTATTATTCTTTTTGAAACCTATACAAAAATTTGAAAAACTGTTTGGAATACCAAAAATGTTATTGTTTTCAAATATTTTTTACAATGTTAAAAATGCTCTAGAATTTTTAAAAAGTTCCCATTTTCAAAAAAATTGTTCACAAATTTAACAAATATTTGTGTTCCAAAAAAGCTGATATATTTTTAAAAAGTACGTCTTTTGTAATTTGTGTTCAAAATTTTCATCAATTGTTGGGTATTTCTTAACAATTTTGGAAAAAAGTATTGATGTTTATAAAATTTTCATACACATCTTGAAATTCAAAAATTGTTGACAAATTTCAAGAAATTATTGGGAGATAAGAAAATGTTCATGTTGATTGATAATGACGGATATTGCAAGTAACAAAAGCATTCAAATGAGGTAAAAGTATATGCTCACGGATGACCCATCTGGCCTAGTCTGACAAACTCTAAACTGGTGGATTTCTTAGACTATGGATAAATGACCCCAACTTATTGCACCAGCCTGGCATGGACATATGAGGCATCGATACCAGGTTTGAACAAGTTCCGATATTGTTTGCACATTGCGACACGCCCGGCCATTTATATGCTCTTTTTCACCGAGAAAACTCCACAAAATGCAAAACTTGTCAAAAAAATTCAAACAACTTGTCATGATGCCTTGAATTGGTCATAGAAACTAGTGGGGAAAATTTGGGGCCATTTGACGTATGTCCAAAACAATGTGATTTCAAACGGACCCATTTCGCCTACCCGAACACTCTTTGTTGAAGATGGTCTATTTTTTGGTATCCTTGAAATGACCTAAACTCTTGCAAGCAGATGGGCATGCCCATGGTAGCACGTATGCATGGTTTGAACAACTTTCGTCACCGTATGCAAGTTGCGACATGTCCGACCATTTATTTATCTTTTTTAACCGAGAAAATTCCATAAAATGCAAAACTTGTCAAAAACGCAAACAACTTGGCCTGGTCCTTGAATTGGTCATAGAAGCCAATCTTGTTTGACCTTTTCCTCTTTTTTACCTTTTTATTGTTTGTATTTTTCATAGATTCAAAAATTTCAAAGTTTTGCTCAGAGTTTCATAATATTTCATGTTTGTCAAAATTTGTTCAATCTTTTAAGAAAATGTTCATATTTTCGGAAAAAGTTCGTAATTTATATTTTTCATAATCATTAATCAATGTTTAAAAAATTCAGAAAACGTTCACAATTTCCAAAAAAGTTAGGCTTCAATTTTTGTTAATATTCAATTACAAATGTTTGAAAATTTGAAAAATGTTAACAACTCATTTTTTATAAATTCAAAAAAGGTTATCGTTGTCAAATTTTGTTTAGGGTTTTGAAAAGTGTTCCCGACTTCAAATGTTCATAGACCCAAAAAATGTTTGCCTTCCCAAATTTTGTTCAATTGTTTTTTAAAAAAATCCCTTTTTCAAAATTTATTCACAAATTCAAGATATTTTATTTTTTTCACAAATTTAAAAAAAATCTCGCTATCAATTTTTTTGGAATTAAAAAAATGTTACTGTTTTCAAAATAAAATGTAGGCAAATACATAAATGTTCGAGGAAATTCAAAAAATATCGTTTTCGTTTTTTCTGATATTTTTTAAATTTCAAACTTATTACTCCCTCCGTTTCTAAATATAAGTCTTTCTAGACATTTCAAATAGATTACAACATATGTATGTACGTAGACATATTTTAGAGTGTTGATTCACTCATTTTGCAACGAATGTAGTCACTTGTTGAAATCTCTAAAAAGACTTATATTTGGGAACGGAGGGAGTATTGTTCTACAAAGAATGTTCGACAAGTTCAATAAGTGTTTATGTTCTAAATTTTATTTTAGTTTCTTTTAAAAAATGTTCGTGTTTTGAATTTTTTAGTAATTTCGAAAGACATGATTTTTTAAAATTTCTATTAATTAATTAAAAAATTCGAAAAGTTGTATTTTACAAACAAATTATTAAAAGCGCATGCATTTTTGGAAAATAAACAAAAAAGGAAAACGAATAAATTAAAAAAATGAAAAAGAAACTAAAACCAAGCAGTAAAAAAGAAAAAGAAATAGTGGAGAAAGACAGGTTCGCTGCCGTAATAGGTCGCTAAGGGATAGTTCTAATAGTCCACGTTTTCTAGTTAGACACTAAAGCTTATCAGTTTGTGTGACGTTGTTTAGTTGACGGTACTCACCGAAGCGTACGGTGTATATGTTCCGACGGACAACACACCATGCATACAAAAATGGGTACGATTTGATAAATATCCATGTTAAACTCGATGGAAATGTTCATTGCAATTACGTTGTCAAGGACGAACATTTTGTGACGGGGCAAAGTTCTGAAAGGGGGAAGGATGCATCTTCTGACGGGCGGCTAGCCTCCAGGAGCTTCATCAGCACGCCAGCTAGCCGTTCTTGTTCCAGATCACGAGCATCTCTCGCTGCGCTTGCAGGACGCAGATCTTCTCGCCGCCAGCGAAAGTTGGCGTTTAATTGCAGAGGACATGTTTAAACTTATGTTTAATTTCGATTATTCCCTAGTGCTGTCTTGATTGATCGACTAGTTGATGTACAACTGCCATAATTTTCCACCACCACACCTATTTAATTGTCGTGAGGAGAAGATTGTTGCATGCACTATGTACAGTATAATACAACTAGTGATGAACGAAGGACAAAAAGTAGATGTGCACGCACCTCATATGATATCGCCCAAAGATCCCCAATTACAGGCATCCATACTCCTCATGTTTCATCTACATTTTGTGCTAATTAATGAAGCATTATGTCCAAGACTGCCAGTTCCATGGCCTGTAGTTTTGACACGTTGTGACCAACAAGATATGAGTGGCATGCTGAAGCTTCCATCGTCACATCGATCCAGTCGCATTGCGTCCACGAGGATAACAGAAATTTTATGTCTCAATCTCTCAAGCAGAATGTATGCCATCATGCCGACCAAATTAAGCATTCCTCTATTTAAATGGTGGCTAATTATGTGGTTCCACCCAATGTCACTAACCCACCATGAAGTTCAGCTCAGCTGCTTCGCCATTCGTGGAAACTAGGTGGAATGCATGAGAGCTGGCACCAAACGAGTTCGCCTTTGTAACTCAGCAGATCAAGCAAAATGAATTACGTATGCATCTGTATGTGGTGAGGTAAGGACATCTCTAACGCCGACCCCTAAAACTGATAGAGTATCTGTCCGTGTACGTATGCATGTGTATGTGAGGTAAGAGCATCTCCAACGCTGACCCCTAATACTGACAGAGTATCCGTCCACGAACGCGTCCACGGACAATGATACATGAGTCGTCCATCCAGCCCTTTCCATCAAACGTTTGGATAAATTTTAAACATAATTTGAACAAACTAGATAAATTTCATGCAAACCGTATGATTTTCATTTAAATTAGACCAAACTCATTACATTTTCGACATATTTTAAATTTTCAACTAAAACAAAAGCTGACATGACATTTAACCCAGTCTAAATGTTCGTAGACCATGGAGGCATCATGTGTCTTCCCCATGTCCGACAATCTTCGACGACCATGAGCTCCTGGAAGTGAAGTTGTGAGTCGCCGGCGAGAGAAAGAGTAGGCCATGGGACATGATACATACACATGTCCTACTCTTCCTTGCCGGAGTCTGTTGTGTGGACGTCCCCGACCGAGGTGAGGTCCACGATCGACATGGACAGGCCGGCCTCGTGGTCATTGCGACTGGGAGCGAACCGTGCGGACGACATGATCGATGCTGAGCTAGCGATGTTCGCGGTCCCCTGCGCCTTCTGCTCGTCCACCTTTGTGTCGATCTCAACAAAGAGGGCGCCAGTCTCTCCCCGTACGACGCGCAGCTGCCATCACTCTTGGCGAATGTTGTGGGTGTTGCGCATGACTGGTACAATGCATGTTCCTCATCTAGGAAGCTCGGATTCTCCGCGACCATGGCCGAGGAGGCATCCTCATTCACCTGTTCGCCGGCAATTTGTCCCTCCGCGAGCCGGTGCTCGAGGAGGATCCCGAGTTTGTAGTGTTGCTCCTCCTGTGCCAACTGGTACGTTGAAATCGGCGGCACCAGCTGCTCATCCACCAACATGGCGTAGAAGTGCGCCTACTTCATGGTGAAGTCCGCATGGACCGATGCCGGTTAGCTTGTTGCCGGCAAGTGGGTCTCTATCTGCCGCACACAATGGGCCTGCCAGCAGGCCAGTAGGCTAGCAAACTCGTGCTTCTGCTTCATCGAGAGGCTGTTCCACATCACTCTAGAGCTCAAAGTTATGACGGAGGTGGTACGGTGCAGATCGTGTCGGGCATGGGCATGTATAAATAGCAGGTGTTGCTACTTTTTGAGCTTGTGTTGGTTTTTCCCTTGAAGAGGAAAGGGTGATGCAACAAAGTAGAGATAAGTATTTCCCTCAGTTAGAGTACCAAGGTATCAATTGAGTAGGAGACAACGCACAAATCACCAATACCTGCACAAACAATCAAACAAACTTGCACCCAACGCGATAAAAGGGTTGTCAATCCCTTCACAACCACTTGCAAAAGTGAGATCTGATAGAGATAGATAAAACTAAACAAAAGATAAAGTAAATATTTTTGGCTTTTTTGGTTTATAGATCGGAAAGTAAAAGATTGCAAAATAGTAGATCAGAAACTTATATGAAGGAAAATAATAGACCCGGGGGCCATAGATTTCACTAGAGGCTTCTCTCAAGATAGCAAATAATACAGTGGATAAACAAATTACTGTCGAGCAATTGATAGAAAAGCGTAAAGTTATGACGATATCTAAGGCAATGATTATGAAATATAGGCATCACGTCCGTGTCAAGTAGACCGAAACGATTCTGCATCTACTACTATTACTCCATACATCGACCGACTCATGCCTGCATCTAGAGTATTGAGTTCATAAAGAACAGAGTAACGCATTAAGTAAGATGACATGATGTAGAGGAATAAACTCAAGAAATATGATGTAAACCCCATCTTTTTATCCTTGATGACAACAATACAATACTTGCCTTGCTGCCCCTACTGTCACTTGGAAAGGACACCGCGAGATTGAACCCAAAGCTAAGCACTTCCCCCATTGCAAAAAAACCAATCTAGTTGGCCAAACCAAACCGATAGTTTGAAGAGAATTACAAAGATATCAAATCATGCATAAAAGAATTCAGAGAAGATTCAAATAATATTCATAGATAAGCTGATCATAAATCCACAATTCATCGGATCTTGACAAACACAACGCAAAAGAAGATTACATCGGATAGATCTCCAAGAACATCAGATGAGAACATGGTACTGAGAATCAAAGAGAGAGAAGAAGCCATCTAGCTACTAGCTATGGATACGTAGGTCTGAGGTAAACCACTCGCGCTTCATCGGAAGAGAAAGAGTTGATGTACAAGCCCTCCGTGATCGAATCTCCCTCCGTCAGGATACCGAAAAAGGCCCCTAGATGGGATCTCACGGGAACAGAAGGTTGCGGCGGTGGAAAAGTGTTTTCATGGATGCTTCTGGTGGTTTGGGAATATATGTGAATATATAGGAGGAAGATCTAGGTCAGGGGGTCACCGAGGGCCCCACAAGGTAGGGGGCACCCTACCCCCTGGGCGCGCCCTCCACCCTTGTGGCCGACTCGTGGCTCTTCTGACTTGCACCCCAGGTCTCCTGGGTGTCTTCTGGTCCAAGAAAAATCATCGCGAAGGTTTTATTCCGTTTGGACTCCGTTTGGTATTCCTTTTCCGCTAAACTCAAAAACAAGGAAAAACAGAAACTGGCACTGGGCTCTAGGTTAGTAGGTTAGTCCCAAAAATAATATAAAATAGCATATTAATGCATATAAAACATCCAAAAGAGATAATATAATTGCATGGAACAATAAAAAATTATAAATACGTTGGAGACGTATCAAGCATCCTCAAGCTTAATTCCTGCTCGTCCTCGAGTAGGTAAATGATAAAAACAGAATTTTTGATGTGGAATGCTACCTAACATATTTATCCATGTAATTTTTCTTTATTATGGCATGAATGTTCAGATCCATAAGATTCAAAACAAAAGTTTAATATTGACATAAAAACAATAATACTTCAAGCATACTAATGAGGCAATTATGTCTTCTCAAAATAACATGGCCAAAGAAAGCTTATCACTACAAAATCATATAGTCTGGCTATGCTCCATCTTCATCACACAAAATATTCAAATCATGCACAAGCCCGATGACAAGCCAAGCAATTGTTTCATGCTTTTGGTGTTCTCAAACCTTTTAAACTTTCACGCAATACATGAGCGTGAGCCATGGACATAGCACCATAGGTGGATAGAATATGGTGGTTTTGGAGAAGACAAAAAAGAAGGAGATAGTCTCACATCAACTAGGTGTATCAATAGGCTATGGAGATGCCCATCAATAGATATCATTATGAGTAAGTAGGGATTGCCATGCTGAAAGGATCGATATGGTTGACTAGAGGGGGGGTGAATAGGCAACTAACAATTTTTAGCTTTTCTTTAGCAATTTAAACTTTGCATCAAAGTAGGTTGTCTAGATATGCAACTAGATGAGCAACCTATATGATGCAACACGAATAGGAACACAAGCAAGCAAGATATATGAAACAAATAAGCTACACAAGTAAAGGCACGAGATAACCAAGAGTGGAGACGGTGGAGACGAGGATGTGTTGCCAAAGTTCCTTCCCTTTGAGAGGAAGTACGTCTCCGTTGGAGCAGTGTGGAGGCACAATGCTCCCCAAGAAGCCACTAGGGCCACCGTAATCTCCTCACGCCCTCACACAATGCGAGATGTCGTGATTCCACTATTGGTGTCCTTGGAGGCAGCGACCGAACCTTTACAAACGAGGTTGGGGCAATCTCCACAACTCAATTGGAGGCTCCCAACGACACCACGAAGCTTCACCACAATGGACTATGGCTTCGCGGTGACCTCAACCGTCTAGGATGCTCAAACGCCCAAGAGTAACAAGATCCGCAAGGGATTAGTAGGGGGAATCAAATATCTCTTGGTGGAAGTGTAGATCGGGGCCTTCTCAACCACTCCCGAGAAAATCAACAAGTTTGGTTGGCTAGGGAGTCAGATCGGGCGAAAATGGAGCTTGGAGCAATAATGGAGCTTTAATGGTGGAAGAGGTGAGTCAACGGGGAAGAAGGAGACCCTTTATATAGTGTGTGGAAAAGATCCAACCGTTACCCACCAACCAGCCCGCGGCCAGCGGTACTATCGCGCCTGGCCAGCGGTACTACCGCAAGGCCGCGCGGTACTACTGCTTGCAACCAAGCGGTACTACCGCACGGCAGTGCGGTACAACCGTACTGTCCCACGGTACTGCCGCGACCCCAGCACAGAAACAGACGCAATCTGGGGGCGGTACTTCCACACGCGCGGTACTACCGCGCCCCCCATGCGGTACTACCGCACAGCAAAAGTCCCAGCCAGGGGGAAGGGGAACTTCCGTGCCTACTTCCGCAAATAAACGGAAGTAGCAAAAACCCGACACAGTAGTACTGCCGAGGGGCGGTACTACTGCCTGACCGCATAGCGCGGTACTACCGCACGGCGAAAGCGGTACTACCGCGGCAGGTGCGGATGTAAAAAATTACATCCGCTCCTACTACCGCAAGGGGGCGGCACTAGCCTGGTGGGCAGCGGTAGTGCGGCTCCAGGGGAGCGGTACTACCGTGAGCACCAGCGGTACTACCGCGCCACCGCGTGGTACTACCGTGGATGCCTACGGTACTACCGTTGACCCAGGAGCAGTACTACCGCAACCACAACAGCAGCCAGTCAAAGGAGGCAGGAAAAACAGAGGAAGCTCCAAGGAAGAAGGAGGGGATAAAAGGAGACGTGTACGTGATGATTCCACCCAAACCTTTCCAACGCGGACCCCCTCTTAATAGTACGGCTTTCCTACGACTCAAATCCACCAAAAAGAAACGTAGAAAAGACGCCGTCTTCGTCAGTCTTCGAGGGGCACCCAATCGTCTTGTGCCTAGCAAAGAAGTGTCTGGAAAACTCATGGCACACGATTAGTCCGCAAATGCGTTGTCATCAATCACCAAAACACTTAGAGATAAATATGTCCTTACAATCTCTCCCTTTTGGTGGATTGATGACAAAACGGGATTTGCACAAGGAAAAATACTATTAAGTAAAAGCAAACCCCTCCTCTCTATAATATAGACGGGCTCCCCCTAAATTTGTGCCACCTAGATGAGCACGAATACTAGGAACAGAGCTCCCCTATATTATAGAGACAAGGCAAATTTATCACTAGACAAGATAGTACAAACATAAGATAACTAAGATAGATAGAGTGCATATGTCTTACACCATATGGAGGATAGGTCTCGAAGGCACAAACCGAACAAAAGCAAACGAGGCAAACGAGGTCCAAACGACAAAGCAAACAAACACACCAAGCACGAAACAACGCAAATCCCTACACTCTCTCCCCCTTTGGCATCGAGACGCCAAAAAGGCAGAGAGGACACCTACACACACGGGGTGGCTCAGGCAGAGAAGTCGTCCCACTGCTCCTCGTGCTCCTCGTCAGACTCAGCGGCGGGGATAGTCTCCTCGATGTCATCCTCTGAACTGGTCCACTTGTAGCCCTGCTTTGACATCCAGGCAGCCTCAGGTGTGATGACGTCCTCAGACCCGCCAGACACATCCTCTCCAAAGAGCCTCATCACCTTCTTGTCACGGCGGCGACTCTCCTTGTCAGTCACGTGAGCCCTGTACTGTCCCTTCGCCTGCATGCAGAAGAGAGTCTTCATCTTGTCCTTCAGCTTCTTGGCCCATGACGGCTCAGAGGAAGAAGTGGTGGACCTAGCAGCACGGTCCTCAGCAGCAGTCTCAGCAGCAGCAGCCTCCCCCTCACCAGCAGCCCTCCTAGCAGAAGATGCCTTAGCACGGGTAGTGGTGTTGGCCCAGTTGGGCTTGACGCGGAGGCTGATGGACTCATGGAGAATCCAGTCTGGAGCAAGGAACTCATCACCTGGATACGTCTTCTCCCAAGTGGTGGAGAGCAGCAGAAACAGGTACGGTCCATAGATAGGTACCTTGCGAGTGAACACCGCAAACCGAAGTTCACACCACATGATGTGTGAGACATCAAGTGGCTGAGTCTGAGAAGTACGTGCCTCTGCACACAAGAGCAACATGTCCACTAGATATACATGAACCTTGTCCTTGTCGCCAATGCGTGGGAACAGAGTGTTGCGGAAGATGCGATGCATGATATCCAGAAAGGAGTTCAACACTCAAGATGACTTGACATTGGGGAGTACCTTCTCAACAAGGAAGGGCTGAAGCTGGTTCTTGTTGGCAGACTCAGAGTTGGCATGGGGGCGAACGCCAACGGGGGTGTGAAGCCCGTCATCAGGAATGTGCAGCAGATCCATGAACTCTTTCCATGTAGCAGACAGCTGACGGCCATTGGTCATCCAGGTCATCCTCCGCTCCTCCCCGGGATGAAAGTACACTGAGGCAAAGAACTGACAGATAAGCTCAGGGTCATAGTTAAGGTGAAAGGAGATCACCGACTCAATAGCAAACTGCTCCACCAAGTCCAGAGCCTCTCCAAAATAGTCACGAAACTTGTCTTTCCGCAGGTGATGCATGTCTATCCACTTGACATCCACGAAGGTATTCTGCTTGTTCTTGATCACATCCAGATAGATGAGAGCCTGTTGCTTGGTCTAGAACAACTCGGTGCCTCTGAGGATAGCCCGAGGATTCACATAGGGATTGATCTTCCGGCGCTCAACATACTCAGTGGTTGAAATCTCGTCCATGCCCTTAGCCGGTTCCTTTTGCTTGCTGGCAGTGGTCTTGACATTGCGCTTGGGGGCATTGGAGCCCTCTAGGGCTTCATCTTGGGGGTTGCACAGACGCTTGGAGCCAGTGTCACGACTGGGATTGGAACGGCGAGAGCCACCACCTGAGACACAGAACGCAAAAACACCCACAACAGCCAAGAGAGATTAATGCAAAGACCACAACAAAGCAAGTGAAACAAGTAGAAAGCACACATGATAAATGCCTAGAGAGAGATTTGATCCCTACGGTAGTACTGCCAAGAGCTGCGGAGCTAAGAGAGTAGTACGGCTCTTAGACGCGGTAGTACCGTGCAAGATCACGGTAGTACCGGGTGTAGGAGCGGTAGTACGACCTTAGCGCCACGGCCGGCGCGGTAGTACCGCGTCTGCGGAGCGGTAGTACCACACGGTACGGTAGTACCGCACCTGACGGGCGGTAGTACCGCAAGAGCGGTAGTACCGCACATCGGGCACGGTAGTACCACACCGCGTCAGATCTGAACTGGTTCAAATCTGAGAAAGCCCGCGAAACCACGACGGTACTACGGTTGGACAAAGCTACCACAAGACAACATATCAAGTATGTTTCCTACGCATCACGACTCTCCTACATCCTACTCTTGCATAGATTTGGCCTAAAATCTCAAGAACGACAAGTTTCTCCCCAAAAGCCTAGAAGCAAGAGAACAACCAATAAAAAAGAGGGATTTGGGGAAAAACCTTGGTCCATGGCAAGAGGAAGTGGTGGGGAACGATCCCACCGGTCGGAATCCGAGGAGAGTGGCCGGAGACGGAGATCCGGCGAGGGCCTCCGGCGCCGTTCTTGAGAGGGAGAGACGTGGAGAGAGAGACAATGAATGGGTATGGGGAGTTGGAACTCCCTTGCCCGATTCATAACCCCCACGCGCCCTTGACGGCGCGGTAGTTCCGTGCCCAAACACGATAGTACCGCACGGTGCGGTACTTCCGAAGTACCGCACCAGAGCGGTAGTACCGTGCCTCCCAAAGCGGTAGCACCGCGCCCAGACGCGGTAGTACCGTGGGCTCAAGAAGATGCACGTTTTGAGCGCGAAAAACTGGATCTTTGCACAAACCACTCCGAGCCAACACGACACCACAAGACCACGCAACACACAAAACCAGAAAGGCACACGACAAACGAACCAACCACGAGACACCACCTCTCCAAAAGAGAGGGCGGTGGCCGTAGCCACCTATGTTTGAGTCAATTGGTATGGCACCGCGAAGAATTATCCTTGGGTCCATGACCAAAACTCGTCTTTGAAGCACAAGTACCATCAAACATGGCTAATGTGAAAGACTTGATTGATTTATGCATAATGGGGGGAGGGAGAGTTCATTGAGAGAACATCACTCCCCCTATGTCCATGCCTACATCTAAATAGGACAACACGTTGAGTATGGTGGGGTGTGCAAGGGTTCAAGCAACATTGCTCGAATCGATGATATTTAGCTCATGCCTTAACTCGCGAAATCTTGCTTCATCCAAGGGCTTCGTGAAGATATCTGCAAGGTTATCATTTGTGTTGACGTAGTTGAGCTCGATCTCTCCTCGCCTAATGTGATCCCAGATGAAGTGATACCGGATCTCAATATGCTTCGTCTTGAAGTGTTGCACCAGGTTGAGAGAGATCTTGATGGCACTTTCATTGTCACACCAAAGATGCACTTTGTCACAAGTGACACCATAATCCTTTAAAGTTTGCCTCATCCATAAGAGTTGTGCACAACAACTACCGGCCGCCACATACTCCGCTTCGGTGGACGAGAGAGACACACAACTTTGCTTTTTGGAAGACCAACTTACCAAAGAGCAACCAAGGAATTAGCACCCTCCGGAAGTGGACTTCCTATCCACTTTGTCTCCCGCCCAATCGGAATCCGAGTACCCTACAAGCTTGAAGTTTGATCCTCTTGGGTACCATAAGCCAAAGTTTGGGGTATGAGCCAAATATCGAATGATTCGTTTGACCGCCACATAGTGACTTTCCTTAGGTGCGGCTTGAAACCGTGCACAAATTCCCACACTCAACATGATGCCCGGTCTAGATGCACAAAGGTAAAGCAAGGATCCAATCATGGAACGATATACCTTTTGATCCACCACTTTACCATTGGGATCTAAGTCAAGTTGGCACTTGGTGGGCATTGGAGTGGAAGCCGGCTTGACGTCACGTAGCTTGAATCTCTTGAGCATGTCTTGAGTGTATTTGGATTGATTGATGAAGGTTCCTTCTCTTCTTTGCTTCACTTCGAACCCTAGAAAGAACTTCAACTCTCCCATGGAGGACATCTCGAACTTTGAGGTCATGAGAGCAGCAAATTCCTTATTGAAAGCTTTGTTAGGAGAACCAAAGATAATATCATCAACATATAATTGGCACACAAACAACTCCCCTTTGACCTTCTTAGTAAAAAGAGTGGGGTCGATTAGCCCAACTTCAAAACCACGGTCTTGTAACAACTCGGTAAGGTGGTCATACCACGCACGTGGGGCTTGTTTAAGGCCATAGAGTGCCTTATCGAGTTGATACACATGATCGGGAAAGTAGGGATCCTCGAACCCGGGGGGTTGCTTGAAGTAAACCAATTCATTAATGGGACCATTAAGAAAAGCACTCTTCACATCCATTTGTTGTAACTTAAAGTTATGATGAGAAGCATATGCAATCAACATGCGAATGGATTCAAGACGAGCAACGGGAGCAAAGGTTTCACCGTAGTCGATACCCTCGACTTGGGAGTAGCCTTGTGCTACCAAACGAGCCTTGTTGCGAATGATAATCCCATGGGCATCTTGCTTGTTCTTGAATATCCACTTGGTTCCAATGACATTGTGGTTCCCCGTTGGCCTTGGCACCAATCTCCACACTTTGTTGCGCTCGAAGTTGTTGAGTTCTTCATGCATGGCATTGAGACAATCCGGATCTTCTAGCGCCTCATAGACCTTGTGGGGTTCCACACAAGAGACAAACGCGTGATGCTCACAATAATTTTCTAATTGTCTACGAGTGCTTACCCCCTTTCTTAAGATTCCAAGCACATTCGTCATGAGATGATCCTTGGTGGAGAGCTTGGAAGCAACCTTGGCGGCACGACGCTCTAATTCCTCCTCGGTGGTGAGTTGAGGAGCGGTTACTTGATCATCTTGAGCGCCGTCATGAACTTGTTCTTGATCTTGAACTTGCTCGGGGGAGAGAACTTGACCTTGGGCATCACTTGGTGTTTCCACACCGTCTTGAGTATGATCTTGCCCTTGGTCTTGTTCATGAGGTTGAGGGCCTTCACTTTGTTCTTCGGAAGCGTGTGGGCCTTGGGTTGGTGATGGCTCCACTTGAGTGGAGCATTGTCCTTCTCCTTCGGCCACAAGGGGTTCCTCAATGGGTAGGATGAAACCAACACCCATTCTTCTTATGGCTTGAGGAGGAATTTCATCACCTACATCACAAGTGCCACTTTGCTCCACTTGGGAGCCGTTATTCTCATCAAACTCCATGTTACACGTCTCCTCAATAAGTCCCGTGGATTTATTGAGGACACGGTAAGCATGAGAGTTTGTAGCATAACCAACAAATATGCCCTCATAAGCTCTAGCCTCAAATTTAGACAACCGAACACTTTTCTTGAGAATGAAACACTTACACCCGAATACCCGGAAGTACTTGAGGTTGGGCTTGTTATCGGTGAGTATTTCATCTGGAGTCTTGTTCAAGCCCTTGCGGAGGTAGAGCCGATTTGATGCATGACACGCGGTGTTGATGGCTTCGGCCCAAAAGTTGTACGGAGACTTGAACTCCGCCATCATGGTCCTTGCCGCATCCATCAACGTCCGATTCTTCCTCTATGCAACACCATTTTGTTGAGGGGTGTAGGGTGCGGAATATTGATGTTTGATTCCCTCGTCACTAAGAAACTCATCCAAGGTGTAGTTCTTGAACTCGGTGCCGTTGTCACTTCTTATTGTCAAGATCTTTGCATTGTGTTGACGTTGTGCTTCATTTGCAAAGTCAATGACGGTTTGTTGGGTCTCGCTCTTCCTCTTGAAGAAATACACCCACGTGTACCTTGAGTAGTCATCCACAATCACCAAGCAATACTTCCTACCTCCAAGACTATCGAAGGATGGAGGCCCAAAGAGATTCATGTGAAGGAGCTCCAAAGGCCTCTTTGAATAAATGATAGTCGTGGGAGGGTGAGCCTTCTCATGTAGCTTTCCTTCGATACAGGCACTGCAAGCACGATCTTTAGCAAAACTAACATTCGTTAGTCCACGGACATGGTCCCCCTTAAGGAGACTTTGCAAAGATCTCATATTGACATGGGCTAAACGGTGATGCCAAAGCCATCCCACATAAACTTTAGCCATTAGGCATGTCGCAGTCTTAGTGGGTCGCTCTGAAAAGTTAATCACATATAGACCGTTCTCGACATGCCCAACAAAGGCTACTTTAAGAGTCTTGCTCCACAAGAGGGCCACGGTATCGATATCAAAGAAAGTGGCAAAGCCCATGATAGCAAGTTGACGAACGGAAAGTAAATTGTATGCAAGGGACTCAACAAGCATGACCTTCTCGATCGTGAGATCATGAGAGATGACCACCTTGCCAAGTCCCAATACCTTAGAAGATGAGGCGTCACCCCACTCGACATTGGTGGGCATAGATGGAACCTTGTGCACGTCCACCACCAAGTCCTTGCTTCCGGTCATATGATTTGTAGCTCCGCTATCGAGCAACCATGATCCCCCACCGGAAGCAAACACCTACAAGAGATCAATGCTTGGTTTTAGGTACCCATTTTGTAATGGGTCCTTTGATGTTAGTAACAAGGGTTTTTGGAACCCAAATAGACCATTCAATGTATTCATGAAGAGAACCAACAAATTTGGCATAAACATGCCCATCACTAGCACGACATAACACATAAGAAGGGTTAAAATCGCCGGCTTTGTTTAGAGGGATGGCATTGCCCTTCTTGACATTGTTCTTCTTCTTCTCCTCAGGGGCACTCTCTCCCTCCCTCATAAAGGTTTGCATGAGGGGAGGAGGTCGTTTGGTCTTGTCATTCTTCTTCTTGTTCTTGGAGTCGGGCACGTACCCAACCCCTTCCTTGGCCACACCTCCCTTTTGGTTGATCAAGAGATCGTTGAGGTTCTTCTTGCCTTGTATGCAAGTCGCAAGATCTCTCTCAAGTTGCTCCTTCAACTTCGCATTTTCCTCAACAAGATGTATATGCTCACAACACGGGTTAGTAGCATTTGCATTATCAATTAAAACCATATGAGGAAAAGTTGCTTTCTCCTTAGTTAGCTTCACTTGGAGTTGATCATGAGACTCCTTGAGACTAGCGTGAATACCCTTCAAGGCCTTGTGGGCCTTGTCAAGTATATCAAACTCCTCTTTGAGTCTAGCAAGATCAACCCCGAGTTTGGCCTTCTCAGAATTTAGCACATGAGAAACAATGAGGGCATGATCATAATCTTTCTTTAACTTAGCATGATCAACGTTGTGTGACTCCTCAAGAGCCAAACGAAGACCACGCTCTTCCTCAAGAGCATTGGAAAGATCCGAAATCTCATCGGCATAGTCACGACTATGCCCTTCCATCTTAGAGATGGTGTCTTCGTGAGCCTCGATCATGTCATTGGCCTCACCTAGTTGTTCCAAGAGAGCAACAAAGTGCTTCTTGGATTTTCCCTTGAGTTTTCCCATAAAGGCCTCAAACTCGTTAGCCTCCACATTAGCTCCCTCAAGTTCATTAATGCTATCTGTTGGGGAAGGATGATTAATGATGGTAGTTTTGATGTTGGAGGTTACCTTGTTGGTGGCTTTAGCCATGAGGCACTTGGCGGTGATGCTCTCGTTGGGTGAGTCGAAGAGAGACACCCGTGATGTTGTTGCAATGGCAATGGAGGCCATGGCAACCGACTCATCATCTTCATCATCATCATCATCATCCTCATTGTACTCTTCTTGCACAACCAAAGCCTTGGGAGGAGTCTTCTTGGTGAAGTTGTTCTTGTTGGGGAACGACTTGGCCTTGTCCTTTCGGATGAGTTTGCCACCATTGTCTTCCCTCTTCTCATACGGGCATTCCGCAACGAAATGACTCACGTTGCCGTAATTGTAGCAAGTCCTTACACGTTGCTTGCCCCTTGTGCCACTCGAGTTGTTTTTGCTAAAATTGGGCCTCGAGTTTTTCTTGCTCCAAAATTGCCTTGAAGCAAGTGCCTTGTGTTCATGATATGCATACTTCGTATCTTCGGGGTTGCTCTCCTCTTCTTCCTCTTCTTCTTCTTCCACGGTGAGCTTGGCCTTCAATGCAAGGTTAGGCTTCTTTGCCCGTTGAGAACGGAGCGCCGCATTGTCGGCGGTCTTGTCCAAAATGTTCATGGCCACAAACTCATCCAACACTTCGCTTGAGGTCAAAGTGTGGAAGTCCGGTCTTTGACGAATGACGGAAGACATGGCCTTGTGGTAGGGCATCATTGCCTTGAGGAATTTGCGCTTGATCCAATTGTCATCCGTGTCCTTGCTCCCGTGATCTCGTAGTGAGACCGCGAGTTTGGTTACTCTCCGATAAAGCTCACGAGGTTCTTCATCTTCCTTCATTGCAAACTCATCGGCCTCATCTTGAACCACTTCATAGTTGGAGCGTTGAATGCTTGCGCTTCCCCGGTAGAGAGACACGACACAATGCCATGCATCTTTGGCCAAGGCGAAGGGACGAAGATGAGGTAGGTCTTCGGGTGGAATTGCATCTTGAATGATGAAGAGAGCATTCTCATTGAATTGATTGTCCGCGGCTTCTCGAGGAGTGAAGTTGCTTGGATCATTTGGATAGAAACCTTCTTCAATGATTCTCCAAAGGTTAGTGTTCACATGATTTAAATGAGGTTTAAAGCGGTAAACTCAAGAATCAAAATCCTCATTTTTCACAATCTTAGGGGGAGGACCGACATGATTCAAATGAGTGGAAGGAACTGGTCCACCATAAAAAAGTGGTGGTTCCACATGGGCAAAGATGCCGGTGCCATTCTTGCCACTAGAAGAAGGAGCCTTTTCACTACTAGCTTCCCCCTTGTCGGGGATAGCATCTGACACCTTGATGGCGGGATCACCCACTTTCAACGGTGCGGTGGATAGTTTAAGCCCCTCAAGAAATTTAGTAAACATGCTTTCAACTTCGGTCGTCATGGAGATTTTCAATGTCTCCAAGGCCACATTGAACTCCTCACGAGAGACCGAAGTTCCCCCATCGCCCGTAGATGAGATAGGATTCACACCGGAGTGTCCCTCCGCACCGTCTACGGTATCAACCATACTCTTTGGACGGTAAAGTCCTTAATAAATAGACGAGGCTCTGATACCAATTGAAAGGATCAATATGGTTGACTAGAGGGGGGGGGTGAATAGGCAACTAACAATTTTTAGCTTTTCTTTAGCAATTTAAACTTTGCATCAAAGTAGGTTGTCTAGATATGCAACTAGATGAGCAACCTATATGATGCAACACGAATAGGAACACAAGCAAGCAAGATATATGAAACAAATAAGCTACACAAGTAAAGGCACGAGATAACCAAGATTGGAGACGGTGGAGACGAGGATGTGTTGCCGAAGTTCCTTCCCTTTGAGAGGAAGTACGTCTCCGTTGGAGCGGTGTGGAGGCACAATGCTCCCCAAGAAGCCACTAGGGCCACCGTAATCTCCTCACGCCCTCACACAATGCGAGATGCCGTGGTTCCACTATTGGTGCCCTTGGAGGCGCGACCGAACCTTTACAAACGAGGTTGGGGCAATCTCTACAACTCAATTGGAGGCTCCCAACGACACCACGAAGCTTCACCATAATGGACTATGGCTTCGCGGTGACCTCAACCATCTAGGATGCTCAAACACCCAAGAGTAACAAGATCCGCAAGGGATTAGTAGGGGGGAATCAAATATCTCTTGGTGGAAGTGTAGATCGGGGCCTTCTCAACCACTTCCAAGCAAATCAACAAGTTTGGTTGGCTAGGGAGTGAGATCGGGCGAAAATGGAGCTTGGAGCAATAATGGAGCTTTAATGGTGGAAGAGGTGAGTCAACGGGGAAGAAGGAGACCCTTTATATAGTGTGTGGAAAAGATCCAACCGTTACCCACCAACCAGCCCGCGGCCAGCGGTACTACCGCGCCTGGCCAGCGGTACTACCGCAAGGCCGCGCGGTACTACTGCTTGCAACCAAGCGGTACTACCGCACGGCAGTGCGGTACAACCGTACCGTCCCACGGTACTGCCGCGATCCCAGCACAGAAACAGACGCAAGCTGGGGGCGGTACTTCCGCACGCGCAGTACTACCGCGCCCCCCATGCGGTACTACCGCACGGCAAAAGTCCCAGCCAGGGGGAAGGGGAACTTCCGTGCCTACTTCCGCAAATAAACGGAAGTAGCAAAAACCCGACACAGTAGTACTGCCGAGGGGCGGTACTACTGCCTGACCGCATAGCGCGGTACTACCGCACGGCGAAAGCGGTACTACCGCGGCAGGTGCGGATGTAAAAAATTACATCCGCTCCTACTACCGCAAGGGGGCGGCACTAGCCTGGTGGGCAGCGGTAGTGCGGCTCCAGGGGAGCGGTACTACCGTGAGCACCAGCGGTACTACCGCGCCACCGCGCGGTACTACCGTGGATGCCTACGGTACTACCGTTGATCCAGGAGTAGTACTACCGCAACCACAACAGCAGCCAGTCAAAGGAGGCAGGAAAAACGGAGGAAGCTCCAAGGAAGAAGGAGGGGATAAAAGGAGACGTGTACGTGATGATTCCACCCAAACCTTTCCAACGCGGACCCCCTCTTAATAGTACGGCTTTCCTACGACTCAAATCCACCAAAAAGAAACGTAGAAAAGACGCCGTCTTCGTCAGTCTTCGAGGGGCACCCAATCGTCTTGTGCCTAGCAAAGAAGTGTATGGAAAACTCATGGCACACGATTAGTCCGCAAATGCGTTGTCATCAATCACCAAAACACTTAGGGATAAATATGTCCTTACACATGCAATGGATGCACGAGAGCTGTAAGTTTATGAAAGCTCAAAAGAAAACTAAGTGGATGTGCATCCAACTTGCTTGCTCATGAAGACCTGCGGCAATTTGAGGAAGCCCATCGTTGGAATATACAAGCCAAGTTATATAATGAAAAATTCCCACTACTATATGAAAGTGACAACATAGGAGACTCTCTATCATGAAGATCATGGTGCTACTTTGAAGCACACGTGTGGAAAAAGGATAGTAAATTGCCCCTTCTATCTTTTTCTCTCTTTTTTTGTTTGGCTTCTTTGGCCTCACTTTTATTTTTTTCCTCGCATGGGACAATGCTCTAATAATGAAGGTCACCACACTTTTATTTACTTACAACTCAAGAATTACAACTCGATACTTAGAACAAAATATGACTCTATATGAATGCCTCCGGTGGTGTATCGGGATGTGCAATGACTCAAGAGCGACATGTATAATGATGAAAGGTGGCTTTGCCACAAATACGATATGAACTACATGATCATGCAAAGCAATATGACAATGATGGAACGTGTCATAATAAAACGGAACGGTGGAAAGTTGCACGGCAATATATCTCGGAATGGCTATGGAAATGACATAATAGGTAGGTATGGTGGCTGTTTTGAGGAAGGTATATGGTGGGTGTGTGGTACCGGTGAAAGTTGCGCGGTACTAGAGAGGCTAGCAATGGTGGAAGGGTGAGAGTGCGTATAATCCATGGACTCAACATTAGTCATAAAGAACTCACATACTTATTGCAAAAATCTATTAATCATCATAACAAAGTACTACGCGCATGCTCCTAGGGGGATATATTGGTAGGAAAATACCATCGCTCGTCCCCAACCACCACTCATAAGGAAGACAATCAAAAAATATCTCATGCTCTGACTTCATCACATAACGGTTCACCATACGTGCATGCTACGGGACTCACAAACCTTAACACAAGTATTTCTCAAATTCACAATTACTCACTAGCATGACTCTAATATCACCATATTTATATCTCAAAAGAATAATAAGGAATCAAACTTCTCATAGTATTGAATGCAGTTTATATGAAAGTTTTTATTATATCCCCCTTGGATGTCTATCATATTAGGACTAAATTCATAACCAAAGCAAATTACCATGTTGTTTAGAGACTCTCAAAATAATATAAGTGAAGCATGAGAGTTCAATAATTCATACAAAATAAATCCACTACCATGCTCCAAAAAGATATAAGCGAAGCACTAGAGCAAAATTGCCTAACTCAAAAGATATAAGTGAAGCACATAGAGTATTCTAATAAATCACGATTCATGTGTGTCCCTCTCAAAAGGTGTGTACAACAAGGATGATTGTGGCAAACTAAAAAGAACAGACTCATATCATACAAGATGCTCCAAGCAAAACAAATATCATGTGGTGAATAAAAATATAGCCTCAAGTAAAGTTACCGATAGACGAAGACGAAAGAGGGGATGCCTTCCGGGGCATCCCCAAGCTTAGGCTCCTGGTTGTCCTTGAATATTACCTTGGGGTGCCTTGGGCATCCCCAAGCTTAGGCTCTTGCCACTCCTTATTCCATAGTCCATCAAATCCTTACCCAAAACTTGAAAACTTCACAACACAAAACTCAACAGAAAATCTCATAAGCTCCGTTAGTATAAGAAAATAAATCACTACTTTTGGTACTGTTGTGAACTCATTCTTTATTTAAATTGGTGTAATATCTACTGTATTACAACTTTTCCATGGTTCATACCCCCCGATACTACCCATAGATTCATCAAAATAAGCAAACAACACATACAATACAGAATCTGTCAAAAACAGAACAGTCTGTAGTAATATGTAACTCTTGGATACTTCTATAACTCCAAAAATTCTGAAAAACTAAGACAACCTGGGAAATTTGTTTATTAATCTTCTACAAGAAGAATTAGTATTTTATCGTGCTTCTGTTAAAAATGAAAATTGTTTTCCTGGGCACAAAAGTTTCTGTTTTTCAGCAAGATCAAATCAACTATCACTGCAAGCCATCCCAAAGGTCTTACTTGGCACAAACACTAATTAAAACACAAAACCACATCTAACCAGAGGCTATATGAATTATTTATTACTAAACAGGAACAAAAAGCAAAGAACCGAAATAAAATTGGGTTGCCTCCCAACAAGCGTTATTGTTTAACGCCCTTAGCTAGGTGTATATCACTATAAGATTGATAATCCCTAGATTCCAAACTACGCATAGTTTCTTTATCATGGAGTATATCTTAAATTGGAGGGTGTTCAACATCCTTTTTATAGAAAGCAAAAATATCCCTAACTTCTTCTATTATAAAATCAAATTCACGCATAAGGATAATGGTGGCAATCTTTTTAGCTATTAGATGATTAATATTGGGAAGTTCATAAAACACCTTTTGCAAAGCAAGATGAATATGCACAAATTATCTTTCTAATTTCTCAACAAGCACAACAATGGCATCTGCATAACAGTTTGTATCAAGAAGAATAGATATTTTATTAATAGGCATAGCTCCCCTACAATCAAAGAATTCTTGAATAACACTCTTTCCAATAATATTACCTTCTCCCACACGATTTTTTTGTTTTGTAATTAGGAGGAGTTTCAGTTTCATGATCCAAAGAACAATATCCAAGTTTTTTCTCAAGATTTTGAATGATAACCTCCCTAGATTCAAACATGGTAGCAACAACCAACGAGCAAACCAAAGGCAAACGAAAAAGACGAATGAAAGAGGGGCCAAGAAAAGGGCAAAAAATTTCGAAAATCATTTTAGAAGTGGGGGAGAGGAAAACGAGAGGCAAATGGCAAATAATGCAATGCGAGAGATGATAGTTTATGATGGGTACTTGATATGTCTTGACTTGGTGTAGATCTCCACGGCAACGGCGCCAGAAATTCTTCCTGCTACTTCTTGAGCTTGCGTTGGTTTTTCCCTTGAAGAGGAAAGGGTGATGCAGCAAAGTAGAGAGTAGTATTTCCCGCAGTTAGAGAACCAAGGTATCAATCCAGTGGGAGACAACACACAAATCACCAATACATGCACAAACAATCAAACAAACTTGCACCCAACACGATAAAGGGGTTGTCAATCCCTTCACGGTCACTTGCAAAAGGGAGATCTGATAGAGATAGATAAAACTAAACAAAAGATAAAGTAAATATTTTTTGGGGTTTTTTTGGTTTATAGATCGGAAAGTAAAATATTGCAAAATAGTAGATCAGAAACTTATATGAAGGAAAATAATAGACCCCGGGGCCATAGATTTCACTAGAGGCTTCTCTCAAGATAGCAAATAATACGGTGGGTAAACAAATTACTCGAGCAATTGATAGAAAAGCGCAAAGTTATGACGATATCCAAGGCAATGATTATGAAATATGGGCATCACGTCCGTGTCAAGTAGACCAAAATGATTCTGCGTCTACTACTATTACTCCACACATCGACCGACTCCTGCCTGCATCTAGAGTATTAAGTTCATGAAGAATAGAGTAACGCATTAAGTAAGATGACATGATGTAGAGGAATAAACTCAAGCAATATGATGTGCCTTGCTGCCCCTACTGTCACTTGGAAAGGACACCGCAAGATTGAACCCAAAGCTAAGCACTTCTCCCATTGCAAGAAAAACCAATCTAGTTGGCCAAACCAAACCGATAGTTCGAAGAGAATTACAAAGATAGAAAATCATGCATAAAAGAATTTAGAGAAGATTCAAATAATATTCATAGATAAGCTGATCATAAATCCACAATTCATCGAATCTCGACAAACACACCGCAAAAGAAGATTACATCGGATAGATCTCCAAGAACATCGAGGAGAACATGGTATTAAGAATCAAAGAGAGAGAAGAAGTCATCTAGCTACTAGCTATGGACCTGTTGGTCTGAGGTAAACTACTCACGCTTTATCTGAAGGGCAATAGAGTTGGTGTAGAAGCCCTCTGTGATCGAATCCCCCTCCGGCAGGATTCCGGAAAAGGCCCCTAGATGGGATCTCACGGGAACAGAAGGTTGCGGTGGTGGAAAAGTGTTTTCATGGATCCTTCTGGTGGTTTGGGAATATATGTGAATATAGAGGGAGATCTAGGTCAGGGGGTCACCGAGGGGCCCACAAGGTAGGGGGCGCGCCCTCCACCCTCGTGGTCGCCTCGTGGCTCTTCGACTTGCACTCCAAGTCTCCTGGGTGTCTTCTGGTCCAAGAAAAATCATCGTGAAGGTTTTATTCCGTTTGGTATTCCTTTTCTGCGAAGCTCAAAAACAAGGAAAAAAATAGAAACTGTCACTGGGCTCTAGGTTAATAGGTTAGTCCCAAAAATAGTATAAAATAGCATATTAATGCATATAAAACATCCAAAACAGATAATATAATAGCATGGAACAATAAAAAATTGTAGATATGTTGGAGACGTATCAGGTGTCAGCCTGGCCAATTAGCTTCCATGTGGACGAGGGAGTGGGTTTCTCGGATGCAATGCTTGTTTAATGCCATCAGGCGGGCGCACAAGCAGCCAGTTTGAATTTGTTGAGAGTCATATCGTCTGGTGATGTCTCTCCGAAATTGAACATGTGCAAAGATCGGGACACAGTGCGGGAGGCACTCTCCAGCGTGCTGCATCGATGCCAGCTACACTGACCGGCCGCGTCTACTTTGAGCCCGCAGGAATGCGATGCAGAGAGCAGAGTTGCAGTTGCGCAGGAGAGGGCGCAGGGGTGGGGTGTTTTTGCGTTGGACCATGGTGCCGGGTGTGTATGTGACGGAGGTTGATACGTCTCAAACATATTTTTTTATTGTTTCATGCCATCTTTATATCATTTGGCATTAATTTTTTTGACTAACCTATTAGTTTAGTGGCCAGTGTGAGTTGGTATTTTTTGCATGTTTTTGGTTTCTCAGGAAAAATCAAATTTACGAGGCTCACAAAAATTCAGAAAACAACAACAAAGGTTTTTCATCTTGAAGCATCCACCAGCAATCAACATAGGATTGCGGCACCCAGAGGCCCCCTCCACGCGTCGAGGGATGCATGGTGGGGTCACCTGGGCCCCTTGGCATTCCGTTCCACCACCTCTTGGTCCTTGAGCCTTTATATACCTCTGATTATTTCCACACCCTAATTTTTCTACCGCAGCACACCTTGATGACCCACAATTATAGGGGATCAGTCGTAGTCCTTCCGATAAGTAAGAGTCTCAATCCCAAGGAGGAGCAGAAGGAAATGACAAGTGGTTTTCAACAAGGTAATGTCTGCAAGCACTGAAATTATAAGTAACGAGTAGTTTGATAGCAAGATAATTTGTAACGAGCAAGTAACGATAATAGTAACAAAATTGCAGCGAGGTAGCCCAATCCTTTTGAGGAAAGGACAGGCCAAAACGGTCTCTTATGATAACCAAAGTGTTCTTGAGGGTGCACGGGAATTTCATCTAGTCACTTTCATCATGTTGGTTTGATTTGTTTTCGCTACTTTGATAATTTGATATGTGGGTGGATCGGTGCTTAGGTGATGTTCTTACTTGAACAAACCTCCTACTTATTATTAACCCCCTCGCAAGCATCTGCAACTACGATAAAAGTATTAAGAAGAAATTCTAACCATCGCATTAAACTTTTGGATCCAATCGGTCCCTTACGGAATAGCGCATAGACTAGGGTTTAAGCTTCTGTCACTCTTGCAACCCATCATCTAATAACTACTCCATAATGCATTCCCTTAGGCCCAAATATGGTGAAGTGTCATGTAGTCTATGTTCACATGACACCACTAAGGGAATCACAACATACATACCATCAAAATATCGAACACATATAAAACTCACATGATTACTTGCAACAAGATTTCTCCTGTGACCTCAAGAACAAAAGTAACTACTCACAAATGATAATCATGCCCAAGATCAGAGGGGTATTAAATAGCATAATGGATCTGAACATATAATCTTCTATCAAATAAACCATATAGTAATCAACTACAAGATGCAATCAACACTACTAGTCACCCACAAGAGTACCAATCTATAGTTCTGGTACAAAGATTGAACACAAGAGATGAACTAGGGTTTGAGAGGAGTGGTGCTATTGAAGATGTTGATGGAGATTTCCCTTCCCAAGATGGGAGAGTTGTTGGTGATGATGATGACGATGATTTACCCCTCTGGGAGGGAAGTTCCCTCGACGGAATCGCTTCGCTGGCGGGCAAAAGTGCTCCTGCCCAAGTTCCGCCTCGAGACGGCGGCGCTTTGTCCCGAATGTCCTCTCCTTATTATTTCTAGGTCAAAATGACTTATATACCAGAAAATGGGCACCGGAGGTGGGCAAGGCTGAGCAGAACCCACCAGGGCGCGCCTGGGGGGCCTGGCGCGCCATGGTGTCTTGTGCTCACCAGGTGGCCCCCCTCCGGTAGTTATTTGCTCCAGTATTTTTCATATATTCCATAAAAATTCCCCGTAAAGTTTCAGCTCATTTGGAGTTGTGCAGAATAGGTAGCCTGATGTAGCTTTTTCAGGTCCAGATTTCTAGCTGTCGGAATTCTCCCTCTTTGTGTGAACCTTGCATATTATGAGAGAAAAGGCATTAGAATTACTCCAAGAATCATTATTATGCATAAAAACATTATAAATAACAGTAGGTAAACATAATGCAAAATGGACGTATCAACTCCCCCTAGTTTACACCTCGCTTATCCTCAAGCGAAAACCGAAATCGAAAAACATGTCCACATGCTTAGAGAGAGAGGTGTCGATAAAAACAAAATACGGACATAGAAGCATCATGTAAATTATTATAACAACAACAAACTTTAACATAAAACTTTTATCATAGACTTCTCATGAATAAGTAACAATTCATCACAACATCGAAGTATAAAGCATAAACTCTATTGGAAACCAACAAACTATGTTCTCAGTCAACTTTGCAACTACAATTCATCATCTTTTCAGGAAGGGTCACGTATCGAAGCCTTTAGGCAAGTCCACATACTCAACCATCATGTAGTCTTCTATGATTGATAAGACTCACCGCATACACATGAGAAAAATGTTTCAACCGGACACATACAAAGATAGGGGCTTATAATTTCGCCTCCCAATGTATTCACCTCAAGGGTGATGTCAACAATAATAACTCATGCTACCCATATCCAGCTGGATATATGTGCCTAGATCTTTCCTCACCACATGATGCTTGCCAAAAGAAAAAAAATAAAAAGGAATGGAGAGAAAAACTTTGACTCTTGCATGAAAGTAAATACATAAAAGTAAAAGATAGGCCCTTCGTAGAGGGAAGAAGAGGTTGCCATGCGCTTTTTGTTTGTATGCTCAATACCTTAGTGCAAAAGAACATCACGTTATATTTCCCCTTGTGATAGCAAGCTTTATTATGCAGTCTGTCGCTTTTATTCTTTGCCATCACAAGTTCGTACAACACTCAATTTTCTCTTACACTAAATGATCTAACACTTTTAGAAGCAATTTTTATTGCCTTATTGCACCGATGACAACTTACTTGAAGGATCTTACTCAATCCTTAGGTAGGTATGGTGGACTCTGAAAATAAGACTTGGGTTTAAGGGTTTTTGGATGCACAAGTAGTATCTCTACTTGGTGCGGAATTTTTTGGCTAGCGAAGATGGGGGGCAAGCACCACATGTTGAAGGATCTATGACAATATAACTTCTATGTGAATATGAACAAGCATAAATCATTACGGTGTCTTCCTTGTCCAACGTCGACAATTTTGGCATATACTATTTTGATGGGGGCTCACATCACAAAAGATTTCCAAGATAGTGTATTTGCATGTGAATCTTCTCTTCCCTTATTAATTCTTTCATGAATTGCATCATTGACCAATGCTATGTTTGTCAATCTCCAATAAAATTTTCTACATATACTTTTCCTTATATGGTTTCATTACCTACCATAAGATTAGCATATGATAATTTTCATTTATTTCCTTTCTTTTTATTGAAATATGAAAGTAAAGAAAGCAAAACTCAAACTAAAATGTATTATATATCTCGCACACGATTACAAAGATAGATCACTAAGCAAACTCTCGAAAAGAAAGGATCAAACTAAACTTTTATTCATCTAAAGCAAAAGATAACTATGGATCAAACTAATGGTAAATAAAGGCAAAAGATAGTGGAGGTGATAGGATACCAGGGCACCTCCCCCAAGCTTGGCGCAAGCCAAGGGGAGTGCCCAAACCCGATACTCAATTTTATTTTGGTGATGAAGAAGGAGGTGGTGGTGATGAAGTGGAGGGTTTGTCTTTCTTCCTTAGCTTACGCTTGAGGATGGAATTCTCCTCCTTTAAATCACCGATCTCCTGCTCAAGCTCCAATACCTTTTTTAAATAAATCTTTCTTGTTTTCCTGCATAAGACGAAAGGGGATAAACTGGATCTTAGGCTTCTTTGCTTTGTTGCGGAGACTTGACTTCTTAAATTCAACGTGCATATCCCTGGGTTGAGGCAATGGGGCTTCATCCTCGTCTAAGCTCGTCTCCTCCTCCCTTTCAGGATCTTCTTCCTCCGAAGTCCAGCTATAGTACTCCACATTCCCATAAACCTTAGGGTTTGCGGTATAATCAGCAACATATAGCTCTCACCCTCCGAGTCTTGGGATGACATATTTTCATATCTGTCAGGAAAACAGTGAGAAAAGAAAACAGAAGATTTCTCTGTGATATGGAGGTCAATAGGTTGAGGGGGTATATAAAGATTGTTTATCTTGGGAAACAAAAAAGGAAGAAAAACAGAGTCCAGAAGGTACCCGAGGTGGGCACAACCCACCTGGGCGTGCCTGGCTCTTGTGCCCACCAGGGTCACTTTCCTGGTAGTTTCTTATTTTCCTTTTTTTTAAATATTCCAAAACTGACAAAAAATATTTTTGTGGATTTTTCGGAATCCGTTTACCTACCGTATCACGTACCACCTCTTTTTCACGATTCTGGAGTGTTCCGAAAGGTTTCTTTTATGTGTTCTTCCGGTGTCATAGTTTGGATAATATTGCTTTCAACATTAATGGGCGTACCTGAGATATAATGTTTTATTCGTTGACCATTAACAACCTTCGGGTTAGTGCCTTCGACATTATTTATTTTGATAGCTCCAGATCGATAGACCTCCTCAATAACATAGGGTCCTTCCCATTTGGAGAGGAGTTTTCCTGCAAAGAATCTTAAACGAGAGTTGTACAAAAGAACATATTCTCCAACCTTGAACTCACGCTTTTGGATTCTTTTATCATGCCATCTTTTAAATTTTTCTTTAAATAATTTGGCATTTTCATAAACTCGGATTCTCCATTCATCTAATGAGCTAATATCAAATAACCTCTTCTCACCAGCAAGTTTGAAATCATAGTTGAGTTCTTTAATTGCCCAATAAGCTTTATGTTCTAACTCAAGAGGCAAATGAAAAGCTTTTCCATAAACCATTTTATAAGGAGACATACCCATAGAAATTGTATATGTTGTTCTATAAGCCCAAAGTGCATCATCTAATTTCTTATACCAATTCTTCCGGGACCTATTGACGGTCTTCTGTAGAACTAATTTTATTTCTCTTTTGCTAAGTTCAACTTGACCACTAGACTGATGATGATAGGGTGATGCAATTCTATGGTTAACATCATACTTCGCAAGCATTTTATGGAAAGCACCATGAATAAATGTGAACCCCCATCAGTCATTAAATATCTAGGGACTCCAAACCTTGGGAAAATAAATTCCTTAAGCATTTTAATAGAGGTGTTGTGATCAAGACTACTAGTTGGAATGGCTTCTACCCATTTAGTAACATAATCAACAACAACCAAAATATGTGTATACCCATTAGAGGAAGGAAAAGGTCCCATGTAATCAAATCCCCAAACATCAAATGGTTCAACAGCGAGTGAATAATTCATAGGCATTTCCTGATGCTTACCGATATTATCTATTCTTTGACATTCATCACAAGATAAGACGAACTTACGAGCATCCTTGAAGAGAGTAGGCCAATAAATCCCAGATTGCAATACCTTGTGAGCAGTTCTGTCTCCTGCATGCATGATGCCCTCCATAAGCTTTGGAGTGGCATTTCCGTAGGATTTGTCCCTGTTCCTGCTCAGGTACACAACATCTAATAATACCATCTACTCCTTCTTTATAAAGATGTGGGTCATCCCAAAAGTAATGTCTTAAATCATAGAAGAATTTTTTTCTTTTGTTGGTAAGTGAAACTAGGTGGTGTGTATTTAGCAACAATATAATTAGCATAGTCAGCATACCAAGGTGTACTATTAGAGACATTTATTGTAGCTAATTGTTCATCAGGAAAACTATCATCAATAGGTAGTGGGTCATCAAGAATATTTTCAAGCCTAGACAAGTTATCAGCCACGGGGTCCTCCGCTCCTTTTCTATCAGTGAAATGCAAATCAAATTCTTGTAGCAAGAGAACCCATCGAATAAGCCTAGGTTTGGCATCTTTCTTTTCCATAAGATACTCCATTGCAACATGGTTGGTGTGAACAATTACTTTTGAATCTACAATATAGGATCTAAATTTATCACAAGCAAACACCACCGCTAGAAATTCTTTTTCAGTAGTAGCATAATTTCTTTGTGCAATGTCTAGAGTTTTACTTGCGTAGTGAATAACATTCAGTTTCTTATCAACTCTTTGTCCTAGAATAGCACCAACAACATAATCACACATAATTTCAAAAGGCAAGTTCCAATTAGGTGGTTGAACAATAGGTGCAGAAATTAAGGCTTTCTTGAGTGTTTCAAAGGCTTCTAAACAATCATCATAAAAAACAAATGGAATATCCTTTTGCAAAAGATTTGTAAGAGGCCTAGAAATTTTAGAAAAGTCTTTGATAAATCTCCTATAGAAACCAGCATGACCAAGGAAACTATGAATACCATTGATATCTTTAGGACATTGCATTTTCTCAATTGCATCAACCTTAGCTTTGTCCACCTCAATACCTCTTTCAGAAATTTTATGGCCCAAAACAATACCTTCGTTAACCATAAAGTGGCACTTCTCCCAATTTAAGACAAGATTTTTTTGCTCACATCTCTACAAAAATCGATCAAGATTGCTTAAACAATCATCAAAAGGCTTCCCATAAACAAAAAAGTCGTCCAAGAAAACCTTAACGATCTTTTCAGAAAAGTCAGAGAATATAGCAGCATACATCTTTGAAAGGTAGCAGGTGCATTGCATAAACCAAAAGGCATACGTCTGTAAGCATAAGTTCCAAAAGTACACGTAAAAGTGGTCTCTTCTTGATCAGGTTGAGAAATGAGTATTTGTGAAAAACCAGAATATCCATCAAGAAAGCAAAAATGTGTGTGCTTAGATAATCTTTCTAGCATTTGATCAATAAAAGGCAGAGGGTAATGATCTTTTCTAGTTGCTTTGTTTAATTTTCTAAAATTAATTAACATTCTATAGACTGTAACAATTCTTTGTGGAATAAGCTCATTCTTATCATTAGGAACAACAGTAATACCTCCTTTCTTAGGGACACAATGAACAGGACTTGCCCATCTACTATCATCTATAGGATAGATTATACCTACTTCCAGAAATTTTAATATTTCCGTTCTTAGCACTTCTTCCATCTTCGGATTTAACCGGTGATCAACAATGGGTTTAGCATCAGGTTCCATATTAATCTTGTGCTGACATAGAGTGCGACTGATGCCCTTAAGATCATCAAGAGTATATTGATACGTATCCAACAAATCTATAATTTTTGATTGTTCCATGTTGTTTTATTATCAATCTTGGATGTTTTATAATCATTTTATAGTCCTTTTATATCATTTTTTGCTACTAACCTATTGACATAGTGCCCAGTGCCAGTTCATGTTTTTTCCATGTTTTTTACATCGCGGGAAATCAATATCAAATGGAGTCCAAATGACATGAAACTTTACGATGATTTTTTATGGGCCAAAAGGAAGCAGATGGGCCCGGGTTGCACCTTGGGGGTGCCCCGAGGGGGGCACAACCCACCAGGGCGCCAGGAGGCCCTAGCACGCCCAGGTGGGTTATGCCCACCTCGGGTGCCCCCCGGACCGCCTCTTTGCTCTATAAATACCCAAATATTCCCAAAACCCTAGGGGAGTCGACGAAATTTTCTTCCAGCCACCGCAGAGTCTAGAAACACCAGATCCAATCTAAACACCATCACAGAGGGGTTCACCACTTCCATTGGTGCCTCTCCGATGATGCGTGAGTAGTCCTTTGTAGACCTTCAGGTCCGTAGATAGTAGCTAGATGGCTTCATCTCTCTCTCTTGATCCTCAATACAATGGTCTCTTGGAGATCCATATGATGTAACTCTTTTTGCGGTGTGTTTGTTGGGATCGATGAACTTCGAGTTTATGATCAGATCTATGTTTTTATATCCATGAAAGTATTTGAGTTTCTTTGATCTCTTTTATGCATGATTGCTTATAGCCTCGTATTTCTTCTCCGATATTTGGTTTTTTGTTTGGCCAACTTGATCTATTTATCTTGCAATTTGAAGAGGTGCTTTGTAGTGGGTTCGATCTTACGGTGCTTGATCCCAATGACAGAAGGGGAACCGACACATATGTATCGTTGCTACTAAGGATAAAAAGATGGGGTCTATCTCTACCCCATATAGATAAATGGATCTTGTCTACATCATGTCATCGTTCGTATTGCATTACTCCATTTTTCCATGAACTTAATACACTAGATGCATGCTGGATAGCGGTCGGTGTGTGGAGTAATAGTAGTAGATGCAGGCAGGAGTCGGTCTACTAATCTTGGACGTGATGCCTATGTAATGATCATTGCCTGAATATCTTCATAATTATTTGAAGTTCTATCAATTGCCCAACAGTAATTTGGTTACCCATCATTCGCTATTTTTCTTGAGAGAAGCCACTAGTGAAACCTACGCCCCCCGGGTCTTATTTCTTATATATTTGCCTTTGCGATCTACTTTTTCCTTGCTCTTATTTTCAGATATATTAAACCAAAAATCCAAAAATACTTTGCTGAACTTTATTTTATTTGCGATCTATTTATCCAATATATTACAACCTTTTTACCGTCACGCACCAATTTTTGGCGCTGTTACCCGAAAGGGATTGACAACCCGTTTAACACGTCGGGTTGCGAGGTGTTGTTATTTGTGTGCAGGTGCTGCTTACGTTGTGTTGCTTGGTTCTCCTACTGGTTCGATACCTTGGTTTGATAACTGAGGGAAATACTCTACCATCACTATGCTACATCATCCCTCCCTCTCCGGGGAAATACCGACGTAGTTCCAGCTGCCATCAAGGAGAATTTCTGGCACCGTTGCCGCGGAGGATCTTCAACATAACCAGGTTCCTAATCACAAATCTCATCTCCTCGCAATATACATTATTCGCCATTTGCCTCTCGTTTTCCTCTCCCACACTTCACAAAAATTTTCCATTTTATTCGCCCCTCTTCTTCCGTTCGCCGTTTTCTTGCTGGATCTGTTTTTGAGTGCAATCTTGTTGTGTTGTCATCATGACTCAAGAGAAAACCAAGTTATGTGATTTCTCGAATACCAACAACAATGATTTTATTGGCACTCCGCTTGCTCCTCCCGCCACTAGTGCGGAGACTTGTGATATTAATACTGCTTTGTTGAATCTTGTTATGAAAGACCAGTTTTCCGGTACTCCTAATGACGATGCCGCGTCCCATCTTAATACCTTCATGGAATTATGCGATATGCAAAAGAAAAAAGATGTGGACAATGATGTGGTCAAGATGAAATTATTTCTGTTTTCCTTGCATGATTCTGCAAAAAAATTGGTTCTCTTCTTTGCCTCGCAATAGTATCGATTCTTGGAATAAGTGCAAAGATGCTTTTATCACTAGGTATTTTCCTCCCACAAAATTATTTCCCTTAGAACCTAGATCATGAATTTCAAGCAACTTAAACATGAGCATGTTGCGCAATCTTGGGAAAGGATGAAAATGATGCTAAGGAATTGCCCAACTCATGGATTAAATCTTTGGATGATCATACACGATTTTTATGCGGGATGAATTTTGTTTCTCGTAATCTTTTAGATTCCGCTGCGGGTGGTACTTTTATGGAAATTACTTTGGGTGAAGCCACCAAATTGCTTCATAATATCATGGCAAATTATTCGCAATGGCATACCGAAAGAGATCCTACTAGTAAAAAAGTTAATTCGGTTGAGGAAATTTCTTCTTTGAGTGATAAAGTTGATGCTCTTGTGAAATTGGTTGCTAGTAAAAGTGCTCCTATTGATATTAATGATATGCCTTTGTCTACTTAGATTGAGCAAAATAGTGATGCCATTGATGTGAATTTTATTTCTCGCAATAATTTCAACAACAATGCTTATTGAGGTAATTTTAATCCTAGGCCTTTTCCTAGTAACTCCTCTAATAATTATGGTAATTCCTATGGAAATCAATCTTATAATAATAATAGGAACACCTCTAATCTTGAGAATAATATTAAAGAATTTATCAACACACAAAAAGTTTTCAACACTTCCATAGAAGAAAAGTTGAACAAAATTGATGATTTGTCTAGAAGTGTTGATAGAATTGCTCATGATGTGGAAAATCTCAAGATGATTTTTTTGCCTAAAGTAGATGAATCAATTAAAGCTATTTATGTTTCTATGGATGAAATTAAGAAAAGAACTGCTATGCTTAGAGCTAAAAGAGAATTTTTAGAAAAAGCTTTTCTAATGATTATTCTTGCAAAAGTGATGAAGATCTTAAAATGATTGGTGTTTCTTCTATTGATTCCTTGTTTAGTAAAGTTAAGAATGATGAAAAAGGGTCTGGAGAAGATTTAACTTTAGGTATAAGGTGTCCCAATATTTTGGAGGGTGAAAATCTTGTTGAGAAAATTGATGAAAGTGGGTTTGGAGAGGTCAAAACTTTAGCTAGTGATGCACCCACTATTTTGGATTACAAAGACTTTAATTACGATAGTTGCTCTTTGATTGATTGTATTTCTTTGTTGCAATCCATGATAAATTCACCCCATGCTTATGAACAAAATAAAGCTTTTACTAAACATATTGTTGATGCTATGATGAAAGCTCTTGAAGAAAAAATGGAATTAGAAGTTTCAATTCCTAGAAAATTGTATGATGAATGGGAACCTACTATCAAAGTCAAGATTAAAAATTATGAGTGTTTTTCTTTGTATGACTTGGGTGCTAGTGTTTCCACAATTCCGAAATCTTCATGTGATGTGCTCGGTCTTACCAATCTTGAAGAATGTTCTTTGAATTTACACTTGGCGGATTCTACTATCAAAAAGCCTATGGGAAGAATTAATGATGTTCTTATTCTTGCAAATAGGAATTATGTGCCCATAGATTTTATTGTTCTTGATATTGATTGCAATCCGTCTTGTCCAATTATTCTTGGTAGACCGTTTTTACGCACTATAGGAGCCGTGATTGATAAGAAAGAAGGCAATATTAAGTTCTAATTTCCTTTGAGGAAGGGTATGGAACACTTTCCTAGAACTAGAATTAAGCCACCTTATGAATCAATCATTAGGTCATTGTCGGGGATATACCCTGCGGTATGACCCAGCCGGACTTGGCGACTCACCAATGACCCGCCCTAACTTGATGGTTCACTAAGTGACCCGTCCAGATCTCTCCACTCACTGATGACCCGTCCGAGCCAGGTGACTCATTGGTGACCCGGCCGGCGGGTTAGAGGAGCGACAAGACCCAGTGGCCCAACAGGCGGTTCATGGAAGTCCGGCTCATGTTATGATGGGCCGGCTTAAGATGAAAGGAATATTCTCCTACAAAGGAAGCAAGACTAGGACTCCACTTGTAATAGAGTAATCCTAAGCCTAATAGGACTAGTCATGTAACCCGCCCCTTCAACTTATATAAGGAGGGGCAGGGCACCCCAAGAGGGACAAGTTTCAGAAGTTAGGTTTAGACAGACAAGTCAATAGCTCTCGAGATAGAGCACCCTTGTAACCATGATCATCATCATCAATATCAATGAATCAGGATGTAGGCTTTTACCTCCACCGTGAGGGGACGAACCTGGGTAAAACCCCGCGTCTCTCGTCCCGCTCAACCCCTCTCAAGCTACCACATAGATGCGTTGGCCTCACGACTAAGTCCTGACACTAAGGACATCTTCTGTGACAAATCCACGACAGTCATCTTATGGATCTCAAACCAAAGATGACAAAACTTAGATCCTTGCTTTATGCCTAGCTAAGGGCGTAAAACTATAGCGCTTGTTGGGAGGCAACCCAATGAATAAAATTTATTTTTGCTTTTTACTTTCTGTTCTTGAGTGTTAGCATATGCTACTGTTATGATTGTGTTTTTATGTTTTAATTAGTGTTTGTGCCAAGTAAAGCCTTTAGGATCTTCTTGGGCAATAGTTGTTTGATCTTGCTGAAAAAAACAGAAAGTTTGCGCTCACAAAATTAATTTTCATTTTTTACCAGAGAGCGATAAAATACCCATTCCACTTATAGTAGATAAATATACAAATTTTTCAGGTCGTCCTAATTTTTCACAGTTTTTGGAGCTACAGAAGTATTCAAAATAGTCAGATTGCTACAGACTGTTCTGTTTTGACAGATTCTGTTTTCTTTGTGTTGTGTGCTTATTTTGATGGCTCTATGGTTTTCTTTGATGAGTTTTTGCCATAGAAAAGTTGGAATACAGTAGATATAATACAAAAACAAACTATGAATTGGTTTAATACATCACTTATAGTAGTGGTTTATTATTCTTATACTAATGGATCTCACGAAGGCTTTGTTGAGTTTTGTGTGATTGAAGTTTTCGGTTATATTACGATGGATGAAGGAAGGATGTAAGAGCCTAATCTTGGGGATGCCCCGGCATCCCAAGCTATTATTCAAGAATAAGAAACCAACTAAGCTTGGGGATGCCCCCGAGTGGGATCCCCGCTTTCTTCCAACAACTATCGGTATTTTACTCGAGACTATATTTTTATTCGTCACATGATATGTGTTTTGCTTGGAGCGTCTTGTATGATATGTGTCTTTGCTTTTTTTATTTTTTGTTTTAAGTTATCAATCCTTGCTGGACACACCTATTTGAGAGAGCCAAAATTATGTCATGACTTGTTAGAATTGCTCTCTATGCTTCACTTAAATCTTTTATGAGCTAGGACTTGCTCTAGTGCTTCACTTATATCTTTTTAGCACGGTGTGCTTTGTTATTTTTGAAGAAATGCACTCTTGCTTCACTTAGATTTATTTGAGAGTTAGTAAAATTTTGAAGAAATCCTGTCTTGCTTCACTTAAATTATTTTGAGAGAAATAAAATTTGTTATGCTCATGATCTTCACTTATATTCGGTTGAGCTTATGAAAAGAGACTCATGAAAATTAGTTCCAAAGTGATAGATATCCAAGAAGGATAAAGAAAAATAAAATGTTATGAAGATCATTGGACAAAATAAACTTGATTCTTAGTAATAGTTTTGAGAGATGATGATGGGATATGTGAGTTATGTTGATGAGTAATTGTGCTCTAGTAGGAATATTGGTGTTAAGGTTTATGATTCCCTATGCAAGTACAAAAGTCAATAATCATGCAATGAAAATTATATCCTACTTGTGGTGCATTATTCGGTGTTAATTATGATTAATGCTTGATTATGAGATTATTCGTTTCTTGGTTGGTCACTTCCCAATCTTTTGCTAGCCTTCATTTTGCACTAAGTATGACCTCTACTTGTGCATCCAAAATCCTTTAAACCAGTTTTGCCACATGAGTCCACTATATCTACCTATATGCAGTATTCTTTTGCTGTTCTAAGAAAATTTGCATGTGCCATCTCTAATTTTCAAAACAAACTTCTCTTTTGTGTGTTTGTTTCGCTCGCGGAGCGGTGAGGGGTGGCTAATATTTTTCATGCTAGATGTGTTATTCTCAAGATGAGTGTTTATTCACTTGTCATTGCATGAGAGTAAGGCAAAGGTATTAGGGATGCCTAGTCCCGAAATGCAAAAACGAAAATGAATTTACTTTATGCTGTCAAATGATAAATTCCTTGGAAAGTGTTGGTATGGAGGGCACCCGTGGATACGGCTAGCCATGGAAATTGAAAGTTATGGTGGAAAAAGGAATAAACTTTATTTTCTGTTTGGGAACCGCCTATGGCATATCTAGCATGGAAAGTGTTCAGAACTCTAAGTCGTTTTCGTTGGTGGGATGGATACACCTCCCAAAATGTTTTTGTCTCAAATTTTTCGCTTTGAGCTCTGGCACCTCTACAAATCCCTACTTCCCTCTGCGAAGGGGCTTTCTTTTACATTATGCAATTTTTATTTTGAAGTTTGAGTCTCTGTCTTCTCTCATTAAAAGCACCAACTAGGAGGCAATATGATCATGCTCAAGTATTGGGTGCAGTTAATATTCGAGTGTGTTTCATGAATGGATCAATGTTTGAGCATGATGGGGTAGGGATAACTTATTTTAGCATTGATATTTTGAAAGACATGGTTGCTTGTTGATATGCTTGAGTATCTAAATTATTATGTCAAAACTAGACTATTGCTTTGAATCACATAAATGTCCAAATGTCCATGCTATAAAGAAAAGAATACGATATGACTTGATGAACAACACTCCACATCAAAAATTCTGTTTTTATCACTTACCTACTCGAGGACGAGTAGGAGTTAAGCTTGGGGATGCTGATACGTCTCCAACGTATCTATAATTTTTGATTGTTCCATGCTGTTTTATTATCAATCTTGGATGTTTTATAATCATTTTATAGTCATTTTTTGGTACTAACCTATTGACATAGTGCCAAGTGCCAGTTCATGTTTTTCCATGTTTTTACATTGCAGGAAATCAATATCAAATGGAGTCCAAATGGCACGAAACTTTACGATAATTTTTTATGGGCCAAAAGGAGGCAGATGGGCCCTGGTTGCACCTGGGGGGTGCCCCGAGGGGGGCACAACCCACCAGGACATGCTAGGAGGCCCTGGTGCGCCCAAGTGGGTTGTGCCCACCTCGGGTGCCCCCCAGACCGCCTCTTTACTCTATAAATACCCAAATATTCCCAAAACCCTAGGGGAGTCGACGAAATATTCATCTAGCCGCCATAGAGTCCAGAAACACCAGATCCAATCTAAACACCAACACGGAGTGGTTCACCACTTCCATTGGTGCCTCTCCGATGATGCGTGAGTAGTCCTTTGTAGACCTTCGGGTCCATAGTTAGTAGCTAGATGGCTTCATCTCTCTCTCTTGATCCTTAATACAATGGTCTCTTGGAGATCCATATGATGTAACTCTTTTTGCGGTGTGTTTGTTGGGATCGATGAACTTCGAGTTTATGATCAGATCTATGTTTTTATATCCATGAAAGTATTTGAGTTTCTTTGATCTCTTTTATGCATGATCTCTTATAGCCTCGTGTTTCTTCTCTGATATTTGGGTTTTGTCTGGCCAACTCGATCTATTTATCTTGCAATGGGAAGAGGTGCCCGGTAGTGGGTTCGATCTTACGGTGCTTGATCCTAGTGACACAAAGGGAACCGACACGTATGTATCGTTGCTACTAAGGATAAAAAGACTTGATCTATATCTACCGCCATATAGATAAATGGATCTTGTCTACATCATGTCATCATTCTTATTGCATTACTCCGTTTTTCCATGAACTTAATATACTAGATGCATGATGGATAGCGGTCGATGTGTGAAGTAATAGTAGTAGATGCAGGCAGGAGTCGGTCTACTAATCTTGGACGTGATGCCTATGTAATGATCATTGCCTGGATATCGTCATAATTATTTGAAGTTCTATCAATTTCCCAATAGTAATTTGTTTACCCACCGTTTGCTATTTTTCTCGGGAGAAGACACTAGTGAAACCTATGGACCTCGGGTCTAATTTCTCATATATTTGCCTTTGCGATCTACTTTTTCCTTGCTTTTATTTTCAGATCTATTAAACCAAAAATCCAAAAATACTTTGCTACACTTTATTTTATTTGAGATCTATTTATCCAATCTATTACAACCTTTTTATCGTCACGCACCAATTTTTGGCGCCGTTACCCGAAAGGGATTGACAACCCCTTTAACACGTCGGGTTGCGAGGTGTTGTTATTTGTGTGCATGTGCTGCTTACGTTGTGTTGCTTGGTTCTCCTACTGGTTCGACACCTTGGTTTCATAATTGAGGGAAATACTCTACCGTCGCTGTGTACATCATCCCTCCCTCTCCGGGGAAATACCGACGTAGTTCCAGCTGCCATCATATATCCAATAGCAACTCGGTGCTTCCTTAGAACTTTCAATAATCTTTCTTCTTCTTCATGTTCTGAAAGGTTAGCACTAATAACAATAGGATAAATCTTTTTCTCACCGAGATAAGCATATTTCAAAGTGTCAGGAAATTGTTTTAATTCAAACACAGGATCATCTTTAGGTGGAGGAGGACCTCCTAGAGTTTCAATAGGCAAATTGTGTTTAAGCAGAGGATGTTGTTCAAAGAAAATCTTATCTATTTCATTTCTTTCATTCATATGCATATCATTCTCATGGTCTAGCAAATATTGTTCTAAAGGATCATTAGGAGGTACAACAATAGAAGCAAGACCAATAATTTCATCCTTACTAGGCAATACTTTTTTATGAGGTTTTTCTGCTAAACTTAGAAAAAATGAACTCATGAGACTCATCACCAAAGCTAACACCGACATTTTGTTTCTCACAATCTATTTTAGCATTAACGGTGTTCAAGAAAGGTCTACCAAAGATAATGGGACAAAAGTCATCTTGTGGGGAAACAAGAACAAGAAAATCAGCACGATATTTTATTTTTTCACACAAGACTTCAACATCTCTAAAAAGTATCTCTATTAGCAAGTTTAATAGTAACATATATGTATTTTATTTTAGCGGGTGCTATGTCATTCATAATTTCTTGATATAAAGTAAAAGGAATAACACTCATGCTAGCACCTATGTCACATAAACCATGATAACGGTGATCTCCTATCTTAACTGAGACAACATGCATGCCAACAACATGTCTATGTTTATCATTTTCATCAGGTTTAGCAATTCTAGCAGCTTCATCACAGAAGTAAATAACATTCCCATATAAATTTTCAATCAAGAGATCTTTAACCATAGCAACACTAGGTTCTACCTTGATTTTTTTAGCTGGTTTAGGTGCTTTAATATTACTTTTATTGACCACAGTTGAAACTTTAGCATGTTCCTTTATCCTAACAGGGAAAGGTGGGTTTTCAATATAAGCAGTAAGAACAACTGGATCAACATTATAGAAAATAGTTTCATCTTTAGCTACTACCGGTTCTTTAATTTCTTCTTTAATAGGTGGGTGATATTTGAACTAATTCTCCTTAGGGAGATCAACATGAGTAGCAAAAGATTCACAAAAGGAGGCTACTATCTCAGAGTCAAGTCCATATTTAGTGCTAAACTTTTGAAAAGCATCGGTATTCATAAAAGATTTAACATAATCAAACATAAGATTAATACCTGACTCTTTACCTTCTTGAGTTCCCAATCTTCAGAGTTGTGTTTAATTCTTTCCAAAAGATCCCACTGGAATTCAATAGTCTTCTTCATAAAGGAACCAATACAAGAAGTATCGAACATGGATCGATCACTATGAGAAAGCCGAGCATAAAAATTCTGAATGATAATTTCTTTCGAGAGATCATGATTGGGGCATGAATATAACATTGACTTAAGCCTCCCCCAAGCTAGAGCGGTACTTTATCCTTCATGAGGCGAATATATATATATATATATATATATATATATATATAATTCCGATCACGATGAACTAGATGCAAAGGATAATTTTTTTGGTGAAACTCCAATTTCAATCGATTCCAATTCCAAGATCCAATATCATCGCATAGCCTATACCATGCCAATGCTTTTTACCTTCAAAGATAAAGGGCAAACCTTCTTCTTAGCTTCATCTCTGGGTAACCCTGCAAGCTTAAACAATCCACAATTCTTCCACATATATCAAGCGCATATCAGGATGTTCGGTTCCGTCTCCTGCATAAGGATTAGCTAGTAGTTGTTCTATCATACCCGAAGGAATTTCATATTCAATATTTTCAGTAGGTGCAGTTGGTTGAGGGGTGACTAATTGTCATTCCGGTCGAGGTGAAGATACCCCGAACAAACCCCTCAAAAGGATTGTTTTCCATAGGAACAAGTGACAGTAAATTTCAGCACGTAGTAATAATTTTTCCTTATCGATTTCCACTTACCAAGAGCACTTCACTCCCTGACAACGACGCCCAAAAAGAGCCTTGATGACCCACAAGTATAGGGGATCAATCGTAGTCCTTTCGATAAGTAAGAGTGTCGAACCCAATGAGGAGCAGAAGGAAATGACAATTGGTTTTCAACAAGGTAATGTCTGCAAGCACTGAAATTATAAGTAACGAGTAGTTTGATAGCAAGATAATTTGTAATGAGAAAGTAACAATAATAGTAAAAAAAGTGCAGCAAGGTAGCCCAATCCTTTTGAGGAAAAGGACAGGCCAAAACGGTCTCTTATGATAAGCAAAGTGTTCTTGAGGGTGCACGGGAATTTCATCTAGTCACTTTCATCATGTTGGTTTGGTTTGTGTTCGCTACTTTGATAATTTGATATGTGGGTGGATCGATGCTTAGGTGTTGTTCTTACTTGAACAAACCTCCTACTAATGATTAACCCCCTCGCAAGCATCCGCAACTACGATAAAAGTATTAAGAATAAATTCTAACCATAACATTAAACTTTTGTATCCAATCGGTCCCTTATGGAATAGTGCATAAACTAGGGTCTAAGCTTCTGTCACTCTCGCAACCCATCGTCTAATAACTACTCCACAATGCATTCCCTTAGTCCCAAATATGGTGAAGTGTCATGTAGTCGACATTCACATGACACCACTAAGGGAATCACAACATACATACCATCAAAATATCGAACACATATAAAATTCACATGATTACTTGCAACAAGATTTCTCCCATGACCTCAAGAACAAAGTTAACTACTCACAAACGATAATCATGCTCAAGATCAGAGGGGTATTAAATATCATAATGGATCTTAACATATAATCTTCCACCAAATAAACCATATAGTAATCAACTACAAGATGTAATCAACACAACTAGTCACCCACAAGTACCAATCTATAGTTTCGGTACAAAGATTGAACACAAGAGATGAATTAGGGTTTGAGACGAGATGGTGCTGTTGAAGACGTTGATGGATATTGCCCTCCCCAAGATGGGAGAGTTGTTGGTTATGATGATGGCGATGATTTCCCCCTCCGGGAGGGAAGTTCCCCCGACGGAATCGCTCTGTCGAAGGGAAAAAGTGCTCCTACCCAAGTTCCGTCTTGAGACGGAGGCGCTTCATCCCGAAAGTCCTCTCCTTATTTTTTTCTAGGTCAAATGACTTATATACCAGAAGATGGGCACTAGAGGTGGGCTGGGCTAAGCACAACCCACCAGGACGCGTCTGGGGGGCCTGGCGCGCCTTGGTGTCTTGTGCTCACCAGGTGGCCCCCCTCTGGTAGTTATTTGCTCCTGTATTTTTCATATATTCCATAAAAATTCCCCATAAAGTTTCAGCTCATTTGGAGTTGTGTAGAATAGGTAGCCTAACGTAGCTTTTTCAGGTCCAGATTTCCAGCTGCTGGAATTCTCCCTCTTTGTGTGAACCTTGCATATTATGAGAGAAAAGGTATTGGAATTACTCCAAAAAGCATTATTATGCATAAAAACATTATAAATAACAGTAGGTAAACATGATGCAAAATGGACATATCACATCTCTGTTTCACGATGATCCAATCTGGAGGTCTTTTCCGATACTCTGCCGGAGGGGGAATATTTCACGATGGCAATCTCCATCAACATAAAGGCCACCATGATCGCCTGTGAGTAGTTTCCATTGTACTATGGGTGTGTAACAGTAGCTAGATGGTTCTCTCTCTTGCTTCTCAATACAAAGATCACGTAAGCTACCCTACATGATTATGATCCATCTGTTGTATTATGTTAGTGTGTTTGTTGGGATATGATGAATTGTCACTTTATGATCAGATTTATCCTTGAATCATTTTGAGTTATATTTGGTTTCTTTCTTGCATAATTCTTAGTCATATATGATCTCCAATCTATTCTTCTTTCTTTGGCTAGGTTTGAGGTTTGATCTCCAATAGGGAGTTGTGTATGATAGTTGGGTTCAACCTTGAAAGTAATTTCCTGCACTGACAGAAAGTGGAAAATGCTTGTATTGTGTTGTTGCCACTAGAGATAAAAAGATCGTTGTGTAGTTATCCTTTGAATGTAGGGTGAAGACAATATACCATCTATTTCATATCACCATGCTTATTGCAATACTCTATTTTTACTTAATACTATAGATGCATGCTGGATAACTGCCTCGTGTGGAGTATTAGCTATAGATGCAGTTGGATAATAGTCTATAGATATTAGGATGTGATACTCATATGTTAGTTATGCCATGGATAATCATAGTTATAAATATTTGAACTTAATCGATGCTCAACTGTAATTTGTCTACCACACAATCTTTTCTCTTGAAGGGAAACCACTAGTGAATCTATGGACCCCGGTCCATCTTCTACCTATAAAACTTTCAATCTCGATCAATGCTCTTTTAGTTTCTCGCTTTTACATTCTAGTTAAATTTCCACCAAAGTATTTTTCCGTTGCATTAAATCCTTTGTAACCCGGAAGCTAGTGGGACAGACAATCTCACTAGTCCTATTGGGCACCAAAGAAGTTTTGTACTTCTGTGCAGCCGCTGATCATTGCTTGCCTTACTAAGCTCGTGTTGGTTCGATAAACCATGAGGTTAGTTGAGGGAAATTCATGCTTGCTACAAACCCTTGCACTTGGGGGCCCAACACCTTCCTAGTTAAGAGGATGCAGAGGTCCGGACGCCCGCATAGCTCCCTCTGGTTTGCATCCGGTTTGTGGGTTTCAGACAATCAGATGCGTCCACGGACTGATTGGTCACCACGTTGGATGGCTTGAAGCATTCAGATGATGTCTACTACACAATTTTATTCTTGTAGACTCCGTTGGGCCTCCAAGCGCAGAGTTTTGTAGGACAACAACAAATTTCCCTCAAATGAATGATCTAAGGTTTATCAATTTGTGGGAGGTGTAGGATAAAAATGTTCTCTCTCAAACAACACTGCAATAAAAAAATACAAAGAGTCTCTTGTGCCCCCAACACACCCAATACAATTATCAATTGTATAGGTTCACCAGCTCAGTGAAGAGATGGTGATATAAGTGTAATATGGAGGGTAAAAATGGGTTTTCTAATCTAAACAATTAAAACAGCAAGGTAACAAGTAGCAAAAGTGAATAAAAATGATGTCTCAATGCTTAGAAACAAGGCCTAGGGTTCATACTTTCACTAGTGCAATCTCTCAATAGTGCAAAGATAATTGAATCAGATAACCATCCCTCAACATGCGACAAAGAATCACTCCGAAGTTCCTACCAGAGATAGTAGGACGAGAACATGTATCAACCTCTATGCCTAGATTACCTCAATGTCACCACGAGAATTCGCAAGTTGATTACCAAAAAATATATCAAGTGACTCAATAGAATACCCCATTGTCACCACAGGTATCCACATGCAAGACATACATCAAGTGATCTCAAATCTAAATATTCAATCCGATAACAATGAAACCTCAGAGAGCAAGACTCAATTCATCACAACAAGATAGAGAGGGAAGAACACCATATGATTACACTATATTAACAAATCTCATGGTACATCAAGATCGTGGCAAATCAAAAATACGTGATAGAGAGAGAGAGAGAGATCGAACACATAGCTACTAGTACATACCCTTGCCTCGAGGATGAATACTCACACATCACCATTAGAACGAAGGATAAGTTGGTGGTGATGGTGACGGAGGAGATGTCCCCGGTGGCGACTCGACGCCACCGGAGGAGAGAGGGAAGGGGCCTGATACGTCTCCAACGTATCTATAATTATTGATTGTTCCATGCTGTTATATTATCAATCTTGAATGTTTTATAATCATTTTATAGTCATTTTATATCATTTTTTGGTACTAACCTATTGACATAGTGCCAGGTGCCAGTTCATGTTTTTCCATGTTTTTTACATCGTAGAAAATCAATATCAAACGGAGTCCAAATGCCACAAAACTTTACGGAGAATTTTTATGGGCCAGAAGGAACACAACGGGCCCTGGCTACGCCTGGGGGGGTGCCCTGAGGGGAGCACAACCCACCAGGGCGTGCCCTGGTGGGTTGTACCCACCTCGGGTGCCCCCCGGACCGCCTCTTTGCTCTATAAATACCCCAATATTCCCAAACCCTATGGGAGTCGATGAAAAATTGATCCAGTCACCACAGAGTCCAGAACCACCAGATCCAATCTAGACACCATCTCGGATGGGGTTCACCACCTCCATTGGTGCCTCTTCGATGATGCGTGAGTTGTTCTTTGTAGACCTTCAGGTCTGTAATTAGTAGCTAGATGGCTTCCTCTCTCTCTGTCTCTCTTGATTCTCAATACAATGGTCTCTTGGAGATCCATATGATGTAACTCTTTTACGGTGTGTTTGTTGGGATCCGATGAACTTTGAGTTTATGATCAGATCTATCTCTTTTTATATCCATGAAAGTATTTGAGTTTCTTTGATCTCTTTTATGCATGATTGCTTATAGCCTCGTATTTCTTCTCCGATATTTGGTTTTTTGTTTGGCCAACTTGATCTATTTATCTTGCAATTTGAAGAGGTGCTTTGTAGTGGGTTCGATCTTACGGTGCTTGATCCCAATGACAGAAGGGGAACCGACACATATGTATCGTTGCTACTAAGGATAAAAAGATGGGGTCTATCTCTACATAGATAGATCTTATCTACATCATGTCATCGTTCTTATTGCATTACTCCGTTTCTCCATGAACTTAATACACTAGATGCATGCTGGATAGTGGTCGATGTGTGGAGTAATAGTAGTAGATGCAGGCAGGAGTCGGTCTACTAATCTTGGACGTGATGCCTATGTAATGATCATTGCCTGGATATCGTCATGAGTAGTTGAAGTTCTATCAATTTCTCAACAGTAATTTGTTCACCCACCGTTTGCTATTTTTCTCGAGAGAAGCCACTAGTGAAACCTACGGCCCCGGGTCTATTTCTAATATTATTTGCCTTTGTGATCTACTTTTATTTGCTTTTATTTTCAGATCTATAAATCCAAAAATCCAAAAATACTTTGGTGCACTTTTTTTATTTGTGATCTATTTATTCAATCTATTACAACTTTCTCCTGTCACACACCAATTTCTGGCACCGTTACCCGAAAGGGATTGACAACCCCTTTAACACGTCGGGTTGCGAGGATTTGTTATCTGTGTGCAGGGGCTGTTTACATTGTGTTGCTTGATTCTCCTACTGGTTTGATAACCTTGGTTTCATATATGAGGGAAATACCTACCGCCGTTGTTCTGCATCATCCCTTTCTCTCTGGGGAAATACAAACGTAGCTTCAAGCGACATCAAAAGGAATTTCTGGCACCATTGCCGGGGAGGATCTTCAACATATACTAGGTTCCTAATCACAAATCTCATCTCCTCGCAATTTACATTATTTGCCATTTGCCTCTCGTTTTCCTCTCCCCCACTTCACAAAAATTTGCCATTTTATTCGCCCCTCTTTTCCGTTCGCCGTTTTATTGTCGGATCTATTTTTGTGTGCAATTTTTTTTGCCATTATTATCATTACGGATAGTTATTCCTCTATTGCTTGCACTCCCGAGAACGAGGTTCTTAACTTTAAACAAAGGGGAGGAGAAAATTTAAAAGATGCTTGGTATAGGATTTGCAATGCTCATAATAGATCTACCCGTAAGCAATCCATAGTTGTTCTTCTTCGTTGTTTTTATGTTGGCATCACCACTTAGTATAGATCCGTCCTTGATACGATTACCGGTGGAAATTTCTTGATGTGTCCTTCTCTTGATGCTTTAAATGTTATGGGAAATTTAGTGGGCTCACCACCCCTCATGATTAATGAAACAACTTTAACTCTTGAGCATGTTATGGAAAGACTAGATGCTATTGAAAATAAAATGCTCACCGGAGATCATATGGAAATTATAGATAAAAATATGCATAATTTTGCCACCAATATTGGGTCAAAAGCGGGAGATATCCTTAAGTTGGTAAGGGAAAAGGGTACCATAATCCATAAAAGAATAGAAGAAAGCCCGTCTCAGATCGGTAAATTAGAAGAAATTTTTAGTAATCTAGGCACGGCTTTCGCTTCCGCTAAAATTATCGAAAAAACTCCCGTAAAGATTGGTAGATTTACCAAGAACAAGGGTGAAACCTCTAGTAATAGTAATAAAGAAGATCTTAAGATGATTGATATTCACCTGGATTTTGTTGAAGTGATAAGAGATCCTTTTTGCAAGAATGAAATCTTTGGATTTATTCCTAGAAGTGTTGTTATTGAAAATCTTTATGCTAAATCTTTGAAGGATTCTAAGTGTTTGATTGATGAGTTTGACAAAGATGATAAAACTTAGATCCTTGCTTTATGCCTAGCTAAGGGCATAAAACTATAGCGCTTGTTGGGAGGCAACCCAATGAATAAATTTTATTGTTGCTTTTTTCTTCCTGTTTTTGAGTGTTAGCACAATTATTCTACTGTTATGATTGTGTTTTATGCTTTAATTAGTGTTTGTGCCAAGTAAAGCCTTTAGGATCTTCCAGGGTAAAAGTTGTTTGTTCTTGCTGAAAAAACAGAAACTTTTGCACTCGCGAAAATAATTTTCATTTTTAACCAGAGAGCAACAAAATACCCATTCCACTTGCAGTAGATAAATATACAAATTTCTCAGGTCCTCCTAATTTTTCAGAATTTTTGGAGTTACACAAGTATTCGAAATAGTCAGATTGCTACAAACTTTTTTGTTTTGATAGATTCTGTTTTCTTTGTGTTGTCTGCTTATTTTGATGGCTCTATGGTTTTATTTGATGAGTTTTTGCCATAGAAAAGTTGGAATACAGTAGATATAATGCAAGAACAAAATATGAATTGGTTTGATACTGCACTTATAGTAGTGATTTATTATTCTTACACTAACGGATCTCACGAAGGTTTTGTTGAGTTCTGTGTGATTGAAGTTTTCAAGTTTTGGGTTATATTACGATGGATGAAGGAATAAGGAGTAGAAGATCCTAAGCTTGGGGATGCCCTGGCATCCCAAGCTATTATACAAAAATGAGCAACCAACTAAGCTTGGGGATGCCCCCGAGTGGCATCTTCTCTTTCTTCTAACGACCATCGGTATTTTACTCGAAGCTATATTTTTATTCGTCACATACTATGTGTTTTGCTTGGAGCGTCTTGTATGATATGGGTCTTTGCTTGTTTTATTTTTTGCTTTAAGTCTTGATCCCTTGCTGGACACACCTATTTGAGAGAGCCAAAATTATGTCATGACTTGTTAGAATTGCTCTCTTTGCTTCACTTAAATCTTTTATGAGCTATGGACTTGCTCTAGTGCTTCACTTATATCCTTTTGAGCGCGGTGTGATTAGTATTTTTGAAGAAATGTTCTCTTGCTTCACTTAGATTTAGTTGAGATTTAGTAAAAATTTCAAGAAATTCTCTCTTGCTTCACTTAAATTAATTTGAGAGAAAGAAAAATTATGCTCATGATCTTCACTTATATTTGTTTGAGCTTGTCAAAAGCAACACATGAAAATTAGTCCCAAAGTGATAGATATCCAAGAAGGATTTAATATAAACTTTCATGAAGATCATTGGACAAATAAACTTGATTCTTAGTAACTGTTTTGAGATATGATGATGTGATATGTGAGCCATCTTGATGAGTAATTATGCTTTAGTAAGAATATTGGTTTTAAGGTTTGTGATTCCCTATGCAAGAACGAAAGTCAATAGTCATGCAATGAAATTATATCCTACTTATGGTGCATTATTCGGTGTTAGTTATGCTTAATGCTCGCATATGAGATTATCCGTTTCTTGGTTGGCCGCTTCTCAATCTTTTGCTAGCCTTCATTTTGCACCAAGTATGATCACTACTTGTGCATCCAAAAACCTTTAAACCAGTTTTTCCACATGAGTCCACTATATCTACCTATATGCGGTATTCTTTTGCCGTTCTAAGCAAATTTGCATGTGCCATCTCTAATTTTCAAAAATAAACTTCTCTTTTGTGTGTTCGTTTCGCTCGTGGAGCGGTGAGGGGTGGCTAATATTTTCCATGTTAGATGTGTTATTCTCAAGATGAGTGTTTATTCACTTATCATTGCACAAGAGTAAGGCAAAGGTATTAGGGATGCCCAGTCCCAAAATGAAAAAAATGAATTTACTTTATGTTCTCAAATAATAAATTCCTTGGAAAGTATTGGTATGGAGGGCACCCGTGGATACGGTTAGCCATGGAAAGTGAAAGTATGGTGGAAAAAGGAATAAACTTTATTTTCTGTTTGGAAACTGCCTATGATATATCTAGCATGGAAAGTGTTGGGAACTCTATGTCATTTTCGTTGGTGGGATGGATACACCTCCCAAAATGGATTTATCTCTAAGTTTTTCGCTTTGAGATCTCGCACCTCTACAAATCCCTACTTCCCTCTGCGAAGGGCCTTTCTTTTACTTTATGCAATTTTTATTTTGAATTTGAGTCTCCATCTTATCTTATAAAAGCACCAACTAGGAGCCAACATGATCGTACTTGAGTATTGGGTGTAGCTAATATGCGAGTGTGTTTCATGAATGGATCAATGGTTGAGCATGATGGGCTAGGGATAGCTTATTTTAACGTTGATATTTTGAAAGACATGGTTGCTTGTTGATATGCTTGAGTATTTAAACTATCATGTCAGAACTAGACTATTGCTTTGAACAACATAAAAGTCCAAATGTCCATGCTATAAAGAAAAATTATGATATGACATGTTAGGCAGCATTCCACATCAAAAATTCTATTTTTATCACTTCCCTACTCGAGGGCGAGTAGGAGTTAAGCTTGGGGATGCTGATACGTCTCCAACGTATCTATAATTTTTTATTGTTCCATGCTGTTATATTATAAATCTTGGATGTTTTATAATCATTTTATAGTCATTTTATATCTATTTTGGTACTAACGTATTGACATAGTGCCAAGTGTCGGTTGCTGTTTTTTCCATGTTTTTTACATCGCAGAAAATCAACATCAAACGGATTCCAAATGCCACGAAACTTTAAGGAGAATTTTTATGGGCCAGAAGAAACATAACGGGCCCTGGCTGCGCATGGGGGGTGCCTTGAGGGCAGCACAACCCACTAGGGCGCGCCAGGAGGCCCAGGCGCGCTCTGGTGGGTTGTGCCCACCCCCAGTGCCCCCCGGACCGCCTCTTTGCTCTATAAATACCCCAATATTCCCCAAACCCTAGGGGAGTCGACGAAATATTGATCCAACCGCTGCAGATTCCAGAACCACCAGATCCAATCTAGACACCATCTCAGATGGGGTTCACCACCTCTATTGGTGCCTCTCCGATGATGGGTGAGTAGTTCTTTGTAGACCTTCGGGTCCGTAGTTAGTAGCTAGATGGCTTCCTCTCTCTCTCTCTCTTGATTCTCAATACAATGGTCTCTTGGATATCCATATGATGTAACTCTTTTGCAGTGTGTTTATCGGAATCCGATGAACTTTGAGTTTACGATCATATCTATCTCTTGTTATATCCATGAAAGTATTTGAGTTTCTTTGATCTCTTTTATGCATGATTTCTTATAGCCTCGTATTTCTTCTCTGATATTTGGGTTTTGTTTGGCCAACTTGATCTATTTATCTTGCAATGGGAAGAGGTGATTTGTAGTGGGTTCGACCTTACGGTGCTTGATCCCAGTGATAGAAGGGGAACCGACATGTATGTATCGTTGCTACTAAGGATAAAACGATGGGGTCTATGTCTACATAGATAGATCTTGTCTACATCATGTCATCATTCTTATTGCATTACTCCGTTTCTCCATGAACTTAATACACTAGATGCATGCTGGATAGCGGTCGATGTGTGGAGTAATAGTAGTAGATGCAGGCAGGAGTCGATCTATTAATATTGGACGTGATGCCTATGTAATGATCATTGCCTGGATATCATCATGAGTATTTGAAGTTCTATTAATTGCCCAACAGTAGTTTGTTCACCCACCGTTTGCTATTTTTCTCGAGAGAAGCCACTAGTGAAACCTACGGCCCCCGGGGTATCTTTCTCATATTATTTGCCTTTGCGATCTACTTTTATTTGCTTTTATTTTCAGATCTATTAATCCAAAAATCCAAAAATACTTTGCTACAATTTATTTTATGTGTTCTATTTATTCAATCTATTACAACTTTCACCCGTCATGCACCAATTTCTGGCACCGTTACCCGAAAGGGATTGACAACCCCTTTAACACGTCGGGTTGCGAGGATTTGTTATCTGTGTGCAGGGGTTGTTTACGTTGTGTTGCTTGGTTCTCCTACTGGTTTGATAACCTTGGTTTCATATCTGAGGGAAGTACCTAATGTCGCTGTGCTGCATCATCCCTTTCTCTCTGGGGAAATACCGACGTAGCTTCAAGTGATATCAAAAGGAATTTCTGGCGCCGCCGATGTCAGCACTAGTGATTAATAGCAAAGATAAGGCATAATATTATTGTTCACCCACCGAGTAGCGATAAATCGGCTGATTTATCATTGAACCAAGCTCAAAGGTATATTTTGAGCATTGATTTTACATAAACCTAGTTTTTCCATAAATTGAAGGGTAATTTCCTTTAAATTTATATGAATGACATAAGTATTCCTTTCAAGAGTGGGTTGATCGTGAATGGAAAGAGTCTCTAAGGATGGGTCTGGATAGGATTTGGTGCATATATGAACAGGAGAATGCCTCTAGCCTCACTGGAAATGTACTTAATGTTGAAGAAAACTTTACGATAACGGGAGATAAGAGAAAATTAGAGAATGAGCTCAGATTTTTCAAATGTGATTTTTCTAAATTTTTGGTTGAGAGGGAGCACGCAATGGCCTAGTTAGGCAATGCACATCTGGATCTAACTGGCCTAAAGGCAAATCTTGAGAACAACAAACTAGTTGCTCTTGTCCCTAACCTACATCATCTTGTTCATCTTGAATGTCATAAATGTCTCCAGGCTCTATGTCACCCTTATAGTGTGCAATATTGAGGGCTTCCTCCCTCTTCCTCTTAATCTGATCTATTGTTTTTGAAGCTGGATTTCCTCTTTCTCCCAGGTTTCTTGTGTAGATTTTTTCACTATACTCTACTTTTGCACAATCATCCTATGAATCATCTTATTCTAACTCCGAGATATCCTTATCAACAGCATACTCCTCATCATCACCTAAATCTTCCTCCTCTTCAACAACATGCTCTTCCTCTTCCTGTTCAGCAACATGCTCCTCCTCTTCCTCTTCAAACTAAAAACCAACATAGTTCACACTGCCCCTGGCTAGTAGTTTTGCACGCTCTCTTGAGTATAGATATTGCAGTCATCAACTGGAGTACACAATGATCTTAGTGGCATAAAATTGGTAATTTGTTGCATCCCAATTAATTTGATGATCCAACATTATCATCAAATTTTTCGTGCACAACTTTTGCACTAACAGCAAACACAATAGGGGCTTCACCTCTTGAGTTAAGTCAACATCCTCCTCCTCGACTTTAATGTAACATTGGTTTTTCTGAGTTTCTGTTGATTTCCTAACTAGAGAAAGTATCAATGCATGTTGCTTGTTGATCTTCACGGCAGTCAAACACATGATCTTTGTGGGATCATATTGTCTATACATTTCTGAAACCTTCATACTTTTGTCGAGAATAGCTAATCCTTCTAATCCTATCCATTCCTCTCTCACATAATATAGGGAAAGAAATAATTAACAACCACTACAAGCATAATTGACATTAGAGTGAAATATCTAACATTATTCATGGACATCTTTGCATGTATAAATTCTTCCAATATATGCATGTAAATGTCTCAAATATAATCTAGAAGCATACAATTCAAACAAAAGTAAATCTAGTCAAATTTCCCCAAATCTGCCGTCAACATGGACCCTAGGCTGCAAATACTTAATATGCATGAGAGCGAAGACATTTAACTATTTTGGACATGGGATTTTATGCGGAGCATCCTATAGACATCTCCATGTCAAAAGATCCATTTCCAAGAGATACGTGCAACATCTACTTCAAACATATAAAGGCGAATCTTCTCCTTTACACGTGTCTACTTGTGCCCTTCAAGGATGATATACTACTTGACACTCCTCTCGTGTATATGCATAGGTTTGAGCGGAGCTTGATACGTCTCCAACATATCTATAATTTTTTTAGGGAAACATATCTATAATTTTTTTATTGTTATTTCATGCTATTGTATTATCACTTTTGTATACTTCATATGCCATTTTATATTATTTTTATGGACTAACCTATTAACTCAGTGCCCACTGGCAGTTTCTATTTTTTTTTGCAAGTTTTTGGTTTTCTGGGAAATCCATACCAAATGAAGTTCAAACATGACGACACTTTTTGATGATTTTTTTGGGCATAAAGAGACCCTGGAAGCTTCATAACGAGACCAGAAGATGCATGAGGGAGCCACAAGGCAGGGGGTGCGCCCTGGGGGTAGGGCGCACCCAGGTGCCTTGTGGACCACTCGTGGCTCCGATTGCCTGAATTCATGGCCTATAAATTCCTTAATATTCGGAAACCCCTAGAGCGAGACCTGAAACAATTCTTCCGCCGCCACAAGCCTTTGTTTTGAAGAGATCCATATGGAGGCTTCCGTAGGTACTCTCTCAGAGGGGGGAACCATTGGGGAGGCAATCTTCATCAACCTTGCCGCCTCCATGATGATGTGTGAGTAGCTCCCACAGGACCTACAGGTCCATAGCAGTACCTAGATGGCTCTCTCTCTCTTGATCTTCAATACAATGATCTCATCTGAGATCAATCCGATGCAAACTTTTATGGTGCATTTGTTGGATTTTGATGAATTGTGGGTTTGTGATTTGGAAGTATTTAAATCTCTTTGAAGTTTCTCTTATGTGTAATCTTATAGCTATGTATGATTTCCAATCTATGAGTTTTCTTTAGCCAAGTTAATGATTAGATCTTTAGGGGAGTGGCGCATAGTAGTAGGTTCACTCTTGTGGTGTACTTACTCTATAACTATGCGTTTTTTTGTCAATTGCCCAATAGTAATTTGTTTACCCACCAATGTTATTTATGAGAGGGCACCTCTAGTGAACGCTATGGGCCCCGGGTCGATTCGCCTCTATATTAAAACAAATCTTGTAATTACTTGATGTTTTATTTTACTTTTATTTATTATATGTACCACTACCAGATTTGATACTTGCAATTGGTAAGAACAAGGGGAGTAAGGCCCCCTTGCCTTTGTTGGATGCAAGCATTTCTTTCTGCATGTGCAGGTATTATCAAAGTTGCCTGTGTGCCTTCTACTTATGGTTCGATAAACCTTGGTTCTTAACTGGGAAAATACTATCTCCTTGTCACATCCCAGATTCTTTTCCCAAATCTGGTATGTTGAAAATTTCATAGGGAGTTAAAAAATTTATAGGAAAAACCGCTGAATGCCTAGGATTCTTGTGATTGACCTTGATTAGCATGATTGTCTGATTGAATGTTTACCTAAAAGGGTTAAAAGCCCAATGCCACTAGTGGAAAGCCTACCTAGCCTTTGGTAGAATCCAGATCCTTTTTAAAATGTTATTTGGGCATGAGGCAATCCTTAATAAGTCCCAAGTAACATTCAAGCCCTATTAATTATTTCCAAAAGATTTGAGTTGGATTGGTTTGGAATCAATTCAAAAATCATTTAAAAATGGATTTGCATTCATTTGGCAAGAAAAGGAATCTCATAAGTCCAAATAATGAGTTTGACCGTCTGCAAATTTTCTAAATTGGATTTGAAACACATTTGGGTTTGAAACCAAACCCAAATTCAAAAGGAAATAATAAGTGCAGAAAATATATGCCCAAAACTCTCAAACAAAAAGTTTGCATAGTCGGAAATATTCCATTTGGAATTTACAAAATAGTCCCTATTGGAAGAAAATTTAAATTCAAAACAGAACTGAATTTAGAAACAAAATAAAAAATATGAAAAGAGAAAACATAAACATAAAATAAAATAAAATAAAAAGAAAAAGGGCCCAGCGAGCCAGCTAGTCGGGGCTAGCCAGAGCCATCCCAGCACCCCACCCGTGCCCTCTCTATCTCTTCTCTCTCGCTGAAGTGCATGACCCGCACGTTAGGTCGTCCCCCACATCTCGCTCGCAACTACCCATGATGCCCACATTCCCGAGAAAGCCCACGCCTACATCACCCACTTCACACGCCCATCGTGCAAGCAAGCCCAACCACCATGTCCTATAAATCTAGCCCATTCCCCTCTCTCTTTTTCCCCATCACGCGACACCTCTCGCCATCAGGCTTCCACCGGCCACAATTCCGGCGAGGCATCCACTCCCTCGATTAGTCACCGCCGCCAACCAACCCAGCGCACCACGACGAACCTCCCAAACATCATCGCTATGCTCGAACCCCCTGGAGGCCTGACAACGAGACCCGAGCCTCTCCACCGCCCAACTATTGATTTTGGCGAGGTGAGCACACTCTGGACCCCTTGACCTTGTCCATCATCTTCCCACAATCTCCTGAACCTCCATGACCCACTCACTCATCCAGGAGCGCTTGATTTCAAGCAATTCCTCTGCACCTGAGAAGCTCCACCACTGCCGCATCTCTAGCGAGCTCACCCTACTCGTCACCGTCGTCCTAGCCCCGGAAAGGTCCACCATCGACCTCGTCTCTGTCATCCACGTCGAACCGTACCTCTCGCGTTACGTGAGATCCTCTGGAACACCGAAAACCTCCACTCTCGATTCAACGTCGCTGTGTGTCGCCATGCCCGCATTTTTCGCGTCTTTCTGACAACCTGGCGTCGCCCAGTGAGCTCCAGATCTAATCCCGCCCGTTCATTTTGATCTAACGGCGCACACACGTTCACTTATCCGAACTGGTACCAGTCAACTAGAGATCGCCACGTCATAGCCTTATCAGAAACATTATCCAGAAGAATTTCTCTCTAAGTCAAATAAATGGCACTTTTTGCAGAAAACTGCCTCTAACTTAAAACCACCATAACTTTTATTCTCTAAATCAGAAGTTAATGATTCCTTTTGCAAAATGACCGTCATGAAACGCAATTTCACCTAGGAAAATAGAATTTAAAATTTGAATAATTTAAAATTCAAATTCAAATAGAATGAATGTAAATTCAAATAGGGCATAACTTGCATTTATGAAATCCAAATAAATTGATTCTTTTTGCAAATTAAACCTACTCAAACATAGTTTCAACTTAGCAAGTGGTGTCCAGTTTTAAATAATTTCAAATTTCAAATTTGCATATAGTTTAAACAATACCTCTAATTCAAATAGTATTTAAACCAAAATATGGTTAACTTTGAATTAAAATGTTTATTGGAACAATTATTTAGCAACTAGGATGAGAAACTTAATATGAACTTTAGTAAATAAATTTGGATTATTATTGACTTTAGGAAATTAAATAACTTTGAATTAATGTCAAATATTGTGTGGTTATAACTTGAAACCCTAGGTTTAATTTGAATAAAACTTTTGCAATGAGGTTTAGTGAATTAAATTAAACCTAGTAATTATTTTGGAGTTAATAATTGACTTTAGGGAATTAAACTTACAATAAATTGAATTCAAACTTAAATAAAGTTGAAAAATATTTACACATAATAAATCATTTTCAATCTATATTTGAGTTTAGTTGAACTTGAATTAAATAAATAAACTTTAGTAATCATATTGTACTTGTATTTGACTTTAGGGAAGCATTAATTGTATTTGAGTTGAATTGAACCAAGTTAGTCAATTCTAAAATAATTAATAATTCAATTTAACTTAGTGAAACAAAATCAACTTGTGAACTCAATTCAAAAGAGATGAGCCCTAATTCAAATCCAAACTGAATTGGAAGCGAGACCAAGTTATCATGTTCCATTCCATGTCTCTGGGAGAGTGACACCCTGGGGGAACATCCAGATGAGATTAGTTCCCACATCTACTCCTACAAGGAGCTCTTTACGACGGAACCCCGCAGAGGGGTCTCCCTGATGGAAGACTTCTGATCCTATGAGGCCGGAGTTTCCGTCAGCAAGAATGGAGAACTGACTCTTCCATTCTCGCCAGATGAGGTGGGTAGAGCTATTGCGTCCATGAAGGCGGGGTCAGCCCCGGGACTGGATGGCCTGTTAGTGGCCTTTTTTTAGAAGTTCTAGGATGTCCTACGTCTGGTGATCATGCCTATGTTCCACAATTTCCACATTGGAACTTTTTGACATGTCCCGAATAAACTATGGTGTCATCACCCTTATCTCCAAAATAGCTGGGGCGATGTATATCAGATACTTCAGTCCGATCACAGAGATTAACGCGCTTAAACGGAATTTTGTAAAGTTTGTGCTACACGGTTGGACCCTGTGGCGGAGAGGACCGCTCGCCCTTCCCAGACTGCGTTCGTGAAGGGCCGAAGAATCCACGATGGGATCCTGGCTCTTCATGAAATTTTCCATGAGGTGTCATCACAGGGCCATAAGGGCGTCTTTCTCAAGTTGGACTTCCGAAAGGCATACGACCACCTGGATTGGTATTCCTTGAGGGTCGTGCTCCAGCGTCGGGGGTTTGATGAGAGATGGTGCTCCTGATTAATGCAGTTGGTTCGGACTGGGAACAATGCCATTAACATCATTGGTAAGGTCGTCCTTTTTAGGTCCTCTGGGGAAATGAAGCAAGGGGATCCCATGTCCCATCTTCTATTCAACCTAGCTGATGCCCTAGTGGGCATCCTAGATAAAGTTAGATCGGTGGGCCACCTGATCCCCAGAGGTGGTGTTACCCACCTACAATATGCGAATGACACCATGATTTTGGTCGAGGGGTCAGACCTTGACATCATTAATCTCAAGTTCCTTCTTTTATGCTTTGAGGCCATGTCGGGACTTAGATTAACTTTGACAAGAGTGAGGTGGTCGTCCTGGGATACTCAGCGTCCGAGCAACAACGGATTGTGGATAACCAAAACTGCAAGCTGGCGGCCCTTCCCATTACTTATCTAGGGATGCCGATGTCTGATTCTAGGATCATGTTGAGCGAATTTGATCCACTGGTAGGACGAGTAGCGTCCCGTGTCGAGCCTTGGTGTGGACAGTTCACTTCCAAGGGAAGTAAAATTGTCCTCATTAGCTCTAACATAGCAAGCTTACCCATGTATATGATCAGGATGTATATCATGTCGGAAGGCGTACACAAGTCCTTCGATAAGGATCTGGCTAGGTTCTTCTGGCAGGGGGTAAACAGACACCCGAAATACCACATGGTCAAGTGGGCGGATATTTGCGTGCCTAAGGACCGGGGTGGTTTAGGTATTATTGCCTCGCGCCGCATGAACATCGCCGTCATGTTGCGATGGGTCTGGCGGATCTTCCGGTGTGAGGTTGGTCCGTGGCTTCAACTTCTTCAGGTGAATACATACGAGGAGAGCCCCTAATGGCGTGTTCTCGGGTAGGCGGCTCTCAGTTCTGAAATCAATCCAGAAGATAAAGGAGGATATTCGTCTCGGGGTCCCTTCTCTGTAGATAATGTGGGAGGTACTAAGTTTTGGTTGGACCCATGGGTGGATGGCGTGCCTCTCCAGGTGCGGTTCCCTAGTTTGTTCGCTATTTGCGCTGACCTGAGGATCCTGGTTTCCGCGGCTTGCCTGGATGAGCCGTGGAACATCCTGTTCCGCCGCACATTTGGGCAGGAGGAAATGCTGGAGTGGGACAGTTTGTGGGCCGCCCTCCCCCCGGTGCTGACGGATTCCTTGGACACCTTTTCTTGCAGCCTCTCACCTTTGGGTGAGTTCTTCGTTAGTACGGCATACCAGGCCCTATGCCTTCGCCAACTATTTCGTGGCTCTCAGGTACTGCTGCCTCTGAAGATCAAGATCTTTGTGTGGAAACTGCTGCGGGATTGCTTGCCCTCTGGCATAGAGGTGCTCAAGCAAAACTGCTCGGGTAATGGCCTATGCCCCTAATGGTCCCGGAGACGGGAACTCACATCTTGTTCTCCTGCACGGCGGCACGGATTCTCTGGAGTTTTGTGCGCGAGGTACTAGGGCTCGTCTGGGAGGCCCTGGACTTTGTGGAGTTCCTGCGGACCAGAGCTACCCAGACCGGCTACAATCGACGATTATTATGGCTAATCTTTACGGCTATGATGTGGACCTTATGGACGACTCGATAAATGGTGATTGAGTGAATCTTCCCGCGGTAGGCCTCTGACTCACTCTTCAAATTTCTTGGTTTCTTGCAGCACATGCCCCCGCTGTCTAGGCAGTGTGACCGTGACCGGCTTGGGGGCATGCTGGACGCGCTTTCTGGCTATTGTGCGTCGGCTATCATCTTCGTAGGGCCTCCTGCTAGTCGGCCACTCGATGGTTTTTTTTTCCTATTTCGTTTATGTTTTGGGCATTATTGTGTTGTTGCCCCAGCGATCTTATTTGCTTTGATACTTTGAGCTTGGCTGTATGGTGCTTGCTTCATCTATAAAACCGGGGTGAAAGCTTATTTCGAGTGGTGGTGGGTGGATGGTTGGGTGGGTGAGTCGTGCGTACGGCGTAGTGTGGACTAACTAACGTGTGATCATCGATCAATGTACCGTTCATGGGCCAGAAAGGGGCTATATCTCATCTCATGAGGTAGGTCAAACAGATATTCCTAAGCCGGATATTCAGTTCGGACACACACGCACGCCAGATGCTCGCTCCCGGATGATCATGCCGATCTCCTCGCATCGCAATCCCTGCAGTTAATGGAGTGTGCGATGAAGACGGGGAGCTAGGAATTAGTGCGTGATGATACACTAGGCAGTGATAGGCCAGGTACAGCACTTGCAACGAAACGAACGGATGGTATCCGGTACTTCCCAAAATGCAAGTTATCCATTTAGTTACGAGTCGCAGCGTGCTTCCTTTTCCCAGCAACTTCTCACTATCGTGCTAGTGGTATACTTTGGTGTGCTTGATCACGACACACAGATTCGATCCTATGCCTATGGTTTTGGTTGATTTTTCATCCAAAAAAACTGTAGATTGGTTTGGTCACTAGCATAGCTTTAAGGATAGTCCTGGTTGGGTCTTTGTACACGCGTAAGGTGTAAACTGATCGAGCGTGCATGTACATGCTGCACGCTCGATAAGGAAAACGACGCATTATGTTTAGACACTAAATAATCAGCACTGGCCACTTCTAACAAGTAAAAAGAAATTGCAGTTGACTGCACGGTGGACACCTCCGAAAGCTATTGATCCGATTTTTTTATTAACAGTCAATAATAATTTTGTAATTCTGAAACTGATAAAGGACTCGTGAAAATTGTAAAAATAGAAAAGACGCCATGAATAACAACGTCCAGGCTGGACTCTGTTGCTAACATCGTCCAGGTCTGGACGCTAGTATCGATGGCGTCCAATGATGCCGTTCCATTGGTGCTCTGATTAGGCTCAATCGAATCGTTTTGCATTTATAGATAGATTTTCATGACTTATAAAACCTAATACGCATGCAGCCAGTGCTCCTTACCTTGTAAGGTTATAAGCAAGCTTTAGCATGGGCATCGCCAATCATCACAGGAGCAACATCGTCTCACTGGCCGCTCGTCATCATTAAGATCATTCGCTCGTCATTAGAATCATCCACTTGACCTATGGATGGCGCATGTGAGTTGTTTTGTAGTATAATTTATTCAGTGGTTACAAGGGTTCATTGTATAGGTGACTTGGTTGGCTAGTTTATGAGAATAGATAAGTCGACCTTGAGTAGTCGGCCACGCTTTTGGCTTTACATGCCGGTGCACCGCTGCCAGTACTTCTGAGAGCATGGCGTGCAGGCGCCGTAGCTCAATGTGAACCTACCGTAAGGGTGCCACCTCAACCTCGATAGGGTTCCGGTGTTGGCCCTGCCGGCCTCAGGCCACGCATAGCTGACGAAGATCCACTGTCACCCATGCTCTACTACCGCCGACCTTCGCCGCGACCCAACGTACTCGGTAGATTCGCCAAAGGGGGATGCGTGGTTCGCCACCGAAAATGGCCAGCGTTGTCGGTAGTGTTTCGAGTGTGCGTTCGGTGCACCGCGCGCACTCACCGCTCCACCATCACTTCCGGTCGTGGCAAGCAGAGCAGCAGCTGGCAGCCTTTCAACAGGCGTTCCCGTGGATGGTGGCGCCAATCTACATCAACCTGAGCAAGGAGAAGAAGGACAACAACGACAATGCCTAGATCTACTGCCCGCAACTGACTGTTTTATAGTTTTCATTTATTTTTTAGATTTAATTAATATAAATAGGACTTCTGTTGGCTGTTCTATTTTTAAAATTTTCCAAAAGCTAGCGCAAATGTGAAATGCCTCCGACCATGTTGGACGCACCTACGAACCGGCAGACAAAAACGAACACTAACGTCCACCTGACCATGCCAAATGAACAAAGAACGAAGCAAATCTGTGTCAGTTTGGGTCGCCTCGGAGTTTCCCTCGGTGGAGGTCAAGTTCAACACATGGGTTGCTACTAACAATAGCGTCCAGGTGTGGACGTGGTTGCGCGGACATGGTTCGCAACAACGACCAAGCCTGTACGCTACTAATCATTGGGTCCTTCCTATTTTTCAAAATTTCAACTTATCATTACTAGTTTCGGAATTACAGAATTATTATTTATTATTAATAAAAAATCAGGCTATTGATGGTTTTTTTTAGGGGGCTACAGATGAACTTTAGTCTCCTGTTTTTCTTTTAGCCGAATTTTAGTCTCCTGCTAGAATTAATTGCATAGAAATACCATAACCGAGGCATTACGTGCGGATTAGTATCAACTTTAGTAATTTTGGCTTGTTAGCACCTAGTTTAGGGCTAGACGCCGCAGAATGATCTAAATTCCGTAAAAACATGTATTGACACTGAAACTAACAGCTGGGGCCTGCAAGTCAAGCACCGATGTGGCATGTTCTTTCACAAAGAAACCCCTTGCTTTATATGGAATCACGCAAACGCCCTTGTTTGCAAAAAAAGAGGTTGACCTTTTTTTTATCCCAAAAAAAGACACGCGCAACCTCTAGGATCCGGCTTGTCTGCTCCCTTCCTATGCTCCCATCCGTACTCTCACTTCATCGTATGGCTGTCTTTTTTCCTTTTCCCTTTTTAATCAAATCATCTCCCTTCCTGATTTTAAGGGGGTGGGGCCGGGCCTAATTTTGTTTCAATCAAATCAAGCCACGTACGCGGGAACATAGATGGGCACGCGTGTGGGTAACAAGCAAGTTTCGTCCAACCCCCTACGCCGTTCGGGATGCAAACCTGGGTCGCGCCGTGTTGGGCGCGCGGGTAGACAACTGCACCACTCACCACCTTATGCCATAGGACAGGCTCACATTTTTTTATGATCAAAGCTATAGACACGCCCGGGCCTTGCTTGACTGTTTGGTTCTTTTTGTATGGTTTTTTCTTTCAGATTTCTTTTATCTTTTTTCAAATCATGGGTATTCCTCGGGGTTTTCTTCTTTTAGTTTTTGCATGTTTCTTTTTATATAGGTTTTCTAATAAATGGTGTACGTTTTTCTAATACTATCGATAGATTTTTAATTTGCACTGAAATTGTTGGGTATTCATCGTTCTTTTATATAAATGGTGTACATTTTCTATATAGGTGTACATTTTTTATATAAACGGTGTATGTTTCCTATGTAAAAGGTGTTTTTATATAGGTCTTGTAATTAACGGTGTACATTTCTTCAGATCTTGGGTATTCTTCGGGTTTTTCTTGTTTCACTTAGAAAAACAGTATGATGTAAGATTTTTTTGTAAATACAAACTGCAAACTATTGTATAATATAGGATGCAAATTTTTGTTATATACACCGATTTTTTTAAAATATAGAATGATCCTTTAAAAATATACAATGCACATTTTTTTAAATATACGATGACCATTTTTAAATATATGATGAAGTTTTTTAAATTTATATTGAACTTTTATATATTATGCGATATTTTTGAAAACACACACTTAACATTACTGTATAAATACACATTGAACATTACTATACAATGATCTTTTTGAATTACAAAATTATTATTTTTAAATATACGATGGTCTTCTTTAAATATATATTGAACTTTTTTATATTATGCGACATTGTTTTGAAATACACACTGAACATTATTGTATAATATATGATGAGTAGTTTTGTTATATACATTGAACATTTTTTTAATATACAATGATCTTATTTAATTATACAATGAACTTTTTTAAATACGATAAAGTTTTTTTAATATATATGGAACTTTTTTATATTGTGCGATATTGTTTGTAAATACACACTGGACATTATTGTATAATATACTATGAACATTGTTGTTAGATATATGTAAAAAATCAATATACAATGATCTGGGAAAACACATAAAAAAACAAACAATCCACAACCACAAAGGCCAAAAAAGTAATTTACTCCTCCTATGCTGGTAGCCCGTGCGCCTGAGAGCCAGCCGCGCCCCGCGCGCTTCGCCGACGGCCATGCCGGCCCCGGCGACCACCAAAAAGCGCTCGCCCGCGCGCCTGCGGCAGATGGCCTCCCCCGCCTCCGGCGGGCGCCCCCGCGTGCTCCGTTGGCAAGAGTCCAGCCTCTTCTCCGCCGGCGCCAGCTCCACTCGCCGGCCTCCGTCCTTCCGTGAGGTGCTCTGCCACCCTCGACCAGCTTCCCCTGCTTCGGCCCCCTCCTCCGCTCCGGCGTCCTCCCCGGCTGCCGACGCCCCCGCGCCCCGCCCGGGTCCCCGCTCCGAGATCCACAAGGTACCGCGTGAAGCCTCCCTCCCTCCCCGCGGATGTTGGGTGGGAGCTGCCGCAGTCGCGCCGCCGCCAGCTCGCCCGCAGAGCGAAGGCCCTCGCCGCCCGCCGCCTCGGGCGAATGCCCCAGGTGCCTCGACGCCGACCCCGCCCACCGGCACTCTGAATGCTGCCGAGACGTGCGGTGCCGTCATTGCCGCTACTTTGGGAACATCGCCTGCAAGTGCACGCGGCCACGGTCCCCGCCTCCTCCGTCAGTGCCCCGCCCGCGAAGCGTCTCCGCGCTGCCGCCCTCGCAGCTCCGGTGGCGGCTCCAGGCCCGCGTCCTCCGGGTCTGGCTCCGTGCGGCTGTCCAACGACGCGTCGTCCCGCTCAGCTTCGCCTCCGGTGCCTTCTTCTAGGCCATCCGCCCTCCTCGCCAACGTCCTCCGCATCCCAGGCCTCCGTTACGTCGGGACATCCCTCCCTCAGGCTGGCTGTGGTGGTCTGCTTCCTGCCGCGGACTCCAGTCATCGCTGCCGCGGAGCTGGCCCTCGAGCAGTGCCCCCTACTCACGATCATGGCCGGCGCTTGCTCAGGCATCTCCGCCTCCGAGGTGCAGTCCTTCCTCTGCGCAGATTGCAGCTCCCCATGGACGCATTTTCCGTCCATCGCCGGTGCCCCGATGAGTTCCTCCTTCGCTTTCGTGACGCTGCCGACCGCGCGCGCGTCGCCGCAGGCAACACCTGGGGGCCGTGTTTTAGGCTGCTGATGCAACCTTGGTGCAGGCTCACCGGCGGCGAGCCGATCACCACATGCTTCCATGTCTCCATCGAGATGGGGGGCATCCCCGATCATGCCCGGCACTGCTCCTCGGCCGACACGTTGCTCTCCCCATTCCGCGACATTGACGAGCTTGCGCCAGAGACGCTGGATATGTCGGACATGTCCTCCTTTCACCTCTCCGCTTGGACGCTCAACCCAGACGCCATTCCTCGTCTCTCTGAGATGCTGCTGCCTGTCCCCGAAGACGCCGACCCGAACATGGTCTTCCACCTAGGGCGCCCCTTGTTGCGCTTCCCGATATCCATTCACGTTTCAAGCACTGAAGACTACCGCCTCCCCGCTGCCCCCTCTACACAGCCGGGCTCTGGTGAGGACAGACATGCATCTCCACCGTCTCCGCCCGTCCCGCTTCCCTACCCGCGCCGCCACGACTTCCCGCCGGGTTCCGGGCTTGGCAGTGCTCCCCCTGCGCGGCACGGCTCGGGGGCGGGCGCGCGTCGCCGGCGCCGCCACACCTCCCCGCCGGCGGCCCGCATCTGGGGCGGGGTTTTTGGGCCCCACCCCTCCACACTACTAGGAAAAGGGCTATAGATGATATGGACACTAATGGCGCACCAGACATGTGGTGCGCCACTACTATATAGAAGTGGCGCACCATGTGTCGGTTTGCTACTACTAACATATTTTTTTTCCAAAAATACTAATGGCGCACCGGGGAACAGTGCGCCATTACTAGTTTAACTAGTAATGGCGCACCACTCACCACGTGCGCCACTACCATCATTTTTTTGCAAAACTACTAATGGCGCACCACCAGCTGTGCGCCATTAGTAACCAGGGTTACCAATGGAGCATTTGTAGGTGGTGCGCCATTAGTAACCTGCGACCAGCTAGATATTTTGGACAGCCACCCACACACTCACTTTCCCCACTTCATTCTCTCCACCTCCTCCTTCAAGCTTGTCTCGGCTGCCTCCTCCTCACCTCATTTGCGCCATAGATTCATCCAAATTAAGTGGTTAAATTACCTTTTTTGATAGGTAAGTAAGGGGAAAGCTTTCTTTATGTTGTAGATCTACTTTTTTCTCCCTCCAACAACGTGCACATGCACTTTTTATGGCCTAGCAAGGTCTATGTATGTTTGTGGTGTTGCATATGTTTGTGGTGTTGCATATGTTTGTGGTGTTGCATATATCATTGTGTTTGTAGGTACCAGTATTTGAAATGTGATAGTTGCCAATATTTTGCCGGAATGTTGATTCATTTCCGTTTCGGCGAGAATTTTGGCACTATGCATTCTTTTTGGTCCTATTTTTAGGGAAAGTCATGCCAAATTTTTTCTTGGTTCTAAAATATCGTTTTGCTCTACCCCGCAGGCGACCATGGTCCGCATGATGACCGAAGGCATCGTGAATAGGTTTTTGAGCTCCGCGAAGGCCGAGATGCTTCAAAAGAACGAGGCGGAGATACGATGTCCGTGTCGAAGATGCAAGCTGAAGAGCCCTATTGCGGACCCGGATTCCGGGCAGGTGCAGGACCACCTGCTCTTGCGTGGTTTCATGGATGGCTATCGGTGGCAAGGTGATGAAGATGACTATGAAGTCGTCCATGGGGGCCGGGCAAGAAATGAGGAAGGGCAGCAAGACAACCACCGCGGCGAGGGCGGGAGAGAAGACGAAGAATCTTCAGGACATGATCACGACAGTGATGTTGTACACAGTCATCATGTAGAAGATGTCGGACATGATGATGAGGAAGACGAAGATGCCGGAGCAGACGATGATGGACCATCGATGGGCTGGGTGCAGGACCCTCATATTCAAGAGCTGCTTCTCAAGCAGACGGATAACGCAAGAGCTGCCGCCCGAGAGAAAGCCAAGCTGGATCAACTGGAGATAGACGCGGTTACTCCATTGTATGAGGGATGCAGGCCCGAGGATACCCGCCTGAAAGTAACGCTCATGGCTCTGGAGATGAAGGTAAAAGACAAAATGACCGACGCATGCTTCGACGAGAACATGTCATTCTGGTACGAACGTCTTCCCAAGGGGAACAAGTGCCCGACCAGTTTCGAGGAGGCGAAGAAAATCGTGTGTCCTCTGGATTTACCGCATGTGAAATACCATGTGTGCATGAATAATTGCATCATTTATCGGGACGAGCACGCGGAGTCTACCATATGTCCGGTGTGCGGCGTCACTCGATACAAGAAGAGGAAGAAAGCTCCTCGAAAAGTGGTGTGGTACTTTCCGACCACTCCTCGTCTGCAGCGGTATTTCACGGACCCTAAGCTAGCAAAGCTCCTACGTTGGCACGCGGATAGGGAGGAGAAAAAGCAAGAAGATGACGAAAATGATCCGGAGATAAATAAAAAGACAAGATGCCGAGTCACCCTAAGGATGCGAGCCAGTGGCAAGCGTTGAACTTCAAACACCTAGAATTTGGGGACGATCCAAGGAACATCGTGCTGGGCGCGAGCACCGATGGAGTCAATCCGTTTGGCAGCCAGAGAAGCACACATAGCACCTGGACTGTGTTTGTGTGGATGTACAACCTTCCCCCCTGGTTGTGCATGAAGAGGGAGTACATTCACATGAGTATGCTAATTGAAGGGCCAAAACAAGCAGGGAACGACATCAATCTGTATCTGGGGTTGCTGAAAGAGGAGCTAGACACGCTGTGGAAAATGCCAGCCAATACGTGGGACGCCGCAGAGAAAGAATATTTCCCTATGAGAGCCGCACTGCTCACGATGGTGCACGACTATCTCGGTTACGGATATCTCGCGGGGCAGGTGGTCCACAGATTTTCTGGATGCGTCTGGTGCATGGATGACACAACGTATCACCAGCTAGATAGAGATCCCGGGTCTTCAAAAACCGTGTTCATGGGACATCGAAGGTGGCTTCGCGACGATGACCCATGGAGAAAACGCAAGGATCTGTTCGATGGTGAAACCGAACCTCGAAGACGCCCGCGTACGAGGAGCGGCGAGGAAATAGACGAGCTGTTGAAAAATTGGAAAGATTGCCCACTGCCGGGAAAGAAGCAAAAGGCGCCAGAGCCGGGAAAGAAGCGAAAGGCGCTAGAGCCGCTGCTGAAGGTATGGAAAACGAGGTCTGTTTTCTGGGACTTGCCATACTGAAAGATCCACCGTGTGCCTCACAGCCTTGATGTCATGCATATCACGAAAAACGTGTGCAAGAGTCTGCTTGGTACCCTGCTCAACATGCCAGAGAGGACCAAAGATGGGCCGAAAGTAAGGGCAGACTTGAAATCAATGGGCATCAGGGAGGAGCTTCACGCTAATGATGATGATGATGAGGCGAAGCAGGACACGGAAAGTTGTCGCAAAGGCAAAAAGGCCAAGAAGACCAGAAATGACTACCCTCCCGCGTGCTTCACTCTAAGTCAGGAGGAGATCAAACAGTTTGTCACCTGCCTCGTAGGAGTAAAACTTCCTTACGGTTACGCGGGGAAGATAAGCAGATACCTAGACCCAGCGAAGCAGAAGTTTAGCGGGGCGAAGTCTCATGACTGTCACGTGCTGATGACGCAGATACTTCTAGTTGCAATCCGTGGGATCATGGACGCGCACGTCCGTGAAACGCTATTTGGCCTATGCAACTTTTTCGACGTCATCTCTCAGAAGTCGGTTGGCGTGAGGCAACTCAGAAGGCTACATGAAGAGATCGTGGTGATACTATGCGAGCTTGAGATGTACTTCCCGCCCGCATTCTTCGACGTTATGGTGCATCTGCTAGTCCATATCGTGGAGGATATCATCCAACTCGGGCCGACGTTCCTGCACAGCATGATGTCGTTCGAAAGGATGAATGGTGTCATCAAAGGATACGTTCGCAACATGTCACGTCCAGAGGGAAGCATAGCCAGGGGCTTTCTGACCAAAGAGTGCATCTCCTACTGCACGAATTATCTAGGCATCGAGAACCCCGTTGGTCTGCCCGTCAACAGGCACCTCGGCAGGCTCGCTGGATGGGGTCACCGCGAGGGTCGCCGCGAAATGCATGTCGACTTCGAGGGTCGACTCGCCGACTTTGAAAGGGCAAACCTAGTCGCGCTACAACACATAGACGTGGTCGATCCTTGGGTGGTAGACCACAAAACCTTTATTGAGAAGACGTACAATGACCGAGGCCAACAGAGAACAGACAGAGATATAATCAAAGAGCAAAACTCATGTTTCACGCATTGGTTCAAGAAGAAGCTTCTGTCGTACCCTTTACATGAGGATTCTTCCGCGGAAGAAAAACTCATATTCGCCTTGTCACAGGGCGCCGAGCACAACCTGATGACCTATGAGGCGTACGATATGAACGGCTACACATTCTACACCGAGGACAAGGACATGAAGAGCGATGGTTATCAGAACTCCGGGGTAACGATAGAATCCTACACCGGTAACGACAAGGACAGATACTACGGAAGGATCGAGGAGATCTGGGAGCTGAGCTACACTGGAGAGAAGGTCCCGGTGTTCCGTGTCAGATGGGCCAAGAGCATCCTAAAAGAACACTGGTATTTCACCACCATGGTTATACCCGAAGCCAAATCCAAGACCGCGGGCGCAAACGTCACCGAAAAAAATGAGCCATGGGTACTGGCTTCCCAAGTGGACAAATGCTTCTTCATTACCGACCCGTCAAAGCCCAGTCGTGTTGTCATGAGGAGAGGCAAAAGGAAGATCATCGGAATGGATGTAGTCGCCAATGAGCAAGACTTCGACAAGTACGGCGAGGAGAGGAGGCCCACCCCTGCCCCCTCATCCACAGGAGGGCCATCCACGTCCACCAGGAGAGGAGGCCCGATTCCACCAGGAGAGGAGGCCCAAGCACCTTGCGACCCCCCCCCCCGACCGTCTATCCCCGCCTCCCCCAAGCTCGCCGTCTCCGCCCTCTGTCATCTCCGCTCCGGCCACCACCTCATCATGGTCAGGTAATCTTCATTGCCCTCCTCCCTCTGCCTCTCTTCTCCTCTCTTCCTCCTCTCCCCCTCCCGGCCACGCCCTCTTCTTCTCTCTTTTGCTAGGTTTAGGTCAAATCCCTCTCGAATGTAGGTCAAATTAGGTTCAAAAAATTGCTAATTTTGGTCAAATTAGCAAGTGTCCATCTTCTTGCTCTGTAGCAAGTGTCCATACAAGCCAACAAGCCAAGAAGATACCTGCTACTACTATAGTGTTGATTCTGAATTTGTTTCACATCACAACATGAAGAACACCTGCAAAACAAGCCATTTGTGGTGATAAGTACTCCATTTGTGGAGAGGGGAGTGCATTCAGAGAAGAGAAGAGAATACAAATGAATTGGCTTGTTTATGTCAAATACAAATGAATTGCTATTTGTGGAGTTTAGGCTCCTTTGAATCAAGGTAGCACTGTCAAATGAGCTCCTCTTCTTTCTGCTCCTTACCTAGACATAAACTTGGCAAGTTTTAGCAACAAGAATACAAATGATAGTCACTGCAGCTGCACATGATCTCTGCTAGTTATAGAAATTCATTGCTTGTCCTATGTTTTCTGTCAGGGTATTGTTCAGGAAGCTTGCTTGAGTTTGTGTCCTTTAATGTGTAAATCTGCAGTTCTAGCCACTGTTTGTAGTTGTAGCCACTCCTTGCTACTAGTTCCTCAAGGAGTTCTGCTCAAAATTAGCTCAACAAGTTGCTCAAATTATATGTAGTCAAGCTTGCAAATTGGATTTGCTGTAGTCAACCTATTAATATTTGTCAGTTTTGAAAATTCAGTTTATTCGGTTACTAAAAATTCAGTTAATTCAGTTAGGCACACAAATTTCAAAACTTTTGTGTGCCCTAGTACTTGGTGTTTGTAGAAAACCAGGAGTATCAATGTGACTAGAATTCAGGAATTTATAGCCTAGCAAATTTGTACTGGTCTGCTGGGTCTGAAGCTTACACTATCTCTTGTGCACCTTTGCTGAATTCCCATGAACCCTTGATGTTCACTTTTTTTGCTATCTAAATTGAGTGTCATTATTTTGTTTGCACCTGTTCTTATATGGGTGAAACTTCACTTGTTTTTAAGGCTAGTGCAGGTTGTTGCTTTATTCTGTCATCATTTGTCACTATGTCACAAATAAATTGTTCCTTCTTCTGTATTTGACAAGTAATGACTGTTGATAAGCTGAGGCATGGATTAAGCTGTTTCTTTGTTGTAACATACTGTATATCACTCCACAATGAGATACAGTACATATTGATGTTCTTTGTAAAACTTGTTCATGTACTGAACTACTAATGCCTTGTGATGCTCTGAATTACTTGTGATGCCTCTGAATTACTTGTGATCACATTGAGAAAGACTTGTAAAGATGATGATCATCTTTTACAGAAAACAATTTCTGTAAACACGTCAGCAACTTTGCTAGTTTGTTGGGTTTTGTCTCCGACCATCGTGTCGTGATGATTTTGCAGGTACCCCGAGAGGCCCTTGAGTTTGCTGGAATGTCGATTAACTTCCGTTCCGTCAAATTCGGGTACTCCATATGTCCTATTTTCAGCAAAGGTCATGCTGAAATTTTCCGTGAATTTTAGCATGACTTTGCTAAAAATAGGACATATGGGGTACTTGTGACTAATGCATGGGCCGGGGTATCTTAGTACTTAATTAAGTAGGATCAACTGCCCCTTTATTCTTGCTGCATTAAACCATAGGTGGCAATAGAGCCAAGTGATTAGGCCCAACTTAGAATTCTCCTTCCCAGCTTAGCTTTTAGGATGCCTCGGTGTCGACAAACCATAAATTATAAAACCTTGGCTTTTAGGGTGCCTCGGTGTCGATAAAAACCTAAATGATGGAAGCTTAGGCTTTTAGGGTGCCTCGGCGTCGACAAACCCTAAATGATAAAAGCGTAGCTTTTAGGATGCCTCGGTGTCGACAAACCCTAAATGATGAGACCATGATCTTGTTCCTTGACAATAACCAACTTTTTAACCAAACTTTTTTCCTATTTAGAGCGAAACATGGCCCACAACGATGAGGCCGGCGGTTCGGGCAAGCAATTCTGGGAGCTGTCCCAGGAGATGGAGGAAGAACCTCACCGCTATGAGGACGCCGCAGAAGACACCGATCCTGACTACACAACCCCTAGTGGCGTCGGGGATGACACCACTGATGGTGCCGCCGAGGATGCCACCACTGATGATGGCAGCGCACACACAGATGGCAGCCAACCGAAGAGGCAACGGAAGGACCGGCGCCCGAACGTGCTCGGCACCGTCAAGGAGGAATTTACTGAAGTGAACTCCGACGGGAATCCAACGGCGCCCAAAGAAGTAGTCAAGGGGTACTCGGTTCATCTCGGGTGCATTCTCCGGAGCACCGTCTCGATCAACACCGAGAACCTAAGGCATAAGGACCGAGGGAATTTGCGCAACCTCCTCTTCACGAAGCTGCACGAACGATACAAGTTCCCCGCTGACTTTACAAACACACGCCTCTCAGGGATAAAGTGAACAGTGCCGCCCTCACGAGGATGAGCACGACCCTGTCTACTTGGAGAAGCGCGGTGAAGAGAATGATTGACAAAGGTGATAGTTATGAGAAGATCAAGGCGAAAAATCCTTCGATCATCGAAGATGACTACAAGGAGTTCAAGATCAAGTGCGAGAGCAGCGCAACCTCCGAATCAAGTCAGTGGGGGAAAGAAATGTGGGAGTTGAACTTAGGGGTCCACCAACTCGGTCCCGGCGGTTACAGAGTGGCGGAGCCTATATGGGACAAGGAGGATGCGGAGCGTGCCGAGCAAGGCCTACCACCCCGCTTCGAGAAATACCGTGACAAGTAGACCAGGAACTATTTCAGGGCCCGGTACAAGGAGGACCCGGTAACAAAGGAGCTTACCACTGATCCGAAGACCAGGGCGCTTGAGCGTGTTCTGGTAAGGAATACACCCCCGCGTAATTAGCTCCATATGGTTGCATTCTAATTAATGAAGCCAGATTTCTAAATGGTTCACATTCCTTCCACGGGAGACTGAAAGCAGTAGCGCGGGGTCTTCTCAGAGCTCCCCTTGGGACATCACTCTAAATAGGGAGTTGAACATAATGAAAAACAAGGATAAGCTCAGTAAGCCATCGTCAGCTGGTCGTGTGGCCGGCAAAGGCTTGTCCACAAAATGGTCGTCATACTATAACGCTGGTGGGCAAAAGGAGAGAAAGACCAGCTCGGAAAGCCAGTCGCGCGAGGTTCAAGAACTCAAGGCACAAGTGGCGCGGATTCCGGAGATTGTCCAAGAGCAAGTGCAACAACAACTTGGAACGACACTCACCGCCATTGTGCCTACCTTGATTGAGGGGCTGCAGGCGTGGATTGCGGGCGGCCAATAGGGGCCGCCCCCGGTTCCCAGCTTCACGGCCAGCAACTCGCACAACGCGCAGGCGGCGCCATTGGTGTCTCCGGCGGAGGCGGTATTGGTGTCTCTGACGCCGGCATGGGCATTGGAGCTTAATGCACCCGGGTGTATGCCGGGCGGCACCTCAGCAGCAAGCGGCCCCTCCGTCAGTTGCCCGCCCTCCGTTGGCGGTGCCTTGACATTAGCCGAGCTCGACGCCATCACGGTAACTAAGCCTCTCGGCCGATGACTTCATCTCCTTGCCTTTGACTGGGCATCCCTGACGCCCTACATGTTTTCGCAGGGCGCCGCCGACATTCCATGCACTCTCCTGCACTTCATGGACGGCGAGTTGATCGATGTCGCCAAGGGCAGAATCATTCAACCCGGCAACCCCGTGTTCCACGGTAATCCGATGCCACCCACCGTGTATAGGGTTGAACTGGTTCGGGTGCTGCCAGGCTGCAACGAGTTGTTACCTCCAATTTGACCCGCTGGGGTCGACGAAGATGATGTGATGACCCTCAGCGCCTGCGTAAGCTGGCCCCTGCTTTGGCGGAAGAGCCAGATTTGTATGGGAGCAGGGGACACCACCCCACAGACAACACCGCCAGTCGTGCCGGTGCCAAGCCATGGCAAGACCGCCGCAACGCTATCGGACATGCCGGACATCCCTATGGCACAGGATCCGAACATACATATGGCACAGGATCCGGACGACGACGACAACGACGATGGTACATTTACCAACGTCGATAAGTACTTTGCCGAACATGGGTACGATGACGAATTCTTGGGGCCTCCTTCTCAAGAACCCAACCCTGTAAATGACGATAGTGATCTAGCTGGTATCGCGGAGAAACCCAATTGCAACAGGTGTGGTCTGGCATTCAGTTCTCAGGAGACGCCTCCAGCTGCTGCCTTCACCGAGCCTCAGATAGCCGAGGCGCGAAATATTATCAGCCCCAACACACTCAAGAAGGTGGTCTGTGAGCAGAACTCGATCCCATTACAGCAGAAGAAGAAGGGATGGAAAAGAAAGAGTAACAAGGGTGCGAGCCAGCCGGCACCCAGTACAATCCGTGCTCAGGACGGTCCACCTTCACCTAAGGATATCTCGAGGAGGGTGCATGTGGTAGGTAGGCCGATGCTACCGACTAATCTGCTCAGTGCTGCAACCGGTGCTATGCGGAGTCTGCATGACAGTGTTCTTTCTTTGGAGAAGCGGCATCTCTCCGAGAATGATGTGGCATACCCGGTTTTCGTGGCCAAGGTGCCAGAGGGCAATGGCTTTGTGGATAACGCCATCGGGGGTACGATCTTCCTGCGGTTTGATGACATCTTCGCTATGTTTAATCTTCATCCTCTGCACTACACCTTCGTTCAGCTATTTTCGCTGAGTATGGAGATGTGGATCATTAGAGACAAGACCCCGGATATCGTGGTAGTCGACCCCTTCTACATGCCCGACAAGTCGCGAGTTCTTACCTCGAAGGCGTCATTCTAGCAAACCCAGATAAGGATAACTTCCTCGTGCCTTACTTTCCCGAATAAGTCATCCCCTCACCGCCCCGTAACATATGATTTCTTAGATTTCGATCGTTCTTTTTTTTCTAACATTCCATGTTTTGTGCAGTGACACACATTGCACACTCATCCTCTTAAGCCCGAAATATTCCATGGCCATGTATTTCGACTCGGACCGTCAGTCGAAGAAAGACTACACAAATATCAAGAAAGTTCTTGATGATGTTCTCCCCGGCTACGCCAGATCTAGAGGCACCTTCACCGGGCCAGTTCGTAGATACGGCAAGCACGTGTTCGCCCACCATACAATGTTCCCTTGCGTCAAGAAGTCGCCTGGCGGTCATAAGGATGCTTACTACGCCCTCCATCACATGCGGGCGATCGTACGGGACCATAATCACCTTCTGCTACCAAATAATCTCAAAGATTGGGTCGCAAGCTTGTCGGCAATCGAGGACGCGAACATCAGACAAGAATTCTTTTGCATCCAGTCGGAGTTTTCGGAAATCATCCATCAACATGTCCTTCGTACCTCGGGGCAGTTCTACCTCAGATATCAACCGTCCAACAGTGAGATAGACACAACACTACAAATGTAGGCTGACAACGCCCGCGATTTCATGACCATCACGAGAGACGGCAACTTCATCCACGCTCCGGTCCCTGAGTCGAGTCAAAAGTAGTGATGCTATGTGTAGTTCTGAAATATCGATTAGCTCATGTTGTAATTAAACTTTAATGAACTTGTATGTCTCTTTGGTTTGGACAGTCATTCAACTTAGATGTAATCGATGCTATTTATTAGTAGGACCATGAATCATGCTGTTAATGTCTTGCTTTTCTCTTCTGATCCTTTTGTTGCATACTTATATATTGCTTATGTATTGTCTGTGAATTGCTACTGACGTTTTGTTTGGCTAGTGCATAGAGATGTCGTCGTATGTCGTGTACAAGGGTAAGGTTCCCGGAGTCTACGAGGACTGGGAGGAGTGTCGGAGACAGGTTCACCGTTTCAACGGTAACAGTTACAAAGGGTACACCACTAGGGCGGAGGCGGAATCTAGATACGCGCGCTATCTAGCGGGAGAGAGGAGGGAGCGGAGGAGGAACCGGATGAAGACCAGTTTCATCACGATGATGCTCATTGTGATGACCGCAGCTCTCTTATATGTGATGGTAGTTTAGATGATCGACATCAACTTGTAATGTGAAGACAAACTCGCTACTCGCGGTCCCGAGACTTGTAATGTTCTATCTTTGTTCGGTCTTTTGAATTCGGAGACTAATATGATGAATTGTATTTGGAGACTAATCTTCTATTGTATTCGATGAATCTGTTGTTGCTGTGTGGTGCTGTCTATATTCTGTCCAGTAATATATTTTGTAACCTGTGCAAATATCAGAAAAGAAAAAAAATCCCTAATATTCATACTAGTGGCGCACCACCAACTAGTGCGCCATTAGTAAGCCAGAGCACACTAGTGGCGCATCATCAACTAGTGCGCCATTAGTAAGCCAAAGCACATGGGTAAATATGGCCCCTGGGAGGCATACTAATGGCGCACCGTGGGACATACTAATGGCGCACTGCGTGGTGCGCCATTAGTAAAAAAATTATAATGGCGTGATGCTAGTGGCGCACCTGTAGTGCGCCATTAGTAGGAAAAACAGGTGCGCCACTAGCAGGCCTTTTCCTAGTAGTGCCACTCTCTCCGGGATGGCTGGCCCCACCGCGCTCAGTCGCGTGACCTTCCCCCCTGCCCGCAACAGGCGAACTTCCACTTTTGGAGCCTGCCCCTGCCACGCTTTTGGAGGTTTCCCAGCTCACGGGCCCGCCTGAGTGCAGGGACCGGCCTCCCTCGCCAAGGGCCACCCGCTCGATCGCCGCGCTGGTTGACGCTGACCCACTTGTGGCCAATGAGAGGCCAATCCCCCTAGCCGAGGTGGATAACGGGCTGATTTCCCTTGATCAACCCGTGCATGTCGGCTCTGCTGATGCTACTCTGTCGGGCGCTGCCTTGCTGCCTGACCCCACATCTCTGGCCTGCCCCCCGACAGCTGTAGGCCATCCCTCTGGTGCGATCGTCACGGAGCCCGCCATCCCTACTCTGGCAGAATCTCTGCAGCCTACCGCAACTCCTATTCCTGCTCTACAGGCGGGGCCCCAGGCATGCAGCTCCGCTGGTTCCGTCTCCAAGGTGGGCCCCTCTCTCCGCCCGGTGGGCGAATCGCTGGCCTTGATTCCCATGCAGGGCATGCCGGATCCCAACCACATCCCCACCGCGGCTATAGCTGGCTCAGCGGTTCCACAAGATGCCCTGAACGCTTTTGTGCTCTCTGTGCAACGCGGCTTGAACCCGGTGCTGCTGCCCCCGGCTCGGCATCGTAGATGTGAAGTACCACCCAACTGCACCCCGCGCAGGAGCGACCGTATCTCCAAGGCCGACCGTGGCCTTGACTCGGAGATGAAGGCCAAGAGGGTGCTTCTACGACGGTTGGGCCTCCTTCAAGATGACGAGCCCGTAGACCCCGCCGTGTTGGACAAGTACGCCAAGCTGTTCGAGCGGCCTCTCGCCCCGGATGTCCCGCAGGCATTCACCGACTTTTACAGGTGGGATGTCCCCGTGGATGGCGCGCTACCAATCCCTGCTTCGTCCTCGCCGGGCATTGCGGTGGATTAGCTCTCCCTTGTGCTAGCCTCTCCCTGGGTTCCAAATCGTGTTTTATGGAGTGCAACCCTAAGATTATTTTCTGGAATGTCCGTGGCCTCAACTCTGGTGCCAAGCGCGCTGCCGTCCGCAATGTCATCTCCTCGGACGCCCGTCCGTCGTTTGTCTACAAGAAACGAAACTTGAGCTCTTCACGGCCCCTCCTGTCTCGGAGATCCTAGGCCCGGCCTTCGACGCCTTCTTCTACTTGCCCGCGGTGGGCAGGTGCGGTGGCATCCTTCTTGCATGGCGAACCTCTGATATCGTGGTTTCCAACCCGATTTTTGGCACGTGCCACATCACCGCCACGGTCTCTTCATTGTCCGGGGATAGCCCTTGGTGGCTAACGGGTGTGTACGGGCCACAGTCCGATGCCGACAAGCTCCTCTTTCTGCAAGATCTTCAGGATGTTTGTACCCTCTGTGCCGGCCCATGGATCATCGGTGGCGACTTCAACATGATAGCGGCCGCGGCGGACAAGAAGAACTCTCGACTCAACATGCGCCTCATTCGGCAATTTCTCCGCTTCATGGCCGATATGGAGTTGCGCGATCTATACCTTCATGGCAGGCGCAACACTTGGTCAAGCGAGCGTGACAACCCCACCCTAGTCCGCATCGACCGCGTCCTCTGCACCACCCCCTGGGAGTCCACCCACCCAAGCTGCCTTCTTCGGTGCTTGTCATCAGCTGCCTCAGATCACTGCCCGCTTGTGGTTGATTGCTCCCCGCGTTCTCCGGGGCCGCGCCGCTTTCGCTTAGGGAAATTCTGGCCGAAGATGCCAGGCTTCCAGCAGGTCGTGTCCGAGACCTGGTCCTCCATTCAGCCCGACCCTGACCCCTTCCACCGCATCTTCCATCGCCTCTGGGTCATCGCTCGACGGCTGCAAAGCTGGAGTGCCAAAACCATCGGCGATGTCTCGCTGCAACTGATGGTGGCCCGGGAACTCATCGCTCGACTTGACGCGACACAAGATCTCCGGCCGCTCTCCGCCCAGGAGGCCTAGCTCCGTCGACAGCTCAAGGGTGCCTATCTTGGGTTGGCCTCCTTGGAGCGCACCATCCCGCGTCAGCGCGTTCGCCTGGCCTGGCTCCGCGACGGCGAGGCCTCCTCGGCCTTCTTGCGCATCCAGGCCTCACACCGCAAGAAGTGCACGCGCATCCTCTCGCTCCATGACGGTGACAACAACACCTTTGAGGAGGAGGCCATGGTCGAGACCGCCTTCCACCACTTCTCGGCTATCATCGGCATCGCTGATCCGCGAGAGTTCTCTCTGGACCTAGACACGATCGACCCCAGATCCTTCGTCCTCTACTCGCTCGAGCTACCCTTCTCCGAGGATGAGGTCAGGCACGCCATCAAGCAGCTTCCCACTGGCAAATCACCAGGTCCAGATGGCTTCTGGGCCGAATTCCTTCGCAGCAGCTGGGACATGGTCAAGAGAGACTTCATGGAGGCTTTCGATAAGCTCTACCACATGAACGGACAAGGTTTTCACTGTTTGAATGAGGCCTTCGTTACCCTGCTGCCCAAGTGTGCCGACGCGGCCGCATTATGCGACTACCGACCCATTAGCTTGATCCATCTCGTCGCCAAGCTCGTCGCCATGGTGCTTTCTCTGAGGCTTGCTCCCCGCCTCAACGAGCTAGTTTCTTCAAGTCAGAGCACCTTCATCTCTGGCCGTTGCATCCACGACAACTTCCGTCTTATCCAACAGATGGCTCGTATCTTCATCACTCCAAGGCCAACCGCGTGTTGCTGAAGTTAGACATCACCTGCGCCTTCGACGTCGTGTCCTGGCCCTTCCTCCTCGAGGTGTTGCGGCACCTTGGCTTTGGGTGTCGTTGGTGCGAATGGGTGTGCATCCTGCTCTCCATGGCCACCACGCGTGTCCTTGTCAATGGAAGGCACGACCACTTCATCCCTCATGCGAAAGGACTCCGTCAGGGCGATCCAGTGTCTCCCATGCTCTTCACCTTGGTGATCGACGTCCTCAACTCCCTCCTGCAGCATGCCACGGGCTTGGGCATCCTTCGGCGCCTCACCCCACGCTACATTGCCCCCAGCGTGTCCCTCTACGCTGATGACATCGTCATCTTCTGCCATCCGGACAGGACCGAGCTGATGGCGGTGCATGCCATCCTGCAAACTTTTGGGCAGGCGTCGGGCCTACACACAAATTTTGCCAGGTGTTCCGCCACTCCTATTCATTGCACCGACGAGGAGGCGACCTGCATAGCCGCCGTGCTGTCATCCCCCAACTCCAACTTACCCATCTCCTACCTGGGCCTCCCCCTCTCGGTGCGCAAGGTCCCGACTTTGGCTCTTCAACCCCTGGTAGACCGCCTGGTCAAGAAGCTCTCCACATGGCGCGCCACCATGCTCTCCAGGGGCGAGCGCCTAGCCCTGGTGAGGCACGTGCTCTCCGCGATGCCGTCTCATCTCCTCATGGCAATGGCGATCTGCCAACCAGTTCTCAAGCGCATCAATCGCATCATCAGGGACTTTCTTTGGCATGGGCACCGCGAGGTTAATGGCGGGCATTGGCTGGTTAACTGGCAAAAGGTTTGTCGCCCGCTCGAGTTCGGCGGTCTCGGCGTCCTGGATCTTCAGCGCTTTGGCATCGCACTGCGCACACGATGGTGCTGGCTCCAACGAACGGACTCATCGCGCCCTTGACGTCACCTTAAGCTGCCCGACGACCCAGAGGCTCGCGCCATCTTCCATGCCTCGACTTCCTGGACTGTGGGTGACGGGTGCTCCTGCCTCTTTTGGGAGGATCATTGGGTGGATGTCCATTCCATCTCCGAGCCAGCGCTAACCCTTGCCTCCCTTGTCCCCCGCCGACACCGTCGTTCCTGCTCCATCGCTGACAGCCTCCACCTCTGTGACGCCCCGAGACCGACGCGCCAGGTGTCTTCCAGTTATTCGCTGTTGTTGCCTTGTCTTTTGCATGCGTGTTGCATCTTGCCATGTCATCATATGCATTGCATCATCATGTTTTAAAAACTTGACTTCGTCCGGGTTCCCCCAGTTTCATCCTTTGTCCGTTCTGAGCCCAGACACACTTGCACGCGCCCGCGGCATGTCCGAAATATTATTTCATAAGTGGCCGAAAAATGTTCTCAGAATGGGTTTAAAGTTGGCATGCGGTGTCGTTATGTTGTCGGTAGGCCGCCTGCCAAGTTTCATCGCATTCGGAGTCCGTTTGACGCCCCAATGGATAACTATGGCGGCAGTATAGCCGGTCTAACGTCGGACGTTTTCGGTCTCTGGAAACAGTCGCCGGGTCTCTCTCTTCTCTTCTCTCAGCCCAAGGCTTTCTGCACAGTCCACTACCTACCGCTAGGCCCAACCTAAGCTCTCTCGTCAGCTCACGGACCTCCTCGCGCGTGCGTCCGAAAGTTGTCCCAGACCCTACCCGGGCAGTCGTCACCGTTGGTTTCGGATCATCCCCACACATCTATGAAATATCTCCGTTTTCTTAA